>NC_134860.1:8714858-9314858 GCF_049852395.1 Peromyscus maniculatus bairdii | reverse complement strand
TGATGACCACTTTCCAAGACCTAGTTTTGAGTCTTTTATCATAAGGTCAACAGGGCTTCAGCCTTTCTCCTGCAATCTGTGCCTCCACCCACAAAGCTGACAATAACAGCGCTGGCCATGTTGCTTTTTAGTAGAAAAATGCATCACCCAAGTGTAAGCATTAGGGAGTATCAGGCAACCCCAAAATGAGGATTGCTGGGGCAGGGTGGGGCTCGACAGGAAGCCGTGTACTTCAAAACACCACTGGGCTGCACAACCAAGGCCATGCATTCCCCAGCCGACAGAAGGCTAAAGTGTTACGGCTACCTCAGGCAGCACCTGCCCCTACAGCAAGCTGGTAAGAACCATTGTGGGAAATATTGAAATGTGATTCACAGATGATTCAATTATTTTATTAGCGCCATAGTTCCTAAGGCTGGTGACTGTATTATAGTTATGAAAGGGAATGGATTCAGTCTTCATCTTCAAGTGATATCTTATGTTTGCATGTATTTATAGGGTACAGCACAATGATTCGACACAGGTACAATGAGCAAGGGTCAGATAGGAAAACTGGGAGTTTCCTCCCCTCTTCTCAGGCCCCTGTACTGGCCACTCGACACTCCTAGCTATTCTGAAATACTCTACCGATTGCTGCTGATTGCAGTCACCTGCTGCATGGCAGAAGGCCGGCCCCACTTCCTGCCACGGACACGCACTGTGTCTGGTCTCCATTCCCTCTCTGACCCTCCCACCCCGCTCTGCTCTTCATGATGACTCTTTCAGAGCCTGCAGGTGTGATCACATGTGGTATCAGGTCATGTGATGTCCCTCCAGCTCCGTCCACACTGCTGAGCCTGTCTCTAGTCTTGGGAAACACACACTCGGAAGCCTTTAGGGGTTCAGGAGAACCCTTGATATTATACAGCCTGGCCTCCAATGGCTTATGGACTAAAACACACAGAAAGAAATACAAACAAGAAACTGGGGTCAACTATTCTCAACAGTCAACCCCTCTGAGTATGCTCCTTATTGTTCGTGCCTTCCTTTAAGTTTGAAATAGGAATTTGAACAAGGCAGTTTAAAAACCGCGAGAATGCTTTCATGGAGACACCCTTTCCATTCTGAGGCGGGAGACGCTTTGCTGTATAGCTTTGAGGCATCAGAAGTCCCATTTGGAATCTGAGCTCTGCCACTCTTGTGCTCTGTGACCTCTGAGAGGCTGTTCTACCAGTGTGTGCTTCTTTTTCCTCGTCTGTCCCAGTGGGCATGACTACAAGAACAGCCTCTTTGGGGCTCTACTTGAGAGGTGAATGAGGCTGACGGGGCGGGTCTTAGGGAAGTACCACATGGGGTTAAGCACTCAGGAAGTGGGCTTCACCATGCTCTTGAGGAAATGTTCCAGGGAAAGAGGAAGGAGCTCTCCAAGTCCAGGAGATTCTAACAGCAATTAACTGTGCAACCTTACTGACGAGTGACAAAGAGCCATAAGCTATTTATTAAACCAGCGTGACAGTATCCAAACGTAGACAGATCCAGAGCCGTGGCCTGGCACCCGCAGTTCACTCGTCCATTGAATTTGGACTGAAAGGAAACAGCACTGCAAAGAGGTTGTAAATGAAAGACTCCAAAGCAAACATTGCGAGTGTCTCTATTATACACAGAAAAATAAAACTAGAACTTTGCATCAAGGCACACACACAAATACATTTCAGATACTCCTCTTGAATAATGCAGTCCATTTAAATAAGGTGAGTTTTAAAGTGTTTCTTAGGCAGTGTCCTAGTTTACTAACAAGCTGCTTGTTGGCTAGCTTCTACCTAGTGCTTGGTCAGCTGACCCAACCCAGACCACCTGCTCAGGGGTGGCCCCACCCACAGTGAGCCCTCCTACATCATCAACCAAGACAGTTCCCAGCAGATACAGCGTCACCCCATCCGACTGGGCAGTCCCTTCATTGAGATTCCCTTTGTGTGGAGCAACATCCTGTTAAATGCTCTGGGAAGCTTTTATTCCATTATTTCATTAGAGTAAATTCTTTGACCTGGAATTTCTGGGTCAAAGGTTGTGAACAGCTCTTCCCCCGCCCCCCAAATGCCTCTGTGAAGTTGAATCATTAAGTCCCCCTAATGCCTGATTCTGAGTGTACATCACGAATCAGACACTGTGCTAAGAGAACAGAAGGCGGTAGCAGGGTTAATTCTCTCAACAGCCCTGGGAAGCGGGATAGACCATTAGCCACAACTAACAGATGAGGAGACTGAGCAGAGGAAAGGCAAAGATCAGAGCCAAGAGTGACATTCTGGAAGTCTAGTTCTAACCTCACGGTCCTCACCCTTACATGAAATCACTAAAGGGTGGGATGTCCGGGCCACAGAGTGTAAAAAGGCACCCAGAGATCCCAGTACCCAAGGTGGCTTTCCATGCATCTGTGGGGACTGACTGGACTGACTGAGGCAGTGTAAATGTTAGCCAGTCCTTAGCACTCCAAAAAGCACCAAGACATGCCACATGCTATTACTCCTTATAGAGTATGTCAGCCTGAGCATCTCCAAAGCTTATAGTCTGAATTCCTCAAAGAACTGCCTGTTTACATAATTTTACTTTATCCGTTGGTTTTCTTAAATTCACACTCCCCTCCCCAGTTCCCTGGAACAGACTAACCTGTATTTCTGTTGGCCCAAAGCAGAAGTTAGAGATTCTGCTGGCGTCTGGCCCTTTGCTTGGCAGGATCAGCGAGTTTCGCTGTCCTGAGCACTCTTCTTCACTGCTTGCTGGTTCCACATGTCAGGGACCCATGTCCACATGTCTGTCTTGACATGTTAATTCCCAAGACCCAGGTCTGTACTGCCCCTGCCTGACACGGGCACACATGGAGAATGGGCACACAGCTGTGGGAATCTTTCTGTCTATGTTCAGGATTCAGGCCACACCTCCAGAGACAGGAGACTGTCAGGAGTCAGTCTGTTTGGCTTTCAGTTTTGTTTAGTTTTCTGGAAAGGGCATCTTGAAGCATAAGCTGCTGTCTTTCCAAAGAAACAGCAGTGGTGTGCTGGTGGACGTGAGCACAGACTGCCTTCCAAAGAAGTAACAGTTGACATCCAGTTTGCAAAGCCGACCTCCTCCCCGTCACTGCCACCCACGTCTCTGCATATTCCTAACAGTTTTGCTGCACTTTTCTCCAGTTCTCCGTATCTCCTCCTCTCTATGCTTCTCTAGTTTTGTTTGTTTGTTTTGTTTTGTTTTTGTTTTCTTTCCTGTTGGGACCACTTTACACCTGCCTCTCTCCTTCCTTCTACCTTTCAGGGCTGAGCAATAAAGGTGATTTCTAAAGACAAAGATGCTCCCGGGTCCACTCCACACAGTCACCAGGCATGGGGCGGCGGCACCTGCCTATCTCTGCTGTGCAGTCGTCTCGATTTGGGTCACTTAAGTTTAACTCAATTCTCTTGCGAGCCTGTGAAGTGAACATTATTATCTCCCATTTCATTAGGTCAGAAACTGAAACTCAGAGTGTCAGAAGCACGTCCCAGTTTGTAATGAACACAGCCACAGTCGAAGCAGATTGTTCTTAGATAGCCTGGCGCTCTCCCTCCACACCACCCCTCCTCTCCTGGCTCAGCTCAGCCAACATTTGTTTGGAAATAGCATCTGAAAAGAAACGGAGACAGTGCTCACAATCCCACCCAAGCCAGCCAATCGATCTATCCTGAGGGATGTGTCACGATTCAGACATGAAGCCCGTGGCTGTTCCGTCTACAATTCATGCTCACGAGGCTCCCAGGCTAGCAAAGGTAACACCCACCCCCACTTCCACCACCTGCCTTCACTTACCCACGAGGAAGAGGAGGACTCTCAGTATTGGGACCCTAGAGTCATAGCAGTGTTCTGTCCTGGCTCCTGAGAGATCATGCAAGTGAGCCTCATGACCCCAGGCTCCAGGGATGGGAGCCAAGCCCCACGTGACTGAAAAGGAAGGAAGCCACAGCCGCAGCCAGAGGCTGTGGGTTCCTCTTGGCCCTTTGCAGGCAGGGGTGAGGGAAGTCCCTGTTATTTGGTCCCTGCCTGGTAGTGTGGATGGGAGGGAGTTAGTGTATGCTGGTGAGGTCCACCCCTGGAGGCTGAAGTGGTCACCGTAAATTCTCTGGCTCCCTCCCTGTAACTGAGACTGAGGCATCACTTCAGGTTGATTTCTTGCCCAAAGGCCCCTGCTGGAAGGTCATAAAGGAGATTAGCACCTGACTGCTGTGTACAGAAAGTCAGTCCTTGAGTGGCCTCTCATCCCTGGGGCCTGTTCACCACGGCAACCTCCCCTTCAGCCCTGACTCTGTAGTCACACCGTGGGTGCTTCTGACTCTGGGGAGGCCTTTTATTCTCCTCTCAGAATGACAGGCACTGTTGCTGCTGTCTTGTGCTGCTAGAATCAAACCCAGGACCTGGGGCACATGAGACAAAAAAACGAGCTCTGGGCTACATCTCGACTCCTGTTTGGTTTTTTCCCCCCAGAGATAGCTCATTGTGTAGCCCAGGTTAGACGTACATTCTTGGTCACCCATTGAGGCCTTTTTCATGCTGTGCTTACAGATGTATGCAACCAGGCTCAGGCCGAGTAACAGTTTCCGATGCCCACACAAAAGTAGATAAGGATTGTAAAGTGAGTCAGCAGCATTGAGACACAGGTGTCAATGTGGTTTTTAAAAGGAACCTGTGAAAGCCAGGCAGTGGTGGCGCACGCCTTTAATCCCAGCATTCAGGAGGCAGAGCCAGGCGGATCTCTGTGAGTTTGAGGCCAGCCTGGGCTACAGAGTGAGTTCCAGGAGAGATGCAAAGCTACACAGAGAAACCCTGTCTTGAAAAAAAAAAAAAAAAAACAAAAAGAACGTGTGATGAAGAAGAATGTGTTCCTTACCTTATAGCCGGCAGCAGGATCTGTTCATCAATGGCGGACGCCACCGCCCACCACATGCTTTCAAGGATGTTTAGCTGTCTGCAAGGTCAGGAGTGGGAAAGAAAGTCCCTGACTCCTGCTCCCAGCAGTCCCCCACGTGGTGACACCTCTGCAGCTCGTGTGCCATACACTTCTGCACTGATGGAAGAGAGTGCTGGGCTTCCCATCCACACTCCCAGAGCTCCAGTCTGACCGCCTCTCCTGGCTCAGCTAGCTGACTGGAGGCTCTGAGTTCAGTGGGCTGCTGGGCTTGAACCACTCAGCCAGCATCCCGTGCCACCATCCTGTCAGAGACCCAGACGTCTAAACAGAGATGGTCAGATGACCATGGTGGACAGATCTCCATTAGATCCTTGGGCATGGTCACTTTTGCTCCTTCTGGGCATGAAAGAAGAGGAGGTCACATCATGAGCAATGCACCTTTTTGCAGCATTTTAGTCTCTAAAAAATGTTCTATCTGCCTACCTCCACACATATTAACATATTTATGTTGTCTTTATATATAGTCCAATGTGATGCTTCACAAAGGTTAGGAAGTTTCAGGCCATCTTGGACTCCGTGGTGAGACTCTACCTCAAAAATAAAAATAAAGAACAAGAATTGAGTATGAAGACCAGGTGGTGGTGGCGGCGCAGTACACCTTTAATCCCAGTACTTGGGAGGCAGAGTCAGGCGGATCTCTGTGAGTTCAAGGCCAGCCTGGTCTACAGAGTAAGATCTAGGACAGGTACCAAAACTACACAGAGAAACCCTGTCTTGAAAAGAAATCAAAAAAAAAAAAAAAAAAAAGAACTGAGTATGAAGCTCAGTGGTAGAGCATTTGCCTGGCATGTCCAAGGCCCCAGGTTTGATTCCAGCACCACACAATTAAATACTCACACTTGCTTCTCTAAACACCTATGAACCTAGAAATAATCCTTCTTATAATGATGTATAGGAAACATACTTTACCTACTCTGAGAGTGCTATAAGAAACTGTAGGAGAGTGAGAGATGGCTTGGTGGTTAAGAACACTTACTACCCACGCAGAGGACTCAGGTTCAGTTCCCAGCACCCACATGGTGGCTTACAACCACCTGCAACACCAGTTCCAGGAGACCCAGCACCAAGATCGATCAAGTGATTCTGTGTTGATGTAAACATTTTCCAATATTGGCAACCAATTTTCAAGTGTTTCCACATGGCAAGCTAACACAGGTACCAGCCTGATTGATGCCAGGGCATGACCTGTTTGTACTACCCAGGAAGGGAAGCAGCTTCGGCAGCTTCTGCTGTTCACCTGCGCTTACTTAAGAATTGAAGAATTGCTTAAGAATTGAAGCCTGCTGGCTGCTGAACTGGAGAAAAAGGCGGAGCAGAGCCCAAAGATGCCTGCTAGGCTAGAGCCTGCAATGACCGCCTGATGCCTCCAACCACGGAGCCTTTGCCCTTCTGGTGTGGCATGCTGCCCCCAGCACAAGCAGGTGCCCTATCATACATGCCTGTCATGAATAACCTGGTGGCTGTGGCTGTGGCTGTTACAGATGTCATGGTGGCTCCCACTGCACTTAGCTGGTGAGTGTGTGAGGGCAGAAGTCAGAACCTTACCTGGTGCCCTATGTAGATGTAATTCTGAACGGTCTTATTAAATAAGAAACACAGAGCCAAATGCAGACTTAAAAGCCCAGAGATCAGAGAGCAGTAGCCAAGAGATGAGACCACCATCTTACCACCCGCTGCTGCTGCTGTCCTTCCCCTGAGAAAGAGGCCTACTCCCTGTGTGTCTGTATTTTTTATTGACTTTCTGTTCTGCCTTCTCATTGGTTCTAAACTCAACCACATGACCTCTTCATCACTGCCTATCTATACAGACCTCCAGGTCTCTATGGTGGTATTAAAGGTGTGTGTCTCCAAGCTGGCTGTGTCCTTGAACACACAGACTCTGCCTGCTATGTGATCAGAATTAAGGGCGTGTGCTACCACTGCCAGATTTCTGATAAATGGCTCTGACCCCCAGGCAACTTTATTTATTAACATACGAATAAAAATCACATTTCAGCACAAATAAAATATCACCATAGCCCTACACAGCATGGGCTCATCATCACAACTACTTAATGAAGGAATCAAATCCTGGCCCAGCTCACCCAGGGTCCAACATGCAGGAATGGGCTAGAACTTACCTGAGGCTAGAGAGGTCACCTCATAGAGAGTCAGCAGAGAGCGTCCGGCTTCAGCAGCCATGATGCTCTGCCCTGGACCCAAGCTGCTGCTTCTCCTCCAACTCTTATCACGTCAGGAAGTCTCCTGCCCTCCTCATGTGCCCAAGCCTTGCCCATGCGCCTTTAGCGCAAGGTGGAAGGATCCTCAAGCTGCCAGGGTTACGGGACATTTGCTAAAGTACAGATGGGAAAGAATTGAAGCACGGGTGGGTGGTTGATTGAATTAGAACTCATCACCTAGTGACTAGAAGCATCAAGGTCACATTCACCTCTAACTACTCAAAATGGCCATACATGATCTACAAGGTAAATCTTAGAAATGTCAGATGATGTGTGACATACAGGTCATGTTTCTTAGCACAGTACAACTGAGTCATGGTTGTGGCAGTAATGAGCTGCTAAAGTTCAGCAGATTTGGACATTTAAAAACGTTTTTAAGTGACTCCAAAGTCAAAAGCCAAAAGTCAAAGTCAAAGTCAAAAGTCGAATGATGATGAAAACATGACATATCAGATTTCATAGAACATCAGAGTTAATAATTAGATGGGAATATGTAGATGCAAATCCTGAGGAGAAAAGCAAGGGATGACATGGTAGTGTGTGCCTGTAGGGATGCAGGGCAGGAGGGTCAGGGTACCAAACCAGCCAGGGCTCTACAGCAGGATGCTGTCTCAGTAGATTAAAACAAGAAAAAGAAAAGAAGGGCAGAAAAAGAAAAGGCTTTGCCGGGTGGTGGTGGTGCACGCCTTTAATCCCAGCACTCAGGAGGCAGAGGCAGGCGGATCTCTGTGAGTTCGAGGCCAGCCTGGACTACCAAGTGAGTTCCAGGAAAGGCGCAAAGCTACACAGAGAAACTCTGTCTAGAAAAACCAAAAAAAAAAAAAAAAAAAAAAAAAAAAAAAAAAAAAAAGAAAGAAAGAAAGAAAGAAAAGAGAAAAGAAAGAAAAAGAAAAGACTTCATAGCCAGTGTCAAAGGCGATAAAAACTAACACGCTTTTTCTCTCCCCATCAGCCTCTCAAAAAGGGAAGAATAAATAAAAATATGAAAATGTAAAATAATGAGCCAGAGATGAAAGACTCAGCAGGAAGGACCAACAAAGCTCTAAAGTTTCTTTTTGTAATAAAACTAATAATATGACAAACTTCTCAAAGAATGGATTAAAAGAGAACATCTTAAAAACATAGGACATGTAGAATAAGGGAAAATGTGAATACAGAAAACACCAATCATGTAATGCTGGCAATATTAACAATTTTAGGTCATTAGATACAAAAAATTGGGGGAAGTGAACACAATCTCAGGAAAATATAACTTCCTGAAACACACGAGAGGAACAGAAAGCAGGAAAAGCCCGGCACCCTCCAGCAGGTCAAGTCAAGCAGCTAAAACTTTGCTCCTAAGTAGAGGGGTGGAGTGTGGGTCACTTTAAGAGTTTTAAGGAAATTTCAGAAATCTTTTAGGAACAGAAAGCTCACAGTTAATAAAATAGCATGGAAAATATTTTATAAAGGATTCTCCCTAAACCAAGCATGGTGGTGCACGCCTTTAATCCCAGTACTCCAGAGGCAGAAGCAGGCGGAGCTCTGTGAGTTCAAGGCCAGCCTGGTCTGCAAGAGAGGGTTCCAGGACAGCAAGGACTACCTAAAGACACCCTGTTTGTCTCAAGAAAACCAAAACCAACCAACCAACTAACTAAACAAAAAAACACAACCTAAAACTAAAAATGATGCTGTTATCTCGAACAACTCTCTACATAGAATATAACACATTTATCAGATAGACTATATGTGTATGGTGATCCAACGATGGTTACCCTAGATGAAGGTCAAGAAAATTTTGGTATGCAGCAGTAAAGAAGACCTAAATAAAATGAAAATTATATCCCCGTGGGAAGAAGAGACCTAAAAAATCACAAAGACACTGATTGTATGAATTCATCATAGTGTCAGTGAAGCCCTACACTCACAGGGTTAGGAACTGGAGACATGAAACCCAGGAGCACACTGAGATGATATTTTCTATACTCCTTGATTGCCAACAATAAAATCCTTAGGTAATGCTCCAGTTAAGTAGGACGGTAAGACACTATGCTACACATCTTTGAAAACAATTTTCTAATTCTCTGGATAAAGCTGAATATCAGCAGGTCCCACGACACAGCCACTCTCCCGGATGCAGTCCAAGGGACTGAGCATTCAGAGATATGAGAAAGGATGCTTACAAAACCTGGCTTGTAATGCAAAGAAGACCTCACCTCAAAAGAATGACAAAAGTCCAACAGTGGAAGAGTGGATGGACTGGAATGGCATGCAGCTATAAAAATGAACACGTGACAGCCATACAGGACATGGAGGGCCAATCTCAGAGACAGAAGATGGTGTCAGAAAACAATGAAAGTGCAAAGGATGACAGATGACCCCACTGTCAGGAAGCACAGAAGTGAACAAGCTGGACAGCAGAGAGTCCAGAAACTTCTTTGATTCACTGAACTGTGTGTGTTTGGGGGTTTGGGGTTATATAGGGACTGGTAGACTCTGATCTGGAGAGGGGAGTGGGGTTGAGAGAGGAGACAGAGAAGGCTAACAAGAACATGGGCTGCTGAAGTGATGTTCAAGTCCTTCAAGTGCACAGTGGGTGCCCCGACATCTTACTATGCTTCCCCAAGGGGAAAGTTACTGTTTCCTGACAGGGCCTGAAACATGATCATTTGGCTTTGGGCAACTTAGCACCCCACTTCACTTGCAAAAACTTGATCGAAGTCTGGCTTTGGCTAATTATTCATTGTAACATATACATGGCAAGTTTGTATGTATTAAAGATTGCATACTTAAAATTAAATAATGAAAATAAAATTAGAACAAGCGTCAAGGTTATGTGACAGTAGTATAAATGGTTCCATCCACTCCAGCAAGAAGCACTGGCTGCTTTGAAAGTTTCCGCGAGAGTCTAGGGCAGGACCTTAGGGGTGGGACAAGTCCTTAGCATGCAGGAGGCCCTGGGCCCACTTTCCAGACACACAGAAAAAAGAAGTTTCCACAGGATTTGATTCATGAATCCCATTTGAAGAAAAAGAGCTTAAAGAAGGAACTGAACTGCTGGTTATGATGGTGTGTTGTGTAGCAATGTCCTGAAGGCTGAAACATGTAGCTGAAGTTTTCTCTGGTCCTGCTCAGTACCACAGACCCCACAGCCACTTATAAAATAATCACTCTGAAGCTTATATTAATTAAAACTGCTAGGCCATTAGCTCAGGCTTACCACTGACTAGCTCTTACATTTAAACTCAGTCCATTTCTGTTAATCTATATGCTGCCAAGTGTTCCATGGCTTTACCTATATGCTGTTACATGCTGCTCCCTGGATGGTGGGCTGGCATCTCCTCACTTAGCTTTCCTCTTACCAGAATTCTCCTTATCTGCTTATCCTACCTATACTTCCTGCCTGGCTACTGGCCAATCAACATTTTATTAAACTAGTATACAAAAGCATTATCCCACAGCATTTCCCCAACAGAAACTTTCCATCTTGAACAGGAAGACAAACAACTCAAAATAGCTTTAGGAAGTCCCTGAAACTGACCAGATTCACTAGGCCCCTCCCAGCCAGAGTAAGTAAGAAAAGCTGAAAGTCCCTCTCAAATTAATGAAGCTGAGCTGTAAAGAAGACTCTGAGCTGCCTGGAAGATGGTTTGTAGTGATATTTTATTTGTACTGAAATGTGATTTTATTTGTATGTTAATAAATAAAGTTTGCCTAGAGATCAGAGGTCACATAGCAAGGTCACATAGCGAGCCATAAACAGAAGTCAGGTGGTGGTAGCCCATGCCCTTAATCCAATCACATGGCAGGCAGAGTCTCTGTGTGGTCAAGGACACAGCCAAGCATGGTGACACAAACCTTTAATCCCAGTAACAACCAGAGAGATCTGGAGGTCTGTATAGGCAGAGATGAGCAAGTCATGTGGCTAGGCTTAAAGCCAATGAGATGGCAGAACAGGAAAGCAATAGAAGCACAGGTTAGACAGGAAGAAGCTCTCTCGTGTGGGAAACTACGGCTTGGTGGTAAGCTAAAGGGTAGTCAGTGGCTTTTCGCTAATTCTCTGACCTCTTCGGCTATTACCGCTGTATTTGGCTCTGTGTTTCTTACTTACTAAGACTGTTTAGAATTTCGTCTACAATGTTTAGACCAGAGTCACTTGGAAAGGACACTCTCTGTTGAGATGCCTGCAGGCTGTACAGAGTGCTCCAGGTTTTCCAACTTCTGTTTATTGTTACCCATGCTGGGGCAGGCCTTGGTGATGCTCCTGTCTGAGCCATTTCTGCTCCTGTAGATATGCCCTCACCCATACTTCTGTAAATAACCCCAAATAAAGGTGGTATCCGTAATTTGGCCTGTCATGGGATCCCTGTCTGGGGTGAATAGATGTGTGTGTGTGTGTGTGTGTGTGTGTGTGTGTGTGTGTGTGTGTGTGTATACCCAGGAAAAGTTTTGTCACACAGCAATCACTAGTAAGACGGTCCTCATCTGTCCTTCTGCAAGCTGGGAGAGACCTATTTTCCAGGAAAAAAGGAAAGTGAAGGTTGTACGGGAAATTGGCCCTTGGCTGCAGGCTTCCCGCCCTATACCCTTTGCATCAAAAGAGCACCGTGACCTTGGAGTGTGCTTAGCAGAGTAATAAGGTGAAATAAAGATGTGAATGCACTGGGGAGCAGCCTCAAGGGAATCTTACACATAAATGTGCTCCCAATTTACTGTACGTACATATATATGTGTTATGGTTTTATTATTACTTCCTGATTGTAAAAATTATATTTATGCCTTTACATATTCATGGCTTAATTTCTTTCCCTATCCCTCATGGCTATGCACACTTCTGTTGCTGACCCAAGAATAATATTGTGATTCTAAATTTTCTCAAATATGGCCAGGTCATGATAAAAAAGTATACAGTCCATTGAGGTATTAATGCAAGATTCATTATTAAAGCCATCAATCCCGAAATAATGAAAGCACCAAAATCCAAAAGCTACTTTCACCCTCAATTTTTCTGCCAGTGACCAGTGAGAGCTAATGAGCTGGTCATCCACTGATGTCACTTTGGGGAAGCTGTAGACCCAAACACATTCAGTGGTAGAAAGGGCTACATCCAAGGAGACGTGGAATGGGGCTCCAGGGCAAGACCTTCTGTGAGTTCAATGCAAAGGAAGCTCTCAGAGCAGAACAGAGCAGCACTCTCAAAGCTATGCATCTAGACCGTCACACTTGGCCATGCCTTGAGATGAAGAAGAAGGCAAAATTTTTAGAAAAATAACCAGTATTAGGGTTGAACCAGTCTCTCCGCCCCCCCACACACACATTCTAATATATATGTAGTATGTATGTGTGTATGCATGTATTAGAACCAGATCTAGCTAGTGATTCAGACCACAGACTCCAGGAGCTGGATGCCCTTTACCTTACACTGCTCCATGCCTTTTTTTTTTTTCCATTTATAAAAAGAGAACAGAAACTGTAGTCATAGAGATGATATGAGACAATTAATCACCGACAAAACTCCTAAGCAATGATTGGCACACTGTAAATCAAGTCACAAGCCATCCATGATGTCTTTGTTATTAGTGTTTCTTGTAATGTTGACTTAAGAAACAAACTTGGTTTTCATATTTACAATGACTGCTACAAATTCATACTGGGAGACACAATAGGTGACTTCCATAGATGTGGGCTTAGCACTGCTCCTGGAGAGAAGTACAGGGTTATTGGCTGAGCAGCACAGGGCTTCCAGCAGAGAAGAGGGAAGACCTGTGATTGTCTACAATCTAAACTCAAACTGCTGGAAACCCTTGTGGCTCCAATAAGTTTGGATTTCAGCCTATGGTTTCAGGAGCCCGTGGCATAAGCTGAATGAGGCCAAAGCACCATGGGCTAGTTGTATAGAACCGTCTACTTGCTGTCTTGACTCAGTTGCCTGGGTAAAGCAAAAGCTCATCAGGGCTAGCCCAGCGGTGGGAGAGGATCACGAAGTGACAAACACTGACAGGTGGACACCAACCTGCCTGCCCCCAAGCAATGCTCCTGGGTCTCACCCTCCGCATCCCAACACACCCGGCTCTGAAGCACTGCTTCCTCTAAACACACACAACCGAGGATAGGGTCTAGTGTAGTTAATGGAACAATGGTTAGGGTATATTCTGCCCTCACAAATAACGTGTTGAAATCTGCTTGCCAAGGTAGTGGTATTAGGAGGTATGGCCGTTAGCAGGGATTGTCTTTCTTGTAAGAGTGGGTAGTGGGTTAGTTCTCACAGATTGGCTTAGTCCTGTGAAAGTGGCCCGGCAGAGAGCAGAGCAGCATCACTGACATCATCCCCCCCCCCCCCCCGCGCCCCATTTCTGCATGCACTAGCGCTCATTCTCACAAGGGATCCCACCTGTGCTCCCTTCCAACCCTCTCCCAGGCAGCATGAAGCCCTCATTGATGTGATCATGGACCTTGAATTCTGCCATCTTCAGAACAATGAATTAAAGCCAATTTTACTTGTAAATTAGTCTCCTCAAAGACAAGCTTCCCCCCATAAGGCACAAGTAGAGCTAGGAACCTAAGCAAGGAAGTGTCTTGGTCATGTCAGTTCACATGGGAAAATAGCAAGACATTGGAAAAGCAGAGAGCCAAGGGTGAAAACGAGAAACCAGATGATGAAAGAGGAACTGGAGTTAATAAAGCAGGATAAGTTATAAGCACACATACATACACAGCCACAGACACAGACACAAAGGCACACACACACAAAATGAGACAAGAGAGGAGGTCGGAATGGTTAGGTGGGAACAGGCACTTGTGAAAATGAATAGAAACAGCCTCTCCCTGCACAAACTAAATGGATCTCCCTGCTTAAACTAAATGGATCACACAACAAAGACAAAGACGAGGGTCGTAAATCTGGAAATGGGACAAACAGGAAGGAGTGTGAGCTGAGATGGGCGGGAGGGAAGGAGGTCCAGGAGGGAAGGGAGAAAGCTATCGGAATGCATCACATATCTGTATGAAATTGTCAATGAACTCACTTAATGGAAAAATAGGAACTGAAAAATGGAGCCTCTGGGAATGGAAGCATGTAAATAAGGAGCGTTTCAGGGGAGAAAAAGAAAAGATTGAACACGGCAGGAAAATTAATTCGCTTCAGAGGAATGAGTCTCTTGTTCTTCCAGAACGTATCAGCTAGAAGGAGAAGATATAGAAAGGAGAAAACTAAGTGTTGAGAAACTCAGGGTAAAGTGTCAACATTGATATAACTGGGCATTAGAAAAAAAGGAAAAGTTATGAGAAGAAAGAACTATTTGGAGAAATGATACATGGCATTTCTCAATAATAAAGATGGAGGATTGCAAACCAAACAGCTACAGGACATGATGGGAGGATGTAGACAAAATTCTAAACAGTCTTAGTAAATAAAAAACAGAACCAAATACAGCAGTAATAGCTGAAGAGATCAGAAAATTAGCGAAGAGCCACTGACTACCCTTTAGCTTACCACCAAGCTGTAGTTTCCCACACGAGAGAGCTTCTTCCTGCCTAACCTGCGCTTTTATTGCTTTCCTGTTCTGCCGTCTCATTGGCTCTAAGCCCAGCCACATGACTTGCTCATCTCTGCCTGTACAGACCTCCAGGTCTCTATGGTTGGTACTGGGATTAAAGGCATGTGTCACCATGCTTGGCTGTGTCCTTGACCACACAGAAACTCTGCCTGCCAAGTGATCAGATTAAGGGTGTGGGCTACCACCTGCCTGACTTCTGTTCCTGGCTCACTATGACCTCTGATCTCCAGGTAAACTTTACTTATTAACATACAAATAAAATCACATTTCAGCACAATTAAAATATCACTGCAGGAGGACAAATATATTTCCATCACAGAAAAGGAAAATTCAAGAAGCTTTAGGAGAGAAAATGAACATTGCAGATAAAACTTTAGATTGTGCTGTGTATCTTGACTTGGGGGTGGGGGGACAGGGGGGGCGGTGCAGCTGTGAAGCAACAGCTGGAGCAGAAGACTGAGGCCAGGGCTTCACACCCAGGCAAATGCCCACTGAGGTCAGGGTTTCACACCCAGACAAACGCCCATAGAGACCAGGGCTTCACACCCAGGGAAACGCCCCTTGAGATAAAAAAGATAGTCTCAGTGGTGTGAAGCATCTGAAGACAATCAGGAAAAAAAAAAAAAAAAAAAAAAAAAAAAAAAAAAAACGTTTCCACTAAAAAGAAATTCAGGAAACCAAGAAAGATATTGGAATTCAATGTTGTTGTTATTTTTAAAAGCAACTTTAAAAACCAATCAATTACCGAAAGAATGCAGAAAATAAATATGTTTCTTTCTGAAAATCCATTTTGGGGTGGGGGTGGAACAGAATGGATATGGCTGGATCAATAGCAAGTCATTTGTATGTAACCCATACTATAAAGATGAAGGATATGGGGATTAGTTTAACAGACTTCAGAGATGAAAAGAAATCCAGTCCCACAGGGGATGTTTTCTCTGAGTATTTGGTTGGACTGAACAGAACTCCAGAACAAGGCCATGTCTCTGCACCTTCATTAAAATATGTTTCCTATTTTTTTTTAAAAAAAATCCAATTGTTCTTCATTTCATTTCTGTGGTGATACTGTGTCCCCCAATGTATTGTGGACCCTAATAAACTTACCTGGAGTCAGAGAATAGAACTCGACAGACATAGAGGCCAGAGAATGGTGGCACACACACCTTTAATCCTAGCATTCCAGAGGCAGAGATCATCCGGGTTCAAGGCCACGTATGGAAACAGCCAGACATGGTGACACACGCCTTTAATCCCAGGAAGTGACGATAGGAAGCAGGAAGGTATATAAGGCATGAGGACCAGAAACTAGAGTCTTTTTAAGCTTTTAGCTTTTAGCAGCAGTTCAGCTGAGATCCATTTGGGTGAGGACTCAGAAGCATTAGGAACAAGATCAACTGAGGAATTGGCGAGGTGAGGTTGGCTGTGGCTTCTTCTGTCTCTGATCTCTCAGCTATCACCCATTGCAATACCTGGCTTCGGTTTTGCTTTTGATAACAAGACCTTTTTTTTTTTTTTTTTTTTTTTGGTTTTTTCGAGACAGGGTTTCTCTGTGTAGTTTTGCGCCTTTCCTGGAGCTCACTTGGTAGCCCAGGCTGGCCTCGAACTCACAGCGATCCGCCTGGCTCTGCCTCCCGAGTGCTGGGATTAAAGGCGTGTGCCACCACCGCCCGGCTGATAACAAGACCTTTTAAGATTCGTGTTATGGGGCCTGGGAGCAAGATGGCAGCGCCGTTGGGGGTCCGAGAGGAGCGAGCAGAGACCCCCGGGGCGAGTGTGAGGAGGGGTTCCGGGGTCCCAGGTAGCTCCGAGCAGGGCTCTCCTGCGGAAGGGACCATGCTGCATTCTACCGGCTCCATCGACTGCCCATACTGGGTGGGAGCTCCAGGGGAGCCTTGCCAGCAGCCCTACAGCCACTTCCGGCAATGCGGAGCTTCCGATCCCGGCGCTCCCGGTAGCGGCGGTGCGGTGTCTCCCGCAGCAGGGCTTGGCTATGACCTGCACAACCAGGAGCTGCCTCAACCTCCTGCAGAGAGAGAGAATGGCACGCTGGGCCAAGGTGATGGCATGCTGGAGCTGATCAAACAAGCCATTGAAGCTGTGCATAGCAAAATAGAGCTGGAGCAGAGGCGTTACCAGGAGCTCTTGGAGATGGCACGGGGACACGGTGCTGGGGCTTCAGCCCTGGCGCCCGGCAGCCCTGCCATGAGCCTGGATGATGAGGACACCTTCTCGCTGGCCCTCCCTTATACACCAGGTGGCCTGCTGAGCCCAGACTCAGGCTACCAGCCCACCCCACTGGCTGCCCCTGCTGAGCAAGGTCACAAGTACTCATTGGCCCCTTCAGAGAGGGGTCAGGGCAGAGTTGGAGGGGGTACCAGTGCCCTGGAGTATGTCCCCAAGGCTGTGGGCCAGCCGCGCCACTGTGGCCGACCCGCGTCTGGTGGTAAGTACGTGGTGGACCGCTCAAAGCCATCAACAGATCTGGAGTACGACCCACTGTCCAACTACTCAGTTCGGTACCTTGGCAGGGCCAGTGCCAGGGATGAGAGGGCCACCAAGCGGCCACAAGGCTCCCCGGGTGCTGAGCCCTACACACCTGCCATCAAGAAGCCCTGTGGCCCCTTCAGCAGCTGTGAGGCCAAGTTCTCAGACTCAGAAGATGAGGTGGCTAGCCCGGCGAAGGTTGATGTCACCAGCCCCAAGGCTGGGGCTGAACCTGAAAGCAAGGCACCTGGGAAACCTGCTTCCAAGGAGGGCCCGGAGCCAATGGAGGGCAGCCTACCAGGCGCCAAGGAGATAGCTGCGCAGCATGACGTGGAAGACTTCGGGCAGCCTCCAAAAGCGGCAGACACAGTAGCCAGGGCCTCTCATAATGCTGGGGTCCCCAAGGATGGCAAAGCCAAGAAAAAGAAAAGTGGGACACCAGCCAGCCTCAACCACAAGGACAAGGCACGCAAAAGAGACAAGAAGAAAGACAAGGACCCAGGATGGCCCCGGGAGAAGGAGAAGGTGTCTGCAAACAAGAAGAGGCCACCAGCTGGCGGCCCCCAGGGCAAGGCCCAGGGCTCTGAAGGGACCAAGAAAAAGCCATCCAACACCACTACGGTGGCCAGCTCAGGGAAAGGGGGACCAGGCCGCCCCGCCAGTGGAGGGCCCCGGCCCCAAGACTCTGGGTCTGGTTCCCACGCACCGCTGGCCTGGAAAGTCGGCAGTGATAGGAAGACACCATCAGGAAAGTTGGTGGGACGCAAGGCCGGTTCCCTGGACAAGGGTGCCCCACAGGAAGCCCCTAAGCTCAAGAAGCGGGCCCTGAGCTACACTGAATTGTTTGGGGATGAGAGCGAGGAGGAAGACTCTGGCTTGGAGGCCAGGGTAACCCAGGTCTGGCCCCCCACCATGCCCAGCTTCAGCTCAGACTCAGAATCAGACTCTGACTCCAGCCTGGGCTTCGGTGATACACAGGTGCCCAAGTGTCTCAAGGCCAAGCCACCTGCATCCCCGGCACCACCCTCCCCATTGCCCTCCTCCTCCTCCTCCTTTTCTTGCTCCTCGGGAGCCAGCCAGTGTTCAGAGGAGGATGTGGACTACTCAGCCCTGGAGAAGGAGGTGGACTTCGATGCGGACCCCATGGAGGAGTGCCTGCGGATCTTCAATGAGTCTACCAGTGTGAAGACGGAGGACAAGGGCCGGCTGGCCCGGCAACCCCCCAAGGAGAAGGCCATGGAGAAGGCGCACACAGGCCTGACCACTTTGTTCCCGGGGCAGAAGAGAAGGGTCTCCCACCTCTGTAAGCCAGGCAAGGAGGCAGAGGCCCCAAGGAGGGCCCCCGTGGCTCCCCCAGCCCGGCCCCCGACTGCTCAGGAGGTGTGCTACCGGAGAGCGCAGCAGGCGCAGAAGGACTCTGCCAGCTGGTTACAGGTGGCCCCGAGACCAACAGACAGGCTCTCCTCCGTGCTTATCTCAGCCCCTGGGGAGAAGAGGAGGATTGCTCATGTACCCAACCCCCTCCTGGCCACCACCCCAAAAGGTGCCAAGAGGGCGCTCCCGGCCAGCAGCAGCCAGGTGTCCCACGGTCCTGAACCTGGCAACCAGCCACTGAAGACATGCACGTTGTCAGGGATGGCATCAAAGACCACCACCACTGTCACCCCCAAGCGCATCGCCCACAGGCCATCACTCCAGAGTCTAAAGAAGCCCATTATCCCAAAAGAATTTGGCGGCAAGGTCCCCACTGTGGTTCGTCAGCGCTATCTCAACCTCTTCATCAAGGAATGCCTCAAGTTCTGCCCGTCCAACCAGGAGGCCATTGAGAAGGCACTGAAGGAGGAAAAGGTGGCATATGAGCGCAGCTCCAGCAAGAACATATACCTGAACGTCGCTGTGAACACCCTTAAGAAGCTGAGGGGCCTGGTCCCCAACACCGTGCCCAGCCTCAGCAAAGCCAGTGGCCGCAGAGTTGTGTCCCACGAGGTGGTGCTGGGAGGCAGATTGGCAGCCAAAACCAGCTTCTCACTGAGCCGCCCCAGCAGCCCACGGGTGGAGGAGCTGAAAGGGAACGCCTTGTACAACCGTCTCAGGGAGTACCTGCTCACTCAGGAGCAGCTCAAGGAGAACGGCTACCCCTTCCCCCACCCAGAGCGCCCAGGGGGCGCTGTCATCTTCACAGCTCAGGAAAAGAAGCCCAAGGACCCCTCCTGCAGAATTTGTTGTCGCTGTGGCACAAAGTACCTTGTGTCCTCCTCGGGCCGCTGTGTGCGCAATAAGGAGTGCTACTACCACTGGGGACTGCCGCGGCAGAAACGAGTGGCTGGGGGCTGGGAGACACAGTATAAGTGCTGCTCAGCTGCGGTTGGCTCTGTGGGCTGTCAGGTTGCCAAGCAACACGTGCAGGACGGCCGGAAGGAGAACCTGGATGGTTTTGTGCGCACCTTCCAGAAGGAGCTGCCCAAAGATTCCCATGCAGGGGTCTTTGCCCTAGACTGTGAGATGTCCTACACTACGTACGGCCTGGAGCTGACCCGCGTCACAGTTGTGGACACAGACATGCAGGTCGTGTATGACACCTTTGTCAAGCCTGACAATGAAGTTGTCGACTACAACACCAGGTTCTCGGGGGTGACGGAGGCTGACCTAGAGGACACAAGTATCACACTTCGGGACGTGCAGGCCGTCTTGCTGAGTATGTTCAGCGCTGACACCATCCTCATCGGACATAGCCTGGAGAGCGACCTGCTGGCCCTCAAGATTATTCATGGCACGGTGGTGGACACATCAGTGCTGTTCCCGCACCGCCTGGGCCTGCCCCACAAACGTGCTCTGCGGAACCTCATGGCGGACTACCTCAGACAGATCATCCAAGACAATGTGGATGGGCACAGCTCCAGTGAGGATGCCAGCGCCTGCATGCACCTTGTCATCTGGAAGATCCGAGAAGACGCCAAGACCAAGCGATGACTCCCCACCCACCACCACCACCACCATGCCACGCCCCTTTCCTACAACCCTGACTGCCCTTAGCCCCAATGCCCTCAGCCCTGATGCCCTCGGCCTCTTTTCAAACTGTATAAAACATGACAGCTGGTCTGAAACCTGGGACTTATGCAGGGACACTTGGCTCAATCTGGGAGGAGGGGACTGGACCTGCCTGGACTGAGTCTACCAGGTTGATCTCCGTCCTTGGGGGAGGCTTTGCTCTGGAGGAGGTGGGAATAGGGAGTAGGCTGGGGGGAAGGGGAGGGGGCAGGAGGGGGGGAGAACAAGGGAATCCATGGCTGATATGTAGAACTGAATGGTATTATAAAATAAAATAAAAGGGAAAAAAGTGTAAAACAAAAAACAAAAAAACATGACAGCTGACCATGCGCCTCAGGAGCTCGGGCTACAGGTCTGGAATGGCCCTGAGCTGGGGTTAAGACCGACCCCTGAGCCCAGCCCCACATAGTCCTACGTGTCACCCAGTCCTATCCCCTGTGCCCGGTCAGCCCCCCACTCCTGCTGCACCAGGCAGTGGCCTTACCTTCTGCTCCTCTGTATGTAACGCAGCTGACAGGACAAGCCCTCATGGTTTGAGATGGGGGTTGTCTATTCTTTTTACTTTATACTGTAATTTTTATTAATTTTAATTTAAACCTGCTGACCCACAGTTCCTTCTCAGCAGAGGAGTCCAGCCCTGGTGCCATTGGGATCCAGGGCCTGAACCCCACACAGTCAATACAATGGGTTTGAATGTCTGCTCTGCCTTGTGGGGCGGCTTCCAGAACTCACCCCAACCCACCAAGACTCCCCAGCCTCAGAGTCAAGCCAGCCCCAAGGAAGGCCTAACCTTCCAGGGCCTCTGGGCTGCCTTCCTGGGGGCTGCTGCCTCTCTCCATGGGTAGGAACAGAATAAATGTTTGTATGAACTTTAAAAAAAAAGATTCATGTTACATTTCTACATTCTTTTTAAGAATTATTACAAACACACACATATAGTCAGGACTAATAGTCTCTGTGATGCTAACCAAGTGTGGAGTAGGAGACTGGGATGGTATCGGTGGGAGTTCACATGTGCTAAAGTGACTGGTTTCCTTAGTCCAAGAAAGACATGGGTATTGACATGCTCAAGAATTCGATGAGGAGAAAGTCGCAGAAATAGGCATGATTGGCTAGGGATAAACATCAGAATCATAAGGCTGAACTGCTTAAACTTTAAATCAACTGCAGAAAACTAAGTCTTTCCCCAGAACCCCCTGCACTCCCTCACAAAAGAGGAAAAGACGAATGAAAAATAGTAAAAGGAAAGGAAATTTGAAAGAAATAACTACAACGTAAGTACAGTAAATGTAAAGAGTATATTGAGATCTTTGCAATAGACATTCATATTTATTGTGACGGAAGAAGTGGATAAATTGTATTTTACTGAAACTAAGAATGCCTGTGCATCAAATGACTTTTTTTTTTTTTTTTTGGTTTTTCGAGACAGGGTTTCTCTGTGTAGCTTTGCGCCTTTCCTGGGACTCACTTGGTAGTCCAGGCTGGCCTCGAACTCACCGAGATCCACCTGGCTCTGCCTCCCGAGTGCTGGGATTAAAGGCGTGCGCCACCACCGCCCGGCTCAAATGACATTTTTTAAGAGGACAAATAAAAATAGGGCTGGGGGTTGGAGAGATGGCTCAGCCTTTAAGAGCATTTGCTGTTATTCTAGAGTGCTAGAATTCAGTTCCTACCACCCACAATCAGGCGGCTCACAACTGCTGTATCTGCAGCTCCCAGGTGTCAGCTGCCCTTGGCTTCAGCAGGCACCTGCACTCATGGCCACACAGCAACACCGGAGCTGTCTGTGCCCCCTTGAGGAGTCACGCTCCGCTTCTGTTTCTCTGCCCTGCTCAGCTGTCCTTTCCCTTGTGAACCCATGATCTCTTCCACTAATGCTCTGTTTGGAACTGAGTGTATCCTTCCCTGCCCCGACTCTCCTCCTGCACCGAGTCACATGGATGCACCTTCTAATCTGTCGTTTATCCAGAAATCTTCTTTTTTTGAGACAGGGTTTCTCTGTGTAGCTTTGTGCCTTTCCTGGAACTCGCTTTGGAGACCAGGCTGGCCTCGAACTCACAGAGATCTGCCTGGCTCTGCCTCCCGAGTGCTGGGATTAAAGGCGTGTGCCACCACCGCCCGGCCAGAAATCTTCTTATTACCTATGTTAAAACCTGACACACTGTATCAACTAAATTTTAACCAAAGAATTTTAAAATGGTTTGAAAGTAGAAAAATGATCTGTAAATATAATTCACTGTATTAGTTGATCAAAGGAGAAAAGTATACAATGATCTAAATTTAAAAAAAAAAAACTCCTTAGGTTCTTTAAAGCAAAAATAAAAAAAATTCTTTGTCTTGGGGCTAACAAGAAGATGCAAACTGGTATTATTTCCACACCAATTGATTATCTGAATAGAAAGCAACAGAATTAATACATAAAAACAAAATATTGGAGGTCTAAGCTACATAGTTGAATATAAACCACTGTATAAAGTATTTTCTCTTATAAACAAATTCAAAGGACATTCAAATTTTAAGATTCCATTCACAATAGCAACCTAATTCATAGTCTAGAAATGTCCTTGATGGAAATGGCTCAATGATGCTCCCTGGTGGTTTAGTGATTGGCTTCTGTACTCTTGCTGCTGTGACAGAGGTTCAACTCCTGATCCTTGAAGTCTTTGTCCTAAACTGAACATGGTGACCCACACCTGTAATCCCAGCACTCCAGATAGAATGATCAAGGGTTCAAGGCTAACCTTGACCACCTAGAAAGTGCTTGGGCTACAAGGGACCCCATCATGTTATTAGTCAAAAAAAAGTGGGGGAAAGTCATTTATAGAGACTCATCAATCTTCCATGTTGACATTCAAGAAAACCTCAATAAATACAATGGCCATCATATCTATAAGTTGAACAGCTGATGACATGGCAGTTCTCTGAAACTGCATGGAAGGGCTCAAAATACAGACAGGAGCAATTCAAAAGACCTCTGTGCCCCGTAAGATCTTAAACCTTATGTAGAAGACAGAACTCCTGACTACCTAAGAGACTGTCTTAAAGCAGTGCTAAGTGGGTGGGGTGGGGATGAGCCTTGCTGGTGCACTCGTCCTACCCAGTTGTGGTGATGACTTCATATTCGCCATGGTTCTTTGTTGCCCTGTCTCCCTCCTGCATCTGTAAGCTCCGAGAGACAGCAGTCCGTTCGCTTTTGAGGAATACCTTTGCATGTTTTCAGTGTGAGTCTGCTGGTAATGTTCTCTATCTATCTATCTATCTATCTATCTATCTATCTGTCTGTCTGTCTGTCTGTCTGTCTATCTATCTATCTATCTACCTATCTATATCTATATCTCTCCCCTCATCTTCCCCCCCTCCTCTAAAAAAATGCCTTTGTATCATACTTTCATGTGTGGAGAATATTTTTGTTAGATACCATTAGAATTAGAAACAGGTTATTTAAAGGTTATTCCCTTTACTACTTAAAATACTTTATCAATTCATTTATTTTTCTTTAAAAATCACTTCTCATTCATGAATAACCAAGACTTTGTATAGTATCAAGATGATAAAAATGTAGGTGAGTGGTTTTTTATTATTTTTTCTTTTTTTTTTTTATGTGCATTGGTGTTTTGCCATGCGTGTCGGGTCCCCTGAAACTGGAGTCACAGACAGGTGTGAGCTGCTATGTGGGTGCTGGGATTTGAACCCAGGTCCATCTAGAAAAGCAGCTAGTGCCCTTAACCATTGAGCCATCTCTTCAGCCCCAGTTAAGTGGTTTAAAATAAAAACAGGGCTGGAGAGATGGCTCAAGGGTCAGGTCATGAGTTCAGATCTCCTGAACCCATGTGAAGACATGCTCAGTAGCATACATGTACTCCCTCACTCCTACAGGAAGACAGGAAGCAGAGACAGGAGGATCCCCTGGGCTCATGGGCCAGCAGCAAACAATAAGAGACCCTGTCTCAAATGAGGCAGAAAGCAATAACCAACACCATGCATTGTACTCTGACCTCTACACACATATCCTGATATGAGTGTGCACACTCACCCACGAACACACATGATTTAAAAATAATGAAATTTAAATTAAAAAAGAATAAAAAGTAACTGATAAAATTAGGTTCAAAGGTTAATATTTATTTAAGATGAGCTAAAACCACAGAAAATTAAGAAATGAGAACACAGAACATGAAAGTCTTTAGAAACTGTGTGACTATTTTCGTCAACTGCCTAACAAAACTGTATGTGGCTCTCTTCAGTGCACGTACCTCGTTTTTCTTCACTTAACCATGTTTGTTAGGGCAAAGGTATACATTTCCAGTAATTTGAGTGAACTTTAGGCTTCAGCATTTTTATATATTGTCTATAAAACTTCTTTAGCATGGGTTTTTATTGTCAATATACAAAGAAGTGTGTATAGTCTTGTAAAATTGGGAAAGGCATGTCACATTTCTCTCTTATGTAAGCCATGAGATCTGGAAAGAGTTTCCTAGGCTAGCTTCTGGATTCTATGCATTTAATAGTTTGTGGTTTTGTTTGGTTCTGTCTACTACCTACATACCTACAAGATATGCCACAAGATAAGCTCCAAACTAAAATATGACCTTCAGTTTCAGAGAGAGGGCTCCATGCTTGCAGAGGGATCATAAAGATGAGAGTTCAGCTCCCAGCACCTGAGTAAGAAGCTGGGCATCCCTTGTACACACAACTGTCACCTCAGCTCCAAGGGGCCTTGCTGGCTTCCAGTTTTGTTGAGAAAATGGAAGCCTCTGGTTCAGGAAAAGACCCTGCTTAAAGGAATAATCAGCGAGTGAGTAGACAAACCCCAATGCCTTTTTCTGACCTCTGGAAATATGCACAGGCACATGAAGAAAGACAAGTAGACATACATGTACGTACACACACACACACACACACACACACACACACACACACACAAATAAATCTTAACATAAGGACTTCTTCAACTCACATCTTTGTATCATTGCAACAAGTATTACAAGAACCATAGAAAATCTCTCCTCTAAGAAAATGACAGGTGTGCAGGTAACGATCACAGTCACTTTGTCCAGGATGACAGGTGTGCAGGTAACAATCACAGTCACTTTGTCCAGGATGACAGGTGTGCAGGTGACGATCACAGTCACTTTCTCCAGGTTCTGGTTAGTATTTTTTTCATGAGTCCTTGACACTCAAAAAGTTACAAAACAGCTTGAAGCCTTGGATCTCTCACTAGACCCATGTGGCTATTATCATCTTTTACCTCTTCCTCAGGAGACTCCAACATCTAAACACAGTTTCACAGAGTATGATAAATTAACTGGACCTTGCCCTTTTGAAGGACTTGATGGTCATCATTTTGCTAGGGACTTTCTCTGTGGCATCCTGGCCTGAAACCAAGGGTGTGACCAACAAGTTTTGAATGACGGCCCCTCAAAGCTGTCCATACCTTTCCTTACCTCGGAACCTTGGATGCCTCTAGAAAAAAAATCCTGTCCAATTTAAGACTTTTGTGTTTCTCCTTCTGGATGGAATTCCTACCCTTCCTTGCTTTGGTAGGCCTCTCATATCTCCAAACAGGTGTTTTGAAATAGGTTTTGTATCTAGTTCCTTTGGAAGACAAAAGTATGAAAGACATGGTGTATGTTCCTAAAACCCAAGTCAAATGTGTTGCAATAGATGTCAATATTTGCAACTGTGGCTTCATCTCCAAAGCTCTCTGTGCATGTCATAAACAGACATTTACAAAATTACTGAACAGCTGCTGGAACATTCCAGAAGTCTCATCATTTACATGAATCTAGGTTGATCCAGTCGTTGAATTCTTTCAAACTAGAAATTCCAGCCACTCTTCCTCAGCAGTCTTCTGGTGGTAATCCCTTCTCCAGTCTCTAGAAAAACAAGCTAAGATTCCTGAAGTTCAACAACACATAGAATGTACAACCAGCCCCTCAGCTTTGCCTACACTTTCTGTGATTGTGGTGGGCAGTGTTCCTGGATCAGGAGATCCCACCCTTGGAGGACACTTACCCACCCCATGTCCTGTATCAGGAGATCCTACTCTTGGAGGATATTCACCCACCCCATGTCCTGCATCAGGAGATCCCACCCTTGGAGGACATTCACCCACCCTGTGACCTGCATCAGGAGATTCTACTCCTGGAGGACACTCACCCACCCCATGTCCTGCATCAGGAGATCCCACTCTTGGAGGACACTCATCCACCCCATGACCTTCATCAGGAATCCCACCCTTGGAGGACACTCACCCACCCCATGTCCTGCATCAGGAGATCCCACCTTTGGAGGACACTCACCCACCCTGTGACCTGCATCAGGAGATCCCACTCTTGGAGGACACTCATTCATCCCAAGTCCTGCATCAGGAGACCTGAACCCATACGCTTTTTCCCCCTGAACTCTCTCTCCACCTATCCATTGCATCTCAGGATGTATACATTTAATTAATTCAGTTTTACTTCCAACCTGTAAAGAGTGGGAGAAGCTTCAGATTTATATGGCGGATAAATAACAGTGGTTTTCCCTGGAGACTCCATCCCGGTGAAAGAGGGTAGCTGTAATTTTCAGCCGTGAGTAATTGTACATAATATAATCCTAAATGATTTTTCTTCTGTAATTTCATTAGAGTTTAGAAATTTAATTAGATTTTGAATCACTCTGAAATAAAGTAGCAAAATACCGAGAGACAGAGAGCAGTGGTTATTCTGTCCTTAGAGGCCACATTCTTGGTCTCAAATTGGCATGTCTTCATTAGGAGGAAGTTTGCAGAACTTCTTGATATATTATTGTCTTTCCGAATGGACTCTGAATAGGTCTTTAGAGAGCATTACAAGAGTACACAATTATTATGCACACTCTTCTTGAGGTTTAAGATCATCTGCCTTGCATATACTTAATAAAAATATGTCTCTGAAGTTGTTTAAGAAACTGTGGAGATAGGAAAGCTGCTCCTTGAATGCCCCAATGCTGTTCCCGGATTATTAGCAACTACCTGTACGTTATGATGCAGTGCGGGGCTGTTTGCTTAACTTTAATGATTGTGTAAGGTTTATGGTTATTTTTATTGCTACAACATATGAACTGTCATGGTGGCTGTAATTAGAGGGAAGCTAAAGTGTTACTGTTACAGTCTTCTGGGAATGAGGAAAGCTACTTCCTCCTTATCAACTTTGCCTCTGTGTGAGAGTTGGGGGGGATAAAAAGAATCCAACTGAACGAATAGTCCCCACTTCAAAACAGGGTATGACAGAGAAGAACTGAAAACACGTTAAAACTTTGGTTTGGGAGGAAAGCAATCTTCTGTCCCCTGAAATATCCATGTGTTGGATCCTCTGAAGGGCACTTGCCTTTTCCCGAAGATCATGTGAGTTACAGAGCGGCGGTGGAGATGATCTCCAGGGTGTTCTGTTGCTGCCTCAAGGCAGGCATCCTCGCTGCATCCTCTGCTGAAGGAAAAGGACTGACTGACACAGCTGTCCCTGAGCTGCAGGGGGTGGGGGTAGCAGAGGACAGATGCTCTGAAAGACAAGATGGGGCAGACAATCCAACCTCATCGCCCATCTGAAGACGCTTGCATGCCTAGGTATGATGCAGGGGACATAATCATGGACCCAGGAAAGCTGAACATCCTGTAGCTCACATACAAGAATCTGTGACAGGCAAGAGGTAAGGTGTCAGGGTTTCTGCACCAAGAAGAAGCTTGGGTGCCCCTAGAGGCACTGTGACTAGGGAACAGGATTCTGGGGCTGGCAGAGCAGAGCCTCCCTGTGCCCAGAAAAACATGTAACAGCTTCTTTTCCACCACTTTGCCTGTTCATCTCCCTTCTTCAGACAGAGGGGTCTGTGTGGAGCAGGAATGTACCTCTATCTATCATCTATCATCTATCTATCTATCATCTATCTATCTATCTATCTATCTATCTATCTATCTATCTGTCTGTCTGTCTGTCTGTCTATCTATCTATGTACCTATCTATCATCTATCTATCTATCTACCATCTATCTATGTATCTATCTATCTATCATCTATCTATCTATCATCTATCTATGTATCATCTATCTATGTATCTATCTATCTATCATCTCTATCTACTATCTATCTATCTGTCTGTCTGTCTGTCTATCTTACTGTATCTCTCACTGTGTCGTCCAGGATGACCTCAAACTCATGGCCATCCTCTTGCAGGAGTCTCTGCAGTGCTAGGATGACAGGTATGTCCTACCATTGAACTGAACTGTTAATTTTTGTTTCCACTGTACCCACACTACAACAGTGCCTGGTAAAAAAGAGGATCTCCAAAGGGTGAGAGAGAGAGAGAGAGAGAGAGAGAGAGAGAGAGAGAGAGAGAGAGAGAGAGAGAGAAGCAAAGAGAAGCCAAAGTCAACACTGAAGGGTAGGATCTGTTTAAGGCTTAATGCTGGTCCATGGACAGTGTATTAGTTACCTTCTCATTTCTATCTTTAAAAAACACCCAGCAACAGCAGTGTAAGGAGGTTGATTTTAGCCTAGTTTGAGTGTACAGTCATAGTGAGGAAGGCAAGGGCCAGGAGCATGAGGCAGCTGATCACATTGGATCCACTGTCAAGGAACAGAGAGAAATGGGTGCTGATGTTCAGTCTACTTTCTTCTTTTAATTCAGCCTGGGATCACGGTTCACATTCTGGATAGGTCTTCTCTCTTCAGTTAATTAAGCCTTTTTGGAAATGATCTCCTAGATCTAAGATCTAGAATGATCTCATAGATGTGTTTCTATGGTAAATCTAAATCCCATCAAGTTGACTATCAACCATTACAAACTGCACCACTGTAAGTAGGGTGCCCTTAGGCAGGCCAAGTGCCCATCATTAACAAGTAGGTATGCTCTTTGGCATGCTAAATTTACTTCTGGTGTGTGTGTGTGTGTGTGTGTGTGTGTGTGTGTGTGTGTGTGTGTGTGTGTGTGTGTGTGTCTTTTCTAACAAAATACCCCAATGTACAAACATCATTGTAATAGTGGAAACTTCAGCTGGGCACAGTGGGGCATGCTTACAAAACTGTAGAATCTGAGTGGTTGCTTCAGGGTTCTTGGCTTCTTACTCAGGAATTGAAGTAAGTACCACATTGATTTGCAAAAATTCCAAAGGAGATTTATATAAAGCAAAACAATAGAAAATATCAGAGGACGCTGCAAAGGAGCAATGAGCCACATGAGTGAAATGCTGAAGGACCCCAATTATTGTTTGGGACTTTCTTGTATGGGGCTTAAGAGAAGGAAGTTACTATAATGACATGGTTCTCTAGTTTGATTGCTAGATTAGGTCATATGGTATTTTTTCTACTGTGCATGTCCCTTTCCATAATGCATCTGATCTTAATCATGTGCGTGCCCAATTATGCATAGGTATAAGAAGTCAGTGGAAGATTTTTCCCTTAACACTTACTTGAGGACACAGTTTTTCCTTACTGTGAACACCCAAATCAGTTGAGGCTGCATCAGCCTTTCTATTGTTTATACTTGGGTATACTGGGGCTATATTTGAAAAGAAATTTCCTAAGTTTTATTGTTAGGAGTGGAGAAGTTTATCCCATTGTCCAGAAAGTCTTGTAGGTCCAGCCTAATGCAAGGACAGGTCTGAGCTGCTAGGTGCACTGGGATCTGTGTGTATAGTATGTGGGGGCAAAGGAGCCAGGCAGCCAAACACATTAGTGGAAGAGGGGAGTGGTCGTGCATAAACCAATCCAAGTTGAATCCCAGACTGCCCAACTATTCCTGATGTCTGCCTGCCTCAATCCAAGCAATAAGGAGGCTAAGGCAGGAGGATTGAGAGAGTTTGAAGCCAGTCTGGAGCATATAGTTCAAGGTTAGCCTGAGTACACAGTAAGACGGTCTCAAAAACAAACGGGATGAGCAAACAGAAACAACTCAGATGTTCAAAGACTCTTACACACATAGCATACAGTACAACTAATAAAGTAGCTTTTACAAAAGTATAACAGGAAGAAAGACCTTTTACAGGTAAAATAGTATGCCAAACTTGTTAACACAGCATTTCAAATATACATAAAGAAAAAAAAGAATGCTATGAAATAAAGCTATGCCAATCACAGGATTGTGCTGTAAGTCTATGCGAGGACTGACATCTCTTCCTTCCCCCAAATTTTCTATATTTTTTAAGCTCTTACTAAGCATCACTGGTCTCACTTGGCACAGTCTCTCTCCGTCCCCACCCAGTGGTGCTGTCTGCAAGTCCAATTGTCCTAGGGACCAGCTGGTCCTGGGGACAATTTTCTAGAGCCATTTCTGGCTTTACCGCCTTTGTGACTTCTGCCTACAAAAACATATTCCTTGAAAAATGGCGGAGATGCTAAGGCACAGGGTTGAGCTCAGCTTTGTAGCTGTTCCCTGGCTTTCGAGATTGTATCCCATTTTGCTAATTACAAGTTGCCAGGGCTCTGTTTGTGTCAAATGTCTGCCTTAGGTCCTCCCTGGGACCATTATCTCCACTGATCTGCACCCTGCTGTCCCTTCCCCTGAAATCGAGTCCTTCCATCACACGCTGCTCTGAATGTTGCCTGCTCTGAGAAGTTAAGAACAGCTTTTACCAAGTGTCAGATGTCATCTTCTAGCTCTTCTTGTGGCTCTGGGCCCAGAGTTATCCTTCGGTGTCCCCAAAGGTCCTTTGGCCAATGACCTGAGCTCAAAGCTGCAGGGCCCTCTTTGGTCATCTTTGCGAGAAGCTGAGAGACAAGAGCACCTGAGCCGAGGGACCTGGTTGGCAGAATGAGCTCATGAACTGATCATAAGCTCTAATTAAAGTTGGGGGTGGGGGTGCTACGGGAGCACACAGAGCCCAGGATAAAAAATAAACAGGCAGGAGAAAGTGAGCTGCACAGGCCTGGAGGGGCAGCCTCCTGAATGCCCAGGAAACTAGGCTCTGTCCTGAACTTCTGGCTGATACCCCTGGAACCTGCGTTATACCTGAGATCTGAAGCAAGATTCTAAGTGTTGGAGTCCTAAAATGTGGCCCATGAGTCCTGGCTCCAATCCTGGCCAGCTGTGTGTGGGATCTGCCCAGCTCCCTGTGATGCAGGATGGGACAGGGGGATACTACAGCACTGCCATCAGCTGTGTGTGGGATCTGCCCAGCTCCCTGTGATGCAGGACGGGACAGGGGGATACTACAGCACTGCCATCAGCTGGGCCAACACACCAGTGGACATATAGCAATGTGGCTAGGAGCTCCATCCCTGAGCTAAGCTTCTCAGGTCCCACACACCCATGCTGTTGATTGGCTTAAACCTTTTCATGAGAACTCCCTGGGCCTCACTGTCCTCGGGATGATGATAAGATCTGTTTGGCACTAACTAAGCTGACATACCTTCAAGATGATTGGGTCCCTGAGTGCCACCACTCATGGAGCATTGCCATGTGACCTAGCGCAGTGTCTGCGGATGTGAAGGACACCCCACAGTGATGCTCCCTGGCCTCAGACCTGACCATTTCCCAAGCACCTGAGCATCAGCACACCACTGAGCTTCAGTACAATCATCTTTGGTTTGACTCACCCCTGAGCCACCTCCTTCGAAGATGGGGCCTGTGGCTCAGTGATGGTCACCTGGAGCTGTCTGACTTAGTTCTCATCTCCCAGTTTCCTTCCTCTCATGGGGCAGAGATATGGGTTCATGGACCTCTGAGCCAAGCTTGCTGTGGCCTCAGCACACATGGGCTCCTTTCCAGATACTAACAAGGCCATACTAGCAATAAAAAGTTCAAGATCCCAGTCCCTTCACACGCTTGCTTCACCTGAATCCTATGGCCATATTTGTAGCATCATATGGGGTTTGCAGCTGACTCCACATGGCCATCCACCCTCAGATGGAAGAAGAACATAGCTGCTCACTGGTCCTTCCTCCACTTCGTCATCTAAGAAGAGGCTCCTTGCATCACCATGAGGCTGGCACACATCATTCTGCCATGTGTAAGTACTGAGCCAGGTGAGACATGGAATCCAAAAATACATAGATGCAGTCCCCAAAACTGAATATGAAAAGGTTATGGCCTTTTCTACTAGGAGATGCTAAAGCTTCTCTTGGGATCCCATAGTCTCATGAGCTTTGTTACTGCCCCAAACATTGTGTATAACATGATGAACTTGTCAATCAAAGGCCCTGGAGACTGAAACTCGTTTTTCAGATAAGGAAACTGGCTTCAAGATGCCTTAGTTGGGTTACTGTTGCTATGGTGAAATATCATGACCAAGAGCAATTTGGAGAAGAGATGTTATGCTAAAGGACTCAAACAGAGTGGGTGGGAACATGGAGGCAGGCGCTGATGCAGAGGCCATGGAGCGGTGCTGCTTATGGCTTTCTCCCCATGGCTTTCTCAATCTGCTTTCTTATAGGACCACTAGCCTAGGTATGACCCCACCCACAGTGGACTGAGCCCTCTCATGTCAATCATTAATTAAGACATGTTTCTACAGGTTTCATTTTCTCAGTTGAAGTTCCCTCCTCTCAGGTGACTCTAGCCTGTGTCAAGTTGACATAAAATTAGCCAGCACACAAGGTGATAAGCAGTTCACCCAAGGTGAATGAACCTAAAACTAAGATTCTCACACTTATTTTCTTCTCATTAAGAAATGTCATACAATCTTCAAGGAGAGCTATGAAGTTATCCAGAACCAGATCCAGGGGATATAAAACCCTGCCAGCACCATTTGGCCACTTGGGCTAAAGTTTGGTATCTAAGTGCTGATTAGGGAAGGAAAAATGGCCTTTGGAATTTACCTCACCACTTACCCCAACTCCCATCACTAAGCTGAAGTAGCCAAGAACTAAGTGGGTTTCCTGCCAGCTCATACTCTCCCCTGCACAGAAAAGTCTAGATGTCCCTAGTACTGTATTCTTTGTTCCACCCACTCTAGAAAACCCAGGTAACATGTAGTTTCCTGATGTTCTGGTTGAAAACATTATTCACTTCTCTTTTCATCCTGGGAAGTCTGTTGGAAATGCCCCTGATCAGGCAGAGGGATCGTATAATACATATGGAAACTTGAAAAGGCATTGTGTAGCCATTAGAAACCAGAGTTAATGTCCTCGTTGCTGTAACTAAATACCTGACAGCTTAAGAGAGGACAAGTCCATTGTGGCTTCCAGTTTAAGAAATGATAGAGAAAGCATGGTGACAGGAACATGAGGTGTCACATCCCATTAGCAGTCAGGAAGCAGAGAGCAGACAGGAAGTGGACAGCCAGGCTATTAAATCTCCCAATAACCCACTTCCTCCAATGAAGCTTTGTCTCTATTAGGTGCCACAACCTTCCATGACAGTGTCACTGGGGACCAAGTGTTCAAACACATAAGCCTTAGGAAAAGCCTAAGAAAAGACCACAACAACCAGGGAGGATCCTGGGATGCATACGCTGTCCACCAGATTCTCAAGGAAGAAAGGTCTCCTTCAAACTCTTCAGTGTTAGTACAAGGGTCTGCCTTCAGCAGAGGGCACCGCCCCAAAAAGGGAAGTGGGAGGTGATGTGACTCTTACAACAATTCACCGTATCACCTATGTGCCTCACAGGGCCTGAAGCCATTTACCTGTAATCTGGTCTTATAATGTGAGGAATGTTTCATGGAGACTTTGCCGTGCCTTTGTTACTGAGATGGTTGTCAGACGGAGGCGATGGCTATGAATCATGAATCCCGTTACTCTTATGAAGGTGGCAGTCACTGGCTTAGCTTAGTCTCATCATCAGCTAGACTGCTGCTTCGTGGCCTTCGAGTCAAGTTTGTAGAAACTGCTTTCCAATTCAAAGACAGCCTGGTCTTCATTCCTTTTGAACTCAGGCCAGGCAGTTAGTTATCTGGGCAAGAAAACTAAAAACCTGAGTCTTTGATCAGAAGATTAGAGATCGAACATGAACTCATCACCTCTCGTGAAAATCAATTTCCCCTATTACAAAGAAACTGATAACAGTTTCGTGATGATCTAATGTAAGGCATTGACCAGGATGATTTCATTCGATCACAGTCTTTTTCAGAATATGGAAAATTATACAAAGGGAAAAAATAAAACTATCCATGAAGAATTAAGCTTGGGCCAGTTCACTATTGTTTTTGGCCAAAAGCCCGTAAGATTTATACTAAAGTGCTCCGATCTTCCCAGTGGCTTGAGGTTATAGGGATCAAATGGGTTTTGGAGTCCAAATAGAAAGATATTTAGCATTTCACCAGCCATTCATAAAAGAGTTCAGCACAGATCCACCATATTGATTTATGTGGGCTGCTGAAAACCTCTTTAGCTTCTTGCTTTATTTTCAAAACGCCACTACTCTCTGTGGTCCAGAAGCTACCCATATCTGTATCAGCAGTTAGGAACTAGTCTTCTGTGCTGCTTACTGTGAGTGCTGCTTAGAACACTGTCCTGTAGCAGGATTCTTAAAAGTTCTTATTAATAAAATCAAACCCGAGGCCAGTTATTGGGGTCAATGCTGGTAGATCAGAGAGACAGAACAAGCCAGAGCTATCTCACCTCGCCAATCCTCAGCTGGTTTTGTCTCCTCAGACTGGAGGCCTCTCAGTCCTCATCCGGAATGGGTCTCAGCTGAATTACTGCTCAAAAGCCTGAATGCTTAACCAGCCAAAATCTTCTAGTTTCTGGTCCTCACGCCTTATATATCTTTCTGCTTTCTACCACCACTCCCTGGGACTAAAGGCTGGCTTTCTGGGATTAAAGGCATGTGTCACCATGCTTGGCTATTTCCAATGTGGCCTTGAACTCACAGAGATCCAGAGGGATTTCTATCTCTGGAATGCTAGGATTAAAGGTGTGAATGCCACCATTTTCTAGCCTTTGTATCTAGTGGCTGTCTGTTCTCTGACCCCAGATAAATTTATTAGAGTACACAATATTTTGGGGAACACAATACCACCACACTGTCCCCAGGGTAAGAGAGCACCTGAGGATGCACCCCATTCCCTTTAAGGATGGGGGCAATAGCTGTTCTGACTCTCAAGGCTGGGTACAAAAATGCCTGCTAGTTCAAATAGGTCCCTCCTGCAGCACCAAATGCAGAACCTCCTAATACTTGTTTCCCACTGTACAACAAGGCTCCTCTGCACTTCATCACCCTTGGTATGATTAACTGACTCCCAAATACTTAATGTTCATGAACAGCCTCCCAGGGAAAGATATACATACTGACTAGACAGGAGAAGACCTTAGAGAGTACCTAAGTTCACTCACCTGAAGCAGATAAGCTGCCCAGAGGTAGAAAGGACCCATCCATGTCGTACTGCCACTGACTGGCCCTGATAAAGTACCATTGTTATAGTGTGGGTCAGAGTCTACACCTGCTGAGATTTACAGATTCTTGTGTCCTGGAATGAAGAATTGGACCGGGGACACGTTGATGGTGGAGAACTAGAGACACTTCATTAAGAAAGAGAAAGGCATTCCTGAGAATAGAAGTGGGCTGGATGGTAAGGACAGGTCAAAAAGTCCTGGTCCACAAGCATCCTGGTTCTTGTTTTGTTTGTTTTTCGAGACAGGGTTTCTCTGTGTAGCTTTGCACCTTCCCTGGATCTTGCTCTGTAGACCAGGCTGGCCTCAAAGTCACAAAGATCTAGCCTGCCTCTGCCTCCCAAGTGCTGGGATTAAAGGCGTGTGCCACCACCGCCCGGCTTGCATCCTGGTTCTTTATAGGTCATTTACAAAGCTTTTGGCTTCTCCTGATTCAGACATCTCAGTGCTTCTTTCACACATGTTCTGTTTTGTCATGTGTAGCCATTGGTTGGAGAAGTTTCCAGGTTTCTCTGCCAACCAAGTCAGCTTCCATCATATTTTTGTTCCTTTGTTTGTATGTATGTTTTTTTTTTGTTTCAGGCCTTGATGCCTTTCATCTGAAAGCCTTTCTCCATGCTCTGCTCTCCTGCTGCATTGCCCTTCTTAGTTATGTCTTATCAACACTACGGCTGGATGGGGTCCTCTACTTTTGATCAAGGAAAGACAGATTTTTTTTCCTCCTAGAGTGAACCATTTGTGTGTGTGGCAGCGGAGGTGGGGGGGGGTGGGGGGGGGTGGGGGGGTGGGGGGGGTGGGGGGGGTAGCAAATGTTCCCTTAGAGCCAACCTAGAAAATTGAATGAGTAGTTACAGTAAAAGGCAAACCAATTAAAGAACCTTTCCTACAATTTCCTTGTGATCGTCTTAGTCCCCTAGACTTCACTTCCGCAGAAGTCACACTCAGAAAACAGTCTTCATTGCACTAGAATTGGCTTGCAGATTTGCCCTCCATCCGTCTGGTCTACCTCTCAGGATTCACTGGTGTGGTGAAGTTGTACTCTTTCTCTCCTTTCTATCCATAGTCCTGAACTCACTTTCTGTTTGTTTTCTGTCCCTAAATATTACAAGCTTAATTGGAGAAACAAGTGGGCTTTTAAGAAAATAAAGAGTTACTGTCTTGGTGGCACTTTGATCTCTAGTCCTTCACCAGTGAGCAGACACCTAGTGCCCAAAATCTGACAATGCAGGAACTGGAACTGAGCTTTGTTTAGCTCCCCCATTGGTCAGATACAAGCTGAAGCCCTGGGAGAAAGGCACTAAACTCTTATGATCTTTGCTCAAACCCTGACCTCATCTCAGGATGCACAGGTGAGGAGAAAGGCCTAAGGCATGGGGTGCAGAGGGAGGGTGGGGTGCTGAGTTCCTTCAAGGGGCCAGGTTTTGTGTTACCACTCTGTGGTAGACTCTGTCAACGTCTCACTCTCGGTCAACTTGGGCATCTCCAATTTTAACCACACAACTCAATGCAGCCCAAGGTGTATGTCTTGGGTGGCTTTGATTCTCTGCTTCTGATCTTTCTCTTAAGATAAAGCAGCCAATTGAGTTCACTTGTAGCCTGGGGATATGGGAGAGTCAGATTTTTGGCAACTCGGACAAAAAGGGATGGGATGCAGTGAATATTCAGCTACTGAGGGAAATTCTCTAGGGCCCTTTTCAGAGAATTCTGAGCTCCACCCCTCTAGTCTATGGAGCCCTTTTTTCTAATAAACATCTGAGGGGCTTTTCCCTGCTTTACCCCTACTACTGTGTGGTTTCAGTTCCCAGGAGACTTTTTTGCACCCAAGAATGTCTTCTAGTGAACTCCTGGGACGTCAGAATTCAGGTTTTCTGGTATGTAGGATGAGGGGTAAACCCCTTGAGCTTGGTCACTACGTTCCTCCTCCCCATATGACTCATCTGAAATTCTGCCATGGTGCTGAAAGGCTCCAGACACAGATTTCAGGATATGGCTGCACAGGTACTGGTCCAAGTTAATATGAGTAGCAACCAAGACCCAAGTAGGGAAATATATGTCTTTAAAACCTGTGTTTTCCACAGTGTCTTGATGCATAATTGGAGATACTGTGAAGGAAGTCTGTGGAAGAGTGAATCTGAGAACACTGTGTTTCTGGGTGTTTCGGGAAGAGCAGTTGGAATGGAGCATTATTTCCATGCTGTATTTCCAAGCATGCTGCTAACAATTTGGCCACTTTAGCTCTTCATGGTTCCTGAAATAGCCCTTGATGCCTTCTCTATTAATTGCTGGTCGAGAAAACGAGAGCTGAAGTGTCTGGCAAATGCAGAAATAAAGCCAAATGGCTGTTGAGACTCGATTAGGGCTGAGACAGAGAGGAGCTCATACCTCTGGTCCCATGAACTTGCTTGAGCTAAATAAAATCCTCTCTCCTCTAAAGTGGGTCATCAACATACCTAGCAGGTGGGCTCAGGGGTGTTTCTCTGAGTGCATGCTGCTGTGTACACCAAGGGGGTCCAATCTGAGTCTTCAACACTAGGTAACTGAATCTTGTGTCACCTGTCATTAGCATATCTTAGGCACACCCCCAATGACCTAAATACCCCCACTCGGTCCTGTCTCTTAAAGGTCCCAGAGCATCTCCCAATAGCATCACCCTCGAGACCAAACCTTTAACAAACGAGCCTTGGAGAGACACATATCCAAACTGTAGTTCCTTCCTTCAGCAACACAGCTAAAGAAGGAAAGGATAGTGGAGCTGGGCTGTGGACCCAGGTGATCTGATCTAAATGCTTTGTCTTTTCTCAGCTAAGGGTACCATTCGATAGTGGGTAGTGTCATGACTAATGCCATTCTCATTCGCCTGAGAATGGCAAATGTTTCTAGAAGAGCATTTATCCACCAAAACATCTTACTCATTTGGGCAGCTAGAAGAGAACACCACAAACCATGTGGTCGTAAAGAACAGACATCTGTTTCTTACAGTTCTGGAGGCTGAGAAGTTCAAGACAAAGCTATCAGCTGATGTGGAGCCTGGGAAGGGCTCACTCCCTTATTCATATTGCTGTCTTGTTTTATCATCACGTGGTAGAATGAAGGAAGGCAGCTCTCTGGGGCCTCTTTGTGAGGACACTAATCCCATCCATGAAGGATCCATCTTTTCCAAGGGACCATGTAACAGCTCCACTTAGGGAGTATCGTTTGAACATTGGAAGGGAGGCACAGATTTGAAACTTACCACTGAACAGTTTCTGATAAATGGCTTCTGCTGTCTACTGTCCAGAGAGCAAGAGAAGGAAGTGGATGCGTGGCTACATGAGATTGAAGGCCACCAGGGCCATGGAGGAACACATGTTGCTGCTTTTGAGAACTGGAGAGTTCTTATCCAAAGTCTACAGGCTGAGGTTACCAGACATTTTTGACCAGTCTCTGGATTGGAGCAAGAACAGACCTAAAGGGGTCTGTCCCTTCAATAGGATGAACATCAAAAAAAAAAAAATAGCAGTCACATATATCTATGTAGAACTTTGGGGAACCAAAGATACATTAGACAATACTTTAAATAAGCTAGAGAAAGACATGTTACCTCTAAGAGCACATCTATGTGCCCATACCAAATGTGGACTTATTGCTAGAAATGATGGGAACCTACAGATAATGGAATCACATCTTCCATGTTCTAAAGGAAAGTCAACTGCAGACTTAGAATTCCATAACTAAAGAAAAAAGACCCACCGGGCAGGGGTGGCACACACCTTTAACCCCAGCACTCAGGAGGCAGAGCCAGGTGGATCTCTGTGAATTCAAGGCTAGTCTGGTCTACAGAGCAAGATCCAGGACAGGCACCAAAACAACACAGAGAAACCCTGTCTCGGAAAAAAAAGAAAAAAGAAAAAAAGACCCACTGCTTTGAAAGCCATAGCAAAATGAAGACATTATGAGGCAAACAAAATCAGAGAGTACCACCAGCCAGAAAGATTACTAAATGAAATACCACATTTTTCTATTGATAGAAGAACCTGATTCCAGATAGAAGCAGAAATTCAGAAGCTCCAGGAAGGGAAAGCATGCATCAGCTTAAAAATAATTCCTCACTGTGTAAAGCAGTAATGATAATGCCACATGGATTTAAATAGGTATAGAATTGAAATGCATGGTAATAAGAGTGCATAAGACAAGACGGGTAGATGGAGCCAAAGAATAATATCCTTACATTGTACAGGAAGTGATTAGGAAATTAATCCATATTAGGCACTAATAAGTCAGTGATGAATGTTGTAATCTCTAGGGGAGCCATCATAATTAGTAAAATGATATGTGAGAATTGGCTAATAAAGGAAAAAGTAGAGTCATTTTTGAAAAACAAAATCTAAGAATGAGGTAAGGAAGGGATAACAAAAGGCTAATTATAACCTAAATAGACTTGTAAATGCTATGAGTATAACCATTGCAAATATTTCTGTAAAGATTCAGATCATTAGACTAAAGGATGAAAAACCTGCTTATATAGAAGAAAGCAGACTGCACAAGCCAGGGTAAGCAAGCCAGAAAGCAGCACCCCTCCATGGCTTCTGCCTCAGCTCCTGCCTCCAGCATCCTGCCCAGTTTGTGTTCCTGTCCTGACTTCCTTCAATAATGAACAGCATTATGGAAGTGTAAGTCAAATCAGTCCTTTCCTCCGTCCCACCAAAAGAAATACCTGCTTTTAGAAGATGCCCTCTGGGTGGCACAAGACTGTTAAAGTAACCTGAGTGGAAAGACATAGGAGAATTTTACCACGTGAAAGAAACCAGCGTGAAAGGGCTATATAATATCTGAGTCCAATAGCATAACACCTGAAAAGATCAAAACTATTAAGACAATTTATAAAAGACCTATGGTTGCCGGGATCTGAGAAGGTGTGAGAATGAATAGGCAGAGCCCAAAAGACTTTCAGGGCAGAGATGCCGTTTTGTGATCCTTTCCTGTTAGATACACATCATTATAAATTTGCCAAAGCCCGCAGAATGGCAATGACAAGAGCAATTCCTACTGAAAACTATGGACTAACATGGTGATAATGGAAAACCTCCACCTGACCCATGAACATGGTCCCTATTCAGCTGGCAGATGTGACTATATATCCCAATACACGAACACACACCTTACCAAACACATGATATGATCCATATCTGGTGCATGATGTAACCACTATCCTGATACCCTACACTCTTGTTGTTTATATATTATCACAGGATGGCCCAAGATACAGGAAATGTAGCACAAGGCCTCTCTGCACATCATCCCAAGCTTTCTTGGGAGAACACAAAAGGAGGAACATCTTCAGCCTTGCTCCTTCCACCTCAAACTCTCTTCCTCACTTCAGACTGGAGTCTTTTCAGAGTCTTAGGGAAGGAACCAGAAATGTGAGAGACCAGATTATATCCATGGCTTCCGTTTGAACATTAGCTCTTGGATGCAGAGACTGGCTTCTTAGCTCTTTGGTTCCACTTCTCAAGCCTCACTATGGTGTAAGGCAGCCTTGTATTTCCTGGATAGTAAACAGAAGAAACTATACACTGAAGAATGACTCCCTATACCCACCCCAATACACAATATCATGTCTTCTGTGGGGAGTCAGTCCTTCTGGTCTCATGGCTACATCCCCTTTCACCTTATGAAGGGATTTGTTGGCCTGTAGACAGACATTTTTCTGTCCTGACCACTTGCTCCCAAATAACCAACACAGAGGCTTAATATTATTTATAAATGAACAGCAGATAGCTCAGGCTTGTTACTAGCTAGCTCTTACACTTAAATTAACCCATAATTCTTATCTATGTTTAGCCATGTAAGTTGGTACCTTTTCTCAGTATGTAGGCAGCACAGTAAATTTCACCCTTGGTGGTGTGAGTGCAGGAGGGCTAGTCCATCCCTTGCCAGATGCCACAGGTAGGAGATATAGCCTTACCCCTCACTTGGGTAAAGCAGGAGAACTGGCCCCTGGTGGCATAGGTGCAGAAGAGTGGGTAGGCTGACCAACTCAGCTACCACCCTGGCCCAGATCCAGGGTTTTGAGTTGGCACACCCCAACATCTACCCTATCCATGAACTGCTGGGTTGCATGAAGGAGTTGGTCCTGCAGGACCAAAGCTATAGGATCTCCAAGACACAGAGCAACAACATGATATCCCAGAGGAGTCCCAGTGAGGATCCAGTATTGATAGTGTATCAGAAGCAAGAGGCCTCAAACCAGTCTGATAACTCATTGCATGAACATTTGCAAGTAAAGCTCTTGGTTGGTTGGTTGGTTGGTTGGTTGGTTGGTTGGTTGGTTGGTTTTTTGAGACAGGGTTTCTCAGTGTAGTTTTGGTGGTGCCAGTCCTGGATCTCACTCTGTAGACCAGGCTGGCCTTGAACTCACAGAGATACACCTGGCTCTGCCTCCTGAGTGCTGGGATTAAAGGCATGTGCCACTGCCGCCTGGCGCAAGTAAAGCTATTTGGACAAAAGGGTATATATACTGTGTGACACACTTCAGCTTCCATGGTTAGATTTTTGTTTCCTTGCTTGCTTGTTTCCTTTTGGCAGATATGGGAAGATGAGTGAGATTGAGGTGCATGATGCAAAATTCACAAAGAATCAATAAAAAGTTTACAAAACAAAGAAGAGCCATCTTGGTTTCCCTTGGCAACCAAACCCAAATCCCTGTGGCTGGGACTATTCTGTTCTCCTAAACAGTTCTTTCCTTACTCTACAAGCTCTTCTCCAACCAGCAACCACATCATCAGCATGTCAAAAACACAAAACAGATCATTGTCAAATCCAAATCCCTCACACTCAGTCTATTTATGACACTTTTTTCAGTGATGATGAAACCTTAAAACTTATTTTATTCCACATCTCAGCAACCAAAATTAAATAACTAAACCTGAATATTATCACACTGAATCTGAATTTTAAAATCCTCCTTGGATTTTAAATAAATAAATAAATAAATAATAAATAATTTAAATAAAATTCCTTCATTTCTATTTTGTGGACCAGCTTGAAAATACTGGCATTAGATCTTTCTTCAAAATTAGGTAGAGGGCTGGCAAGATGACTCAATGACCAACTGCTTGAACCCAGACATGTCAGCCTGCTGAGATGCCCAGAACACACACAGAGGTGAAGGAAGAACACTGACTCCACAGTGCTGTCATTTGATCTCCACATGTGTGTCATGGCATGCACACCTACACACACACACCATACATATATGATAATAGTAAATATTTTTGTAACTTGATAGAATTTAGCAGTCAATCTGTCCAGTCCTGAGTTTTCTTTGTGGAGATACCTTACATTACTGCTTCAGTCTCACTTCTTGATTTGGATCTGTTTATATTATATCTTCTGGACTTAATTATGTTGGTGGGTAAAACGAATTTAGAAGTTCATCCATTTCTTTTAGGTTCTTCAGTTTTGGAAAATAAAACATTTTCAAAGAACCACCTCTTTGGTTGATTCTATACATTGTTCTTTTAGTCTAGTTCACTAATTTATGTCCTGATCTTCATTGTCTTTGTCATCTACTGGGTTTGGGTTTGACTTCTTCTTGTTTATGTAGATACTTAGGTTGCATCATTTGGTTCCAGAAGATCTCTCTGATGTTTTAAAATATAGTCACTAAAAGCTGTAAACTTCCCTCTTAGAAATGTCTGAGCTGTGTCCCAGACATATGCTAGGCTGTCATTTTCATTTTCATCTAAGACTTATAAAACTCCATCTATAATTTTGTCACTAAGCTACTGTTTATTCAGTGTACTGGTCTGTCTCCAGGTATTTGTGTAGTTTCTGGGCTTTCTCTTGCTGTTAGTTTTTATTCTACTCTGGTCCAATAACTTGTAAGGAGTAGCAATCTCACCTTTTTATTTGCTAAGGCTTGCCTTGTGGCCCACTGATTTTAAAGAAAGTTCTATGTGCTGCTGAAAAAAATATACTTGTCCTATGAAGCCAGCATTACCCTAAACTGGTCAAAAATGTAACAAAACAGAAAATGGCAAGCCAATTTCCCTAATGAACATAGACACAAATTTCTTCATCAAAATTCCTACAATGAATTCAAGAACACATTAAGAAAATCGTATGCCACACTCAGGTGGGTTTCATCCCAGGAATATAAAGTTAGTTCAACATACACAAATCAATAAATTTAATACACCATTTCAATAAACTTAAGGACAGAAATCACATGATCCTCTCAATATTGCAGAAAAAGCATTTGACAAAGTTCAACATACTTCCATCATAAAAGTCCTAAAGAGATGGATATATAGTTTGGGTATGTTTGTAGAAGGATATGGAAATGTATGGATATGTAGTCTGGGTGTGTATGTAGAAGGGAATGGGAATGTATGAATGTGTAGTCTGGGTATGTATGGATATATAGTCTGGGTGTGTATGTAGAAGGATATGGGAATGTATGAATATGTAGTCTGGGTGTGAATGTAGAAGGATATGGGAATGGATGGATATGTAGTCTGGGTGTGTAGTAGAAGGGAATGGGGATGTGTGGATATATAGTCTGGGTGTGTAGTAGAAGGGTATGGGAAGGTAGACTGTTTGCTTTGCATTCATGAGGACCTAGCTTAAATCCCCAGCACTGAAACCAACACAAATGAACACCAAAAACACCCTCCCACACTTATGTGGTCTGCCAAACAGTTGGGCAGATAAAGGCTACGCTGGCAGTGTGTGTGCAAATCTGTCGCTTTCTGCTGTTTCCCTACACTGAACTTCGCAGCCTTCCTGTCTCTTTTTCAATCCTGGGCATCACCTTCTAAGTGATGTTCTGCCTCCCATCTGAGGGTTGCAGAGGGTATTGGTGTGGCTCGGACTTGACAGCCACTAGCTCCATTGTGACCAGCTCCCACAAGTTTGAAGAATTCACAGCCAAGGTCTTTGGTGCTCTGTGGGTCAGGAGGAGAGATGGCCAGTGAACAGGGTTCGGTCACTGGTCAGGTTAACAGTGAGCTGGCTTGAGCTCAAGCTTTCTCTACTATGCGAGACTGAGAAGGGGGTGATACTAATCTTGTCTGTGTAGACTCCAATTTTAGTAAGAGAGCTGACAAAATGGGCCTTAGCCACTCAGTATCCAGGAGATAATCTGTGGAGTGTTTGATACAGTGTACCACGTTAAAACACTCATCTTCAAACAACAGCCCAAACACACTGGTCTTTATGTATTGTTGGCTCCCTTTCTTCAGGGACTCCACACCTGTGGATTCACTCACCCAAGCATTAAAAACAGCTGTACCACCCCTACCCCACATGTTTTTACAGTTACATATGAGGTCAGCCTTCAACTGCTTCAATTCCCATGGGTTACACTGAATTTCATTAGAAAATATTTGAGGAAAAGGCATTTGGACCGAACACACCAGACTGCCACAAGTAAAGGAAAGGGACTTACCTTAGGGCTATCCACACTGCCATCAGGACAGCCCACCTGATATCTGTAACCACACTGAATGCTGGAACCTTTCTTCCAACCTAAGATGCCCCTCCCTCGCCCTCCACTGGGCCTTCCTATCTTTCTCACAAGAAGCATCTTTCTGGGTGGCAAAGCAGTCATTTCCCAGTAGGCCTGGAGCACCAGGTAGCACGGATCAACCTGCTGGGCTGCTGGGAAGGAAGAGCAGCTTCCGCTCCAAGAGCGAAGCCATTTGGTTTCAAATTCTCATAAAAGCAGCAATGTTCATTTCCTACATTAGGTTGTATTTCCTAATTACTGTCCCCAAGGAGAACCTAGGAAGGAGGAGAGGGGAAGAAGCCTGCCCCACAGTCTTCGTTTGTACATTTAAATGAAGTGTGATTAAAAAGCACACCCTTCGCGTTTCCTGAAGTACTTACCTTCCATCGGTGGCCGTTGCTTGTGAACGCGAAATGGAACGGCTTGAAAAAAATTATTAGTTCATCTTGAAAGTAATTGCCACTTATTTTGTTTATAAGACAAACTCTGCTGGTGACATCGGATTAGACTTAACTGCATCCTGTTTTGATGGTAACTAATATTTGCCCTAATACTAAGCATAAATAAGTAGGAATTTCTCCTGAGACACCACAGATAATACATCTTTAATGGGACCTAATAGTCAGAGGCAAGCCAATTGCCCTGCTGTGGGATTATAATTATGTGCGCTCTTTCCCCCCTTTTAAATTTCACAAACAGAAAGAAGTACTCGAAGCCATTAAGCTTTCTCCAGAAATATGGGGTAAAAATAAAACTGGCCATGTGCAAACTCAAGCGTCATCTGTTCCGGAAGGTGGAAGCAGACTTGAATGTGCCCTCAAATGCATTGCCTTTTCCAAGGCTTCCCGGTACAAGGCTGGTGCCACCATCCCTGGAAGGAGGTTGCAGCTGGAGGCGTGCCGTCCCCACTGAGGCTGGCAGTGGGATCTTTCTTTCAAGATGTGTTCTGTGACCTCATTGGTGTCTCTGTCCTTGAGCCATTGGTATGCAGGAAAGGTGCCCCCACTCATACCAGGAATTGCACGGCTGTTCCTCTATGTAAGGGTGCTGGTGGCGAGGATCCCCAAGTCCTGGCTCAAAGGACAGTCAACACCTGAATAAATAATGCAAAGCCCTTACCAAGTGTGCATTCAGGTTCCTCATCCAGGGTCTACCCTTCAGCCCTGCCCTACCAAGCCAATAAGAGCCTGGGGCCCAGAGACCAGAAGCATGATGATCTCTTGAGAAAGAGACAAACACATAAACCAGTGGCTCTCAACCTTCCTAATGCTGCAACCCTTTGATATAGTTCCTCATGCTGTGGTGACCCCAACCATTAAATTATTTTCATTGCTACTTCACAACTGTAATGTTGCTACTGTTATGAACTGTAATATAAATATCTGATCTGAGACCCGGGGAGGTGGGGCGTGAACCACAGATTGAGAACCAGTGACATAAAGGCAGCTGAGAGCAACAGAAGCAGATGATACGATGTAGAGAAGTGCTGGACTCTCAGTCCCAGAGGACCTCACTCACCTCAAACCTGAGAAGCAGTGTACCTGGGGACAGCATCTGCCAGCCTGACAGATTAGAGCTGGGGCAGGAGGACCAGAGAAAGGCAGCTGCACCCTGGAACACCTTGCTTTCAAGCCTGTTCCAGAGACAGTCTCCAGCGACAGTGAGCAGTCCTGGAACAGGCCACAGAGCTGCTCCAGCAGGAGCCTGGGGCCAACAGGAGGAGAGTAGAGAGAGGATGATGCTGGTGACTGCTCCTTTCCCTCCACAGCTAGAGTCCCCGGTCCAGCTTGGAAGTGGCTCTGGAGGAGACGATTTTTTATTGTCAGAAGCAAGCTTCCATTTGCCATACTAAAGACTCCTGAAAATGGCCTCTTCTCATCCCTAGACTCTGCTCCCCCTGAGGAGCACAGATAACCCTTCTTGGATCACCCAGAAGATGGCTTTATGTCAGCTCAGCTTGAGACTGTCAATGCTGGTGAGGAACTTACCTATGGTGATATTTTAATTGTACTGAAATGTGATTTTATTTGTATGCTAATAAATAAAGTTGCCTGGGGATCAGAGCTAATAGCAAGCCATAGCAGAAACTGGGCAGTGGTGGTGCACGCCTTTAATCCCAGCACTTGGGAGGCAGAGCTAGGAGGATCTCTGTGTGTTCAAGGATACAGCCAGCATGGAGACACTCGTCTTTAATCTTAATACCAACCATAGAAGACCTAGAGGTCTGTACAGACAGGCAGTGATGAGGAGGTCATGTGGTTGGGTTTACAACCAATGAGAAGGCAGAATAGAAAGTCTATAAAAAAGACAAACGGACAGGAAGTAGGTCTCTTGCTGAAGAGGACAACAGCAGCAGTGAAGGGTAAGGTTTTTAGCTCTGACCTCTTGGGCTTTCATCTCTGCATTGGCTCTGTGTTTCTCATTTAAAAAGACCGTTCATCTACACTTACCAACATCACCATCCTAGAGCTGTTCCCACCCAGTGAGACCAATGAGAATGGCCAGCCCCTAACAGGCAGCTGAAGCTGGTGTCCCCTAAGGAGCCTGGTACACACATTTTTTTTTTCATCAATGTCTTGATATTTTGCTGTAAGCAAAATATAGAGCCTATTTTATTCAATGTTCAGAGTTTTAAAATACTGAAAATTACAAGGAAAATCATTCCCAATTCAGAACCCGGAACTGACCTCTGTTGCATATTCTCCCTCCCCCATCTGATTTGATGCTTATAGACAGTTTTTAAAAAATCTGTACAAGTAATATTTTAAGTCAGTGATAGAAAGTTTCAACTAAAATTTAAATTCCTTATCCTCACCTCAACTCATCTCTCTGAGTTCTGTTTCGCCATTAACCTGTGTTTATAGTTATATAATAACTAAAGGCTTTACATCCATCAACCAGCCACAGTGGGGAATGAACTGAACACATACAGATCTATTTTCTTGTTGCTATTCCCTAAACAGTACAATAGAACAACAATAGAACAATGATTTCCATGGCTGACATGGTGCTGGGCATTACAGATCCTGAAGACCAGGCAAAGAGTATGGGAAGATGCTCACAGGTTGGTGCACACTCTGCACTATTTTATATAAGGAGCTTAAACCATGAGGGATCTGGGAACCAATCCCCCACCAATACTGGAGGATAACTGTATAGATAGATGCCTATATATTCACAGGAAATGGAAATATCAATTAGCACATTTACATATTTATAACTGGCCTGCAAATGAGTTTTATATACCTACATATTTATTTTTCACTCAACATTAGGCTTTTCATATTTGTGCATCAAATCTGACAGCCTCAGATCCTTGTCTTTTGCCTGCTCTACAGTGTGACAATGTTTCAGCCTTCCCCATCCAGGCTGCCTGCAGGGTGTTACAGTTTATTGTCACAGGAGTTGCTGTTATGAATATCCTGGGCACCTCTCTATGCCCAATCAGTTCTGCTTTCAAGGCTATGAAAGCCACTACCCTGACAAAGATAGCTGTTCCCTGGGAGCTGATACCTAAAGTGAAATTGTTGAGTGACAGGATACATACATTTTAAATCCCTTCTCTCCTGTGAAGAGATTAAACTGGCCACACACATTCCCGAAATAACCCCCTTAGAGTTTAGAAACTTTAACTGTGCTCTCAGGAGTAGTTAGTCAAGGGGCTACCTGGGAAACTAGATTAAAAATCTTCTGCAAGGATAAAGCCATTTGGCCTCTGCTTACTGCTGGTGTGGGCATGAGACTTCACACTTACACATTTATGCTTTTAATTGCAAATATAGTGTAATACTTTATCAACTATGAGCAGAGATGAAACAGCATCCACATGGAATTAGAAAATCCTCACTCAGGATGATTTTTTTTTCTAGTTCCATCCATTTGCAAACCTCATGATGTCATTGTTTTTCTCTGCTGAGTAGTACCCCATTGTGTATATGTACCACATTTTCTTTATCCATTCTTCAGTTGAGGGGCATCTAGGTTGTTTCCAGGTTCTGGCTATTACAAATAATGCTGCTATGAACATAGTTGAGCATGTGTCCTTGTGGTATGATTGAGCATTCCTTCGGTATATGCCCAAGAGTGGTATAGCTGGGTCTTAAGGGAGATTGATTCCCAATTATCTGGAAAATCCCAGTTTTGTTGTATCGAGGCAATGAGTATTTTTTTTAATTACCTTGTTCAAAAGTGACACACAGAAATTCCCCACATTCATGGGGTACAAGGTAGCATTTGATTCAAGTACATAGTCTGTGATGATCAGATTGGCACATCTGTCTCTTTAGACATACATCATTTCTTTAAGTTACACATTGGAAGCTCTCGCTCTGAGCTGAATTCACCTATTCAGTTAATCCTTGTTGGTCATACTCTCCTACTGAAGATGAAGAGGAGAGCTGACAGAAAAAAAGAAACATGAAAAATTTTAATCCTGATAAAACAAATCATACGTATAGAAAATGAGGGGAAATTGAACAGAGTGTTCACAATGATATTAAGAAATTCTTGTCCTAACCAACATCATGATTATGACTAAATCCAAATTTCAACACAACTTTCAAAAAAAGAAAGGAAAGGAAACCTAAGGAGTTGATTCATTGAGTTAAATATAACTCAACATGTCTATTAGTGCTATTGTTTTCTTGGATATTTAATCATTTCATATTATGACATCAGTAAGACTCATAAAATTACACAAGACACGTGCCCCTTAAAATTAAAAGAAGAAAAACCCAAAGCTAATTGACTTGATAGACCAATAAAAGAAGTGCACTGTGGGTAACAAAGCTACGTGTGTTATGGCCAGAGGAGAGAAAGTTACAAACAGAGAAGGGAAGGGGGAAAGGAGACCAAGCCCTGCAGTGTGAACTGGAAGTAGAGGCACCAGTGTCAGTTTATGATTACATATTTCCTTTGTAAATACAACCGCTAAGTAAACCTATGGACACGCACATCTGTGAGTGAGTGTGTACACAAGCATCTCAGCATGTGCAACTGGAAGCAATGACGTCCTCAAAGTAATGAGTATACCCTAATGCCTACATACCATCACTACTTACAGAACAAAGCAAGCACTACTTAGTAAATGAGTTGATTCCAAGACCAATATGAGGAATGCACAAGACGAGACTGGAACAAAGTAGGCAGGAAAGTACAGTCAAAAAATAAATAAATAAAAGTGTGGTGACATGTCTCAGAGACATTGGGTTAGGTGTGATGTGCTCTTTCTGACGTCATAGCCTGAAATGATTTAACGTCCAAGTAAACAAACTGTTGAACCACAGCCCATTAGTTGAAAGAGAAAGCTCTTCAAGTAGGAAGACAACAAACGTAGCAATCATAACAGCAGTAATGAAGAAATGAAATATAATTGACAAGAACAGGAAAGACATTAATTGTTAATCATCATAATTCAGGCAGAATTCATCAACTGATGCTAGAAACTAGTGGGTGAAACGGGAATGACAAGATACTTAGATGCTCAGTGGATCTGGAGGGAAAAACAGTATTTGACAGATTCCAGGCTGACATTGAGCAAAGTGGACATTGATCTTGATGATACAAGTTCAGAGTGTGTATCTCCTGATACAAAACACTAAGAAAAACACACAAGCCACTTCCCCAGCATTCCTGTGAAATGTGCCTTGCTGAAGTCCAGAAATGAGGAAACATCCTAAGTCCCAGGCTCAGCAACAGTCTCCTCTGGTCTTCAAATTTTCAATAATGTCACAGACGACACAGGGAGACTGAGGGAGTATTACTAACTAGAGGAAGCTGAATAGGCCTAATAATTGTATGTAATTATTATTATTTTATGTAAAACATGATTTTGAATTTTTTTTCTCAAATAAATACAAACAGGGTCAGAAGGTAAACTGGTCCAGCTACTTTGGGGACTGGTAGGTAAAGCCTTCAAAAATTCCAAACGAAGTCTGAGGAGATGGCTCAGTTAGCAAGGTGCTTGCTGTACAAGCATAAGGGTATAAGTTCTGACCCCAGGCGCCTACCTAAAAAGCAGGCCCCAGTAACATACCTGTAGCCCCAGTGTCGAGGGGCAGATACAAGATGTTCCCTGGAGCTTGCTGGCCCGCTTGGCAAGCCAATCACTGAGCCCTAGGTGTAAGTGAGAAGGCTTCTCTCAAAAATTAACATGTTAAGCAACTGAGGGACACAACTGACATCAACCTCTGGCCTCCACCTTCATGCACACATATGAACACCTGCACGCGCACATACAACATACACGAATAAAAACGGAACTTCTGTGTTACCCAGCTCAACCACTTCTGGGTGATTCCTGAAGGAATCTAAATACAATCCAGCACAGCCTGCACACATATGTTTTTGCTCAACTATGTAAAATAGTCAAGATAAGGAGTCATCCTGGATACCCTTCAACAGATGAAAAACAGATTTTAAATGTGTATGTGTTGTGATGGCGAATCTTGATGTAAACTGATGGTACTAAGAATCCCTTAGGGAACACGCCTCTAGATGAGAGCTTTCCTAGAGGCTGGACTGAAGAAGAAGCTCTACCATGAATACGGGGTGGCACCATGCAGAAGCTGGGGGCCTGCACCGAATAGGAGAAAGGAAGTTAGCGCCCACATCTGTCTCTCTCTGCCTCTTGGCTGCAGATGCCATGTGACCTCACACTCCCACTGCTATAACTGCAGCTGCTCCTCCTCATGCCCCCCTGCCCAGCAGACTACACGCTCACAGGGAGTCAAAACCGACCTTCCCTTCCTTCCTCTGCGCTTCTCAGGCTGTGTCCCGGCAACGCGAAAATTAACTAAGATACATTTATATTGAACTGTGATTCAGCTGTAAAAAAGAATAAAATTGTGGGAGTTTTGTAGGAAAGTAGAATGAATTAGAGATCATCATATTAAATGAAATAAGTCAGGCTTACAAAGATATCATGTGTTGCTTTTTTTTTCATATATGGAATCTAGGATCAGGGAAGGACATGAAATTAAAAGCAGGCTATTAGGGACAAAGGAAAATGGGGACAGATGACAACAAGGGAAGACAGAGGGGATGAGTGAGACTGAAGTACATTGTGTCCCTGTGTAGGCATGTATAAAAATGTCATAATGAAGCTCAGCATGATGGCTCAGCATATAAAGACACTTGCTGCCAAGCCTGACAACCAGAGTTGGATACCTGGAATGGTATCCACACAATGGAAGGAGATAACTGACTCCCATAGGCTGCCCTTTGATCTCCACATGCACACCACAGTGCATGTGTGCCTACACACACACACACACACACACACACACACACACACACACACACACACACACACAAAACATGTGGAAAGGAAAAAAATGTCATTATAAGACCCCTTACTTTGTACAACTTTTTTTTGTTTTAAAACTTTTAAATTCATTTAATGTATGTGTATGAGTGTTTGCCTGCATGTACGAATGTTCAACACATGTGTGCCTGGTGCCTGGGGAGATCAGAAGAGTTAGATTCCTTGGAATTGAAGTTAAAGATGATTGTGAGCAGTCAGGTGGATGCTGGGAGTCAAACCTGGATCCTCTGCAAGAAGAGAAAATATCTCACTACTGCGCCATCTTTTAATACCCCTGGTTTTTGTTGTTGTTGTTTTTGTTCTTTGAGACAGAGTCTCACGAAACCCTACCTGGCCTAGCATAGAGGCCCACAAAAGTTTCCTAGTGAGATCTGAGCTTGCTTCACCCAGCAGGGCTGCATGAGAGGATTGTTTGACCATGTGTGTGGTTACCGGGTAATTGGAAAAGGTTTGTGGCTGTGCTAGGGGGAGGTCTTTTGCTCTAACCCTTGACATTCCTATAAATAGCCCTTCAGAAGAGACAGGAGGGGCTGGTGGATAATAATCCAGGCCCTCCCGAGGCTATCCTGTGTTTCTATCTGTTTCTCTCCCCTCTATCCTTCTATCTAATATCTCTTATCCCTCACTCCTCAAGAGTACCCTGGGGTAAAATGTGGGAGCTGGTCTGCCAACTGGCTTCCCACAGCCTAAAACTCAATCTGTAGACCAGACTGGCCTCCAAACTTGCAGTAATTCCTCTGCCTCTACCTCCCAAGTGCTGAGATTATAGGTGTGCACCACTATGCTAGGTCTTATGTGTACCAAATCTAGGGTTTCATGCCGACTACACTGGCACTCTACCAACCAAACTACATCCTCAGCCTGCAAATTTTTTTTGCGCGCACACACACACACATACACACACAAATGCCATAGAGCAAAGTCTGATCAAAGATTATTAAATAATTGTATTGTATCCAGGTCAGCTGTATAATTTGTGGACCCAGGGTGAAATGAAAAGTTGAGCTTATTCTTCCAAAATTACCGAGAATTTCAAAGTGTCAACAACAGAGCGTTAAGTCAGAAATGGAATCCTTCTGAGTGCCAAGGCATATATGACTGTGCAGATCACAAGACTATGATTATATGGCATTAACTTCCTGGTTGCAACCTGTAGACTGAAGCTATGCAAGAGAATGGCTTCATTTTTGTGGAAACATTTGATGTAGATTTAGGGACTTACAAATAGCATGGCTGAAACTGTTGTTGGGGGCCTTTACTATTTTGGGGGACCCACCACTCAACTACTAAATAAATACACAGAGGCTTTTTCTTACTTATGAATGCCCGGCCTTAACTTGGCTTAGTTTCTAGCCACCTTTCCTTAAATTAACCCATCTATCTTTTGCCTCTGGGCTTTCCTGTTCTCTTACTTCTGCAAATCTTACTCTTACTCTGTAGCTGGTTGTGTAGCTGGGTGACTGGCTCCTGATGTCTTCCTTCTTCTCTGACTCCTCCTTTTCAACCCCTCTTCCCAGATTTCTCTTTCTATTTATTCTGTCTGCCTACCAGCCCCACCTATCCTTTCTCCTGCTTCACTATTGGCCGTTCAGCTTTTTATTAGCCCATCAGGTGTGTGAGACAGATACAGTAACATAGCTTCATGGAGTTAAATAAATGAAACATAAACAAAAGTAACACACCTTAAAATAATATTCTACAACAAGAAACTTATTTTTCAAATGCTGTAGATAAAAGTAACATGTAAGAGGTGAATGAGGGTGAGTAAGCAATAAGAGATCACATGAATTTCTGGGATCCTAGAGCAAGAAGGAATAGGAACTCATTCCACTATTCTCTAACTTTCTGTAGGTCTGGAATCACAGGAAACATTTTTAAAAGATACATCCTTGAAGCAGTATTCATTTTGCTGATTATGACTTTGGCATGTTGGTTATGAGTTTTTAAATGTCACTATTAGGTTATACACACACACACACACACACACACACACACACACACACACACACACGAAGCAAATGCTGCAAAGTTGTTGATTCTACAATCTCCTGAGTGGTTTGTGGGGGTCACTTATCTTCTCTGCTTCTGTCTGTGTTTGAAATTTTTCATAATAAAAATGTTTGCAGCCATTCTTAATTCCATCTGGCTATCATTTTGCAGGTCCCTTCCCGGTCCTTGGAGTGATGTGCACATTTTATGTTGTGTACACCATTTAAATCTTGCCTGTTCTGCTTTTGATATTGCCAGTCTTCGTAATTGGCTCTTCAAAGCCTGTATATTAGTTCATTAGCCAGCGTCCCAAATCATCCTTTGATTGTTGTGACTGCAGCTCGCTTATGTGGTATGCTCAGATGCATGATGCCTTCCTCTCTGAACAGTCTCCTCTTAGGAAAGATTACCAGGTGTAAAATCTCCGAATCATAGACACGATCCTCTTTATGAATCTTGAAGCATTTTGCCAAATTGCTTTCCAGAAAGTGGTACCAATTCATATCGTATGAGACTAACGGTTAGGAGTTAGCATTAATTTTTCAGCTCGTGCTGGGCTTTGCTGTGTTCATCATCCTCATTCCTCTTTTGTGCATTGTTCTGTCTCTCCGCCTCTGTTGGGGGGCCAATGCACTTCCAAATCTGCATGAGCTCTTTGAGTAATAAAGATATTACATCGTGCACTGTGTTTGCCTCCCACATTTATCCTGAAAACTCAACTCGGATAGAAGGAGAATGCAGGGGAAATACAGGAAGCCTTTATGGACACCACCTCTCACACACCAAGAAGAGCATCATAGCCGGTGAGGCGATCATTTGTATGGAAACCATTGTGTTTATCTAGAACATAAAATATTACAAAAGAATCTCTCAAGGTAGTTTTCCAGAGATGAAAAAACAGACTAGAATTCCGGGTTGTGTCTCCATTCACCAAAATAACCAGCTTTGCAAGTGGCCGATCTGGTCTTCCCACTGCTTTATTTCAATCAAGTCAAAAAACATCACGACTAGAAAAGAGTCATTAGGGTAGCCAAATATGATGAATCCCTAGAGGAAAATGAACTATCATCTATTTCTTCAGGGAGAAAATACATAGCTGTGCTTCCCCAGCATGGATATCTAGGTCACTCAAGCCAAAACAGGCAGAGGAGAGTGCAGACATGGACTCTGGCATCCACATCAGTCCCAGCAAGTAGTGGGTATTGATCAAATATGTCATGTATGTCTAAGCCATCAAACAGGATGGCTGCCCCTCCCCAGCACATAGGTCTCTACTCCTAGGGCCCCTCTTCCTCCTCATTCCTTATCTCCACAATGCTTACTAGGCAATTGGATACCAGTGTGTGCCAAAGAGTGCTGGTCGGGGGGGGCAGAGCTTTCATCTGTCTGGAGTGTCTTGATAAACAGATGGAGGCCTCCTCGAGAACAACAATCCCTGTATCCTCTGCTACATCCCAAGCAACAATAGGGCCTTCTGGAGACCACCTACCTTCTGACACTTGAAACACAATGCTGCTTTTATTCAGTCAGATGGCCGTCGTGGTAGAAATTGCCTGAGCACCACTGATGAGGTTGGACACCACTCTGTGCTGGGGATTCTCTCACTGGTTGTACAAGGCACAGGGTCCCTCTGCCACGAGACGCACAAAGCACATCCTCATACTCATCAGAAAGAATCTATTCATACTGGGAGTGTTCTGTAAAGTGCATGGGAGCAGCTCATAGCATACATGATACAGCAGGTGAAACCTCTGTCCTTCGGGCGGACTCTTTTCTCCCAATTCACTCCACCTTCAACCCTCCAGTGTCAGCAAATGCTGTCACCTGTTTCACTGGGTACAGTCACACCCATACATGTACATGTTGTCTAGGGCTGCTGCTGAGCTACAACTTAGAGGTGAGTGGGAAGGATATACAGCTTACACCTTACAAGTTTTATCACCTAGCCCCTTGAGATAATGTGTACACCTTGGCTCTAAGTGCCCTTTGACGTAAGTTCTACTCCTAGATTTCCTCAGACCACTCTACTTGTCACTTCTCTCTTACTAAGAAAAGCAATTGACTTTCCAGTTTCTGCCTTAAGTTCCACACTCAGTCAGTCCTGTATTCAGACTTGTGGAAGTCCTTACGCTGAGCAGGATAACTGTGCGCTCATTAAGCAAGGACCCATGTCAGCAGACCCACCCTTCTTAGAAGGCAGCTCAGAGGGGACAAACAGAATAAAGAGATACTTTAATGGACTGCCACATATAGTATTGTATACCATCTGTTAAGAGGAGGGTTTTGCCATATTCAGAGAATTTAAGGCCCGATGCAAGGAGGCTAACCTCTGGACTCGCTCCCCTCAGCCTTCTAGATACCAGCAGAGGGGCTCTAGCTGCCCCTCTAGCTGCCCACTTGGAAGGAGACATGAAGAGGCCAAGCTGGGGTGCAGAAGAGATGAAATCCCAGAACTAGTTGAAGAAAGAACTAGAGTGGTGAGAAACTGTGTAGCTCCGGCAAGCTCTGAGGGGACCAGCTAGGTGAGTAAAGGTTCTAGATGCATGATCTCTAGGGGACACCGTGAAGGGAAAGCTATATCTCACATGCTTGACTTTTCTAGCAAAGACAAGCAGAGTTTGACCATGGCCAAATGTTCCTTCCCAGATTTTATCAGTTGGCAATGCCAGAAAGGATGCTTGACAACACTGGCCATCATGGAAATGCAAGCCCGCAATGAGGCCCTGAGTCAAGCTCGCTGGGATGGCTGCAAGTCAGATAAAGACAAGTGTTGGTGTGAGTATGGAGAGTGTGGGGACCCTGGAACACTACTGGCAGGAATGTTACGTGGTACAGCCACCTTGGGGACAGACTAGATATTAGGCGTGCAGTGGTGATATAAATCAACAATTCCACTCCAAATTATCTACCAATGAATAATGTACACACTCACACTCACACACACACACACACACACACACACACACACACACACACAGCCTTGTACAGAACAAGCATAGAAACATTCACAATAACCCAGAGTAGAAAGAACTCAAATATTCAACAACTAATGAATAAACAAGCAAAATCTGGTATATCCACACAATGGACTTTTATTCAGCCATGAAATATGGAAACCTGTTGCTACAAGAGATGCTGTGGCCAATCTTATGAACAGGCTCCTGGGTGACCTTTCTTCTCACTAGACTATGGGACTTTAGAATCCCATAGGCCAGAAACTGTATTTCCTAGGCTCCTTTCTAGATAAGATTTCACTTGTGGCTCAGTCGTCACCAAACTGGCTCAATTCTCCAAGATTTGAGAAAAGAAGAGAACACAGAGTCCCCGGCTACACAGCAGCACATAATATTGTCCAGAAAGCCTATGGGCACTTCTCAGCAGCCAGTGTGGATTCTGAGTTCCTTGGTGACCTTGGTGTGGAGCAGTGGGTGGTCACAGCGGTGGTATTTGGCTAGAAAAGCTACATGTTGCTTGAGCAATCTTCCTGGCTGTGTAGCAGCCAAGGTTCGTTCCCCAGTTTCCCTGGAGATCCTAGAAGCAAACGAATATGATTTTTAAATCTGTTTTCAGATTAAACTAACTAGTATGGATTCTGTCGCCTGCTCATAAAAAGTCTGTCCAAACAGGTGGGGAGCCCAGGGCATGAAGAGTTCCTGGAGATGAAAATACCTCAAAAGTATTATCCCCTTCAAGCACGCTCTCTGAATCCAAGCCAAGTAAATTTATAGGCATCTTGCTGAGACTGTGAGAAGATACCAAAAGTTTCCAGAGGAGACAGAATGGTAAATGAAATTAATTATAAGCTCCTGCTATCACAAATTTGTGGTGTGCAAGAGGCCAATGATTTTGTCTCTGTTTTACTGTAGTGAGGATTTTTTTTATATATAAATATGCAAGTGCCTTATGGGTTCATTTATAACCTCAGTCCTCACCTTGATTTTTCTTAAAGCCTTCTCAACAAGGGAGTTTCAAGAAAATCACCTCCAGGACTGTGCACAGATTCCAAGCTATGTGTTGTTAAGATGACATGCCCAGCCATTGAACTACATATGGCATGCTGATTGTACCATTGTCTTGAACCACTGAGAGGGAATCTGGAGAGGGAAGCCTCCTCTAGACACAGCATTTTGCAACTGTATAAATAAACATTATAAGCTCTTCCTTGAAATGTTATTTTTCCACCAGACTTTCACTCTTTCTCAGCCAGGATGCCCCTTTTAGATGGCCCCTAGATTCCCAAGCACTGTCCATCATCCAGGTTCTTATAAGAGATGAGAAAGGAATCTAGGACCCAGTGGGACTGATTTAGCTCTGTGATGAGCTCACACAATATGAATGGCTTCCCCAGAGAGCAGGTGGAGGAGAAAGTGGGCTAGCCGTCCGCCACCACTCTGTGAGTAAATTCCACAAGGAAGATAAGATAGGAATGACCTGCTTGAAGGAGAGAAGCACATGGTCCTACCTACCACACATTCTCAGGAGGCAAAGCAGGTTCCCAGCACTGATGCATGGCCACGGAACCTCTCCCTGTTGCTCCCTTTCACCGTATTGGGTTCTCGTGAGTATAGTGAGGAGTGGAGAATGGATATGAGATTTTGAATAGGTCACCCAAGAGCTGACAGCTTTTTCATAGTTACATAGGTCTGAGTGAGAAGCTGTCCGCCTGGCGGCTTCCCTGAGCATTTTTGCTGGTGCTACACTCTACATACATACCCTAATGAAAGGCACTTCTGGTTTCTTAGAGCCAGGACAATATGCCAACACAGCTAGATCTCAGATTCTCGACTACTTCAGGGTCTGATGACACACAGGGCAGCAGGAGAGACCACATCACAGCACCTACATGAGCAACGCAATCCTCCACCCTCCCTTTGGCATTCAGGGATTAACGTGGGCTGCTCCAGGTATCGTGACCCAGCTCACTGTTTTGACATTTCTTCCCTCACTCCAGCCACAGTGGTCTTCCCCCAGCTCCTCCAACAAGCTAAAGCCTCCCCACTCCCTTGGGGTTCACACTCACTCTTCCCCCCAACCTCTCCCCTGCCCATTCCCTTCTCAGCTGCTTCACTCTCTGGGGTTCTGTCCACGACAACTCACATTTTCACCTCTTTGGCTCACGACCAAATCCATTGCTCCTAAAGTTGTGCCTGCATCATGGTAGTTTCCCAGGGTAACTACCTGTTAGTGAAGAAAACTACGAACAGAAAAATGTGAAAAGGTGTCAGAGCAGAGTGGATTCCAACCAGTGTGACTTATTAACACCTTATTAGTCAGTTTTGTGTTGTTGTGTAATCGAAATACCTGACCAAAACAACTTAAGGGAGCAAAGATTTGCTTATTCCAGCTCACAGTTCCATAAAGGCGTGGTTGGGAGAGACAGGGTGGGAGAATGTGGGAGGCTCCTTATATCACCTACATCACAGCAAACCAGGATCAGGCACCACGCTGTCATATTCAAAGCCCCACCCCCAGGACCTCTTGTACTAGCTACCCACCTCTTAAAGGCACCACAGCTTTCCCAAATAGTGTCACCAGCACACAAAACAAGAGAATGTGGGGGATATTTCCAAGTCAAGCCATGACACCACTTAAGGGAAATTGTGGTGGGTTTAGCCCTTTCCTTTTGCATTTCATTCTTCTGACCACAGGCATGCTCAGGTCATCTTGAAGCTAAAGAGGTTCAGGCCACCACAGTAATTAGAGCTGAGGGTGTTGAGCCAAACCGGCTCCTTTTGATTCCATCAGTGCCTTCACGGCAGCCGTGCTCGGTGCTGTCTTCCCAATTGATCACCGAGGACCAGAGTGCTTCAGGACATTAGCAAATCTGCTTAGTATCTGTTCCTGTAAAGTGCACAGCCAGGTTTGGACTCTAAAACCAGCACTCGATCATATTCCAGCAGTTCATTAACTCTGGGGTGCCCCTGGAATGTCACCCAGGCACTGGTGACAGTAGCCCCTCATAGGGTGCCTTCCTGGAAGACTCATAGGTTGATGACAAGCCTGTATGGAATGCACTGTGAAGCTGGTTTGCAGGTCCAGGCAGAGCCAGCAACTCGGACACATAGCTCTGAGCCACCAACGGTGGGTCACCTCGGGCTAGACCACTGGCCTCCCCTGATCCCAGCAACCTCATTTCCAGGCGGGGGAGGATAGCATCTGAAGTCTGCTGACAGCTCCGGAGTGCTGGGAGAATTAACTAATAAATGATTGGGAAGCACTCAGCAATGTAAAGTGCTATATAAATGCTTAATAGTAACAACCACCCTGTCAGGCATCCAGGACTGCTTCTGAGCCCCGTGGTCCCTGTGTAATGATACAGAACCCTATAATGCTTTACAAATAGTGAATAATTCATTCTCAGGGCACCCCAGGGAAGTGAGAAAGTACTCCTCTTACTTCAGAGGAGTTCAGCTCCAATATTTTCTGGGGATGCTCTGCTAGGAGGCCTTGCTAAGCCAAGTTTGGATCTCTGTGGCCTCTGGGTTAGGCCAGGCTGGGCCCAGCTGCTTCAGGCTGGGAAGGCCAAGCTCAAACCCGGGAGCAAGCCTATGCTCCCTGGGGCTCTGGTCAGGCCTTTGGAGCTGATGCTTGTGGCTTGGAAGAATGAGAAGCGTGAGAAATGAATGAATGTAGCCTGGAAACAGAACAGGCACACTGGCCTTCTGTTGGCCAGATATACAGTCTCTAGGCAAGATGGGTATATCCAGGCCTTGTGGTAGACAGCAATCAAGGTGAAGAGACTGAAGAATGAGATGGCTGGAGAGAGAATGCAAAGACTTTAAGCACCTCATCTAAGGCGTGGGGGGTTCTTCCCTGTTAGGGACAGAGCTACCATGTCCCCGACATAACATACGGTCTAAACCTGGTCAGAGTGACAGAGCTAATCATGTCCCCGACCTAACATACGGTCTAAACTTGGTCAGAGTGACAGAGCTGGGGGCAACAGGAGAAGCTCAGGTCCCCAGAGCCAGGGCAGAAACTCAGGCCACAAAGAGGCTGCCAAATAGCAGCCCGATCTCAGAGTCTGAGATCAATGGTGGCTTGGACAGAGAAGCTGAATAGAGGCGTCCTAGGGCCTGATCTGGGGGCCCAAGGAACTTGAGGCTCCAGGTCTCTTTGTCTCAGAAAGGCCCAGAACTCTGCTTGGATTCCTTCCACCTAAAACTGGGGTCCAGACCCCTGCCCAGCCATCCCTAGAAGCAGAAAGAGAGTTGCAGCTGCAGGTGTATGTGACTGATGTCTTCCCCAGCATCCATGATACTGGAGATGCAGACAAGGGGTCTTAGACCAGAAGATGCCCAGCTTCTCTGAAGCAGGGACCTGAGTTAATTGGAGATATTAATGATTATTTTCCTGTCAGTTCCCTGAAGCACAGGGAGAACTTCTGAGGCTCCCTCTCAACAGTAAAACAAGAATAACCCCCGCTGTCATGTTGTCACCCCTGCAAGAGGCAGATGCCCTGACATGCCAAGGGCAGTGAGTCACAATGTAGACTAACTTCAGATCTTCACCTCCCCCTCCTCTCCTCCAAATCCGACCCCCAGTCTCATTCTGAGCTCTGTAGCAGCCTAGCTTTTGTGGCCTCTCCTAACTCTCTGCCCCCATTCCCAGATGACTAAACAGATCCTGGTGGGACACCCTGCTTTTCTTCCTGCTGTGGACACTTCCAGCCCCACCTCCTACTCCTAGCTTATCCCCATTCCTCAGTGTCTGCTCCCAATAACTAAGAACACATTTTATCAGAACCTCCAGTGCCCATACCTATCAGGATCCCAGAAGAATGTTTTATTAGACCACACACAGCCACCACACTCTCCTTAGCACCAGAGAGGAAACAGAAACCAGGAAAGCAAACACCCACCCAACAAAGACAAGATCAGATATCAGTACCTAGAATTACAATCTTCCCAAACCCAGATGCCTAGATCCACTGTAAAAACCCAATCAATAACACCCAGGATAACGTATTTCCACTACAGGTCAGCAACTCTACCAGAGTAGGCCCTAAGTATTGCAACATAGTTGAACACAAGACAAAGACCTTCAAATAACATTTTTGAATATGATAGAGGTCCTTAAAGAGGAAATTAATGAACCCTTTAAAGAAATTTATGAAACACAAACAGTGGAAGGAATGAATAAAACAGTTCAAGACTTGAAAGTAGAAATAGAATCAATAAAAATAAATAAATCTGGAAATGAAAATTTTAAGAATTCAAATAGGAACCTCAGAGGCAAGCTTCACCAACAGACTACAAGAGATAGAAGGGAGAAACTAGGGCATTGAAGACATGATAGAAAAATGGATACCTCCAGGTGGTGGTGGCACACGCCTTTAATTCCAGCACTCGGGAGGCAGAGGCAGGTGGATCTCTGTGAGTTTGAGGCCAACCTGAGCTACAGAGTGAATTCCAGGAAAGGCGCAAAGCTACACAGAGAAACCCTGTCTCAAAAAAAAAAAGAAGAAGAAGAAAGAAAGAAAGAAAGAAAGAAAGAAAGAAAGAAAGAAAGAAAGAAAGAAAGAAAAGAAAAGAAAAGAAAAACGGATACCTTGATCAAAGAAAATGTAAAATCTAAAAAATCCTGACACAAAACATCCAAGAAATATGAGACACTATGAAAAGACCAAACCTAAGAATAAAATGAATAGAGGATGGAGAAGAAACTTAGTTCAAAGGCACAGAAAATTTTCCTCAAAATCATAAAAGAATAATTCTCTAACATTTGATAGGAGATGCCTATCAAAGTACAACAGCACACAGAATACCAAGTAAACTGTTCAAGAAAAGAGATTCCCATTGGCACATAATAATCAAAACACCAAATGTACATTAACAAAGAAAGAATATTAAAAGCCACAAAGGAAAAAGACCAAGTAGCATAGAAAGGCAGATCTATTAGAGTAACAGATGACTTCTCAAAGGAGACTCTAGAAGTCAGAAGGGCCTGAACAGATGTGCTGCCAAAAAATCTAAGAGACCACAGATGCCAGCCCAGACTACTATACCCAGCAAAACTGCCAATCACAATAGATGGAGAAAATAAGACATTCCACAATAAAAACAAATTTAAGTATTATCTATCTACAAGTTCAGCCACACAGAAGGTGCTACAAGGAAAACTCCAGCCTATAGAAGTTAACCATATCTAAGAAAACATAAGGAATAAATAATTCCAGACCTGCAGATCAAAAGAGGGGACACACATACACACATACCACCACTACTACCACCACCATCACCACAACAACAACAACAACAAAATAACAGGCATCAGCAAACATGGCTTGTTGAGATCTCTCAATATCAGTGGTCTCAATTTCCTAATAAAAGGACACAGACTAAAAGACTGGTTGTGAAAACAAGATCCATCCACCTGATGCATCCAAGAAACACCTTAACATCAAGAATAGACATCACCTCAGAGTAAAATGATGAAAAATTTATTCCAAGCAAATGGACCTAAGAAGCAAGCTGGTGTAGCCATTTTAATATCTGACAAAATAGACTTCAAAACAAAATTAATCAAAAGAGATAGGGAAGGACACTACCTACTCATCAAGTGAAAAATTCATCAAGAGGATATTGGAATTCTTAACATCTATGCACCAAATACAAGGGCACCCAAGTTCATAAAAAGAAGCACCACTACAACTTAAATTACATACTGACCCTCACAAACTGATAATGGGAGACTTCAATACCCAACTCTTGCCAAGAGACAGGTCATCCAGACAAAAACTAAACAGAGAAATTATGGAGGTAACTGATGTTATAAACCAAATGGTATAATAGATGTTTACAGAACATTTCACCCAAACACAAAAGAATATGCCTTCTTCTCAGCATCTCATAGAACTTTCTCCAAAGTTGATCACATACTCAAAGCAAGTCTCAACAGACAGAAGAGAACTCAAATAACATCCTGCATTATGTCTGACCACCACAGATTAAAGCTGTATATCAACAAAACAGAAAGCCTAGGAACTCATGGAAACGGAACAACTCACTACTGAATGAAAAATTGTGTCAAGAAAGAAATTAAAAACTTTCTAGAATTAAAAGAAAATTAGCACACAACATACCCAAACTTATGAGACACAATGAAAGTGATTCTAAGAAGCAAATTCATAGCACTAAAGACTTACATTTAAAACAAATTGGAGAGATTTCACACATGTAACTTAACAGCACACCTGAAAGCACTAGAACAAAAAGAAGAAATCACACCCAAGGGGAGTAGATGACAAGAAATAATCAAACTCAGGGCTGAAATCAATAAAACAAAAACAAACAAGCAAACAAAAGACAATGAAGAATCAATTAAACAAAAAGTGGGTTCTCTGAGAAAGTCAAGAATGACAAGCCCTTAGTCAAATTAACTAAAAGGTAAAGAGAGACTATCCAAATCAAGAAAACTAGAAATGAAAAGGAGACATAACAGCAGACACTGAAGAAATCCAGAGAATCAGAAGGACATACTTTAAAAACCTATACTCCAACAAATTGGAAAATCTAAAAGAAATGGATAATTTTCTCAATACATACCATTTACTAAAGTTAAAGCAAGTTCAGATAATCAATTTAAACAGAGATATAGCCCCTAGTGAAACAGAAGAAATGACTAAAAGTCTCCCAAACAAACAAAAACTCAGTGCCAGATATTAATGCAGAATTCTATTTAGTGCAGAATTCTACTAGACTTTCAAAGAAGAGTTAATGCCAATACCCCTCAAATTATTCCACAAACTAGAAATAGAAGGAATATTACTCAATTCATTTTATGGAGGCTACAGTTACCCTGGTACCCAAACAACGTGAAGACCCAACAAAGAAAGAGACTTACAGACCAATTTCCCTTATGAACATAGATGCAAAATTTTTCAACAAAATACTTGCAAACCAAATCCAAGAACACATTAAGGAGAACATCCACCATGATCAAGTAGGTTTCATCCCAGAGATGCAGGAGTGGTTCAACATACATAAATCAGTAAATGTAATTCACCATATAAACAAACTTAAAGAAAAAAAAAACACATGATCATCTCATTTGATGCAATTTAAAAAGAGGTCTTTGACAAAATCCAACATGCCCTCATAATAAAAGTCTTGGGAAATTTGGGATGCAAGGGACATACCAAAACATAATAAAGGCAGTTTACAGCAAGCCTATAGAGAGAATAGAAAGAAACTCAAAGCAATTCCACTAAAATCAGGAACAAGACAAGGCTGTCTGCTCTCTCCATATCTATTCAATATAGTACTTGAACTCTTGGCTAGAGAAATAAGACAGCTGAAGGAGATTAAGGGTATACCAATTGGAAAGAAGGAAGTCAAAGTGTCTTTATCTGTAGATAATGGGATAATCTACTTAAGTGACTTAAAATTCCACTGGGAAATTCCTACAGCTGATAAATACTTTCAGCAATGTAGCTGGATACAAAATTCACCCACAAAAAATCAGTAGTCCTCCTACATAATACAACACCTTTCACAATATCCTCAAATAATATAAAATATCTTGGGGTAACTCTAACCAAATAAGTGAAAGATTGGGTGATAAAAAAATTAAAACATTAAAGAAATTTAAAAGGATATCATATCAAACAATGGGAAAAAAGATTCATGATCATGGATCAATAGGATTAATGCAGTAAAAATGGCAATGTTGCTGGGCGGTGGTGGCGCAAGCCTTTAATCCCAGCACTCGAGAGGCAGAACCAGGTGGATCTCTGTGAGTTTGAGACTGGTCTGGTTTACAGATTGAGATCCAGGACAGGCACCAAAACTACACAGAGAAACCCTGTCTCAAAAAACAAAAACAAAACAAAACAAAAAGGCCATCTTACTAAAAACAATCTATGGATTCATTGCAATCCCCATCAAAATTCCAACACAATTCTTCACAGACCTTGAAAGGACAATCTTCAGCTTTATGTGGAAACACAAAAAATTCTGGATAGCTAAAACAATCCTGAATAATAAAAGAACTGCTGGAGGTGTCACCATCCCCAATCCCAAGGTGCACTAGAGATCTATAGCAATAAAAACAGCATGGTATTGGCACAAAAACAGACACATCAGCCAAGGGAATCGAATTGAAGACCCAGACATAAATCTGCAAATCTATGAACAACTGATTTTTCATTTTAAAAAAAGCCAGAAATACACACTTGAAAAAAAGACAGTACCTCAAAGGCTGCTGTACAAACTGGATGGCTGCATGTAGAAAAATCCAAATAGAGCCATACTTATCACCCTGCACAAAACTCAAGTCTAAGTGGATTGAAGACCTCAATATGAAACTAGATACACTGAACCTGACAGAAGGAAAGTGGGGAACAGCCTTGAGTTCATTGATGCAAGAAAAGACGTTCTGAACAGAGCACCATTCACATAGGAACTAAGACAGAAAAATCAAGAAATGTGACCCCATGAAACTGAGAAGCTTCTGTAAAGCAAAGGACACCATCATTTGGACAGAGTGGCAACCTACAGAATGGGAAAAGATTTTTATCAGCTCCACATCCAAGAGAGAACTAATATTCAAAATACATCAAGAACCCAAAAGCTAAGTATCAAAAAACAAATAACCTGATTGAAGATGGAGTACAGATCTAAAAGAGAATTCTAAAAAGAAGAAACTCAAGTGGCTGAGAAATACTTAAAGAAATGGTCAACATCCTTAGTCATCAGAGAAATACAAATCTAAACTATTTTGCAACAGTTCATGCTGCCAAGAATGTGGAATAAGAGGAACATTCATCTACTGCTGTTGGGAGTGCAAACTTGTACAGCCACTAAGGAAGTCAGTGTGGTGGTTCCTTAGGAAGATGGGAATTGATCTACCTCAAGATCTGCTTGTACTACTCTTGGGCATACATCCAAAGGCTGCTTCTTCCTACCACAAAGGCACTTGCTCAACCATGTTCACTACTGCTCTATTCCTAATAGTTAGATGTCCCTCAACAGAAAAATGGATAAAGAAAATGTAGTACATTTACACAATGAAGTATTATTTAGCCATTTAAAATGAAATAATAAAATTCACAGATAAATGGATAGAACTAAAAAAAAATCATCCCGAGTGAGGTATTCCTGACCTGGAAAGACAAATATATTATGTGTTCACTTACATGTGGATATTCACTGTTAAGTCAATGACAACCATGCTACAGTCTATAGAACCACAGAGGTTAGGTATAGAGTAAGGGACTGGGGCACAGATGGATCTCTGTAGGAAAGGGAAATGGAGCTGAAATGAGAGAATCAAGTGAAGAGGGGAGAGAAGAGAGGGATGAAGTAGGGAATATATATATAGAGAGAGAGCTAAAATTAAGAGCTATTTGAGGGGTAGTATGGAAACCTAATACAGTAGAAACTTCTTAAAATAGATACATATGTTGTAGCACCCACGCTACTACTCATTCACCATGTCCAAGCGAGGGACTGAAGATTAAAACAGAAACAAGACAGCAGGTCATTCGTCTCAGTAGAGCCCTTTATTGAAGGAGGGAAGAGGCCTTAGATACAGACTTACAGCACAGTGTTAGAACCTGGAAGGGCAAAAGTTCGCTATAGATGTTTTATATTCTAGCATTACACCAATATGCAGGATATGCAAATAAGGAACCTCTAGTAATCTGTTTAGGAGGAATGAAACTGGCAGGGAATTAGCATAGGGAGGACATCTGATCAAGGTCAGCAAGCAAGGCCACAGCTACCCAAGGAACGGGGGTCAGGACCCAACAAATTCTCCCCTTACTAAAAAAAAAAATTAGCTTCTGTCTTAGGTTGCATGGGACATCAGCACATTACCTTACCCATCTTCAAGACACCTGCCCAGGCCACACAGGCTCCCTGTCTTAGGTCGGTGGGTGCCCCCTAGTCACTACCCGTCATTGAATACTCATTATCATACAGACTCAACCATGTTTGAGCTGTAGGGTTAACTACTGCCATAGATCTAAAAGTGGCGTTGGGCTTGTAATCTGTGTGTTTGACACAGGAAAGACCAACAGAAGTCCTAACCCACCCATAGCCAGTAGCTAAGGGCAGTTGAGCTATCCCCTTCCTTAACAAGCAAGGCAACAGCTACCCAAGGAACAGGGGTCAGGACCCAACAATATAAGAAGGCTATCTAAATGGAATTGCTAAATAATGAGGGAGTCAGAGCCCCAACTGGCCATCTCCTAACACCAAATGAACCTTTTAGTACCAAGATTGGGTTACATTAATTGAGTTGTTGGCCAAAGGGGTCCCATGGGAATCCCCAAACAACCCAGGCTCTTGCCAAGACTATAAGTTGCTCTATACAAACTGACAGCAAGATCCCATTGCTAAAGAAAACACCTGCACAACTCATTGAGCATGGAGAAGTTGACCTGGTGCCTACATAAAGCCTTTACCCCTACATGCTAGTGTCTTTGGTATAGGAAGTTATCCTGCATATGTAAACACCAAACCAGCCCAAACCCAGTGATCTATAATAGTGTCCTGCCTTCAAGGTATGCTAGCATAATGGTGGCACAAAGTTTGTGGGAATAACCAACCAACATCTGATTTGACTTAAGGCCCATTCCACAAGATGAAACCCATACCTGGCACTGCCTGGGTGACCAAGAACCTGAAACTAGAAAGCCCAGAGACCTTGGGTAAAACCAAACGCTACTGTTCTTTAAGAAAAAAATCATGTTGCAGTAAAGTGACACCTAATGACACTTTGCCAAACTCATAGATTAATACCTTTCTCAGTCATTGTGGGAGAAACTTCCTCTGGCAGCAGATGGAAACAAATAGAGAGACCCACAGCCAGACATTATGGCCAAAGTGAAAGACCTTAGAACAGTCAATCCCAAAAGAATGTCTCCACCAAATCCCTCCCTTCAGTGCCCAGAGAACCCTGTGGAAGAGGAGGCAGAAAGAGTGTGAAAGCCAGAAAGCATAGAGGACACCAAGGAATTATGGTCCTCTAAATAAACATTATTGATAAATGTGGTAGTGTGAATGTAATTGGCCCCCATAATCCCAAAGGGAGTGGCACTATTAGGATGTGTGGCCTTGTTGGAGGAAGTGTGTCCCCGTGGGTGCAAGCTTTGAGGTTTCTTTTGATCAAGCTTCACTCAGTGTGACAGACAGTCCATTTTCTCTTGCCTTCTGATCAAGATGTAGCCAGCATCGTGTCTGCCTGCACACCGCCATGCTCCCTGCCATGATGATAATGAACTGAAGCTCTGAAACTGTAAGCTGCCACCTCAATTAAATGTTTTCTTTATAAGAGTTGCCATGGCCATGGTGTCTCTTCACAGCAATAGACTCCCCAACTAAGACAATGAACATATGACCTCACAGAGACTGAGGCAGCATGCACAGAGCCTGCATGGGTCTGCACCAGTTAGGGTCCTAGAGCTGAAAGGAGAGGTGGGCACATGCTCCCATCCCTAACCCAGAAGCTATCTCCAACTGATAACCACTTGCAAATGAGAAACTAAACAAAATCAAGGAAACTAGACATTGTGAGAAAAGTTAGTCAGGTTGAATCAACAAAAGAATCTTGGGCTTTACGCCAAACAGAAAATACTCTTACATAAAGCATCTTGGGACATTTATATAAGAGACACAAAAACCTAAAAGGTAGATACTATGCAATCAAGATTTTAAAATATAGTAAGAAGAGAAACAATGTATATTTAAAAGCTACTTGGGAGATCTTAACTGATTTGTGAATCATAGAAATCAGATTTGTAACTACAGATTCTAATGGAGCGATAAAACATGGCATTTCAGAGACTGCACATAGAATGTGGAAGCAGAAACACTCATATAATCTTTCCTTATAGCCCTATGTTCGCTTATTTTCTGCTTTGTGATAAAAAAATACCTGGACAAAAGCTACTAATGAAGAAAGGTTTGGTTGTTTTTTGTTTTGTTTTGCTTCAGTTCCAAAGGAGTACAGTCCACCATGGTCGGGAGGATAGGCGGACAGGGAAGGCATGACAGCAAGACCCAGAGCAGGAGGCTGGATGGTCACATTATATCCACACTCAGGAAGCAGAAAATGAAGCAAGTAAGGCCAGCTATGCACCCTCCAGGCCGGACCCCATGGACTCACTTCTTAGCAAGTCTCCACCTACTAAAGGTTTTAGAGTTCCCGAAGAGTGACACCAGCTGGGGTCGAGTGTTGAGACACTTAGTTCTGGGAGACATGTCATATCCAAACCACAATAATCCTTTTTCTAATTTTGCTTGTGTGTGGGGGGGGACAAGGAGGGAAAGAGACAGAGACATGGAGAGACAGAGACAGAGAGAGCACACGCACATGCCCTGGCACAAGTGGGGAGGCCAGAGAGCAACTTTTGGGAGTAGGTTCTCTTAGGGCAGACTTTTGTTTCTGCCAGCCTGTGTGCTCTGGGCCAGCTGACCTGTGAGCTTCCAGGTAGTTCTCCTGTCTCTGCCTTCCCATCTGCCTTGAGTTCCAGGGACTAAATCAGGTCATCAGGCTGTTTTAGCAAGCACTTTTATCCTCTGAGCCATCTCTACAGGCTTTCAACAATCCTTTTACATAAGTACTTTAATTATATACTTTAAAACTGAAAGCTAGGGAGCCAGAGAGATGGCTGAATGAGCGAGCAGCTAAAAGCTCTGGCAAACAACCTGAGTTCAACTCCCAGGATACACCTGGGTGGCTCACAAACACCTGTAACTCCAGCTCCGGGGGACTTCCAGCCTCCAGGAGTATCTGCACTCATGTGCACACACCCACACACATATGCACACACACACACACACATAATTATAAACATTAAAGACCAATGTTAATCAATAGCATGACTAACCATTAAAAATCATAGGGTGCGCTAAGTTGAAATTGTCGAAATAAAAGCAGACATCAATGGCACACGCAAAAAAAGTAAGCAGAGAAGAACCTGCTGGCAGGAAGGGGGTGACAAAGCTGCCTCCAGAAATCTCTGGGAAGGCTAGGGAAGAAAAGAGAGAGGCACATGTGAATTGAAGCAGCCCCCTGAAGTGAGACGTATTGAGGAAGGGCCATTGGGGTTGTGAAACTTCACAAGGAAGCTAACCACAGCACGTAAAACTGGCAAATTTTCTGGGTGGGGGGAATCAAATTATTAAAATCAACTTTAGAAAATTAAGAACCCCAAGTAATAATGATATTCATGTCAAGTTTTTTAAGATTTTTTTTTCAGAATAACTTTTCAAGAATGTCATATTCAGATGGCCATGCCTACATACCCTTGCATATTTCCCAGAAGTAGTCCCCTGGCAAGTAAACCCTACTGGAGGGTGGGATAGGCACTGTGTTGATTTTTTTAATTAACATAAACTTGACATTAAAACTTGACCAATAGCATCTCTGAGATAACTTCAATGTTGTGTTTAAATATAAAAAATTGGGACCAACTTCCTTCTCCTGACCTTGTGCAGAAACACAGGAAGGACTGTGCTTGGTTGAAACTCTGCTGTTACAACCTCGAATTCCTTAATAATGTTTAAACAAGGTTCCCATCTTTTGATTTTGTACATGGCCCTGAAAAGTATGTAGCTAGTCCTGTTGGGTACTAAAAACCAATATCATAGTACAATATGATAATCTCCACCCTGATTGAAATCACTGTTTCTAAGAAATACAAGAGAGCTTAAATACATAACAAATCATTAAATTAAATGCATAGTACAAACATTAAATAAATAGTACATCAACGATTGGATGAAATGTTGATATTAACAGGTACTAAAAAGGCATGGTTGAAACTAAACACAAAGTTGGCTCTCCTACAGATTTAAAATATGAATGAGTGGGTCGGGGCATCCAGTCAGTAAAAGTGCTTGCTATGCAAGTGTGGGCGCAGGGATCTGTTGCCCAGCACACACATAAAAAAGCTGCATATGGTGGCACATTCTTGGAATCCCAGCCCTGGGGAGATAGAGAGCCAGGTCCTTAGAGCCTGATAGCCAGCCAGCATGGCCTGATCAGTGAGCCCCAGGGCCCAGCTCAAGACCCTGCCTCATAAAGCAAGGTGTGGCCAAGCATGGTGGCACACGCCTTTAATCGCAGCAGTCCATAGGCAGAGACAGGTAGATACCTCTGAATTTGAGGCCATCCTCATTGTGGTGCACACCTGTAGTCCCAGTTACAGGGAGGCTGGGCAGGGGACATGGTGGTGCACACTTACAGTTCCAGCTATGGAGAGGCTGGGCAAGGAGATTATGTGAGTCCAAATTTTGAAAGCAGCTTGAGCAACATAGCAAAACCCAGTTTCAAGAAATGAAATGGGGGGGCAGGGAAAAATGGTTCAGTTGGTAAAGAGCTTTCCAAGCAAGTGTGAGAACCTGAGTTCAGGTTCCCCAGAACCTACACACGAAACTGGGCATCTGTAGCCCTGACACTGGAGGGGGAGAGAGAGACAAGTGCCCGCAGCTCAGTGGCCAGCCAGCCTAGCCAAATTGATGAGTGTCAGCTAGAGTGATAGATAGACTCTATCTCAAAAAATAAAAGAAGGAAGCAAATGAGGACACCGCAGGTTGACCTTTAGTCTCCACATGCAGGCATGCGCACGTGCACACAGGCCCAGTAACAAATACACACACACACACACACACACACACACACACACACACACACACACACACACCACATATGCACATGTGAAAAAATAAAAATGAAAGAAAGTGAAAAGAGGCTGTTACCACCATGGCAACAGAGCACAAATGTGTGGTCCAGGCTGGCACAGTATGGCATGGGGAATTGATGCAGGGCACTTCCAGAGGACAAGCTAAGCATTATGTTATTATCGTCAATGTCATTATAAACAACCAAGATGCAACACGACTAACCAAAAAATTATAAATCAATAAGATGATTGAGTACAAGGAGAATAAACGTAAATTAAGAATACCATTCAGCACAAACAATATAATTATTTAAAAGACATGCATGGTAGGGTTTTCATAGCTGTGACAAGATTCACGGGGAAAACAACTGGAAAGGAAGAGTGGTCTGTTTGGGGTCAGTTTCAGAGGCTTCGTGGTTCCTTCTATTTTGTGCGTTGGTGACCAGCACCGTGGGGGTGTATGGCAGAGGCCCTGTGCGGCACGGTGAATGAGCGCTATAAAGCCAGCACAGTAACGAGATGACTACCTCACACAGATTAACAGAGCTCTGCTTTGGTTTCGGTGTTTTGTTTCTGTTTGTTTTGATTTTTGCTTCCAAGCCATGCCCAGGCTGAACTTGAACTCCCAATCCTCCTGCTTTCAGCCTCCTAGCTGCTGAGATACTGACTTGGGCCATCATTACTCGTTTCAGAATAGGTTTTTAAAGCAGGAAAATGACCACGTCGCATGCATGTCGGTAACACAAATAACTGACAAAAGTCAGCAGAATCCATAAGATAATATTTTCACTTATGAAGAAAAGAAATTTCAAGTATATTGCAAAGTTGCCATGGAGTGTCGTTAATAGTCACCGATAGATGAAAATGTGAGTGAGTGCCCACTGTTCTCCAATTACACAGTTAGCAGAATTCCTACCAAGTACCAGCGGAATATTTTAATGAAGCAAGCATTTATAAAATAATTCTAAATTTAAAAAAATTAAACAAATGAGAAAGGTTGGAAGCATTTTTCCAAAGCTGGGGGAGCTGCTTTGCCAAATTTTAAAGTCTGCTGTGAAGTTCCAACAATGAAGTGTTTTATTGGCAGGAGAGTGTGCAAACAGATCAATAGAACAGCTAAGCATGCACAGAAGGAATGTCAAAAATATGTAAGACTCAGAAGATGATAAAGGGAACATCACACCCAAGGGGGGAGGAATGGATGAATCATCAGATAGTATTTTTATTTGTAAAGGAAACCTCAGGAAAAAAAGAAATAAACACGTGTCAATAATTACTGCTACTGGGGTATGGCCATGCTTGCAGAATCAACAGCAGAAACAGTAATGGCAAAACACTGACAGACTAACCATGGAATCTCTGTAGATCATGGACATAGAGAATCAAAACTACGAAGCTTCAAATAAAGATGAGAACATGGGTCCCAGGATGTAGGTCAGGGGTACAGCAGGTGCTTAGCGCCCAGATGGCCTTGGGTTCAATTTCTAATAGCAAAACAAGCCGAAACCATAAAAATGAAAGTGAAAGTCCAGCTAGGACATGTTGGAAAAGAAATATTTTCACACACAAACACAAAAAAGAGTAAATTGTCTTAAAGAACTGTCCCAAGTCATACAAGAACGAACCAAGAATCTAGACATAAGTAGAAATACAGGCTAGCCCTGAAGGCAAATGGCCAGTACACCATGAGCAGATCGCAAAACGCCACTGTCCCATCTGAGTCACAGCAGCAATGAGGATGGAGCTGTCTTTGTTCTTGTTTTTGAGGTTGAACATGACAATTCAATAAGAAAAGTTCTAGTAGGATGTGGTGGCACGTGCCTTTTGATCCCAGCACTCAGGAGGCAGAGGCAGGAGGACCTCAATGAGTTTGGAGCCATAGAGTATTTCAGGTCAGTCAGGGTTACATAATGAGACTCTGTCTTCAAAAAAAAAAAAAAAGTTCTAATGAATGCACAAATTTGGGAGCCTCGGAACATGCCTCTCAACTTAGTAATTCCATTTCTTCATATCTAAGGAGTTTTTTTTGGGGGGTGGGGGTGGGGAATTGCTTCGAGACAAGGTTTCTTTGTGAAGCAGTCCTGGCTATCCTGGAACTCACTCTTGTAGACCAGGCTGGCCTCGATCGCACAGAGACCCACCTGCTTCTGCCTCCCAAGTGCTGGGATTAAAGGCATGTGCCACCACAGCCTGGTCACATCTAAGTTTTAAAAATATGGGTCCAGCCCCAAAAGATGAGAATCTGGCCACAGACAGCCCAGCACTTTATGTTCCAAATTCCTTCACTGTTGATGATTTAATACAGTCTTCACCAACTCAGTCCTTTGCACAAAGGTTTGGTTCTAGTTATTTTGTTTCAATGTTTAGGAAATTGAGATTCATATACAGTGACAAGATATAATACAGAGGAATCCCTGGGTCCTTCACTTCACCTCCCCCAAAGTGTCTACTACAACTATAGTAACTGGGCAGGGGACATGTGACAGATGAGGACAGAGTTTGGGAGACAACTGCTATGACGCAGCTCTCACACTTGTAGTGGTGGCAGTCACCTTTCCTGAAGATCAAAGAACAAAGCTTTAGCGCTCTCTCCTCTGGGTCCCTATCCCTCTGGAGAGTGCACAGGCTGGGGCCTCTCCTTGTGCTAGAGCCTGTGAGCAAGAGAGAGCTAGGTGAGACTCTCAGAGGCAAGGGCTACTGCGTGGGCGTGGTCCCCTAGGCTGTTAGGTGAGCAGGCAGCTCCCTTCCTTGCAGACAGGATTGCAGGTCTTCACATAAGCGCACAGCAAAGCCACGGTGGACAGGATCCCAAGCCAGCTCAAACTGCAATGTGTTGAGAATCAGCAGGAAGGCTGTGAAAATGCAGATTCCAAAACAAAATGAAATGAAAACAAAAAATCTCACAGCCAAACAAACAATAGCAAAAATACATGGAGTTGTCTTGGTGCTGGTCAACTACTCCTGGCATGGGGCCTGCCCTGGAAGGCAATTGATATATCCAGTGACTCTGCACTCGGGAGCACTGCTTGGGACTTAGGAAGACACCCTCACCCCCAGTAACACACCCCCGTTAGGCAAACTGTCTCAGGCCTGGAGGAGTTTAGGTGTTTCACAAAAATGATGGACTTACTCACTGACGAAGTCAACTTCTGACTTCTTAGTTCTCTGATGCAAGAGGTTTGCTGGGATCCAAAAGCCTGCTAGTATTGCTCCTTGGGCCATTCCTCCTGGACCCCCACCTCCACCAGGAAGCAGCCACTCAGCACTCCCCCTTCATAGGAGAAAGGCTCACCCCACATACCCAGAGCAGCGTATCCTCAGGAACCAGGCCCTTTAGCTAAACTAGACAATGAAGCACTGGTAGACCCAGGAGCCCAAGAGGACCTGGAAGATGCATGGTGGAAGTAGGAGGGCCAGAAAGATGCAGGGGGGGGTCCGTCAGGAAGGTGCATGGGAGGGGCAGGAAGATGCATGGGAGGAAGAGGACCTGGAAGATGCATGGGGGAAGAGGACCTGGAAGATGCATGGGGGGGACATGGAAGATGCATGGGGGGGCAGGAATATTAATAGGGGGAAGAAGACTTTGAAGATGCATGGGGGAGGCAGGAAGACTCCTTTCATGCATAACTTGCTCTAGGATTGAGTCTTTATGTCTAAAGACTTGATTAGCAGTGTTTAAAGGTCTAGTTAGATTTTATTTATGATTCTTTGCTAAAGTAGAATGGATATCTGGCTGAGTGTGACAGGAAGAATGGTGAAGGTAAAGAAACAAAATAATTTTAAACTTTAAAAGTAGATTGGCTATTGCCAGGTTCCCAACAGGCCATTTATTGTCTTGAGAAGGTTAAGACGGACGGGGCCTTTCTTCTCAGGTTAAATCAGATAGAAAAAGCTCTTTCTGAATGATTGCCATAGACCTTGTGTTTTCAGGGGGAAAACTGGCGTATGAAGGGATCTGGCAACTTTCTTGAACTTTCAGCTCAGTTATATGGAACTTGGCCTGGGGAACTCCATGTTGACCTGGCCCTCTGGGTCCTGGCTCAGGAGCTCTGTTCACAGCAGTGCTCCCATATGCTGTCCAGCACCAGTGTGGAGCAGCACTGAGTCACTGCATCACAGGTACCTCGCTGTTCTTGGTAAGTCACGGGCAGATGAGTTCTGCATGAAGGGAAACAGACACAGACAGCATTGTCTCAGTCCCCACTTTCCCAGTCTATGACAACTTTGATCGAGGAGCCTGCCACACCCACAGGGTAAACAGTCCCGCCGGGCCTGCTGGAGACCACAAGATCAAAGAACCTCATCATGTGATGCTGGCCACTAATTCTCACAACAGTCCTGCAGGGCAGGTGCTGCCACCGCCATGGGGCACATGAGAAAACTGAGCTAATGCCATCTTTCAGGGCCTGAAACCAGGACTCAAGTTGTACTACATCTTGTGCCTCTTCCAGGAGCCCCACCCCCACCCCAGCTTTCTTATGGTGACCAGCACCAGAAGACTCAGCCACCCCCAGGACACAGCTGACCAAATCAGGAACGCCAGAAAACCACAAAGCCCCAGAGGTTGGAAGCAGATGGCCCAGAGGTGCTGAGTCCACACAGCAGAATGCCCATCTCGATGCGCTGGCCAAGCCCTAGACACGAGAGTCTCTGAGAAGGTGCCCACTTCTGCCTGGAGCCCCTGCCACCACAGTGTAAGCCCTCTATGAGTAACTGCTCTTTGAACAAGAACTCAACTCTTGTCAGGAGTTCTGGGATAGGCTGGGGGCATGGCTTGTCCTGTGGCAGAAGCAGTGGTTGTCTCCACCCACCATCACTCTTCTTTGCTCCCTCGTCATAGAGCTCTGGCTTGTTCAGCCACGAGAAAAGGTGATGTTAAACGTCACTGACCTCTGTCCCTTGCACTTAAATGGTAGCCATGTAACTGACCGTGGCCGACGGAGCTGAAGTGAACTGTGTGTACTGAGGGAATGCTGCCTGCCAAGTCTGTATCCACCCAGAAGAGCAGCCATGATCCCCGCCATCTACCTCCTTCCTTCTGCCAAACCTGTAAGGCAGACTTGACGGCTGGCATTTTGTCACCCAATTTGAACCATAGTGTGACCCTGAAGAAAGCTACTTGAGGGTGCAAAGAAGGAGGAGGAGGAGAAGCTGCTCCTCGATGCCTCCATCAGACTGTTTTCCTATTGCTGGGCTGCCTGAGCCAGGCTTGGTCAAACCACTAAAACGTGCAGTTTCTCTCTTCTGTTGTGGCGGTGGCTGACCAAGTGATCTGACCTTCCTGGTGGTCACCCAGGAAGTGGTATAAGTTGCAGAATTTCCTACTCCCCTGAAGCTACACCTTTGGAGGACTTTGGTAAACTAGAAAGAATCTTCTTCAGGTGCTGCAAACCACCCCCCAAGTGTCCTGGGCATGTGGCCTTCCCTCAAGCAGTGAGAATGGCAGCTGATGTTGGAGATGCCTCAGTGATGTCCCATGAACCTGTTGTTCACTTCCCTTCGTCTGCTGCCCGTGGGAATAAAAAGGCAGAGTTACTAGGTTTGGTGAGTGTGTGCATCTGTGTGTCTGTGTGTGTTATGTCTGTGTGTGTGTGTGTGTGTGTGTGTGTGTGTGTGTGTGTGTGTGTGTGTGTGTGTGTGTGGACTGTGTTTGTGTGTGATACTTGCAAGGCCAGTGCCTTCCCACTAAACTACATTCCCAGCCTCTGAGCTCAATCTTGAAGTAAAACAGAAAAGACATATTAAGTAATCCTTCTGCCGCTGCTCTCAGTTACAGAAGAATTAGCCGGCATTAATTATGATAGCGATAATTATACAATACATAAAATATACTATGTAGATCAAACATGCAACTAAATAATTACTGTTTTTATAAGCTCATATGGGATAATGAGCAAGGTTAACTGCAGAGGGAGATGGAAGCTGGTGTTTTGTGCTTTCTCCTTTTCATTCAGGTCAGGATCCCAGCCTATGGGCCGGTACCACCCACAGTCTGGAAGATTCTTCCCACCTCAGGTAGACCTCTCTATAAGCATCCTTCCAGACACACCCCCAGCTCTGTCTCCTGGGTGATTCTACAGTTTCTCAAGTTGCAAATGTGTATTAACCATCTGTGCTTCTTAGATTTTTGGGTTTTTTTTAAAGTTTTTGAAACTGGAGCATTTATTTTGTGACTTATTGAAATCCTCAAGATGAACTGGATGCTGTAACAGCCGCTCTCTTGGGTCTAGGTGTTGTTCCTCCACAGAATCCATGTCTGAATCTGCAACAGACAGTTTTTAGGTGACTCATCTGCCCAGTCCTGGTACTGTTTCATCTCTTACCCTGGGCTCTCCAGTTATACTTTCTCTTGCCCTGGCAGGGTAACCACATTTGCTACGGGTCAACTCTGAAGGTGGTAGGTGTTAGAGCCACACTGGCAACACAATGTGTGCATCTTTTGGGGATGCTTTCCAAAGGATGACGTTTCTTTGTCATCTTGCTTCTGCCACAGAGACTGAAAGACCAGAAGAGCTGTGCTACTTAGTTTCTGGTCAACTTGACACAAGCCAGGGGGTTATCTGGGAAGAGAGAACCTCAACTGAGAAAATGCTCTATCAAAATGGACTGTAGGCAAGTCTGTGGAGCATTGTCTTGATTGACGGTTAGTGTGGGAGGGCACAGTGCTCTGTAGGTGGGCGGTTCTGTAGGCAATTCTGTGGAGCATTGTCTTGATTGACGGTTAGTGTGGGAGGGCACAGTGCTCTGTAGGTGGGCGGTTCTGGGTTGTAGGCCAAAGCAGGCTGAGCAAGCCATGGAAGCACACCAGGAAGCAGTGTTCCTCCACGGCCTCTGCTTCAGTTCCTGCCTGCAGGTTCCTGCCTTGAGTTCCTTCCCTGACTTCTCTGAAATAAACCTTTTCCTCCTCATGTTCTTGGTCATAGTCTTTAGAAAGTAAACTCAGACACGGTCAGCTTTCCATTACTGTGACAAATGCCTTAGATGAGTCGGTTTACAAAGAGGAAAGCGGTTTCCATGATAGGGCGAATTCACTGGTTTCCGGCCTCCAGTAGGGGTGTGGGATCCCCACATGATACTGGGATCATATGTTGTGAAACTATTCACTTCATGGGTAGGAGGCAAAAAAAAAGAAAGCGGGGAGAGAGGGAGGGAGGGAGAGAGAGGGGGGGAGGGAGGGAGGGAGGGAGGGAGGAAGGAAGGAAGGAAGGAAGGAAGGAAGGAAGGAAGGAAGGAAGGAAGGAAGGAAGGAAGGAAGGAAGGAAGGAAGGAAGGAAGGAAGGAAGGAGCACGAGGGCTGGGGTAAGACAGACTCCAAGGACTAGAAGCCATTGGGCTCCACATCTTAGCGTTTCCACTCACACACCCACAACAGTGCTAGCTAGAGGCCAAGACTTTAACACACAGGCCTTTGGGGAGTATTCCAGACCCAAACTTTCTCATGAGGAAGTCTGCAGAGCCTCTACTTCTGGGATCTGCAGTGCTGTTTGGCAGAAATGAAGCCATTTCTTCTAGGACATGGGCTTTGACTTGGGCATCTGAGAAAATGTTTGCCCCAGGACAATAGTGCTCCTGCCTCTGTTTTGAGCTGCCCAGCACTCTTTTCTTCCACCACTCCAAGAAACTTCAGGAATACATCCAACATTCCATAGGTCATCACAAACATAAGCCATGCCACTAAACAGAGGGGTTGCCTATGGTTGAAGTTGACCAACTACCCTTTCCTGTCCAGTGCTGTCCCTCAGCAATGAGGAGAATGACACACTCTGATTTCTGCAAACCATATCACCTAGGACCTCCCACACTGGGAAGAGCTGGATTTGATGATCATCAAAAAAAGAAGATAGCCAAGCATGGAGGCCTTTAATCCCAGCACTGGAAAACAAAGACAGGTGGATCTCTGTGAGTTTGATGCCAGCCTGGTCTACTTAGTGAGTAGCCCATACTTAGCCCAACCAGCGGTATATAGTGAGATCCTGTTTCAAAAGAAGGAGGAAGAGGAAAAGGAAGAAGAAGAGGAAGAGGAAGAAGAGGAGAAGGAGGAGGAGGAAATTATTTTGGGGAGAGCTTATTTGTCTAGTTGTTTGCCTGCAATCACGGGGAGACACCAAAGGCCTCAGGGAAACTGTCCTGAGACCCTAGATGTGGGTGTCCACAGGCTTACAGCCAAAGCCTTATGTGGACAGCAGGCCGCTTCACTAGGATGGCCTCAAACTCAGGGCCAAGTATAGTCAACCTGATAGAAAGTCTAGTTCTTCCTCTTGAGACCAGGGACAATCGCCTACCATGGCAACTGCATGAGCTGGGGATTCGGAATGGACTTGAAAGAAACAAATCCGTGCTGGTTTCTATGGGTATGAGTGGGATGGCTGTGGTTTGTAGCAGGTACTGCATGGCTGTCACCCAGATATGCTTCCCCATTGTTCAGACACAAAGAAAGAGATGGGGGAGGGGAGGGAGGGAGTAACCCTTCTAACTCTAGTTGTGCTCTTTATTTTGCATTCCAGGCCTTAACTACTTCTTCCTGTCAAATGGGAATATGCCATCACCATTAACAAATATCTATCACCATTAACAACTATATTAAAAATAAATATTAAAAAGTCAACTGTCAGCACCATGTCATTGCTTCTCAGCAGCCTGGCCCTGAAGTGGAGGTCACATCCCATACCACAGAGCATCACTTACCCAGGGACTGCTGGGCCAGGTATGCCCCAGACACCAGAATGGATCAAGACTGAAGTCTTACCTGGTAATGTCTCTGCTAGGCCAACACATAGAAATTTGGAGGACCCTAAGGTACCAGCCACAGACTTGTGCCAGCTCAGCACCCAAGGCCAGTTAGTATCTAGTGGTCACCACATCCTCAACTCTGTTTTCTGGGTGCTCATGCTAAGGAGGTCCTCTTCACCATGGTGCTGGAGTTGTTTGCCCTCTAAGCCTCTGAGAGCTACAAGAAGAATTACTACAGGTAGGTGGTTGACCTGACCAAGGGCATGTACACAGGCTCAGGGATGTGAGGGCCTCTTAGGAGGCCCTGGGAGGCCTCAGGGGGTCAGCCTCTCCCACAGCCTTTCACTTCATCTCCAAGACCAAAACAGGTACTTCAGATCCTTTGGGTGCAGTTTTGGAGCCATGCCAGGTGTTCAGACACATTTAATCACCATCAGATCATGTGATCAGGAGCCATGGATCAAAAAAACACAGCAATCATGAAAGCATTGCTGATTTTCCATATTTGTTTCTGTAAATGATCATGCATTCTAGAGCAGCTAGTGATCCTGCCAGGGGTGTAGCAGAGTGGGTAACAGGGTCCTGGCCCACTCAGTCCTTTCAATCCCAAACAGAATTAAAGCAATGACTTCTTTCAAAAACAAACAAACAAAAATCCAAGTACTTCACCAGGGTCAAGGTTGTGATGACCGAAACTTCCAGGGATTCTACAGTGTGCCATCAAGAGCCCTCTCTGAGGAAGGACCTGCTGACCAGCTATTAGGGATGCTGTTGGTGAGCTTCCAAGACTCTGCTCTTTTGAAGGCATCTCCATCCAGTGACTGACATAAGTCCAAGGATGAAGAACTTGTGACCCCGACCCAACCAAGACACTCTGCAGACCACTCCACCACATCTCTCAGGGATGTCGGCCGAGTCTCCACTGGTTAAGATCATAGCTAATTTCTCTCTCTGTCCACATCTGCCCCTTGCTCTTCCTGCCACAGGGTGGTAGTGTGGTTCCAAGGGCCTTCCTTAATAAACATCTGTCCACTAAATCCACCTCAGCATATGAAGTCAGGAAGAGATAATAAAACATTTTTAAACTTTTCCCCATGGAACTAGAGAATCCTTGGCATATATTTTATTTTTTTAATTGGTTGGGCATTGTATGTATGCATATGTTTTGATCAATGACCCCCCATTCCCTCTCCTCCAACTCCTCCCCTTACACCAACTACCACCATTCCATCCCAACTTCACGTGTTCTCAGGACCCCCGAGGAAGCAAATGAGACCAAGCAAGCTCCTGGCAGTATGAAAAAAAAACACAAAGAGATGGGTCTCTTCCACTGCAAGTGGTCTAGAGAGAGCCACGTTGCTTGGAAAGGAGCCTGCTGGCCCCCTTCCTTCCCCAGCCATGAAGTGTAGTCTCAGCAGCCTGCAAGGGGTGCCCACCCCAGACAGAAGCCCAGGTCCCTTTGGGAAGAAAGGATAGAAGAAATTCTGTACCCGAAGGATCTCCGGGCTCCTGTCTGCCAGTGTCTGTCACTGGTGAAGGGCGGCGAGCCTCAGGGTCCCCAGGCCCAGGTGACAACGCCCCACGTTCCACTGAGCTCACAGACTCTGCGGAAGAACCCTTCTCTCCAAACCACTAATGAACTCCTCCCAGCTCCAGGTTTAATTAGTTTTCATTGCAATATTAATGATCCCAACAAACCATTTCAACTTTGCTGGTTCACAGCTGGAATTCCTTTATTTGGCATTTGGTCTCTTTATAAGAGAGTCCCAGGCGCCTCCTCCTCTCCGCTTGCCCCAGCGAGGGGGAACAAGATCACATTCGTACTTTGCTTATCCCTTGGCCAGCCCAGGGACAGTAGCTTTAATAATTTCGAAGCTGGGGGCATTAAACACATCACAAACTGCCATACAAATAACATATAATATAACTCCAGGATTTTAATTACAGTGACTAATATATGTACCAACCCTGAAATCTCTACGGTACCATTAGGCCACACGCGTGGATATTATTGGGAGGCTTAAAATGTGCACAAGGTGTGCCGTTAGTTGATCCAAGGCCTTCCAGGTCTAGAGTTCTCACCTGGGACTTGGAATTCATTTCTTGGGCAGTTTGAACCACCCACCAAAGGCCATGTTTCTTTCATTAGTGGCGATGAAAAATGATTAAACTTTGCCTCCAGCTCAGGTCAGCTTGTGTTGAACATTGAGCATGTCTGGACTGCATGGCAGAGCAGTGAGGCTCCTCTGGCTCTCTATTTCCTCTGGGGAGAAGAGCAGCAGCATCTGATATGGAACTGTGGCCCTCCTGAAATGCGCCAGCCTGGGCTTGGTGAAGGTGCTCTGGACTTCCGTGAGAATCCACCCCTGTTCAGTGCAGTGAGAGTTCACTCGATGTTGAGGGCAGCATTCTTCCAGCCACAGGGGAATGTGGATAGAGATGTTGGATGATGGCTGCCGGGAGCTGAATTAGTCCATTTGGTATTGCTGTAACAATATGCCCGAGGTTGGGTATTTTGTAAAGCAAAGGAGTTTATTCAGCTCACATTTTAGAACCTGAAAGTCTAAGATGGAGTGACTCCAGGTTTGGGCTCTGGTGAGGGCCCCTCTGGGTACAGTACAGCATGGCAGAAAAGTAGGAAGAGAATCAGCAGTATGCAGAAGGGGCAAAGAACAGGGATGACCTCACTAGTGACAATGAACTCTCATGAAAACTGAGTCACTTCTTGAAACTGGAACCAATCTTTCCAAGAGTGGAGCCCTAAGGCCTAGTGACCGCCCACCAGACCCAGTGCTTAAGGATTCTACCACCCTGAGGACCAAGTATCCAGCACAGACACCATATCCAAACCATAACAACCTCCACTGGGCCTTTCCAGCAAGAGGCCAGCAGTCTCAGCTCCAAGTCTGAAGAGCTTAGAGAGCTGTGGTTTAGCATGGCCAACATCAGCAGTCAGCAGCCATGCTGTGGGGTCATCAGTGAGAAGCTCACAGAGACAGTACAAGTCCAGAGGTGTAATCAGTGGAGGTAAGTCCCAGCCAGTGTCTGAAAAGGGAGCAGAGCAAGGGAGGCAAACTGGAAGGGGGTGGTCACAGCTCACACTGGGGAGTAGGGCGGACCTCTCCAGAGTCCATTGCCAGCAATTAAAGAGCTTCTTTCACTCTCCCACCAGTAGGAAAGCTTATTGCACAACTCCAATCAGGCCATTGGCATGGCCTCCACAGTAAGACGCCTCCACGCCTGGTGTCCAGGCAGGGACCATGGCCGTGACAAGTCTCCAAGCCAATGTCCCTACCTTGCCTGATTTACATGCCCCATCCTTGGAGCACACACACTCACTGGGGCCAGAAGATTATTCCTTAAACAGGACCCTTCCCTGCAGCCTCTCGAGACCCACAAGAAGGGGCAACCTGGCTCCAGAAACCATCCTAAGAACTATTTATCTTACTTCCCAGATCTTGGAAATGCCCATAGCTCTTGGCCAGCTCCCAGTAACAGGTCAGAAAGTAGAAGAGGATTAAGGGACCTATGTACAAAATGTTATAAAATATTCATAAATAAAATAACATGAAATGTACAAGACCTGCATTATTAAATTATTATTTTGATAATAAAATTATTAAATCATTCATTTATTTTATATGTATGGATGTTTTGCTTGCATATATGTCTATGTACCACGTGCATGCCTGGTGCCTGTGGAGGCCAGAAACAGATGTTTGATTCTGTGGAACTGGAGTTACAGATAATTCTGAACCTCCATGTAGGTGCTGGGAATTGAACCTGGGCCCTCTGGAAGATCTGCCAGTGCTCTTAACCACAAACATCCAAGGAAAAAGAAACCTATCTGACATCGTGGAAAAACAAGCCAAAGTTGACTAGAGATGAAATGATGAAAACCATAAACATCCTTAGAATAGGACTAAGTCACTCCAATTTAAAGCTAGCACCATCCATACAAAGGGAAAAAAATGACACCATAAGCAACATCAAAATTAAAAGCTCCCCATAAAGAGCCTTAAAAGAATAAATGGACATGCAGAAAGCATTCATATATGTAAGAAAGAACTTAAAACTAATGCATAAAGAGATTTACTAATATATAAAGAGATTGATAGATAAAGAGGTTCCACACTCAGTGAGGAAGCAGGTAACTCAGTCAGTGATGGACAGAGGTGCACACGTTCACTTTACCAAGAAGAATGCACCCATAGACCTGCAAATAAGGTCATGAGAAGATATTTAAGGACCACGAGGGATGTGCAAAGGAAAACCAACTACACACTGTATGAGTGACCAAGATGATGCCGCCTGTAAATGGTGATGGAGAAGATCGGTCCCTCACGTGCTGCCAGGGGCCATAGGAAGTGCTACGGTCTCTTTGAAGCGTCTCCAAAAACTAACTGTTCTCTATGAATATTGATAGAGAGTAGAAACTTATCTGCATACAGAACCCTGTGTACAAGGCAGCCTGATGTAAGGCTTGGGGAGGGTCTGGTAAGATGGAAACTGACCAGTCCCGAAGGGGAGTGACTGGAGAGGCACTGCCGAGCTCTGTGGAGAAGGAAGGTATGAGCTTGACATCCATCTCATTCATTTCTTGAACTCATCTAGGTCCATGCCTGGGGACACCATTATAAAGCACCACTGACTGTGTGTGTGTGTGTGTGTGTGTGTGTGTGTGTGTGTGTGTGTGTGTGTGTGTGTGTTCCTATTGCTCAAGTCACTGCTGCCTCAGTCTGTGACAGTTAAGCTCCACTTGCTTCAGGGACTGGATCCTCCCACTTCCTGTCTGAGACATTTTCTGGTTCCGGGGCACCTGGCCACACCTGTGGTTTACAAAAGGGTGGGATCCAGATGATGAGCCAGCCTCGGGGAGGGGACAACTGTAAATGGTATCGCAAGAAGCTATCAGGAGATTTGTGCCAGATAACACAGCCTTCCTACATATTCGCTATGGGAAATCTCTCTGTCTGCCTTCCATCTTAAACTCTGCCTCCCCAGACTTGTCTCCAGCCTTTATCTTGGGCTCTGATGAAGGTACCCAAGATGATATGCCTCATAAGATTTAACAAGTACCGAGAAGGTGCCCTGTTCCTTGCTGCCTCATGCTAGAATGAGCCCCCTTGAAGCTACAGGTACCAATGTGAGGAAATAATGATGGTGGGAAGGTAAGACCTGGGTGCTAAGCTTGGCCAAGGTGAACGTAAAATCCAGGTCAGAGATCAAGGACATCAAATCTGGATGGGAATGACAAGGTGTCACCTCCAAGAGCCAAGGCTAGATCAGACCATCATGTGAGTGGCAGGTGGAATAACAGAATCAAGTGTGGCTTACAGGAACACTTCTCTGGAAGCTGGGATATGACTAGTCTCCTATTGAAGATCTCTGACCAAGCTGACCCACCCCAGAGCCTTAAGTGACTGGCATTAGTCTTAAATGGCTGACACCTGACATTCAGGGCCCCTGTAGCCCATATAAGAAATACAGGTGGCACTTTGGCTTTGAGAGAAAGAGAAGTAGCCGAGGTCATAGCAGCTGATTTTGTAAGTGAGGGTATGAGCTGGCCTGAAGGCTTTAAGCTGCTGTTAGTCACTCCAGGCCAGAGGGACCCCACAAGGACTTAGTAAGGCTGTGGCCTTCCTGATCCAACAGGCTGCAAATTCACTTTAGGTGGGAAAGAAACTTCTAAAACCTTCCTATACCCTGTTGCACAAGCTGAAACATCATGTGGAAAAAATGTAAGTGCTAGCAAACAAACAAAAACAAAAAACAAAACCCACCTAATCCAGGGGCATGAATAGGGACAGGAAAAAATCTATCACATTTCATGAGCAGCACTGAGAGTCTGGATGAAGTCCAAGGTCAGGAATGACCACTAGTTCATCCAGCCATCCTTCTGCCCATTCAGCTGTCTATTCCTTCATTTGCCCATCAGCCTGTCCACCCATCTGACCATCAACTTGCCTCCATCCATCCATCCACCCACCTATCCATCCATTCATATAACCACCCCTTCATTCAGCAGGCCCTTACAGATTCCCCATCCATCCATCCATCCATCCATCCATCCATTCATCTATCCATTCATATAACAATTCCTTCATTCAGCAGGCCTTTGCAGACTGCCCCATCCATCCATCCACCCATACATATGTCCATCCACTCATTTACCCATCCCTTCATTCAGAAGGCCCTTGTAGAGTTCCCCATCTATCCATCCATCATCCATCCATCCATCCACCCACCCACCCATTTATCCATCTGTTTATATACTCATCCCTTCATTCAGCAGACCCTGGTATAGTTCCCCATCCATTCACCCATCCATCCATCCGTTTATATACTCATCTCTTCACTCAGCAGACCTTTGCAGAGTTCTGGGAGCCCATGCAGTTCTGGGCCTTGAAAAATACCCATGACTGACACATCTTCATGCTCCTGCAACTCATGGCCTCAAAAGGAATGGGATGCTCTACCCAAGACCCGTAGATAGTAAAGTGGCCCCATTTGTCCTCTCAGTGCACCCCACACTTGCCTATCAAACAGTAACACAACTGTTTATTCTGAAGCCTACAAACTCCATGACAGGTTAACATACATCGTGCCACCTTAGAACTCTGTGTGGATTAATGCACAGCCACCTAGATAAGTAGGAACTACAGAGCTGAGGAAAAAGACCAGAGAGGTGAGGCAATTTACCTGAGGTCACACAGGAAGCTCAACCTAAATACTTATGCACTTCATCATGACCTTTGTTGTCTATCAGGAGAGCAGGCTGGGACTCTGTTTGCTGGGAAGAAAAGATCTCTGGACCTGGAGTAGTGTCGGGCCACCCAGAGCCTCAGCAATGTGGATATAGGAAGCCAGTCAGGAAGTGCAAGGCTCTTCAGGAGGAGGCACTGTCCACAGGCTGGCATCAAATCAGGGGTAAGTGGAGGGGTGAGGGGCGAGAAGGGAAGAGGAGAGAGGGAGCAGGGACAGAGAAAGGAGGACTGAAGCTCGTGATCTGGGGCGCACAGTCTGAAAGAGGAGCCGCAAGGCCCAGGCTGCCGCGGCAGGGCTGACACTGAGGACCGGACTCACCCACAGCAGTACAAAATCAACACATTCAGGCTGGGGAGCTGACTGACCTGGGGCTCCCAGCTGATACAGGGCCCGGGTGAGGCCACAGGTGGGGAAAGTCAATTCAGATGGCTTAAAGGGGGAGGGGAGGATGAGGAAGTGAGAAGATGCCATCCGACATGAGTGAAGGATGCTGCCCCCACCTGAGCCACCACTTTGTAAGCCTCTCCTGTGTGCAGACACTGCACACCGCACTGGCCGGGGGATCCAGCCTGGCGCCCCCTCCCCAAGCACTGCCAGGTGGGTATGCCCCTCCGATTCTACTGAGAAGGAAACTGAGCCCTTCCAAGTGTCCGCAGGCAACAGCAATAAAGGAGTTACAGCAAGCTCCAGGCACCATGGGAGGACGCCCGGGTCACCTGCAGTCGGCGAAGCACAGGACACGGGGACAGCTGATCGACTTTGTGAGCATCGTGGTGGCAGAGTGCCAGCCTACAAATCACACCGCATCATCAAGAGAGCCGGAGTAGCCAGCAGGCGTCTCTGGGTGGCCTGCCGACTCCAGCTGTCTTAGCTCAACCGGATCTATTGACGATTCACTAATCCAGCCAATAGCTGGGCAGCTGACCCACCAGCTCCACTACTGCCCAGCCCAAGGTGACACCCAGCCTCCTCCCTAGCCCTGGGATTAGATGGTGTTAGTCACCATTAAAGAGCTGTCTTCAGAGTCGGCACTACCTAGGCGTCCCGGGGCACCCCGGACAACAGGACAGAAGCACCTTGCGCTCTGGATGGATCTACATCTGTGCTGGTTTTCTCAGCCTCCCAGCAAATTTCATTTCCGACATGCTGCAGTGAGTTCAATGGTGAACACAGCCCCCTCTCAAAAACATGTCCACAACCAAAGGCCCAGACTTGGGGTCTATGGCCTTATTTGGAAAAAAAGAGTCTCTGCAGACATGATTAAGACACAGAGATGATGCCACCATCCTGGCCAGGCCTAACCCCGGAGGTACATGTGCTTTCATAATCAGGAGCTAAGGGAGTTTGAGAGAGACAGAAAGGAAGAGACACCTTGACAGGGAGACAGAGGCTGAAGGGACAGTGGGAAAGCCAGAATGGGGATAGGTAAGGAGGATTCCTTGCATGGAGTCATGTGACCTTGCTTGATTTCCAGCTTCCACCCTCCATAACGCAGGAAAATACCTTTGCACTGGGGCGTGTGGTCATTTACAGCAGCCACGGGTGGCCGTCACACATGGCTGGCAGTGTCTGACCCAGGGTGAGCTGCTATCTGCAGGAGGGCCTGCAGGAGCTGGCTGGGTCCTGTCTGTCTGTCCTTGGCTGGGCAGGGAATCCTGACATTGCATCTGCCGGGGTGTGGAGCCCAGGGCAGAAGCAGGATGAGAAATGGGTCTATTTATAAACAAATGGAGCCCGAGGGAGGGCATGGGGTCAAAAAAGGGCTTCAGCAAGGTCAGAGGCCTCGTCCCAGGAGACAGGGGACTATGCAGGGAAGAGCCATGCAGGGGTGCAGTCATGGTAGTCTGTGCCTCTCAGAGTGCTGGGCCAGGGTCCCTTTCTGAACAAGAATGCCCAGCCTGCTTCCAAGTCATATCTGGTGTTGGGCGAAGGGCAGGCTCCGCTGGGCTGGGTGCGAGCAGATTCCTTCCTGCTGTCTCATTGCCTCTCTGAGACAGGAAACAAGAGTAGCCCAGAGGAGGACACCCCTCTATGCCCCTTCTGTGGACCCTTGTGCCTACCCTACTTCTGCCATTCTGACGGGGTCATCATCATGGTGAGTGGACCACTGTGCCCTTAGGGTTGAGGGATTTAGTGACAGTGATGGTGTTCAGTTTGAGGCCATCATGCAAGGGACCTGGTGCCAGGCAGCTTTGCCCGTCCCTGGGCAGACGTGGGCCGGGAGACGCTCTGCTCTGGGGCTCCAGGATTCCTGAACGCCGGCTGCAGCTGTTCTCCATGGCACTGGCGGTCTCTGACCAGCGAGGAGTCCTGGGTTGGCGTCCAGGGAGAGCCTTCCATCCTGGAAGCAATTCTCCTGCAGCAGCTCAGGCAGGAGGGCTGTGGCACAGTCTTACCTGCTCAGATTCAGGGATGATGGAGTTAGTTAAGGAATCCCAAATTCTAACTCACTCCACTTCTTGGCTGTGTTACTCAGAACAAGTCACTCAGTCTCTCTGAGTCTAGTTTCCTTGTCTGCAAAATGAGGCTAACGGGCCGACTTCACTGACGGGGTGTTAGATGGGACAGCAAGTGTGACCAAGGCTCTGATGTCATTAGAGGACATCTTTGGACAATTTTTTTTTCCGTTTAATTTTTCTCACCAAGAAAGCATCCTAGGGCTGCTGAGAGCCACTCTGCTGGCTTCCTCAGCAGCACAAAGTGTGTCTTTGGGGCTGGCCTCTGTGGGTGGAGGAGGTGGATAGGGGCACTCGGACGCCTGAAGCTCCTCCTCGTGACTCTGGACCCCACCCTAGCTGGTCATAGTCAAAAGACCTGAATTCTGGACAGGAAACCACATTACACCTTCGACTCTCCGTGGCCACAACCTCTCCCACAGAAGTTCCTGTTGATGCAGACACAGGGTGTGTGTGTGGTAGGGATCACCTATGGGCAGGACCTGCCTCTGTCACAGGGAGACATGGGGTGCTGCTTCCGGCCTCTTGCCTCGTCTTGGACGGGACCAAGAGCCAATCATGTCATCAGACACCCACTGCAATACTGAGCCAGCAACAAGTCCCTTCCTAATATACACACAAGCAGGCACACACAGACTCACACACTCAGGCAGCCCCTCTCACACATCTATATATACACTCACATACACTCACAAACCTTCACACAGGGGCTCATGCTCAGGAACACACAGGGGTACATCTCCACAGCAATTAGAAGGGAAACCAGAAGAGGGGGCCTGTGCCACCCAGACGTGTAGCCTGGAGTTTCTTGACCAGCGAATTGACTGAAAAGCGTCATCCTCCAATACAGAGAGAGAGAGAGAGAGAGAGAGAGAGAGAGAGAGAGAGAGAGAGAGAGAGGCAGAGAGAGAGAGAGAGAGACAAAGAGAGAGACAGAGACAGAGAGAGAGACAGAGAGAGAGAGCCATGTGCCCATGTGTTCCTCCACACCACAACCCCCGACAAAACATCCAAGAGTGAACCTATGGGAGGGGTCGAGTGTGGTTGCCTATACACATTGTGTGGGACTGAGTAGGGTAGCCTTTGCCTATGGGGAGGGGCTGAGTGGTATAGCCTGTGAATACTGGGAGAGGCTGAATGGGATAGCCTGTGCACATTAGGAGGGGCTGAGAGAGAGAGTCTGTGTGGCCGGTTCTGTCTTCCACTGCTGTGTCCTGAGTGTGTGCCTGGGGCCATGCAAGCTAGGTAAGATGGGAAGGGTCTGCTGCTCAAGCTAACGGTGAGAGGTTGCCTAAGTGCTACTCAACACGGGAGAAAACATCCCATGGAGGATCACGGAATCTTGCCCCCGAGGAGGCGTTGGAATAGACACGGCACTGGTCGGGAAGAGAGAATACCCAGTCTGAGCCCCACCCATGCTTCTCGCTCTGTGGCCCAACAGTGAGAGGACCTCTACACAGAGACAGATTCTTAGGCCTTACTCTGAGCCAACCTATCATCAACTCCAAATCAAAACTCCATGTTGACAAGCCTCTCTTCCTCACAACGGATGCTGTTCCGGGTGAAAGCCCTGCCTGTCTGTCACCATCACACTGGTCCTGATGCTGTTCCGGGTGAAAGCCCTGCCTGTCTGTCACCATCAAACTGGTCCTGATGCTGTTCCAGGTGAAAGCCCTGCCTGTCTGCCACCATCACACCTGGCCCTAAAGGCAACATTCTGTCGTCTCTGAACTGAGCCATCAGGTATTGAAAGCAGGATCCTGCAGTGCTGCTACCAAGGAGACAAAGCTTGGAGTCAGGTCTCAGTGTCACCCATCCGGCCTCCATATTCCTGACTCTGACACCGACACTGTAGGATTTGAACCTGGACCCTGATGCAGATGCACAGCCATGAGACACAGTGAGCTGAGAATCACTGGGAACTGTGAGGGAAACCCCAGCCCTACAGTCAGACCTTCCCACATCCCCCTCCAGGAGAGGCAGCAACTCTCCTCCTGAGCTCCTCAGATCTGGGGAGCAGCAGACAGAGCACTGTCAGTCTAGGAAGTGGAGCCATCAGGATGCCCAGAGCCATTGTCTCTCTGGCACCCTGTATCTCTCAGAAGCTCTGGTCTCAGTGGGAGATCATGTACTGTAGGTGCCATGGGGGTGGCACCCATGGACCACGGTGGGTGAGGAAGCAGGCAACCCTCCTTTGGAGCTCAGGGACCTTCTCTAGCCCAGAGAAGCCTGAAGCAGGCAGGGCAAGGCTGGGGGAGGTGGGTCAAGGACAGGATGGCAGGAGTGAGAGAGGCTGGCATTATCAGCAGCCTATTAGAACCAAATCGGCTGGTAGAGTGTGAGGGCCAGCCTTCAATGGTGAGTAGACCTAGAAGAACAGGCGGGAGAGGACCAGTGCCCTCCAACAGTGTGATGAAGCCAATCATGAACCAGTGACGCTCATGAATGTATAAAGATGTTTGGACAAGTTAGATATCCTAAGGCCAGATCCTTTTGAACTTGATCAAAAGACCCACTCTCCTGATATGGGCCAAATTGTGGCCAAAGGTTGTACCCCAGTTCTGCACCGTGATCCTGGGTGAGCACTTGTGTGGGCAAGGGAATGTGCAGATGTCACTGCATCCAGAAACTTGAAATGAGTAACTCCCAATTATCAGGGGCATGGGGTGTGGTCCACCTAAATCCTGTCTAGTGACAACGACCTCCCGAAAGACACACCGAGGAGGGAAGACTGGGAAGAAGCCACATGCAGATAGGTATCCACGTGGTGTGAGTCTGGATCCTTCCTGCCTGAGAGCTTCGGGGGGAACACGGCCCTGCTGACCGTTTGACTTCAGACCTCTGGCCTCTGGCGCTGTGAGGGAATAGACTGCTGTTGCTTCGAGTCCCCTAGCTTTGGCAATTGCTATAGCAGCCACCAAAGCCTCATACAAATAGGTTCAGAGCTGCCTGTTAGGATTTCAGGGGAGGGTTTTGTGGGGGGTTTGTGTGTTTTGTTTTGTTTTTTTGTTTTCTACATCTTTGTAGAATCTGGAATGCATGCTACACAGCAGAGAAGCGGATAATCGTCAGCAATGGAGGACCAAACATTTCCCACCTTCCTTGTTATTTTTTTCTGTTTCCAAGTTCTTCTCAATGAGTATGTTACTTTTCTTATGAGGGCGGAAAAAAAGAGTTGTTCTTTAAAACGATATCTCCCTGTGGTTGTCACAAGTGTAGAAGCCGAAGAAGCCCATTTCTTCCCATATGGCATCTCCATCCTCACAGCACCCCCGACCCCTGGGGAGGTCTCGCTGTCCTCCCATGTCATAGGTGAATTGGAGGGCTCCATGTGGCAGCTAGCTCATTGGAGGACAGGCCTGGAAATGGAGAACAGCCTGTCTGTCCTGGAGCCCAGAGGAGGAGACCACATCCTCCAATCAGCAGACAGGCTGCTCTGCAGATGCCACCACCACCCTCCTCTTCCCTGACCACGCCCAGTGCCTGGCTGTGTCCTTCAAGTCAGATGGTGGGTAAATGTCTCAAGTGCCCTCCAGGCAGAGATAAATATCAGACAGCAGGATCCTGGAATTCGGTTTCCGATTTTCAAATGGAATGAAGGATAAATCATTTCTGCTGACCGTCTTTACCTGGCTGCAGGAAATGATGCATCACCATTTTTTAAAAGAAAATTAAGCCTTTAATTCCATGACATGTGTAATAAAATGGTGCTTCAGCTCTCTGCGCTGAATATATGGCCCATCGTGTCCTAATTTACTATTCTGACACTACCTAAAATGTTCTGAAGTTATTAATGTGGCAATATATTCAAGCACAAAACCCAGCCTTCATACGCTGTTGAAGCACTTAATTAACGCAATGGATGGCTGTGTGGAAGCAGATCGGGGTAACAGCAAGAGGTGCTGGGTATGTTCTAGCGCTGCCATTGATGCTGGGGTCAGCTGGAGCCTGAGTTTCTGATTCTGGAATGCAGAGATGATGGCACCTAATGGACCCGGCTGTCCTTTTCAGGCCCAAGGCACCATCGTCTTTCTCCATGAAGAACTCCTTTGTGCCATTTCCTTATTCTGACAAGGAATGCTATGGATGCTTACACACACAGAGATGCTTAGCACATGCACAAGCACACACACATGCCCACACATATACATACATACACACAATTATGGAGCAGTTTATCCCAAGGCTCTGAGCTGTCGTGTATCATGTGTTTTGGAGTCTAGGTCTTTATGGCCACAGACCTGATCTGATGATCCATACAAAGGCACTAGGTCCAATGTCATCATAAGACAAGGGCTGGGGGCCAGGGGATTCTAGACCCATGCTTATTATATGCAACTTTCTCTTCCCCTACTTGTTTATAACATCGACTACTATGACCAGAGCCAGTATCAACTGACCTCACACCCCTCCTGCCCCTTGGCAATGGGGACATCCGCAGCACAGGTATGTACCTCTGGGTGTTTCCATGATAGGTACGTACCTCTGGGTGTTTCCATGATAGGTACGTACCTCTGGGTGTATCCATGATAGGTACGTACCTCTGGGTGTATCCATGATAGGTACGTACCTCTGGGTGTTTCCATGATAGGTACGTACCTCTGGGTGTATCCATGATAGGTACGTACCTCTGGGTATATCCATGATAGGTACGTACCTCTGGATGTATCCATGATAGGTACGTACCTCTGGATGTATCCATGATAGGTACGTACCTCTGGATGTATCCATGATAGGTACGTACCTCTGGATGTATCCATGATAGGTACGTACCTCTGGATGTGTCCATGATAGGTACGTACCTCTGGATGTATCCATGATAGGTACGTGCCTCTGGATGTGTCCATGATAGGTACGTACCTCTGGATGCATCCATGATAGGTACGTACCTCTGGATGTATCCATGATAGGTACGTACCTCTGGATGTGTCCATGATAGGTACGTACTTCTGGATGTGTCCATGATAGGTACGTACCTCTGGATGTATCCATGATAGGTACATACCTCTGGGTGTGTCCATGTGGTCATTTGGAGTGGCAGTCCTTCTCCTCTGCCAAACCATTTGAATGAACTCACAAGGTCAATGGCTCCAGCTCAGCCCCTAGACAAGGCAAAATCCAATCTCATCCTATTCAAGGGCCAAGGAATTGGAATAGCTGATTTATCTTTTAGAAGACGTGTGTAGGAATCTGAAAACATGCATATGTTATATTCTTAGCAATGGGCGTGAGCAAGGTTCCTGCTAGTGACCAATCAGTGGCCTGAGAAGATAATAGCTACTGCTGAGACTAACTTTCTGAAGGAGACATGTTGCCTAACAACATTAAGCAAATTCTGTAGCTCACAATAGCACCTCCCTCACAGGGGTGCTGTGGTTATTCAAATTCCCCCCTAGACTCAGACCCACACCTGACACATAGACACAGTCTCTATGTGTTAGCTGTGGACTATCCCCGCGCACGCACGCGTTACACAGTGGCTTCCAGAGTTTATCCAGAACTTGAGTGACTTCCCATGTTCCACACAGTGAGTGTCAGGCATGACAAGGCTCACACACACCTTTACATCCTTGTCCCTCACATTCAAGCCTGCAGCAAGTGGCTTGAATAACTAAGGACAATTCTACTCCCCTTTCTCACCTAGCTTCTCAATAGCTGCCTTGCCCTTGCTTTTAGAGTTTTCCATTCAATGGCTGGAGTGTGTGTGTGTGTGTGTGTGTGTGTGTGTGTGTGTGTGTGTGTGTGTGTGTGTGTGAGAATGTACAGTAGGCTCTATAGACCCTTGTTTAAACCCACCATCTGCTTCCTGTGAAACTGAATAAATGCCTTGGCCTTCAAGACTCCAGGAGGTCTGGTCCTATCTGCCGCCAGCTCCCCTCTCAAATTCATTTTAGACCCTAAGTGTAAGTCTCATGCAATCCAGGACTCTGACTGTCTCCTTTGCAGCCTGTGGTAGTTAGAAAACGAACACTTTTTAGAAATAAAGAAACAATCCACGATAGGATCCCTGCAAACTATACGTATACCCCATGCACCACTGAACATCAGGGAAATGTGCTAACAAAAGTACATCACTTTAATTAACCTTTTATCAACCCCTGCACAAAGCCTGTGAGCAAGTAGAAATTAGAAGGGGAAGTAGATGGTACAAGCCAGGCTTCATTTCTAAGAACCAAATGGCCCAGGAAAGACCATTGCATTTAGCTGCACAGGCTCCAGACTGCATAAATCCAGGAGCATCCCTAATACAGAAGAACACTATCAAGAGTTTAGATGGGGATGGGGTGCAGTAGGCCTGGCTCCCCAGCCTGCTCCATCTCGGTGATCCCCCACTGAGCCTCCTTCCTGGGTCCTACCCAGACTCAGCTGTGTTTCTGCACCTTCAACAGGTTTCTTTCTTACGATGCCCAAACCAGTAACCAGAAAGCATAACTTGAGAGTTACGTGAGGATGGAATGCAGACTGGAAGAGGAGACGCTTGGATGCCATCAAGCACAGCTTTGAGCCCTGCTGTTCATCAGCTGCGCGTCCTTGAACCACCGTTTTGTAGAGTCTTAAGCTTCCAGCATCTCGAGACCCTAGATATTTGGCCTTCATTTAACTGGATATCTGCATGGATGACTGATAAGGAGACCCTTAAGCAGGCCCCTGTGTGTGAATTCTCCCTGCAAAGGCTCTGCACTTCCAGCACGCCCTGGCTTCCCTTCCTTTACCACGGTGGGAAGCCTAAGATAACCATTGTTCCTTCCTGCGTGTGAGGCCAAGGAGGTTTAGTGGCTGCCTGCCCATGATCCTATACCTGTGTGTGGGAGTGGGGAAGCGGACAGACAGACAGCCCCCTGGGCCCTACTGACAAATCCTGCAGCTCCTGCTTGCTAGGCAGGGCTACTGTCTGAGGCTAGCAGGGGCAGAAGAGCCAATGGCTCAGATCTCCAAGGCAGCCGCAGCATTGTGGCCCATCTCCAGGCCAGTGCTCATCTCGGTCTCACCTGCCTTCATGGGGTCTAGGGGAATCGGACCCCCAAGAACAAATCCCCACCCCATGACTGGGTTGAGCTGTTAAGCCAAAGGCTGCCATGACACTAAGACCAAAACCTGGGGACGGTGCTGCTGACAGCCCTGCTGACAGCCCGGCTGGGAGGACAGCTATATTTAGCACACGCTTGACCTAAGATGCTATCTACCAGGCACAGCGAGGGGGACAGAGGGAGCGGAGAAGAGGGCCCCATGCACCCACGGGGCCCCAGCCATGGAGCCTCAATTAGCTACTCAGGCAAGTGTCGGCTTTCCAAACACAATTTTGTTTGCAGTGTTAGGGAGGCCTGATGACTGGCCAGGAGGCCCGATAGAAGTCACTGAGCAGAGTGACCTTGTTAGGAGTAGAAGCTGAAAGCAGCTGGCTCTGTTTGCAGCAGGAGGAATTTGACGAGGCGGGTTGATCAATGTGCTGGCTCCGGTTCACAAAATCAGTTTCCTGGGAGAGCGTAGTGGGGGAGGGGCAAGGGACTGAGTTCTTCGGGAGGAAATTAAGATCCAGCCATCAGCTGGGCGGTGGCACACACCTTTAATCCCAGCACTCCTAAGGCGGAGGCAGGTGGATCTTTGTGAGTTTGAGACCAACCTGGTCTACAGAGCGAGATCCAGGACAGCTAGGCTGTTACACAGAGAAACCTTGTCTCAGAAAAAAAAAAAAATACATATATCTATATCAATCTTTCAAGTGGTACAGAGCAAACAAACAGAGTGTATAAACAAAGGTACAGAGGTGTTTTGCGGAAGTTTCACCAAGGGCCTCTGCAATTCTTGTGCTGCAGACATATTAATATCTCCCACTCCTGGAGGTAACCAAAGAAAACCAAGGCTGCAGTGGGGGCCTAGTTTCCCAGAAGCAATCTTAACCTCTGCTCTTTGAAGTGCCTGAAATTGGCCTGAGACTGGCCCCTGTCAGCACCCTTCCAGAGGCTACTGAAAGCACTGTTAGAGCCTGATTAAAAAGGAGGTGTGGCTTCCAGCCTGCATCTCATGAGCTCATCCCAAAGACAAGGAGTCATGGGTAGCTCACTCTGGACACTCCCTCCAGAAAGAGACCAATGGCCTGGCCTCCCCTGCATGTGGCGATCCTAGACAAGGCCAGGGAAGGATGGGTCGAGCTGCCCTGAGACAAACAGGGTTGCCATTGGGGCTCGAGGCCTTACTGCATTAATTAGCTCTTCACTGCTGTGACTAAATATCTGAGAAAAGCACTTTAAAGGAGGAAGGATTTGTTCTGGCTGATAGTATAAATGGAGGCAGAGTTTTTCTGTCCCTATTGCCTGGTCCCAAATAAACACACAGAAGCTTATATTAACTACAAAATGCTCGGCCAATAGCTCAGGCTTATTACTAACTAGCTCTTACTTTTAAATTAACCCACTTCTATTAATCTGTGTATTGCCACACAGCCCATGGCTTTACCGGTCCACTGGCATCTTGCTTCTAGGGTGGCTTCCTCAAGTCTTTCTCAACTCGGCTCCTCTTCATCCTAGTCCTCAGTTTGATTGTCCTGTATAACTTTATCCTGCCTTGCTATAGGTCAATCAGCTTTATTATTAACCAATGAGAGTAATATTCACAGCACAATGTCTTCAGAGAATTGAGTCCACAGTCACTTGGACAAGCCAGTTGACAATCAAGTAGCATGTGGGGGCATGGGTAGACTTCACTTAGGCTGAGAAGATGACTTAGTTGATAAAGTGCTTGCTGTCAAGCGTGAGGACCCGAGTTCAATCCCCAGCACATACATAAAAAGCCATGGGCGGAGGAGGTGCATCTGTATTTCCAGTGCTGGGGAGGCAGAAACGGGTGGATCTCTAGAGCTCACTGGCCAGCCAGCTTAGGCAACTGGCGAGCTCCAGGTTCAGTGAGAGACTCTGCCTCTTGATAGATAGATAGATAGATAGATAGATAGATAGATAGATAGATAGATAGATGGGTGGATGGGTGGATGGACGGGTGGATGGGTGGATGGATAAGTAAGTAAGTAAATAAATAAATAAATAAATAAATAAATAAATAAATAATAAGTAAATAAATAAATAAGGTATAGAGTGACTGAGGAAGATACCTGATGGCCTCTGGCCCCCACATACATACATATACACCCACATGCATACACACAAAAAATAATTTTATTTATCTTTTTCTAAGTAGGTTGTATTTTTAGAGTAGTTATAGGCTTGTAGGAAAATGGAGTGGAAGGTTTAGAGCTGCCCTATATATACCTGCCCCACACATATACAACCTCCCAAGCTTCAGAGGCTCCCACTTTCTCCCCCCTCCCCAAAATTGTCTATGATGAGAAAAATACATTTTATCAGAGATTAAAGAATAAATGGAAAGAGAGAGGCAAGGTAGAGAGACAGGCAACACCGGCTTCTTGGCCCAGAGTAAGAACCCAAGCAGGCTCTTGATCCTTTAGGTACGCTTTCAGTTTCTCCTAATGTTCATCCATTTAAGTGTGTAAATTCATTTGCCTGTCTGCTAAAGAGGAGAGACCTTTTCAATGCTTTCTCAACACCCAACCCGAGCTCACCCCACAGGAAGAATGCTTCCTGTCTCCCTGCTTTGGCAGCTACGGTCATGAAAGGGCCTGCCCCACATAGCTGTGCTGCTGAGGGAAAATGCCAGGATTGGAGTCTCCCTTATACACATCAGATAACGTAAGAAGAGGCTTCTCCATTCAGGGCCTCAGTTTCCCCAGGCATTGGATGATGAGGTGGGATGGTCTGTCTAGACCTATCCACAATGCTGTTTTATGAATAGATAATAAGGCCCCAACATCAAAACACTTCCATAACATATATTCAAGGGTTCATTTTTATACTTCATGACATCTATAATAAAATCCACAACTAATTCAAGGTAAGAATTAGTTCAAATAATTCAAGTGGATTAGTCTCTCCATAAAAGCCAAAATGTCTTATCTTTTTTTAGTGTGACACTGCAAAGTCTGTCCCACAAATGTATCACATCACACACACACACACACACACACACACATACATACACACACACACACACACACACTTATACACTTTCACCCCTCATATCTTCAAACACATATATGCACATACTCTCAGCCACACACTCACACACCTGTGCTGTCCGATCCACCCCAGCACTATAGATATACATGGGCAGTGTCCAGGAATGGGATCACTCTTCAGACCTTGAAGAGAGAACCACAAAGCTTAGATCTGAACGAATAGGAAATAACATTCAGAGAGAAAGGCAACCAGCTCTGACTTGGGGTTTTAAATAGAGGGCCAGGGGTAGTAGTGTATGCAATCACAACACTTGGTCAGTGGAACAGAAGGATCAAGAGTTCAGTATCATCCTTAGCTACACAGGAAGCTTGAAACCAGCCAGTCTGTATCTCAAAAACTAATCATAGAACACTGTCTAGTCAGCTTGAATAGTGGCATACTCATATGACGCAAAAAGACTCCATTTCCGGTCACTAAAACCACTTGCCTAAACTTAAATAGACAATATCTAACAACAGCAACAACAACTGAAAGAGCCTTGTTCAGGGAATACATCACTCTCCAACACAGGCTGATTTCCCCTGAATCACCTGTGTACTGGTGGGGACGATAAGGACTTCACAGCGACTGTCTTAGTTTATGCAAAGGGGCCACATTGACGTCATGATGCCCACTTTACAGATGAGTCCAGACCAAGGGTGAAGAATGAGTTTCACCACACCCACGAGCAAGGAAGAGTGAGAGCTGGAACTGGAAAGCAAACATAGGCCTTTCTCTTCTCTGCCTGCCTCTCAGTGGATATTGGTCAGTGCCACTGTATCGGAGATGGGAAGGGAAATGGAAGAGGTAGCTAATAATCCCCCAAAAGTCACCACTCTGCATCTGTCTGTGGTTCCAGTCCAATTACTTGCTCTATTCAAGAGATCTCCTATGTACTCTGGACTGACCGAGCGTTTCTTCAGCAATAGCTATTAAAATTGTTCTCCAGGGTGTGACCTGGCCTTTGTGGCTTTTTTCCTGCTCCAAATAAAACTAAGGTCACCAGCAGTCCATTTTCTCATGGACATCATTCTCACAGATGCCCTTGGTGCTGGTGACATCAGATCTATATCTGACTTGCCTCCTTGTGCACGTCCTTTGCCTTAAAGGCCTCTTCCTCTGTACCATCCACCATCTGGGAACTCTGCACCCCAGTGGGTGGAGCTTTCTTGGGGGTGCGGTAACTTTAGGTGGGGGTTGTCTACGTGTATGCATGAAATTCTTTCATCATTTGTATCCCTAGCTCTCCATACGCCTTCCAGCAAAGTCAGAACCAGGGTCAAGACCCTTTGAATATCCTCAACCTCAAACCTCTGTCTACACAGTGTGTGTTCATTGGAAAGGAGGTCTTGGAAGTGTTCTATCTGGACTTGACTTCCAGTTCTGTCCCTCATTTGCTCTCTCGCTTTAATAGGTCATAGTGTTCTAGACCTCAGTTTCCCCATCAATACACCATGAGGGTCGAAGGGGATAATGTATGAAAATAGCTTAGTTCAGCCCAGTTACTATAGGACAGTCCTGCAGAGCTTACTGAAGCAGGTCTCTGACACACTGAGCCTGAGAACCTGCATTTCCAGCCAGCTCCAAGCTCCTATAGAAAACTGGCCGAGCGTACACATTGCCCTGTGCTGAGAGGAATCCTTCTTGTAGTGCAGGACAGTGGCAGCCAGCCACCCAGGGGAAGCCCCCCAAACATCCCTACTTCACCCAGGTAGTGTTTCCTGACCCCAGATAAGCACCAGCTCCAGTCCTTGCTTAAAAACAAACTGGAGCAGATGATTAGGCCTCTCTCCAGACACAGGCAACTGGGCGTCCCAAGGGAGCTAGCTGGTAATCCTCATGGTGATGGGCCTCTGGGGTAGAGCACTCATTAGCCAGGCAGAGGAACACTGCAGGCCCACATCTCATTCTCTTGGCAACAACTGTGCATGGAAGGAAGCAGCCCATGCCCTTTCCATGTAGGAATGTGGCTAAGGAGCCACAGCAGGGTTTCCCTGAGGAAGAGGACTCTTGCATCCTGTGAATGAAGACCTCCTGAGGCTGGAAGCAAGACTTCTCTGGAATGTCTGTGGTGGAATCGGGGAAAGCATCTATGAAACAGGCAGGCCTCCGGTGGACTTCCTAGGGGGACCTCACTGCCAGCTCAGGAGAAACTGCCCAAAGCAAGGCTTGTTCACAGGGTCCCACCCAGAAGAAACCAGGAACATACATACATCAGACTCACCTGGGAGGCTTCATAACTCCTCTGCCTGAGGCTGAGCATCAGCCCTCACCCACTACCCAGAAACACAAGGGTGAACACAATATCTGCAGGGATCCAGTGCTCCACAGACAATCACTGTGTGCGCACTGGCTAAGAAGCCAGGCCCCACACCACAAGGAAGGACTCACATCCCAGGTCACCTGATGCCACCCATCAGCACAGAGCAAGGCAAACCACATTTCCACGGGAACTCTCACTTTAAATGAAACTATTAAGTCATGTTTGGCTGCATCTTTAAAACCTGTTTTGGAAAGGATGCTCAGCCCCACTAATGATTAGGAAGACTCAAAACAAAACCACAGTGAGATACCACCTCACACTGACTAGGATGGCCACAGCCAAACACAGGAAAAGGAAAGAGGAAAATAACAGAGAAGGGGGAACAAAGGCCCCCATGCAGTGTTGGCAGAATGGAAAGTGGAGCCATGTCTCTGGAAAGTAGTTACGCAGTACCTCAAAAAGTGCAACATAGAATCAACATAGCAACATTATTCCCAGCAGCCCAAAGGATCCCATCCACAGAGGAGTGGATGAACAGGATATGATAGGCACAGGCAATGGCATACTCTTCTACTCGTAAGTGGAGGGAATTTCGGCACAACCTGTGATATAAACACATCTTAAGGACATTATGTAAGTGAAATACACTAGACACAAAAAGACATTGTATCATCACACTTATAGAAGGAAAGAAAACAAAACAGCAAAACAAAATGGGAGTCAGATCCAGAAAGAAAGGAAGAAGAATAGAAGTTTCCCAGATACTGGGCAGGAAGTGAGACCCTGGCTGTAACTGCTTCTCCTTTGTAGCCCTGGCCCTGACACATGGTGGGGAACAAGCAGATGGCAGTTTGCAGCACACCATGGTGGGGCTATTTTTCCAAGAAGGGTGTCTCCAGCCTGGCCTGATCTTTGTCCTGCTGGCCTCCGGGGAAGTCTAGCTCCCTGTCTGAAGCCACTTTGGGGATAGTGTCTGCCCATTTGCGTGTTTCTTCTAAGCCAACTATGAACCTTTTTGTTATGGAGAGACTAAGCCAGGCCCAGTTTCTGATCAACTTCACTTTCCAGGCTCACTCAGGAAAGATAAAATCCATTAAATGCCCCTGCTCTCCTGTGAGAGGCACCGAACCCCCATACCAGTAAGATGGGAGCTCTTGAGGGGATAGATTCGTTTTATGTGGATCAGTGTCTGGCTTATTGAAGGTGCTTAATAAATATTCGATCATAACAATCTTAATTACTGGATTACATCATGTCTGTCTTAGGGTAGGATATAAATAAATAATGCCACCATCATAATGAGGCACTCGTGGAGGGCCGCTCGGTTTGAGCTCCCACCACTGCACAGGAGGCTTTAATAAATTTGGGTGGATTTCATATTTCATGAAGAGGTATCTGCTCACCGCAGGTGAGCGTTTCTGAAGATGAGACTGACTTAGTATTAATAGGTGCAGAGTGCTTCCTGGTTGCTTGTTTTACATACTCATGTTCATCTCAACATAGGTCAGAGGAGTTCACAGCCAGCACCAAGGAGGGTGACTGGAGTGGCGCTGCAGCGTCCGTGCTGCGGGGGCCAAAGACATTGTAACCAAAGCCAGGTCCTCTTCAGACAGAGCCCCAACCCAGAAGTCTTCCAGCAGCTTTCCAGAAGGTTCTATAAGAGAGGGAAAGGAGCAATGGTCAGCAGTAAGGGCAGACCCTGTCTGAAGGGGTGGCCTCATAAAGTGACTGCCCTATCGGAATAACACCAGAGGTGTTCAGTTCCCCCCTTAAAAAGCCAGGAGTACAGCTCTAGCCACACAAACCCCTTCATTTCCAAATGCTACTCATCAATCCATATTCGCCGAAGCTCACCGCCTGTGGCTTTATGAGCCTCATCTGACCCTGGAGGTGACATCAGGGGGTGGGGCTGAGAGCCAGCACTGCTCCTTCTGTGGACACCGGGAGAGCAGACAAGGGCAGGAAAGATCTAGAGTCACTCCCGGCAGGGTGGGATGGCACCGGCCCTCACCTGCCGCACTCACCGTGGAATTCCCCCTAGTCTCTCCTGCTCCTCTGCTTCGGGTGGGGAGACTGAAGAGGCTGTGGGACTCTGCTGGGACCCAGGCTGTGCTGCGCTGACAAGAAGTCATCTGCGTGCTCACCAGTGCCCCACTGCACGTGAAAGCCTCACACTCTGGAAAGAACTCACTTCAAAGTCAGACGGAAGACTCTGGGAGCTTCCAGAAGCAGAGCTCGTCTTCAGGAACATGGACCTGCATGCTAGGTATCAACCCTGGAGGCAAGGTGATGACCTGTAAAACCACTTCTTCTAAGAACACACATTCTAACTTTGCCCCATTTCATACTGCAACTGAGCCACGTCTGGTCTTCTGTGCACTGAACCACTTAGGAGAATGAGAAGGAAGATTCTCTAGTGGAGTTCATGGAGCAGGGCAGCCCTGATATCCTCCATGTCCCTACAGGAAGCCCCATCCACATCTCACAGCAAGGTGGATGCTCTGAACAGCTGTCTGTGAACATGAGCACTCACCTCCCTCATGGAGTCCCAGGAGCCCCTAATGCAAAGGCCATCCTACACTGCAGGGACCCTTGACTGGACCTTGAGAACATGCAGACAACATGGGCTCTCTCAGGACACCCCAGCATGACACACCTCCATCCTAAAAGCCTTTGCTTTTCACAGTGACATTAGCCACTAGCCCTACGTGGAGTTAGCCTAGGGAGGCACGTGGGGTAAAGATTGCAAAGAGTCTCTTGTTAAGAGTGGGACCTGTCTTAATTACTCTGCCTCAAGTCACCTGCTTGACATATACAGCCTTAAACACATGAATACACACACACACACACACACACACACACACACACACACACACACACACACACACACAGACACGAACATACATGCATGCACAGCTTACAGAACACTATCTCCTGGCTTCATGTTATCTTTTTATTAATACAAGACAGCAGAGTACTTGAGATGGTTTTTGTCTTGTGTGTGTATGTGTGTGTGCTTTCTTTCTTTACATGCATGTGTAGAATTTTACATGGTTCCTTTTTACATGGTTATGTAACAATCCCCACTAATGGTTTTCTCCCGTTTCAGTTTTCTAAGTTGGAAGGACAGCCTCAGACAGCCACACTCTCAGCTTGGATGTTTAACTGTTTCTGATGTTTGTGGGCTTGCCAATATTTGTAGAGATGTTGGCCTCCCTGAAGCCACTTAGTATCAGATAACCCTAAGTGAGGTTACCAGACAGCCTGGAGTCTGTGGGACGGGCCAGGCTGGCGCAGGTGCCACCGTCTCTGCCACGTGGCGAGAGGAACAGACACAGCTCTGCCCCATCATGGTCTGCCTGTGTTTCTGGTTTCCTGACTGCCTCTCCTTCCCTGAGCCCTCAGCCCCCACCCACTCACTCAGATCATCTCTTTTTCTGTCCTCCCGCTTTGGATATTTTTTCTTCTTAATTCTGGACATTTCAAATGAATGTCTACAAATCTCAGAAGATGGGCAAATGCGTGTCCAGATTCAGAACTTCTCCCCTAACCCAGAGACTGTGTAACTTTGAAGTCCCAGATCCCATGAAGTTTCGTATCTGCAGTTCCACTCGCCTGCTTCCTGCAGCTTTGTGTTGTCATCATGCCTAAAGATTCTCAGCGATTCTTTAATATCAAATCTCCAGGCAGTGTCATGGGTGCCCTGTTTGAGAAGTCTGTGGAGTCTGGTGTAGAGTGGGGTACACATGGTACGTGGCCTGGTGGAGAGTGGGGTATACATGGTATATGGCCTGGTGTAGAGTGGGGTACACGTGGTACATGGCCTGGTGGAGAGTGGGGTACACGTGGTACATGGCCTGGTGGAGAGTGGGGTACACGTGGTACATGGCCTGGTGGAGAGTGGGGTACACGTGGTACATGGCCTGGTGGAGAGTGGGGTACACATGGTACATGGCCTGGTGGAGAGTGGGGTATACATGGTACATAGCCTGGTGGAGAGTGGGGTATACATGGTACATGGCCTGGTGAAGAGTGGGGTACACGTGGTACATGGCCGTTCTTCTTCTAGCGCCTTTTAATCCACACATCCTGTCTGCTTTGCTCTAGCAGACTTTGTTACATAAGTCTGCCCCCTTTTCTCACCCCATCACTTCTTTTTGAGGGGTGGGTGTTAATTCTTAGGTCAGCAAGCAACGTCATGGGTTCTGTTACAGCGTTTTCATACATATAGGAAACCGGCCTCTCCACCTATAGGTCTGTCCACAGATGTCTTGCTTTCCCAAACACATCTTGCTGGCTGCAGCCTTGTGGTTATATTCGTAGTTCTCTCTACCTGCATCCACCACAGGGAGGGGTGAGGGTGGGGTTAAACTAGGGGGCTTTTACTAACGAAAACAAGAATCCTCACTGTGTTTCCGTAGGCAGCCTCCTCCTGAGCAGAAGTTCTTTGGTGTTTGATGATCTATAATACTCCATCTCCACCCTCCCACATTAGGGGACCTCTCCTTCACCCATCGCTTGTTGCTTCAGACCATTTGATAGAGTTCGTGGTGTGGATTAGGCTATGTCTGCTGCCTTGTCCCATTTTTCAGAAGGGTAAGTTGTTCCATGTGTCTTCCAGGGCATGGAGGGCTGTATGAATAGCCTTTTTTTCTTCCGGTCATTATGAACTGATCACTGTAAACACGTTGGATGTGCACTTTATTCGCTGATGGTTTCATTCTTACACACAGCACTGCTTCCTTCCCTGGTTGAGAGCCTCTTCAAGCCCACGCCTCAGCTTTTGCATATGATCCCGGAGGATTTTTGCTGGCCTGCTTGTCTTTCTGATGTGACAAAGTGTTCCAGGATCTGCTCACATGTTTCCTGGTTCATTTATTTGCCTTTTTTTTAAAACTAAGAAAGTGTGATTGAAGCCAAAATCTAGGCGTAAATCATGAGCATTTCTATTATGTCAACTAGAAGATACTTTGCTTTCTTAAAGACAGTTATCAAGAGTCATTGCTGATTTTCCAGAGCAGGAAGGTAGAGAGCATTGTTCAATATTGTCATTTCTTACCATGTTCATCTCCTTTCTCTACTACAAAAAAAAAGAAAAGAAAAGAAAAAGAAAGAAAAGCAGCCTTGAGCTCTAATGACATTGGCATGCCCACTGATGGACTTAACATTTATGTACATGCATGTTTCTAAGAACAGCCTTTTATTTTATATTTGATTTGATAGACAGATCCTTGCAGAGACAAAGCCCAATCCCTGTATTCTAAGACCATCTGATGGGTTTCCTCCAATGTGCTACCTTCATATTGAGCTCATTTATTTCAATGGCAGTATGTTTGTTCATTAGGCTAGGAACAGAACCCAGGGCCCATTCACACTAAGTAAACACCATTTCTAGGCTAAATCCAAAGCTCTCCCATTTGTTTCACTTTATTGAAACAAATTGTACTGCAGTTTTCCAGATCTATTGTTTTCTACCTTAAAAATGTAATTTAAGTATAACTCCATTAAGTATTTTCATGACTCCAAACCAAAGGTACCCAAGAAAGGGAAGATTCAGAGTAGCCTAACTTGGATCCTCTCCCCACACCCTGTTCCACTTCCTCCCCACAGGTAACCATTTCTGGTTGTTGTCTATTTATGACTTCCTTTTACAACAACAACAACAACAATGAAAATGTGTATTCATTTGCAGCCTTGAATAGACAGTAAACATACTGTACCCCCATTTCTCTCCCATGTCCTCAGGATTACAAGCTACAAGGACAGAGAAGAGATCCTTCTCTCTCTCTCCAGCTGTGTAGTACTCCTCGACAAGGTGGCAGGCAGCTTCTTAACAATTCCTCAGCACAAACTCCTGACATTGCCAATCACTGCAGATCTGCTGTCACTGTGACTAGGACATAGCCGAAGCAGTCTCATTATGAAAACAATAAAGCCATGATCGGACTTCCGTAGCCATGATTTTGTGCCAGTGTGAGCCCATGTTCCATCTCATTAGATACTTGCAGAGTTCTGGAGGTACCAAGATGAGAAGATATCAAAGCATGTGCCTAGGTCTGTCAGCGGTTGCTGTCCTGAGGAGAAATGCCTTAAATCTCTGAGGCCAAAACCTGCGACACTGGTAGCTTGGCTATGAACACTCCTGGGAGCTTCCCAGGGGCTCTGCAAAGACTGTAGAGGTAAGAAGAGGAAAGATCAGGGCGAGTGCCCTAAGCAGAGATCTACTGGGCACAAAGGTTCTGAGGAAGGACAGGGGTTAAAACAATCCTGTCACCACAGAAATGGGTGAAGGGCAGTTGGGCAGCGGCTTTTCTCTCCCAACAGCTGTTCCGCAGAACAGAGTCAAAATGGCTGTGTGGGCAGCCAGTGCTCACCTGTGCTTAGCACATTCCTCAACCCCTGCAGCCAGGCTGCTCTGTGGCTCCCTCCATGGCCTCTGCATTGGAAGAATGATCATTATTTTAAGAAGGCCCTATTTCCACGGGTGTGAGAGCGATGCACCCCAGGGGAAATAGGGTTCTTGCTTGAAGTCTGGAATTAGAACCATCGCTGTCTGGGCAACCGAGACATTGACCATATCTTAGCACCACACCCCAGGATGAGTCAACCGGATGGGGCTAGGTGAATGTCTGTGATCCAGAGAGCAGCTGGCCAAGCACTGCGCGACACAAATACAGTGCAAGTCACAAGGGTCATCTGAAATCTCCCGGAGCCTAACAAGTGAGGGAAACCAAGTTTTAAAGAAGTGATTGAAGTTGTTGTTTGACGGTGTCGGACCTGTCTATAGCGCGCTTTGGTTCCTGTCACCTTGACCCCTCCTGTCTCCCTCCCATCCCATTACTGCGCACCTCTTCCCTGCAGCACCCTTCCCCTCCTTTATGTCTTTCCGTATCAAATTCACTGAGTTTTGCCAGAGCCGTCTATGTGGCCACAGAGTCAGAGCTACCCACCAGAGGCTGAGTCAGCCGTGGGTACCACAGCTGAACACAGGGCTGCCCCTCCCCCAGAATCCATCAGGAGTCCGCAGTTCGGCCCAGAGGAACCGAGTCCCGAGAACTCTCCGTGCATTTCCAGGGTTGACTGTCGTCAGACCCAAGCCTCTGATGTTGTTAAGAGCAGGTTTGTACTGGCTGCGTGGAAACTAAGTCTAAGGGTATGTTTTATTAAACCCACAATAGCCAGAGTATGAAGTTCCCTGACCTACAGTGAGGTGATGGTCCAACAAACACGTGGTACATTGAAAATTCATCAGATGCAAAACAACAAGCTTAGCTATGTGGGTTGTTCTTTTCATGGCTGGCTGAGAGGTACAGCTTCTTGTCCCTGCTCAGCACCTCCAGAATAGTGACACCAGATGCTACCAATCTGCAAATGATCAGCATCCGTACTGTGAGGCTGACCACCAGATACATGCCTCGTTATCACAGACATAAAATGGGAAATCCCAAGCAGGACCATTCTAAGTTTAGATCATCTATACTACCATCCCAATGCGGGATCAATACAGGAGTGACTGAAGTGTCTATGTGTCATGGGGATACTAAGTCACACACACACACACACACACACACACACACACACACACACACACTTCACAAACTTCTGCTGTGGAGTCCTTACCAAGGAACCCTAGAGGTTAAGCCTCAGGGAGGCTGCCTCACTCTCAAGCCAGGATGTCCCTCCATCAACGATGACAAGTCCCAACTGTGTCCAGACAGGAAGAGCAGCAGCCCCATGAAAATGTCCTCGGCCACATGGGTCTGCTGTTCCCAGACTGTGAGCTACTAATGGAGCACTCCTTTTGAGTTTAGCAAGGCACTGAGCTAACATAAGCAGTCAGCATCCCGCTACACACACACAGATCCCATGTCCTGAAAGACTATTATAGTCTGGACCTGAAATGTGCCACACACGCTCATGTTTTGAGCATTCTAGACCAGCTGTTTGGTGCATCTTGACCCTGCCCCTACCCCTGTGATGAGGATTGAACCTACAGCCTCATACACACTAGGCATAGCCTTTCTTCCTTTTTTTAATTTTAATTTTGAGACAGCATATCACTAAGTTGCCTAAGTTAGCCTTGAATTCACTCTGTAGCCCAGGCAGGCCTTGAACTTGTGAACCTATTGCCTAAGCTTTCCAAGCTTGCACCAACAAGCCCAGCTGTGGCATAACGCTGAAGGCTATGGAACCTTTAGGAGGTGTGGCCTAGCTATAGCTCAGCCGGGCAGTTTTTCTTATCTCCTCCTCCTGAAGCTCTGGGATAGCAAACAACTCTTTGAGGTGGACTCACTAGTGTAAGGACATTGACTGGCACAAGGCACAGTGTAAGTGTCCCGTATGGGCGGGCTAGCTTTTTCGTTTTTATTATCAAGTCAAGAAGATGCATCAGGCTCCTGAAGACATTGACAGAAATGATTCCCAAGGAAATCTTGGTGCTGGCAAAGAAATATCACCTATGTCCAGGTCACAAGGGTAGAAGAATCAGGTGAGTTATCTCGTGATCTTCACAGGGATGTGAGCTCCAAATGGCCAGAGCCAGAGTCCAGCTGCAGGAGCCATGGTGTACTGCCCGAGTTCCCAGCTTTTGAACATGTCTAGTTATCCAGCAGCAGCACCAATGAAAGCTGGTATAAAACGAAGCTGGTGAACATTGTGGGCACCAAGGCCACGGCTCGGCCGTTTTTGCTTCTGCCATTGAGCTGGTGCTCTGCCCTGCTGTGCTCCAGAGGCCTTCTGAGGGCTGTCACTGCAGGGACGGGACACGGCAGCATGCGGCCTGAGGACAGCTTTATTTATGCTCCTGCTGAACGGCCGAGCAGGCCTTGTTTTTCTAGACCGTCAGAGCGCGGTGGCTCACATAGCAGCCACGAGTCTACATTTAGAACCGTGTCTTCATTCACATTCTTTCCGTGGAGCTCATGGCTCCGGGGCTGGAAGACAGTGGTCACTTCTTCTTGGCCAGACCCCAGGAACCATGCCGGCTCTGGGCTATTCAGAATCTGTGTTCTTGATCCAAAGCCTAACTGTTGTCCTTGCTGGGGGTGGTCTGAGTCAGTGTGCCCACAGTAACTAATGCAGAGGTGGGATCCACGGCTTGTGGAAGGTGGAAGCCTTTCCTGGGGGCACCTGGATCCTGGGGTGGAGCGCTTGTGGTCTGGTTAGTGCTGTGGTCGGGTTAGCTCGCTTGGAGCTTCCTGCTAAGCAGATGCCTTATTGTTCTCTCCCAACACTGTTGACAAAGCTGCCCGTCACTCCCTGGCCCCCTGAAGGTTCCCCTGGCCTCTAGTCAGTCAGCCACTTCAAGCAAACAGTATCAGCTCTTGCCTCGGAGCACAGATCACCCGTGTCTATGATCCCAAACCAGACATGAGGTCATGCTTGCCACCTGTGAGGCATTAAGAGTAAGCTGGGAAGAGCGACTCAGAGGAGGAGGACAGTGAAGAGAGTTGGGAAATCAGAAGCCCCACGGAACGGTTCAGCTCTGGTTACTCACCCAAAGCAAATTCCATGTATAATGAGGTTTAGCAAGGCAGTACTGTCTAAGGTTGGGATGAAATGACTCTGGCCACAGGCAGATGACACGGAACTGACTGAATTTGTTTACATGTGTAACGGGGGAAACAATCACTAAAATAGCAAATCTATGATTTCTTGGGTATTGTTTAATGGAAAGCTCTATTTAAAAAAAAATAAATTGGCTTAAGTTTTATTTAAAGGAAACTAATAAATGATAATTTAGATGGCTGAGGATGTCATAAAAATTGTGTAACAATAATAAATAAATGGCTAACATGGGAAACTTGACAATATAATTATATATATATATATATATATATATATATATATATATATATATATATATAGCCTCGCTCCTTTGACAGAGCAATGGGTACTCTTTCTGGTTTAAAAGTAGGTAAACTGAGGTTTAGCAAGGAAGAGTGACTTGGCTGGTGTCAGGGAGCTAGGGATTAATGGAATCAGGGCTCCCTGGGCCTGTGTGGTGTTTTCACTCCCGTTTCAAGTTGTTATTTGTCCCGGATGGGATGGGCAACACTGAAAGGTAGAGTCTTCTTCAGACCACCTAAATGCTGAACCCATCCAGGGCCTGGTGTTCACAGGCTAAGGTTCAAGGCTGGGACAGAGGTGGCTGCCCTTGAGGTGCCCACAGAGTCAGGACAGGCAGTCCACAAATAGATGCAGAGGTATAGTGCTCTGCAGGGCTCCCCCGGGGCATTGAGCTCTGTATGGAGCCAGATACCTGGCAGGGCTGGACAACTTGAATCCCTCAGGCCACAGACCAAGGGAGCTTTAACAAAGGAGCTTTAGGCAAAAGAGAAGAAATTATTGTATCAAATTTTGGCAGTGAGGAGGATGGGGAGGGCAAGGAGCTAGCACAGCCTAGAGAAGGTGGTCTAGGGCCGTTTAGGGGTAGGGCAGGTGACCCCAGGCCAATCTAGGATGCAATCATCGAGAAGGCAGGTGTGAACTCATCTTGGGACTTTGGGGTGGGGGTGGGGGTCCTTCCCAGGGAAGGAGAGGGGAGCCCTGGGCTGATGGAAAAGATCTGTCATTGGTACCCAGGTTTTGCAAACACCAAGGCCAAGTTGTTGAGTGGACACTTACCTTGCATCTTCTCTGGTTATTTCTCATCCTTCTGCATCTCTCCCCTTGAAACCCAGCCCAGCCTTCCCCCAGCCTGCGGCTGGCCAGATTATTTTGCTCCAAAAGCGTGGCAGAGTATGGCTCCTTACTCGAGGAATGCAGGCCGTGGTTGTCCAGAGCCGATGATGAAACGGGCTATTTCTGCTCTGGGACATCAGCAGGCCTCCGTGGCTGGTTCCAAGGCACACACTATCATGTTCTTAACATTTCTTGAGACAAATGCTTTCCTCCCCCCACCTTGAGATATTTTTATTCGAATCTAGGTTCTGGGGTGACTGTAGAAATCACTCTGCACTGAAGCTGGAATCGTGGTGAGGGGCCAGCTAATCGGCAAACAATTTTCACTCCCTGAGTTATCTATTACTCGTGGCTGATCTGGATGTAAAAATAGCCTCTGAGGCTGTTTGTTTAATCTGACTGTTACTTGACACCACGCGGGTGTTGCAGAGCGGACTGTTTGCCTCTTCCCCACCACGAACACCATTTGGTTTCCCCAGGCCAGTCTCTGTTTGGGTAAGCTTCTGGGCCTTCCACGGCTGGCAGCTTCTGGCCGCTGATCCTGCTCAAGTGGGTAACTCGGTGGGACGCAGGCAGTCCGGGTGTTGAATCCTCTTTCCTCTCCTCTCTGGGCAGCCTGGCTAAGGGGGAAGAAGTTCGGGCAACTGGGCAGAGCCGGTACCCTCCAGATCCTGGGAAGGCCTGTGGAACAAGCAGCTGGTTCGCACGTGGAGATCGGAAGGTACAGTCTGCACACTTGCGTGCTCCTTGGCACAGTCAAGGGAGTCTCCAGCGGATAGTGGAAGGGGTGTCTGCTCTGGAGGGCTGCGAGCGTTGAGATGTGTAGGATGGCGTCTAGGGGGTAAGAGCAGACTGAGTGCTGGGGCTCTCGGGGCTGAGAGTGCTTTGTGGACCATGAACGGAAGATTTAGAGCATTTATGTGTGACTTTGTCCTCCCACGTAGCTGTCAGGGCGCTCAGCTCCTACACGGCGGAGTGAGCACGTGCTGGTGGATATGTCGGGTCTTTGCATTGCCAAATGGGACCACCAGGGTCCCAGGTTTCACGGCAGAGTCGAAGGAGACTCCGTTGTCACTCGCAGCTATAACGGAGAGAGACACTGGCCGTGGCACTCTGACTTAAGGGCTTTGAAAGCACGTGGGTCTCCAACACAAAGCCCTCAGCAGACTGCCCGTCCTCACGCACCCCAGGGAGCCCAACCAGATTCCCTACCAGTCAGGCTTGCCCAGTGGAAAGCCATTCTTTTTCTTTCTTTCTTTTCTTTTTTTTTTTTCATTTTCCAATGGAGAAGAATTGGTAAGTGATGAGCACTCTTTTGAATATAAATATATGAAAGTTTAACATAATTAAGAAATATTATTTGGCATTGTAAAATGCCTCTGTAAATACAGGAATCAGATGTGCATGTTAAACAACGTCTGCTTTTCCAACCTTTGGAAACAGTAGTGATTGAATGCCCTGTGACTGGGAGCCTGGATTTGTAAATAAAGCTTTGCTGGCACACGGCCCAGTGCATTCATTTGCATAAAGCCAGGCAGTTTTACACACCTGCCCAGACTGTGCAGCGTGGAAAAACCAAGTGTGTGATCTTTTACAGAAAAAGGCTGCTGACTGCCCATGGGGCACATGCTCCTGGAGCTGAATAGAATTTTAATCCACGTACATCCACAACAGCAATGCAGTTCATGCAAGCAAGTCTAAATTCAGTTTGTCACCCCAAAACAAAACAAAGAAAAAGACACGCAAGTAGGAAGTCTGGAGCGTGAAGTTGGGAAAAAGGGGTCAGCTAGAATAGAAGAGGATGCGAGAGAGGGTAATGGGGGTGGAAGTAATCAAAATACACTATGCATTGCCAAAGGATTAATAATAATAATAATAATAATAATAATAATAATAATAATAATAATAATAATAAAAGCAAATTTAGGAAGAAAGTAAAGAACAGCCTGGGAGCAGGATGTTCAGGGCCAGCAGCAGGTGGACTCTGAAGTCTCCTTCCCTAGGCCTGCTTATCAGTTCTGGCTCACACCGGAAGATTTCAGTTTTGCCCTGTGGGGCTGAGGGTTACCTTAGCCTTAGAGTCACCAGTCGTGTGGAGCATCGGTGTGGCCAGCTGACCAGAGTGGATTATGCTTATTGGGGAGTTTATAAATAGCCATCTCCGGGTGACCCAAGTCCAACCTGCATCTGCCCCTTGGGTCTTTGGTCTGGAAGGAAGTGTTCCTGCTTTTTGGTGACCAGAAGCTGGTAGGGATGGGAGCAAAGGCTCACACTAAAGAGGAGGAAGCGGGTGGTGGGATGCCGGATCATTGAGGCAGAAGGACCAGAGTCCACCAGGACGGACACTCAGGCAAAGGGAGCTGGGAGCAGGTGACAGGGAAGGCCAGAGGGAGCCTTGTGGCCTCAGAGGAAGAGTCCATCTCTTTGGCTGGCTGCCTTTTCTCAGCAAGTGCCTGTGTTTCCTGCCCTCTGCTCTTGACCCTGACTCACAGGGGGAAGCCCCATGTTCCAAAATAGCCTACTCCTCCAGTCGCAGGCAGTCTCAGTAACTGAGCCCTGCCCATGACGCCAAGGCTAGGCTGGCTTGCTTGTTGCCTCTTGGAGTTTTAATCTGTCTGTCCCGGGGTTACTGGAGAGGAGTGGGGGCTTTAAGAGAATGTCCCTGGGGGAAGGTGCACAGGGCTGGCATTCCCCAGTAAGGTCCAAGCAGGCTAGAGTGTCTAGGCTTTGTGTCTATTGGTAGATTTGAACCCCATTTCACCAACTCTAGCTAACCCATTGCCCTGTAATTTGATTGTTGTTCCTGCTTTTTTGTTTTGAAACATAGGCTGGCCTTGAACTCCCGATCCTCTGTTTCTATTTGCAAAGTGCCAAGTTCTAAGGGTACGGGAGTGTGCCACCATACCCTGCCCATCTTGGGTTTCATTTAGTTAAGAAAGCTCCAAGTGCCTCTTGGCCTCTGCTTGGTTCCCAGGGGCTTGCATGGCATGAGCTGGTGGGAATGGCTGGAGGGGAAGCCAAAGGATCCACGGAGGTCAGAGATCAGGACCCAGCAGGGAACCTGTGGAGTACACGCCAGTGCTGAGACACACCACACAGCGTAAGCCACAGGGTCAGTGTGGAACGTAGCTGTATACAGCACTAGCGCAGTAAGAGTAATACATGTACTTCAGGAGTCAGGGGAAGGTGGAGCATGGTCTTGGCTTGAGGACCAGCCTCAAGGGGCAGATGGAGCTGAGGTGGGGCAAAAAACATTCCAAGCTGGGCCTGTGTACGCTGACCTTAGGGGAATCTGAGAGCAAAAGAGTTTGAAGAACCCAGCGAGCATCTGTGGCTTCTCTAAGGACTTGGGAGAGAGTGTTCCTACCCAGCTCTCCAAGGTCCAGCTAAGACAGGATGTGAACAAAGGGCAGCACCCAGGAAAGGCTCCCAAAAAGCACTTCCCAGTGCTCACACTCAGCTTCAATGGGAGCCCCCGGCTCTTGCCAGCCGAAGGCAGTCCTTTTCGTCTTTGAGCAGGCCCATTTTTCAGGAACTGTCTGGCTGAGTGGAGAGACACATATCGCCTCAGCCATTTCCCATCGTAAAGCCTTTGCCCAAAGGAAGGAAGAGGTGCTGGGATTCAGTTGATTCATCTAGGAGCAGGTTTCTGAGACAGCTCAGATCATCTCCAGCCTCTCTGTGGTGACTAGAGGCTGCTTTCACACCTGGTACTGCTGAGCCCTACCTTTGAGGAGCAGGTGACATTGGAGCTGCCCCTTGCCTAGGTCTGAGACTACCAGGCTACATGCAACATTGTGTTTGGGGCTCAAAACCTGGGCCTTGGCAACTCTAACAAGCTAGGCCTGGCCACCTGGCCTCAATAGTCCAACTAGAGAGACAAGAGCTGGGGAGAGATGTAGTCCATGTGACCATACTAGAAAGAGGAACACAGAGTCCCAGTGATCCCCAAAACTATCTTCTGGGGTCCTGATATGAAGTTTAAGCTTAAACACTATGTGCATGCCCAGCTAGCTTGGTCAGTAGAGCAGGAAATTCCTAAGTTTAAAGATAAGGATTAAAATCATTGACCCATGATTCTCTAGCTCTGTCCTTTAAGGGGATCTAAGTTGTCATAACTGTGAAAACTTCCTGAGAAACCAAATCCTCCTTTGGCTGGCACCAGGCTTTAGCCCTTCCCTTCTACTAGCGTGAGATTTCTGGGGAAATTTCAACTCCCTAGAGACCTTTTGTTTCATTATTCTGATAGCCAAAGGGCAGGCAGAGGTGCCTTTCTCTTCAGAATATCTTCACTCCTGCCAGCATCGTTACAGCACAAAGAGCTGACCCCTGTCCCCAGTCTGGCCTTGTCTGACTCTCACAGGAGGGAGGGCCCAAGTGCTCCAGGAGTCAAAGGCACAGCTCAAAGACACAGGGCTATACCCTGCCCTCAGTTCCCACACCACAGCCTCCATTCAGTGGCTAGCTACATGTTCCCAACAGATAAGTTCTTAGCATGTCTGGGTTTATGGTTGAGGTCACCCAGCACAATAGATCTTAGGATCTCCTTCATAGATGCAGACATTGAGGCTCAGAGGGGTTTAATAACTTGCCTAAGCATGCACAGCTAATGAGGGACAGAGGAAATTGCCCCAAGACCAGGGGAGCCTCGGGAGCTCTGGTCGGCCCCAGTTCAATGAAGGAACTCTCCATCACTGCTGTCTCCCTTTATGTTGGGGAAAGGCAAAGTGCTCTCAGTGACTCTAGTGATTGACAGTAGGCCTAGATTAACCAAGTTACCTGGTAGTGAGGACCATGCCGTCTCTGTTTTACAGACCCAAGAACCTACTTCATTTTCCTAGTAACCATATGAGGTTATGTAGAAACTGAGGCACAAAGAAGGACTTATTTACTTATTTATTTTTGTAATTTGTTGAGGGCCACACACAGCTAGTTCAGCCAGGATCCAAGTTCAAGGACATCTGGCACTCCAAGGTCCCTGTCTTAGTCCACTCAGGCTGCCATCATAAAAACACATAAATGGCTTATAAACAACACAGTTCAAGGCACCAGGCCGGCCCAAGAACCAAATCCTCACATATAGTACCTTCCTGCTGTGTGTTCACTAGGTAGGAAGAGGGCAAAGGAGCTCTGTGGGGTACTTCCATAAAAACACTAATCCCATTCACAGGGCTCCACTCATGTGACCTATGCACCTCCCAGATCCTGATCCATCAAGTTCAGGATTAAAGTTAGACACATAAACATGAGATACACATCCAAGCCACAGCTGTATCTTGTGCTAAGAATTCCCCTGTACTGAATCCTCACTCCATGGAAGTCTGCCCATGTTCCTGTAGTTCCCACCCAGTCTACCCATGTTCCTGTAGTTCCCACCCAGTCTACCCATGCTCCTGCAGTTCCCACCCAGTCTACCCATGTTCCTGCAGTTGCCACCCAGTCTACCCATGCTCCTGCAGTTCCCACCCAGTCTACCCATGGTCTTGCAGTTCCCACCCAGTCTTGTGGTCTTGCAATTCCCCCCTGTTCTCTTCACAGCCTCCCAGGGAGCTAATGGTTACTGCAGCTGGTTAGGCAGAGACTCAAAGTGCTGAGGTGGTGTAGCCAGGTAACTCGTCAAGTTCTCACAGATCTGGGAGGTGAAAGCACAGACAGAGCTTTTGACCTCTACCTCCTGGTCGTAACCTTAAGGGAGTTCTTCAACCTCTCTGAGCCTCAATTTTTTCATCTAAAAATTTTTGACACCAAACCCACCTAATCTTCTAATTGGAACTCCAAACAAGGTCATATACAGGAAGAATGTGATGGACAAGTTCAAGGACAGATGGCCAGGAGCTCCCTTGGAGTGCTGGTGCTCAGTGAGCATCCTGGAGTATGGATGATCAATGATGGCTGGCTCTCCATGCTGTGCCTCTCTGCTGGGTCACCCAGCCCAAGGGTACCATTTCCCAGGTGAAGCAATTGTCCTCCAAGATGGTCTGGAAGACTCTCTGGCTCCCCCCTTTGCTTCCCTGAAGAGGTAGTGCCTGAGCCAGCTTCTCTACACAGTCTGGAACACTCTGGGTTCTTTCAGGGGTCCCACTTCACCTTATCCGGCTACCTTCTAGGGGCTGAAGAGAGGATGATTGCTGGGCAGTAACCTATTCCCAACGTAGCCACATGCCTCTCCTAAGGGACCATCCCCATTTGCATCAACATACGACTGTGCTAGGAGATAGCACTGGGTGAACAAGGTTCTGTGGTATGGGACCCCCTCTGTACAACCTCTACAGAGTCAAAAGTGGTTCTCATGAGTGCCAGCAAACCAGCACCAAATCAAGATTAGAAAAATAGCAGTTTGTTCAAAAGCTGCTGTATTCTGAAACTGTAATCCAGAGAGGCAGTGTTGCTGTCCATATGGGGTGCTAGAGAGTTCCAGGGTCTTTGCATCTCATGTTTGGAAGTCTGCTGCATGGGTGCAGACATGAAGGACATGCTGTAGCCAGAGGTCCTAAAATCAGCTCCTGGGAGACTCGAATATGAAACCCAGAGCATGGAGCTACCAGGAGTAGTACAGCACTGAGTAAACATGCTTGGCCTAACTGGGCATCCCAGAAGCTCCTGGAGATGGTCACACACATGATGCATACGGCAGGAGCCTCCCTGCTCAGCAGTGCCAGGTTCAACCCCACACTGCCAGACACTAAGCCTCTCTAGACTCCACATTCCTTCTCCATGAATTATAGGGATTCTTACCTCCCTCATGCTGTTGTTGTATTGAGCAACAATAAGTATTGATGATATTGGGCCATACAGTGTTAATCTTGTGCCAGGTGCACAGCAGGTAGAATGTCTCTCATCCATCCCTTCATCCCGTTGACAAGAAAGTGCCTTGTCCCTGTGCTAGCACATACACTGTGGGGACTGTGAGCACACAACCAGTCCACAGACTACCAACAGGGGAAGCCTGTTCCTTCCCAGTGAATCTTGTCTGACCCTGTCAGTTATAGGGCTCACAACTCTGGTTTCCAGTCCTCACTCAAATGAAAATCACTATCAATAGGGTTGGTTTGAACTGTTTTACAGGGATAGTTCAGAGAGATGTCCAGAATGACACTGTCATAGAGCCAGGCTTCTAGCTCTTCCTATGGCCGAGAACTGTCTCTGCAGCTCCTTTCCAAAGCCAATTCCCTCATTTCCTGAGTCCACAGCAGGATGCCCATGGAGAAGGTGGAAGGGAAGTATAGACAAATGTGGATCACATACACGATCAGAGCCTGATGCCACCCCCTGGGGACTTTGTCAGTGTCTGCAGTGGCCAGGTCAAGAAGCCCTGCTAGGAGAACCTCCACAATGCACTAGCATTAATTCCACACCTCAGCAGAGAAGTCCAAGGCTCTAAGACAGTGATTCTCAACCTTCCTAATGCAGCACCCCTTTAATACAGTTCCTCGTGTTGTGGTGACCCCCAACCAAACTTATTTCGTTACTTCTTCATAACTCTAATTTTGCTACTGTTGCAAATCATAATGTAAATATCTGTGTTTTCTGATGGTCTTAGCCGACCCCTCTGAAAGGGTTGTTTGATGCCAAAGGGGCTGTGACCCACAGGTTGAGAATGATTGCTTAGTCTTGCCATCTTTTAGTCACAGTTACATTGATATGCAGCCTTACATAACACTAGCCTTGCATGACATGGGATCTTGGTGTGAGCCTGAGTGTCTTACAAGCTTGGAGGGCCTCCTCTGGTGGCTTCCCTGGCATCAGGCATGGCCCTGCAGTTTGGGTGAGTGGCAAGGTGATCAGGTCCTCTATGGAAAGTGCTGGTTGATCAGCACTCAGCCCAGTTTTGACAAGAGCCCAAGGAAGGAGGTCACCGAAGGTCCAGAGGCCTTCTGCTCCCGCCTCCTGGGGCTAGCACCACTCCTGTAAAGGTAGATGGAGCACCTCTGAATCTGAAGTGAACAGAGGCGCCCAAGGCTTGGCATCCACATCTGCAGAGATGTCTGGGGAACGCTGCCAACCCACTGGCAATGCCAGCCATGAACTCCTCCCCAGCACTGGAAGAATACAGAAGCTCTGTTCTGGCCAAGTCTACCAGGCACTCGGGAGTGACATCTAGTACCACCCTGTCTGAGATGGCAAGAGCAGCGTGCAGCTGCTAGCTGGGGGCAAGCTTTTGCAAGTGAGACTTTCCACTCAGAAAGCAAGCCCAGCTGGATGGAGCCTGCTGGGCTTCAGAAGCATTTCAGAGTCCCCCACACCTTGCAAAGCCTGCTGTGCACACCTGGTCCCAGCTCTGCCTTGGGGACATCAGGCTGGCATCAGGAAATGAGCCAGTGCACACACCTAGAGAGCCAGTCTGGAAACACTCTTCAGCCTACCATGGTCATCAGGGATCCGGAGCAGGGGCTGCAGGAGGACAGGCTGCTGGAAACCTCTGGAGCTCTGCACCCTTTTTTCCCCCTAACCTCTCATTTCTCCTGAGACTGGATCCTTGCTTGGGTCTGTGATGCCCAGAACCAGTGTCCTGACTCCTGGTTAGATTAGCTACAGACTCAGCCCTGGGTCTAGGCGATGATCAGAAGTTCATGGGAAACTGGCCCATCTAGACATTGTAGCTAGCACTGGGTCAGTTTGAGAGCCCTTGGCTTTCACTGCCTCTCTCCTAGCTTGAGGATTCCTCAGATCAGCTCGGGCCTTGGATATTGTAACTCATTTGAATTCTATTGTGATAAACACCACAACGAAGAGCAACTTGGGGAGGAAAGGAATTGTTTCATCTTACAACTCTCAGGTCACAGTCTGTCACTGGGGGAAGTCAGGACAGGAACTCCTGGCAGGAACCTGGTGGCAGGAACTGAAGCATAGAGCTGCTTACTTCTTGCTCAGCCCACTTTCTTATACAACTCAGGACCTCCTGCCTAGGTGTGGCACCGCCCACCTTCCCTCATAAATCATTATTCAAGCCAGTCTGATGGAAGCGTTTTCTCAACTGAGGCTTCCTCCTCCCAGAGGACTCTAACGTGTGTCTAGTTGACAAAAAACCAACCAGCACATCTAACAAGTGTCAGATCCAGGGAACCAAAACGGCTAAACCGGGTATACGATGACTCTTCTGCACATCAAAGCTGTGTTTTCACACATGTAAGTGACAACCTCAGAAAGCGAGAGAGACCAAGAGACAGAGACCAATCTAATGCCATCCAAAGTACAAAGCCACCCCTCCCAAGCTTCCCTATTCCACGGGAAAAGGACTCTGATCTCAGATCAGCTCTTCCCAGGCATTATCTATAGCACCAGTTATGGAGCGCATGGTAAGTCCTCAACCCGCACTTAATGCGATGAATGTGTGGGAAAGCCTGAGGTTCCACTCATGGCTTTTCTCAGCAGGGCCTGAACCTCTGGTTTTCAAAACTTGAAAGGGATGACAAGGACACAGCCATTATGACATTTGGCTGAGAGTGGAGGGGAATCACCATGGCTCCAGAAAGAAGGACCCCTAAGGCTAAAGACAAAGTTTTATTCAGCTCCAGAACTCAGGGGCCTTAAGCAAGGGACAAGGAAGAACACAGGAAGCCTCAGTCTCCCCAGTGGAGGATGGAGAGGAAGTGCAACCTACCGGGTTCAGTGAATACAGGTGTGTACAGGGATGCCCTAAGCCTCCCACCCTGTGAACACCCTGCTTGGCCCCATCTTCTCCCCTTCCCTGAAAGAGCCAACCTAAAGAAGCCAATTTGGTCATTTCATCGTCCTCTGCTATAGACCGGATGTTTGTGTCCCCCCAGATTCATATGTTGAAATCTCAATTCCCTATGGGCTAGTGTTCAGAGGCAGATCTGAGAGAGATAATTTAGTTACAAGGGTCAAATCTTTATGGGTGCCCCTAAAAGAGGAGATCAGAGAGATTGTCCCACCCCAAGCCCCATCCCTGTGTGTATAGATAGGGTGAGAAGACATCCATTCAAAAGCCAGGAATAGAACCTTACCAGACAACATGTCTTCCAGTACTTTGAACCTGAACTTCCCAGACATAAGAGCTTCGTTGTTGGTGCTTAACCCACCCATGTGGTGCTTCTGCCATAACAGCCACGCCACCTAAGACAGCCCCTTCCAAATGTGCAGAACACAGACAAAGACCTCTGAAGAAGTAAAGCTGCCGTGTACTGCACAGAGTCCAAGAGCCTGGCCAAAGGCAAGGAGCAAGTCATGGCCCAGAGTGGGTGGCTGGGATGGGATGGTGGAGGCTGTGTATTCACGTATGGCTGGACTGAGGTTTCTGGGCTGGGGACAGATGAGGGAACTGTCATGATTCACTTCTCTAAACGGCTCCTTGTGGTGTGTGTGAGCTGATACCCCCAAACAGCACCCTCAAAGCCCAGCAAGAGGCATCAATTCCAATTTCCTAGGGCCTTCTGGGTGTGATAAAGTCAACCTGTCATCTCTCTCTCTTCCTGCTTCCCCTCACTCAGAACGGAAAATGCCATTCAATTAAGGTGATTACATCCTCCCCAAGACATTGGGCTTGAAAACCACACCACAGGCAAGTGGTCAAACTCGTGGTAGGACAAACCCCAGAGGCCTCCTGTGGTGAGCAGCAAGCCTGGGGAGCAGAAGACAGCAGTACCATGTTGGCCCTGGGCCAATGGAGACAGCCCTAGCCTTGGCTGGACAGAGTCTGGCACCAAGGTCCCATAGCACTGAGCCTTCCCCAAACAAACAGAGGGACCATGTCCCCAGCCCTATCAGAACTTCTATTTCTGTGGCTTCCATGGAAAAAAAAAAAAGCTGAGATGGCCAGAAAAGTGAAATGAACGCCCCACCCCATCCCTTTTCTCCACCCACGCCTTTGGTTCTTCCTGGAGCTGGAAATCCCAGCCTGAATTCTTCCCTTTTTTTACATGCTGCGTTATACTTAGCAGTAGTCTGGACCTCTCTGAGCCTTCTTTCTCCACCTATAAAGTGGTGACAAGGTCTGCTCAAGCCTCCTCAAAGCAGTCATAAGAATGAGACAAGATAATGGGTGCCAAAGAGAGCCAGGAACCACAGGGTGATGTGCAGGAGTGGGCTGTGCTGTCTCTGTGCCGCCTTAGGAATGACACCACGCCAGCTTCCTCTGATTGTCATCCACTTTGGGTGCTAAGAGTTGTAGGACCCTGAGTTGCCAGACTGAAAAACCAAGAGGGCAGTGGAATTTGAATTTCAGAGTAATTTTAGTTATAACTGTTTCCCACATGGATATACTCGCAGTGTAGAAGATGTTTAGTGCCTGAAATTCACATTTTACCAGTCATACTGTACTTTTAATTCACTCATTCTGCTGGCCTGGGCATGGCAGACCTCCTGCTACCCCCACCCCCACTGCCCACTGCTCTGCATGAATCTCAGCGTCACATGCCCTGGGTGCCCAGCCTAGTTCTACCACTCACCAACTGGAAGACACGGAATGTCTGTGTTGCCTCTCCCAGGCTCTGTTGTCTCATCTCAGAAGGGATACTGATAATACTCATCAGTGATGAAGGCCCAAGCTGGGACTCCACCCCAGAGTCACCCATAAGGGCTCTGATTGATTGGACAGTTGTGATCCTCATTGTGTGGGGAGAAAGAGCAGCTAGCTATATGTGGAGTTTCTGGAGCTAAAGGTTGGCGCACCCAAGTCTGGGCCACCTCTTGTGTTCCCCATCTAGGATGCAGGGAGGTCAGGGCACACCACAGAGGCTGGGCTGTGTGGTGCCCTCAGTCCTGAGTTAGCAGCTGACCTGATCCTTGAGGGTGATACAAAGAGCATGAGGTATCTGAGCTCTCAGTGCCCCCTGTCTGTGCACCACACACTCCAATACACTCGTCATCACATCCTCGTGGCCCCAGAAATGCTCCCCACCACAGCAGCTGACAGCTTTCACACAAGGCGAGCAGACACTGGGCCCAGGATAGAGGGAATGCAGGCAAACTGGATTCACTCCAAAGATCTCAAAATGTCGCTGGAGGGGCAGATTCATACAGAAAATATAGAATAAAGCAGTACACATGACAACAAAGAATAGAGCCTTCAAGGAGAAGGTCACATGGGGACACGGGGCGCAGTATGGCCAGGGACAGAGACATTCTTTGCAGAGGACTTCCACCAGGACATGTGTCTGCAGATCCCTCAGCCAGTGGGTGGCAGGCCAGGGCAGGCAGAGGCACATAAGGGAAGTCACACTTGTCCTTCCAGAAAGTGCAAGGGGTCTGGCCGGAGGCAGCGAGCCATCTTCAGAATGCAGCAGTGCAGTGGCAACTCTCCTCGAGACAAGGTGAAGAGTATCCCACACTTAAGACGCACCGTGCCTTCAGAGAGGATCTTGGTGCTCAGCTCCAGAGAAGGCTGGGCTAGTGCATGCCCTCACATTTGGCTTGTTTGATACATTCCTATTCAAAGAGACAAACCCGCCAAAAGGAAAAGGGAAAATACACCCTTGAGTGTTCTTCTCCCCATCAAGGCTCGGTACAATACTCACCCATCCCCATATTGTCCAGGGGTGTGTCAGCAGTGTGCCATTGTCTGCCTGGGGACCCTGTTTCCCCAGTGTGCTCTGGAATTTTTCAGGTTTGGCTGTACCATGGAGGGCAGATGTCCCACCGTGTATTCTGATACCCACCATCATATCGGTTATCACTGGATGACCATCAGCAATGGGACTGTCAAATGTATTCAGAGGGAGTTGCCAGACACTGGCCACTCCAAAGGCATCAAAGCTGCCCCCAGCTTGGAGCACTGGGAGGAGAGAGAAGATCAGGGGTTTCTTCTAACTCAATCCTGACCTACGCATTGTGAATGGGTGCCCCGAACACCCAGCCAGCCTGTGAATGACCTCTAAGAAGAGCTCAGTTAACCTTTCGTCTTTGACCACAAGCAAATTTTGTACATTTGGAGACTTGAAAAAAAAAAAAAAAAAAAAACCACTTATATTTAAAATCCTCTGATTTGGAACTGGTGGGACTTCTGCGATTCTCAGGTTATCAGTGAGTCACTGAATGAAATCCATCAAAGTCGATTGGCAGTGTAAGCAGAGTCGTGGTGTGAGTGGGAAACCTGCTCATCTGCTTGACAGACAGCATGGGATGTTGATGTGAGGCAGACAGTTAGGGAAGTCAGGCAGAGGCAGCAGTGGTGAAGCCCACAGACTAACAGGACAGACACACGTTAAACAGCAAATCACGAGAGCCAACGGTTGCATGTAGGACAGCGCTGTAACAGAGGTACACAGAGCCTGTCACAGGACCGTCCAACGCAGGGCATGAAACAGCCTGAAGAAGCTGACTTGTTCAAGGGACACATGATCCTGGGCTCTGAAGCATGTGCATGAGTTAACCACACAGCAGGGACCAGAAGAAAGGAAATAATTCCAGGTACAGAAAGCAAAGGCCTCAGTTGGGCATCCCATGGTGTGTTGCAGAAGCTGAGGAAAGGCCAAGGGGCATGGACAGTCCCACATGAGAATTCTTGGAAACTTGAAAGCCACTGAGGATTCTAAAGAGGAGGTTGACATCTCAGACTTGATTCCTCGAAGCTGGGTGGAGTGTAGGAATATCTATTGTCTTCTGCAGTCGCCCACGAGAGCTGTGATAGCACCTGGGACCAGGTAGTAACATGGAGACAGATGGAGGCAAATGGACAGAGGAGATCTCAGGAGCAACCTCAGGAGTTGAGGAGCTAGCACAGAGGATGAGGAGGAGTTGAAGAGCTAGCACAGAGGATAAGGAGGATCTGAGTTCAAGTCCCCAGAACCCATGAAAAATGAGGTGTGGGTCCAGTTTGCCTAAGTTACTGTAGGGGAAGCAGTGATATGATAATCCCCAGGAGTTCCTAGGCCAGCCAAACAAGACCCTGCAAACAAGGTAGGGGGTCAGAACTGAGGTGGTCCTCTAATCACCACGTGAGCTCTGTGACAAGCACACACCTGCACTCAGACATTTAAATCTACAAACCCACACCAACACACACACACTCCAACACACATACCAACACACACACACATACATAAATCTTGGGGCTAAGAAACGGAGAAGATGAGGGACTCAGAAAGAAGGAGAGAAGGAAGTTGCCTGTGATTCGAGGTTAGTGAAATCCCCAGAGACATCACCTGGGAGCTTTTGAAACATGCGAGTTTGGAGGGAGGGAGACACAAGCATGGAGCTGGCTGTCAGGTGGCTGGAGACTCGGGCCTGGGGTCACTCAGCTGAACCTGGACACAGCCTTGGTATGTAGATGCTTAGGTGTGAGCAAAGTCACAGTTCCCGAACTTCGAGGGTTATTCCCTGTGTCCCAACAAGCCAAGTTCAGCTATCCATCCTCAATAAGCCAATCAAAGGAATCACATCTGCAGTGAAAAGGCAGAAAAGGGAGTTTTATTCAATGTGGCACATTGGGAAGAGTAACAAAGACATCCAGCAACTTCCCCAAGTCCATCGTAGGGGGTCCTGACATGAATGTAAGAGATCCCATGAACAGTGTGGCCAGGAGTGACCCCTGCCTGACACCGCTTCAGCTCCAAGTCTCTCCTGCAAGGAATCTTTCTCCAGGAGATGAGCTCCTCCTCTGGCTGACCCCAGGCTTTCGGCCTTTTCCTCTTCCTCCAGGAGACCCCTGGACAAACTTGGGGTCCTTCCTTTCAATAGTCTGATAGCCAAAGAGGGGAGCGCATATCTCTTTAGATAAATTCATCCCCGCCAGGCAGGTGTGTTACAGCCTATGTCCATGGTACAGAGTGAGGAGAGAAGCCTTAGTTACAAGAAACACCACAGTGAGGAAGGGAAGGCAAGAGACTGATCAGAGGGTGAAGAGAAGAGGGAGGAGCCAAGGGCACTTGCCAGAGGCCAATAGTCTTAATTGTAGCTAGAAGTTCCAAGAAGCATTCCCAGCCTGTTGGAAGATTCATCCAGGAGCAATGGAGGAGGTCCAAAGGCAAGAGCAAGAAGGCTGAGGCGCTCCTGGAGAAAAGGATGTGCAGGAATCATGTAGAAAAACAGAGCTGTTTTTGGAAGGTTGGAGGCATGTGGAGGAATCCACCCAACCCAGTTACATGTTCCCTTATGTCCCCCATGTACTTGTCAGCTCCTATTCGAAGGCAGTTTCTCACACAGCTCAACCCTGCACAATGTGTCCGGTCAGCGACGTCATGTGCCAGAGAACGCACGAGCCTAGGTGGGCTTCTTTCCAGTGGGTCATAGGAGTGAGCCAGCTGCTGCCGAAGTGGTCAATGGAGACCACCCCAGCAGCAGTGACCATGAATCTATGAGGCAAGTGGGGAGGGAGAGGGTCTGAGCACAGAGTGGCCGGTCCTCAACGTCCTCAAAATAAATGCCACCATGTCATTCTCAGCGAGGTGGTGTCTGTGTGGAGCCCCACTGGCTTTACTATCCATTCCTGTCACGTTTCAGGAGAGCGGCCAGAACTGGGATGTATTTTATTTGGTGGTGCAAACTAGTCGATCTAAACCTTTCAGGTGGCCTTAAGGCCTGAAGTCAGGGCCTTTTGTTACCAAACTTTCTATCATCTTGCCCCCTCCCCCCCCCAACTGTTTATATGTGTGTGTGCCTTGGTTTGCCTTGGGTGGGGGTATAAATCATGATAAAGATTCTCAGTTGTAAACACTGCCACATCAGGGTTGACATGCTCAGCATGCAGACACATTAAGACCCTCTTCCTGAGTTCAAGGAACCTTCTAGTTTGTAAGAGAAAGAATCAATCACCAATTTGTAGAACATATGGGTCCTGATATCTGATCTGTCACAGTGCAGTGTGCTCTGGGAAAAGTAATGGCAGCATGCTGTGGGGACAGGAAGGAGACCCATCAAAACCAGCTGGGGAGTCGGGACGGGCCTCGCCGTATGGCAGTAGACACAGAGCTTCTCTCTGATTCTCTAAAGAAATATGATCCCCGAATTTGAGTTATTATGATTATTAATATTATTAATAAACTAGCTTAGGCTAGATTAATATCCAGGAGCTACAATCTGGAGAAGGTCTGGAGGAAGCCCCATGGGTCTGCCTTTAAGATTTGCATAGTGGCTTTATTTTAATTAGTTTACCTTCATCCTGAGCGCTCTGGAAACCCTCCTGGGCAGCTTTGGGGTTCTTTTAGCTGTCAAAATAGATACTCACACCTCCTGCCAACAATAAATCGAACACCACAGCTGTCTGCTGAGTGGACTTGAATTGGCAGCTCTATGTCCCTTTACTGTAAAAACTAAGGTACCGATTTAGTTAGGAAGGGGTCCTTGCTCAGATTTTACTAGGAAAGAAAAAGTTCTTCATTGGTCCACTCCTGTTAGAAATCCCTCCCACTGGCTACCAAGGGTAACCTGGAGATTCTCCGGACCATCAGCAAATTCATGAATATTAGGAAGAATATAAATTAACTTTGTGTTGGTTTTCACCAAAAGTATCTATATTGATGAATTTCAATGCATTGAAATATGAATTTAACAAAGGAGATCGTCAGCCAACCACCTTACAAACTGTACTACTGGCATTTGAAGACAGTTTTTCTATTGAAGACTCTGCAGTTGGTTTCACTGAAAACATATCTTCCTCTTCATTCTAGATGGGCAGTGATGACGCCAAATCTCAGTGTGAAAAATCGTTTGAAAAACACAGGTCCTGAAAGTCAGCAAGGCAGGCGCCTGCAGCCCCCACTGCCATAACAGGTAGGTGTGTGAGTCAGCTTTCCACCCACCACTGGAAGGAGCACCTGGGATGATTCCCGTAAAAAGGAAGAGTCGGCTTTGGCTCACTCGCGTGTACAAACACAGCAGCTCCATGGGCTTAGCACCATAGAGAGGAGTGCATCATGGGGAAGTAAGCAGTGGAGGGAGCTGCTCACCCCACAGCAGACCGGAAGAAGTGTGGAGGAGGACAGCCACGGCGTCCATTTACTGGCTTCCCGCTAGCCCCCACCATTTAAAGTTTCTAACATCTCCAAGCTAGGAACAAGCCTTTCACAGAAGGATCTGAGGGGGACATCCCAGACCCAAACCAGAGCCCAGTGGAACCGATCCGAAAGCCAGCATCAGGAAATATTTTCTGTAGTTGATGAATGGGCCAAAGGTGCTACTGGGAAGGGTCGGGGTGAGGCTAATGTTATGACTGTTCCGTTTGACTCCAGGTATCATACAGAATTGAAGAAATTATCTGAATGAAGCTGGTAGGCAGAAGTCATGTGGTTATTCTCTGACCATCAGTGAGCATCTCCCTCTCTCTGTTTGGAACCACGCTGAACCCAAGATCAGGTAGGGTTTTCTGCAAGCAACAGAAACAGAACCTTAACTCACACCAGAAAGGGTTCTGTGTGAACAGGAGACTCACACCGGTTGTGATGATACATGTACTCCCAGCACTTATGGATAGAGGCAGGAGGCTCAAGGTCATCCTGGTCTATATGAGACCCCGTCTCAAAAAATCAGAATAAGGCATTCAAGGTGGAGGCTGAAGTTCATGGAAAGCACCTTGAGCGTTTTCCTGCTGAGAACTCCCTCGTACACATCAGCACCTGCACAGCTTCAGGACAAACTATAATAGATGCTTGTCTCCAGAGGAGCTCAGCAGTCACCTTGACTATATACCATCAACCCTCAAGGGCATTATGCTAAATGAAATCATCCAGAAACAAAAAGGACAAAATGCTGTGTGATTACAAACTAGAGCTGAAGGCTGGGAGTCTAGCTGGGTGACAGAGCTCTGGCCTAGTAAGATAAAAGCCCTGCCTTTGAACTCCCAGCACCACAGAAACTAAAGTGCCCTCAGTGAAATATAAAGACATATCCTTGCAATCCTAGCATTCAGGTGGCTGTGGCAGGAGGATCACCAGCTATAAACTTACTCAACAATCTCATCTCAAACAAATGAACCAGAAAAACAAAGTAAAATAGAGGATGTGGGGTCTAGGAGAGAGATGAATGCAGAGCTGGTGTTTAATGGCCAGACTGTCACTTTATAAGTTCAAACCACGCTGGAGAAGGAGGGTGGTGAGGTTGCATGCACAGCAAGTGTGTGCTAGAAATGGTTAAGATGGCAAACTTCATTTATTTACTTACTTACTTATTTTTCCAAGACGGGGTTTCTCTGTGTACAGAGTGTCCTGGAATTCAGTCTGTAGACCAGGCTGGCCTTGAACTCGAAGAGATGCTCCTGCCTCTGCCTCCCAAGTGTGGGATTAAAGGCGTGGGCCACCACTGCCCAATGGGGAATGTGGACTCACTCAGAAAGAATGGCAGCCAGTTTCCTGACAGCGATGCTTTTGGAGCCCAGGGAGGAGCCAGAGTTAGAGAGGGCAGCAGTGTGATCAGGACTCCTGCAGGGATGAGGCAGGAGGAGGGAGCATCTTCTGGGCAGATTCTGTGTGCCGAGTGGCAGCCAGTGAACAGACTGCCCTGTGCTCCTAAGCTCCAGGAGCACACATGGACAAGAAGCAAGGAAATAGAGACTAAGACGGGACAAGCCAGTGGAAGGTCATAGAAGGACACTGCCAACATGACCCACCTCAACTTCTGGTACCTGCTCCATCAGGTTCTCCAGAACAGAGCAGTAAGATTCCAAATGATAGAAATTCAACCTAAGAGCTTCCCCCACCCCAGCACATTTTAAAGCACAACATTGTTAACTACAGGCACCATGCTGTATAGGACAGCTTTAGGTCTTATTCATCTTTAAAACAAAAATCAAAACTTTGGGGACTGACAAGGTGGCCCAGTAGGTAAAGGTGCTTGTCACCAAGCCTGAGTGACAACCTGAGTTTGCTCTCCTGAACCCATGTGAGAACCGAGTCCTGCAATTTTGTCCTCTAGTCCCCACACATTCACGGTGGCACCTACATGCTTATACATACAAAATAAGTAAATAAATAATTTGAAAATCAACACTGAGTTATTTGGCATCACCTTTCTGCTTACCCTTCTTTAGGCCAGGCCCTGGTGCCTCCCACTCCACCCTCTGTTTCAAGGAGTTTGACTTTCAGATTCCTCACATGAATGGTATCACACCCCACTTAGTCTTCTGTGACTGACTTATTACACTCAGCACCCTGTCCTCTAGCTCATCCATGTTGTCGCTAACAACAGACTTCCCTTTGTGTTTAAAGCATAAACAAGGTTCTGCAGTGAATGGGTCCCATTGCTCGATTCATTCGACTGTCTGTGCATATCGTGGCTGCTTCCATGTTTGGCTGCTGACAGCGGTGTCCCAGGAACATGAGAGAGCAGTGTCTCTGCAGGCCCCACTGCATTGCATTGGTTATATGCGAATGGCTGGATTGTTGGTGATTGTAATGGTTAGAGTGCTTGTAATGACTAATTTACGTTTTTGTTTGTTTGTTTGTTTCGTTTTGTTTTGTTTTCCTTAAACATTCATTTTTTCCTTTTATTTTATTTTACAGTACCATTCAGTTCTACATATCAGCCACAGATTCCCTTGTTCTCCCCCCTCCTATTCCCTTCCCCTCCCCCCAGCCCACCCCCCATTCCCACCTCCTCCAGAGCAAGGCTTCCCCCGAGATCGACCTGGTAGACTCAGTCCAGGCAGGTCCAGTCCTCTCCTCCCAGATTGAGCCAAGCGATCCTGCATAAGTCCCAGGTTTCAAACAGCCAACTCATGCAATGAGCACAGGACCTGGTACCACTGCCTAGATGCCTCCCAAACAGATCAAGCCAATCGACTGTCTCACCCATTCAGAGGGCCTGATCCAGTTGGGGGCCCCTCAGCCTTTGGTTCATAGTTCATGTGTTTCCATTCGTTTGGCTATTTGTCCCTGTGCTTTATCCAACCTTGGTTTCAACAATTCTCGCTCATATAAACCCTCCTCTTTCTCGCTAATTTATGTTTTAATGTATTTATTTTACGTGTGTGAGTGTTCTGCCTGCATGTATGTATATGCATCATGTCAGTGCCTGGTGCCTGAAGAGGTCAGAAGCAGGCATCAGATCCCCAGAACTAGAGTTACAGGCGGCAGTCGTGTACCCTGTTAATACAACCTATACTCTTAACCACTGAGCCATCTCTCCCTAATTCACACTTTTCACATCAGTGCGCATGTGTTGTCTGTCCCTCCATCACATTTTTTTTACATTTTATTTATTTTATATACTGTGTGTGTATAGGTGTGCACGCGCGATGGTGTGAGTGTGGGGGTCAGAGGATCACCAGTGAGAGTCGGTTCTCTCCTTTTACCGCGTGGGAGCTGGGGACTGAACTCAGATGTCAGCCTTGTCAACATGTTCGCCTGCTGAGCCAGCTCCCCACACGCCCCCTTCTGCGGCTCTTGGTTGGTTCTGTAGTAGTTCACCTAACAGATAGGGTTTCTCACTATGGTTTTAACACGCACTTCCCAGACAGTGATGTTGGGCACCTATTCTTATACCTGGTCACCATTTGAATGTCTTCTTTGAAGAAATACCCATGTAATGACCTCCCTTTGTTTGTTTGTTTATTTATTTATTTATTTATTTATTTATTTATTTATTTATTTATTTATTTATTTTTAAGACAGAGTCTTTCTACATAGCTCAGGCTGTCCTGGAATGCACTGTACAGACCAGGCTGGCCTTGAACTCACCTGCCTCTGCCTCCCAAGTCCTGGGATTAAAGGTATATGCTACCATGCCTGGCTTTCTTCCCCAATTTTTCAATTGTGTTCTTTGGTTTTATTTTTTTAGGGTTTTGATGTTTTGAGGTTTTGGGGTTTTGCTATTTAGTTATAAGTTAATAACTATAAGTTATTTAGTAAGTCATTCCTTACTAATGCTTTGGGATACACAGTTGCCTTTTTACTTTGCTGACTATTTCCTTTGCCACACAGAAGCCTTGTAGTTTAGTGAAGTCACACTCAGCCATGTTAGCATTTGTTGCCCATCACCTCAAGCATCTTTCTCTTAAGACCTTGAACTGATTAGGTCGCATTCACTTGCATTACACAAGAAAATGTGCTTTGCCCAAAGTCTACGGATTTTAATGCTAGTCACATCTAAGAAATACTGTCCTGGAAACCTCTAGACTAGTGAGCAGAAATAGTACACTTGGTTAGTCAAGTTGACACGTGAAATTAACTACACAGAGACACTAGTATCCACTTAAGACTGGCATGTAGCACGTGTATAAATTGATTAAGCTGGGTAGCCTATTCACAACATGTACTTCTTCCTTTCACAGAGGAAAAAAAAATCCTCACTTGGCTATTGCCACCGGTCAGCTCAAAGCTCTACTTCGTGCCAGGCGGGTTCCTCTTGACTCTTGCCAGAACCTCACCAGAAGCCACCTAACAGCTGCCGGGGACGGCCCTACGCCAGCCAGCGGACTATGCAGGCGAACAGAAAGGGTACAGATGGGTTTAGTGATACCTCCAGCATCGGCAGTGTGCTGGACGACGCAGACAGGGAGGTGAGCAGCCTCACAGACCGGGCATTCCGGAGTTTATGCATCTCAGAGGACACTTCCTTCCACGACTCTGTCCTGGCTCTGTCCCCAGATATCTCCAGCCAGGGCTTTGGGACTTTTCACCAGGAAACAGTGAGCCACACCAACAGGAAAAGTGGAATTTGGAGCCAGCTTCCATCTCAAGGCACGGAGCATTCTGGTTGGGCAGCCACCTTCCAACAGCAACCCAAATATGTTCAGGGGGAGGAAAAGTACCCCAAAAACAGTCCCCCGGCAACTCCAGTCCAGAGGAGACTGGAGGTACCCATCTCTGGCCTGAGGAGCAGCAGCAAGCCCATCTCCAAGGTCTCCTCGCTAATCAGATCTTTTGACAGGACAGAGAATCAACCCTGTGACAGCCGGCCTCCTCCCAGCAAGCCTCCAGCCCTCAAAAATCCCCCCAAGTTTGCACTTCCCCCAGAAGGTGGTGTCAACTTCTGCTTCGATTCTGCCTTTTTGACCGTGAGGAGGGTGCCTGCTGAAGTCTCCAACACCCATCAGAGCAGCCACCAGCCTGGCAGAATTCCTGGAGAGCAAGAGTCTCCCAAGAACCCAGAAGTAGCAGGCCACAGCTCAGAGAGCCTCCTCCGGACACCTGACCATGTGGCTGACTCATTTGAGTCAAGGTTTCCCACCCCACCACTCAAGCCAGCTAAAGCCGAGCCGGGAAGAGGCAAGGAGTGGGTTCCCAGGGGGACTTTTCTGCACAGTGAAAATAGTGCGTTTGAGTCATGGAATAGCCACCAACCAAAGCTCCCGGAAAGAAAGGACATTGCTGAAACAATCCCAGAAAGCAAAGTTCCCAAACATCATGAGGGCATGCCCTTGTTAAAGAAGCCTCACCCTTCTGAGTCCAGAGTGTCCCCCTGCCAAGCCCAGACTAACTGCACCCAGGAAGAGACCAGGTCAGCATCAGGGCCTCAGTCCATATCTGGAGCCTGGGGGGACAGGGATCCAGGATCCCAGGTATTCCCTGTAGAGGGAAATGCTTCACAGATTGACCCCCAGATGAAGCGGAGCCAGCCCCCATGGAGGAAGCCAAAGGCTGGCAAAGGAGGAACAGATGGTCCACATGATGCTTTGGAAGACAAGAAACAGCCTAATAAGAGAGGCCAACCTCTGTATTCAAAGCTCAACCCTCAGGGTCAAATTCCAGAAAATGGTGTTCTGGACATGCCAGAGGATCCCAATGACCATTACAGCCCCCCCTTTAACATCAGTAAACTCCTCACCCCAATTATACCCACCAAGAATGTCCTGGAATCTTCAGACACCCAACCAGTGGAAATCAGTCCATCCCCTCCAGGACAGCCAAATGGATACCAGGAGAAGGAGCCCAACGAGGCTCAGTCTCGGGATAGCTACAAGTCCAAAGCACCCAGCTTACTGTTCAATCTCAAGGACGTTAGGAAGCGTGTCAAGAGCACGTACAGTCCCTTGCCTCTCTTAAAAAGCTTTGATGAGAAAACCAGAGGTAGGCTTGATAGCAAGCAAGAACTTGTGAGCAACGGGGTCACCCTTCCCAATGGGCTTGAAGAAAACCCTCCCGCAGAGCTTTCCAAGGAGAGGCCACCTAGCACTTTGCACAGCAGTACCCAGAAGGATCCTGCAATGAACTCCACTGAGTCCCTTGCCGACAGCCACTCGACCCTTGGTTCACCTTCAACCAGCTCCCAACCCCACTTCTGTGTCAATGGGGAGGCTGCAGAAAGGCACAGTAATGAGAAGGAAGATGCCAACAGAGCACCAGAACAGGGCCCTTCCGAGTACGGCTGGCATCCAGACTCCAGGGGACGCCTTCCCCGGAAACATCTCTCCCTGAAACTCAGCAACAGGGAGTCCGAAACAGGACAAGCTACAGAGAAAATGGAGCCCCACCAGCTGGACAATGGGCTCTCAAGATCCATCTCCCAAGAGATGGAGCCTGAGCAAGAAACGGGGCTCCAGAACCTACCCTTGAACCAGAAGTCCTCCCCGGGGCCCCTCTCCCCTGAGGAGGAGGATGTGTTTTACAGCGACAGCCAGTCTGATTTTACGCCATGCCTCCGAACCAAGGCTAAATTCAGCACCAGCTCTTCAGATCAATCCTTTGCTTCTTTTGATGATCAGCAGAAGGTGTGGTTTGCAGAAGGTCCCTGGGAAGACAGGAAGAATCGTGTGAGTGCAAGTGACGATCAAAAGGATGAGAAGGAGACCATGATGGAGAAAGATGAGCCACAGCCATGTACCTTAAGTAATGGACATATAGGTGTGGAAGAACACAGACAGGAAGAAATGCAAAGAAAAGCACAAGGTTGGTCGGGAGGGACACCCAGGAAGACATCCATGGAGGAAGTCAATTTCAGAGGCTCCTGGGTGAGGGCTGATAAGGATACAGCTCTTTCGCATGCCAAGGACTCGACTCCCTTGCCAGCTTCTGCCAGCAAGCACAGACTGTTCCCAATTAAAGACAACACACTCAGGGCCACCCCGGTGATAAAACCTATCATTCTGCCTCTCCTGAGGACAGTGTCCTCAGAGGACTCACTTAGTGGTGGACACAAAGAGAATGAATTACCAAGGCAACAGTGGGATGAGGATGCTGGTGGCCTCTGTGCCTCAGAAAGTCAGGAAATGCGTAACACTCCTCTATCCAGCAGCATGCTGGGCGCATGTGTGGTGTGTGAGGGCGTGGAGGAGGACCCTGTGCACACTGCAGCCCAGGCTGAAGCTTCTCAGCAAGCCCGGAAGGGAAGTTTTTCTTTCCTACCACTGGTGGAAGAGGAGGGCAAGATGAAGCCACCCCCAGATATCACAGGCGAAGCGCCAGCGCGTGGTAAGAGCAGGTCTGCGGACTCAGGGAAACCGGCTGCCCCGCAGCACATCCCCACCATTGCTTTACCCCCAGAAGACCCGCCCTCCTCCCAGCCACTCCACACCAGTTGGGAAGAACAAGGTTTCCAAAGCCACTTTCTGTCTGCACCCAGAGCAGGACCTTCAGGAAGAAGGCTGGTCCCCAGGGAGGCAGCGACTTCCCCCAACCCCAGCTCTCTAGGTGAGAGCAGCACCTGCTCTCCCGCGGCCAGCAGTGTTTGGGAGGAAGCTCCCCAGGCTCCCGGGGAACCGTGGCTGCGCCAAGAGCCTCCGAGCCCCAGCCCCTGGGCCAGCCCGGGGCGAGCTAGGCTCACCCGGAGGGAGGACATGACACACGGCCTCACATGGGAGGCTGAAGGCTCTGATCCCCAACTCGAACGGTTGGCAGACCTCAGGACCCTCTCTCCGAGAGGCGCCTTGATGGCAGAGGCTGCTGAGAAACCCGAGCCCCCTGCGCTGCTGGAGAGGGCGGCGGGCAAGCCCCCTGCAGTCCCGCCCAAGACCGAGAAGGCCCTGCGGCGGGCCAAGAAGCTGGCCAGCAAGAGGAGGAAGAGCGATCAGGTGCCCGAGAAGCACACCGAGGCCTGGGAGGGCCAGTCCTTCGCAGAGGACACGCAAGGGACAGAGAGGAGGCCGGTGTCTCCAGGAAAGGGGCCGCGACCCAGGTTCCCTGCGGTCCGCTCCCTGCCCCCGCCCACGCACCGCCACTCGGTGTCCTGCGGCTGGGAGTCCTCGGGGAGGCGGCCTTGGGGGCCTCAGCCCCTCACGCCCCTGCCCCCTTATCCCGCCACCCAGAAGGTGCTCCAGGATCCTCAGTCGGGACAATACTTTGTCTTCGATGTGCCTCTCCAAGTGAAAATCAAGACTTTCTATGACCCCGAGACTGGCAAGTATGTCAAGGTCTCTGTCCCATCCTCGGAGGATGCCTCCTCCGAGCCACCTCTGCTGGATGCCCTGGCTGCTCCCTACCTACTGTACCCTGGCTTCCGGCCAGTGCCTGTAACCTCTGTGATGCCTCTACGCTGCTCCTCTCAGCTGGCAGCTCCCACCTTTCTCAGGCAGGGGGCTTCCAGCCACAGGCCCCAGAGCTCCCAAGGCGCTAGACTGCAGCCTCCCCCTGAACGTCTGGGTGAGTCCACCCAGCATGCCTCTGCCCAGAGACCCCGCGGGCCTCCCCATAGTCCAGAGGAAGAGGGTGCAGAAGCGCCAAGCCTCAGCATCATCTCCACCGATGACCTAGAGGACTTTGCCACAGAGGGTGTTTCTTGAGAATTGAAGCAGACTGCCCCCAACTCCCCGCAAACCAGAAAAGCTTACAGTCACAGAACCTCTCCAACAATGCCTCTATCTACCTACCTATCTACCTACCTATCTCTGTCTACATGCATACACACACACACACACACACACACACACACACACACACACACACCTTCAATTCATATTTAGCCATTTGAGACCTCTATAGTCCAAGAGGAAGTGAAGATCCCTGTCTCTCTGGGGGCTCCCTGGGGCCACGGCCCGTTCCCCTCTTCCTCTAGCCATCCCCTGCCCTTCTCTGATCCTACAGTGGGGTCGATATGGCATGGGACATTGGCCATCCTAAGAGTTACTGGGCTCAGGGCACCCCCACAGTCTCCTTCTCCAGGGTGGGCTTCCTCAGCAAGGTTCCTAGAAACGCTGAGCCCTGCAGTGGGTGGGAAGCCCTCCACCAGGTGGACTCCACCACACCCAACCTGGGGTCAGGCGTAGCACATAGCAGCAGTTTTAGGTCCCCTCAGGTGGCACTGGCTAAGGACAGACCCAGGGCAATCTCGCAGAAGTGATCATTTGCACAGTGGTTCTCCTCATGGTGGAAGCTTTGTCTCTGAAGATCTGCTGAGAAAGCAAAGGCTACTATTTAAAATGTGAAACAAGTTTGCCCGTGTGGTCCTGTCCCTGGACTCTGTCTTTCTTCTGTGCCGTTCTTAGCTAGGAGGCAGAGTCATGAACCCCTTCCCCAGAGCTGCCAAGACCTTCTCCCTCCTGGAACACCAACTCTGTACTTTCTCAGTCCAGGCCTGCTGCTCTTACAGGGGATAAAAATGATGGCCTGAGCCCACCAAAAGAGATGGCCTAAAGAAACTAAGTCAGATTGTTAGTGACCCAATCAGTGACTGGTTCCTGTGTCCTGCACTCAAAACCCAGAGGATTCCTTAGTCCCTGGCCTCAGAGAATTTGGAGTTGAATCTATAGAGGGAGCTGAGGGTGGTCACTGGCCCTGCTCCTCACACTGTGAGGGCCAGAGAGAAACAGCCTCAGCAGGCAGCCATGCCAGGGAGGAAAGCCTGCCCACGCTCCAGGGCTCCCACCTGGCCGCTAGTGCTGGTGCTTAATTCCTATTCTGGGGATAGATGAGGATCAAGTAGCCTCCTTTCTTGTTTAAAATATCAGCAGCTGTCAAGACTGTGTTTCCACCTCCCAGGAGCATGGGAGTAAAATCTGCCACCCTGGCTCTGTTGGGGTGTCACTGGGAATGGGAAGTGTGTGCACAGCTCACCACGTCTAAAAACAGGCTTTGAACAATATTCTGAGTCAGGATTTGAATTCAGGATTTGGTATCTAATGATTCTCCTAGCAAATGAAGCCACAGCTGGATCTCATAATGAAAATACCCCCACAGACCTCTGCCTCATCTATGCCATTAGAATTGGATACACTTGTCAGCCAGGTGATAGCCGGTCAGGAGTTCAAGTCACTTGTCCCACAAATGTGGCTCCTCCGAGTCAATGGCAAGAGTCAAGACAGAGGTTGTGTTTGGGTGACACAACCAAGTCACCTCAGGGTCCCCTCTGCTACCTTCTCATCTGACTAGAATTTGAAAAATGATCTCATCTTGAAAGTCTCAAGGCCCCTAGAAAAGAAGTACCTAACCAAAGTTGAGTTCCAAGGCTTAATAGTTACCATAGTAAAAGAAACACTGTCCCCACAAGGAAAAATACCTGGGGCAGTTTGTTTGGGAAAAGCAGTCTTGGAGGCAATGTTGGCAGGGCTATAAACAGAGATGGAAAGCTCATCGGGAGGATGTTTGGAGGCCAGGGTCACCTCTCCGTGGTTGTAGTGGAGGAGCAGAACCCAGGCAGATGGTGGTATCTACTCACATTGGGGAGCAGGGATGCCATGGGCTCCAAGACCCCCCACAAGCCAGTCCTCACTCACAGCAAAGCATCAGTGGTCCTACATTCAGAAGCTAGCTCAGAGAACAAAAGGTAAGTTCCCACCCAATGAGAGCAACTCACTGACCAGTGATCTCTTTCGGCTCCTCCCTGTCAAGAATGACAAAGCTCACTTATGCTTCTCTGCTCCCTGTTTTTGTTTGTTTGTTTGTTTGTCTCTCTTTCCTTCCTTCTCTTCTCCTTCCTCTATCCCTTTCTTCCTGCCTTCCCGCCTTCCTCTCTTTTCCTCTCCCTCCTTCCCTTTTACAAACTTTTGCACTATGATAGACACTTCAATTGGACACCGAAATTACCACGGTAAGATCTGGTCTCTGCACATTTGGAGTTCCAGTATAACAGACAAGGAAGACAATTACCATCCCGTATGTTCAGTAATTTAGAGGTAGCTCCGAGGAGCACCTAACTCAGCACAGAAGGAAAGGGGCCTTCCTCGGGCAGATGGCATCTGAGCCAAGTCAAGACACCCAAGGTGTCACACTGGCCCGTGAAGACAGAAGGTCTCCCCAGCATTTGTTTAGCAAAGATGACATTGATCAAATACTAAGAGATTTGTCATACCATATCAAAGTACGTTGACTTAGCTAATTATTCACTATTATTTCTAATCAAAGCAAGAACTGAAATTATAGCCTCGTGGGATAGACTTATTGATATGTCCTTCAGCTTTTGAACTGATATTTCATTCACTTGGTTGCCCAAAAATATCCCTCCTTCTGCCACTATATCTAAACAAGAAAGTGGTGAGACATGAACAGATGTAATTTGTGGAGACTGCAGATGTTGCCTATATCTCCCGTTTAGAAGGATGGCCCTCTTCTATGAGCCGGAGCCCCTGGGGAGCGGACCTAAATAAAGAATTTCTCTCAAGGGTACCACTGAAAATCCTGGGGCTGTTTAGCTAGAACAACCAAGAGTTTACATGGTGCAGTGTTTTCTCCCCTCTCAGCCTGACCTCAGCCCCCCAGAAGGTATCTCAATGGCCTCACTTGACTACAATGCAAACAGTCTCCCAGCCACTATGGAGGGCCTGCCAGAGGGTTGAACCTGTCTCATCTCTATCATCCTTATCACCTAAGTGGTGCTTCAATAAATGCAGTCCTCATCCTTACCAGCACTACCACACCAGGGAGCTGACCTGAACCCTGGAATTCCAGTCTGCATCATCCTTCACCTAGGTGACAATGGCTTATCTGTACAATGAGTTCTGAGACGCCTGCTCTCCCTGCTGATCCTGGACAGAGTCGGGGTTGGAGCCTGCCTTCCTGTCAGGGGCACAGAAAAGGCTGCTTCCCCACCTCCTGCCTGGTGAGAGAGTGCCAATAAAGGTGGTTTGCATTCAACTGGAGAGGGTCAACTCTAACAACCTGAGCAGCCTCTCCATGAGCGACTGGCATCACTGGTCCCTTATGGCAGAATTCAAGAACCTCTTTACTAGGACAAGGATGGATCGGGATATCACAAGAGACCTGATTTAAAGCTTTCCATAACCCAAGCTATGTGTAAAGAGCGGAAGTCTAAACAGAGTGGCCTTATGCAAATAATGGGTGATCATTTGCATACAAAGGAGATCTCAAGGAAAATCTGAATTGTTTGTGTGTAGAAAGCATTTCAACCCAGGTGGTATCGTACAATTGAACACAACTGTCATGTAGGTCTTCCACAACAGGCAGGTATAAAACCAAGCTGAGCAGACAACTTTAGGCCGTACCGCCAGAGCTTGTCACCATTAAACTCCACTTAGGCTTCTTCAGTGTCTCGTTTACAGAGCCCTCTGAGTAGAGAGGCCCTCCTTCATTCTTCCAGATGTCTCGGGGTGTGGTTAGGAAGGAGGTCTTCCCTTCCCAGGATTCTGACCAACACAAGTAGATGCTTGAAGAAGAAAGGATTCCACTGACCTCCTGTCCAAGCTGGGATGTGTATTAGTTTGTTTTCATGAGGCCTTAAGAAAAGCCTAAAGCTGTGTGCCTTGCAAAGGAAAGAGTTTTGTTTGGATCAGGGTTCTGATGGCTGTGAGGTCCAGACAGTATTCCGGTGAGAATCCCTGACTGACAGCATGGTGGAGAACCAGGAGAGGAACAGGAAACTGGCTGTATTCCGAAGAGGCATGTGCCTGAGGCGAGAAGTCCGAGACCTCCTTCTCTTGTTGCTGAGACAGAACATCTGGTAAGAGCAACTGAGGGAAGGAAAGCTCAATTAGAGCTCACAGTTGGGAGGCACAGGTCATGATGTCAGCGAAGATGTGATGGTAAGAGCGTGAAGTGGCTGGTCAGGCTGCATCTGCAATCAGGAAGCCAAGAGAGATGTGAGCTGGTGCTCAGCTTCATTTGTATTCAGTCCAGGACTCAAGTGCCAGTTGCATTCAAGATAGGTCTTCAGTTCAACTGTTCTGGAAACACCCTCAAAGACACAGACAGAGATGTATTTCCATGGTGATTTAAGTCCCATTAAGTCAACAGTCAAGATTAACCATCACATAAGAGAACAAGGGGCCAGATCCACTCTTCTATAACAGTCCTTCAGGACAAAACTAGCATGCCTTTGTAAGACCAGTATTAAGCCCTTAGTGGGTGTGCTGCCCTGGTGACCTAACCATCCATCCCCTATTAGGTCCGCTTCCTAAAGGTCCCAATATCTCAATTTCACCATGAGGACCAAACTTCAAGCACATGAATCTATGAGGGACAAGCCACACCCAGCAGTTTCTCCTTTGCTAAAATGTAGTTCACTTCCAAATTGTTTTTCTATCTCAGCGCATTTCTCGGCTTAGGATGGCACTGCTGACACTAGCCTTGTTTCAATGTCATTGGTCCTCTTGGATCTGGGTTCTGACTCCCGTCTCTTGTATCCGTCCCTTCTTTGTGTTACAGCTTTCTATCCCCTTCAGAAAACAGATGTGAAGGCTTTGCTGACCCCTACCCACCTGCCTTTCTGCCTCCGTGCCCATGGCTCTATTTTCCTCTGAATTTGGAAGCTTTAAGCCAAACCTCTTCATTCTCGTTTCTAAACCCAGAGTGTTCTGGGTAACTTTGGTCTGGGTCTCTGTGCTTTTTCCAGTCCCCTGCTCCTCCATGAATAAAACTGAGAGCGTCAGCAGGCCAGTCCAGAGTCACCCCAATGGTCAGAGTCCCGCAGGACTCCAGTCAAGGCTGCTCAAGTAGAAGCCATGGCTGTCCTCACTTATACACATCTGGCCCCACTGGGGAGTTCACTACGAAGGAACCAGTGCACAGAGCAATATGACCTCAGTGGAACTCTGCCCCTTCCCACCCCAACCACAGTTACCATATTGGCATTGTCTAGCATGCTGCTTTTATAAAAGATGGGTATTTCCCTTTTGACCAGTGCTCATCTTCACTAATCATCAGGAAATGCAAGTCAAAACCACAAGGAGCTACTACCTCATACCCACTGCCTTAGCTACCACCAAGACAACAACAGAAAGAGGGGGGCTTAGAACCCTTGTGCTCCATTGGGGGGAATATAAAATGGTATTGTGATTTGGGTCAGAAAGTCCCCCAAGGCCACCTGATAAAAGCCATTGGTTTCTAGCCTGTGGTGCAAGTGAGAGGTTGTTCAGTCTTCAGCATAAGACCTAGTTGGAAGAAGCAATTTGTTGTGTGGGGTGGCCTTGGGGCAGCTGTTGGGACCAACTGTTCCTCACACTTCTCTCTCTCCTCATCCTGGCCTCCATGAGATAAGCAGTTTCCTTTGTCATGTACTCCTACCACCATGATCTGCAGTTCTGAGAGCACTGTTGACTATGGATAGACACCTCTGAAACCATGAGCCAAAATGAACCTTTCTTGGGTTAGTCTTCTTCCTCTTGGGCACTTTGTCCCAACAACACAGAGCTGACTAACACAAATGATGAGACCATTAGAGCAAAACAGTATGGCAGTTCCTCTAAAGTATGGATGTATCGTTACTACATGGTGCAGCAATTCTACCATTGGCTGTCTGCACTGCGAAATAAAGCGGGCTCAAACAGATGCTTGACCACTCACGTTTATTACAGTGTGGTTGACAATAGCCAAAAGAGGAAAGCAACTCAAGTCCATTGATCAATGAATAGACACAAAAAAATACGGTGTGCCCACACAGCAGAATAGCATTAAACCTGCAAAATGGAAGAAATTCTGACGTACACTATAAAATGGATCAACCGCAAGAACCTTGTGATCTGTGAAATAAATCGGCCACAAAGGGACAAATGGGTGAGATTTCACTTACATGAGAGACCTAATACAGTGACACTTGCAGATAGGAAAAACAGAATGTTTGCCAGGGACCAGGAGAGAAAGCAGATGAAAGTTGCTTAATAGGTAAATAATTTTACTAGGGAAGATGAGAAAGGTGTGGAGAAGAGTGGATATACTTAATGGCATCTAATTTGCACCAAAATATGGTAAAATAGTAAATCTTAGATTAAATAAATTTAAGAACAATAACAACACACACACACACACACACACACACACACACACACACACACGTGCGCTCAAGTGTGTAAAGCCTTTGCTCTTTGTAATGCTTTCCATTCACCCACGTGAAACATCCCGCCACAGGCTAGAGCCTCAAGGAAACAGCCTGTTCTTCCCCAGTTCATCTCCACTTCCTCCAGATAAAGGTGCAAGTTGCCAGAGCAGTCTTAGATTCGAGCTTCTGAGCCAAAGCTGAGGCAGGAGAGCCTGCTCGGAGCCACATTCTTGTGATCGTGGAAAGGGATGCAAGGCGACTGGAAGAAGCCCTTCTTCCTCACCAGGTCTTCCTCTTCTTGGCCCGCAGGTTCAGCAGCTGCACTTTCTGGTGGTCCAGCTCCCTCCTGATGCTCTTCCTACTACTCCCAACTCAATCCGGCCCCAAACCTCTCAGTTCTGCCTGTAGATATCTTCATCCTTCTGCACTTTACCATTACTCCTTATCCCAACTGCTGAGACTCCTCACTGCCCCTACGTACAGTTGGTGCCTTCTCACATGTTCCTCTGGGTAACCCGATGTCCCCACTAGCACAGGACCCTGGTTCCCGCAGTGCCAGAATGTTCGTGCGTACCACAAGAAAGACTGGAACTCGTTGACACCTATCTGTCCCTGGAGCTCTCCAAGACGCCAGCTTCCCTGAGCCTCTTTGGACTGACCACACGCTGTACGTGCAGAATTCTTCTTGGTGATATGTTAAAGCATGTCCCCACATTTTTTGGCCCCTCCATCAGACTGGGAAAAATACCACACCACTCCTGTGGCCTTCAGGAACTTCTAAGCTGCCACAAAGATAACCCACAGTTCAAGGCCACTCATCTCTAAAGAAGCCCGTCAGCCTCTGTGGGGAAATGGCCTTGAGAGGCCCTGAGACCAAACAGCGAAGGAGGGAAGCGTGTGCAGCCTCCTGCCCACTCCATCCAGAGGTGGTCAAATCCTCCTCAGAGCCCACATTCACAGAAACATGAGAGATAATAAGGTCATGCGGTTTGAAAGAATTCTTTTTTTAAGATTTATTTCTTCATTTGTTTACTGTGTGTGTATGTGTGCGTACCTTCGGAAACATTATGCACACTACATACCTGCAGGTGCCTAAGGAGGCCACAAGAGGGAGTCAGATGTCCTGGAACAGGACTTACAGGTGGTCAGATCCAATGTGGGTGTTAGAATCTGAACCCAGGTCCAGTGCCAGAGCAGTAAGTGCTCTGAACTGCTGAGCCTTATCTCCAGCCCCAAGCGATGTCATTCTTGAGCTGTGGGGTTTGGAATGTTTTTAGGCTGTAGCAGGTAAGCAAGTCCGCTCCTCCACTCCACCTTCATTGCACCTTCACCCTCTCCCTGCCAGTCTTCTGTCCACTTCCTAGGAGTCTGAACCTCACATCCTCCTGCTACTTCCTGGGAGTCATGACCCCCACCTCCACCCTTCCCCTGCCTGCTTCCTCTGGGTCCGGTCCTCATAAACACACCTCCGTCATTTGCCTTCTGCAGCTCCTGATCCCACAGTCTCCTCCTGTCTGCTCTCAGCTTTGTGTCCTGTCCTCAAAGCTTTGTTCTGTCTGCCTCTTGTGTGTCCCACCCTCACAGCCTCCTCCTGTCTATGGCCTTGGGATATAAACCTTTTCTTATATATTCCTTGTGGATCTTAACCTCATCATTTTTTCTTACCAGATTCCTATAGATCCTGATTTTCCAGCCTCTTCCTGTCAGCTTCCTATAGCCTAAGTTCACAGCTTTTCCTTACCTCCTTCCTAGGTATCCTAACATGCCCTACCTTAACCTGTCAGCCGCCTAATTCCTAGCCATACCTATTTCCTGAGTCTGCAGGCACTATGTACTTCCCACATGTCACAAATACTATAATAATGTATGTAATATGTGTTTACACTGCCTACTCAGTGGTCAGTTTTGAAGGAAGGAAACGGCCCACATTACTGTTTCATCTTCCAGTGTCTATCACAGGAATAGATTCATCAGCCACAGCAGAGCCTATCAGAAAACCTCACTGAAGTCAGTAGAATTCTTCTTTCAAATTGTTGGGTTGAAGCTAGGGAAAAGAATTCTTTTTTTTTTTTTTTTGGTTTTTTGAGACAGGGTTTCTCTGTGTAGCTTTGCGCCTTTCCTGGAACTCACTTGGTAGCCCAGGCTGGCCTCGAACTCACAGAGATCCGCCTGGCTCTGCCTCCCGAGTGCTGGGATTAAAGGCATGCGCCACCAACGCCCGGCGGGAAAAGAATTCTTTAGAAAAGTAGCCACTGGCATTTCACGTTATCCCTTTTTCCAACTGTGGGACATCATGTAGATAAGCCCTATGCCCACGACAAAGCAAGCACTCTGCTGCTCTGATGCCTGTGTTGGATAGCCATTCATCCTATAGCCCAGAAATGGGGTCTCAGTGACCCAAAGCCCATGAACAGATGTTCCCCAATGTAACCCGTAAGCACTCGTACTTTACTAATGGTCTTTGATGAGAAATCTATACCTGCCAATGAAAGGAGGCCAAAAAGCCTGCCCAGCAACCAAATGACATCCAAAACCCAAATTAGAACCAAATAATTATTTGGCTTTTGTGATGATGGACTGATGAGGACATTAGGCAAATTGTATTATGTAAAGTGTTCAATGTGCCTGAGTTTTGTGTTTATTACCATGGGACCTCTGCATCAGAATTCAGTCTTCTCAAGTATTTCTCCTAATTTGGTTGCCAAGTGGGGAGGCCAGTTAATGCAGGTGGGTTTCAACTTTCATGTCACCCAAGAAGATCAGGAGGGTGAATAACTCTTCATAATGAAGAGAAAAAGCATGCCATAAAGATAGGTTCCTAAATGGAGGAAATGATGGATAACATTTCTTCTCTATATATTCAAGAATGTAGATGACACATGAGTATGATGAGAAGACAAACTCAAAGCACATAAACAAATAACTGACATGTAACATCAAGAGATGAGAAGTAATGCATCTAAAATGAAAACCATCTTGGATGAGATCAATAGCTTATGAGAGAATTAGAAATCAGGGGATTTGGCAATGGGGCACCGTACAAAATGGCACACAGAGAAAACAAAATCTGAGTTAAGAGTAGCAGCGACCTGTGATGTGATTTAATATACATTTGACTGAAATCACAATTAAAGGAGGGGAAAGAATAAGAAAAATTAGAGCTGTGATAATGAATTTTTTTCCAAATTTATTAACAACTGTAAATTCGGTGATCTAAGAAGTTCAGCAAACCTTAAGTAAAATAAGTCTAAATAAAATTCTTGCCAACAAATGGAAAGGGGAATGTTTAACAGCCATAGAAAATGGATGTTTTAGAGTGCATCACAAAAATATTAAAGTTCAAAGGCAAAAATTACAGCCAGCTGATCACTGGAAACTATCCAGGTGAGGAGAGGGTGGAGGAAAGAGCTTTGGACACTGAAAGAAGTGCTTGGAGGCCAGAGCATAGTTCACGAGGGGTAGATCACTGGTCCTGAGTTAGACCCGGTACAAAATAGGAAATGAGAGAGGAAGTAACGGTGGGTTAGCAAAATCATAAATTCTGATGATCCCAGAGTGGACAGTGTTGAACAGATAACAGCACTCTAGTCCACTGTCTCTCAGAATACTAGCTAGTACAGATACTGTGTCCTTCTCTATTAACACATAACAAAACGCTAGCAATGTGGCCACTTAAAACTTAACTATTTTTACAGAAATGACTCAGCAGTTAAGAACATTTGCTGCTCCTCCAGAGGACTTGAGTTCAGTTCCCAGCAACCACATGGAGGCTCACAGTCACCCATAATACCTGCTGTAAGGGATTCAATGCCCTCTTCTAGCCTCCAAAGGCAACCACACCTCTCTCTCTCTCTCTCTCTCTCTCTCTCTCTCTCTCTCTCTCTCTCTCTCTCTCTCCCTCCCTCTCTCTCTCTCTCACACACACACACACACACACAGAGAGAGAGAGAGAGAGAGAGAGAGAGAGAGAGAGAGAGAGAGAGAGAGAGAGACCTAGACGTATAAATAAAATAAATCTTCAAGATTGTTAGCATTTTCACAATATTATGAGTCAGAAAGGCAGGCATAGCTTATCTATGTATTTATTCTATTCTCTTAGGGTCTTATGGCAATATATTGGTTGAAGCTAAATTTATCCTCAGTAAGAGGGTCTGAGACCTCTGCTCTGGATGCTTAAAATCCGAGCATATGAAGATAATAAACCACTAACCACCCAGCTAATGTCCAGGCTTCCAACCAGGTTGTCTGGGTTCACCATGATCCCCAGTCCCAGCTACTGTTGACCGAGCAGGCTACTCTCACTACTCAGTCACAGACAATGATAATGAGGATTAGGTGAGCTGGCATGCCCAATACCTGGCACTAAGTGCTCGTGAGTGTCAGGTACTCACCATCGTCCTCTGATGTCCTCAGCACAGCCCTTGCTATCATGGTCTCGAGATAAACTGTTCCAGACTCTGAGCACTCCGGATGCGATGACCCTGGTCAGCAAGACAGGGGTGAGCCAAGACCAGGGACCCTGCCCACCACACAGATCTCCTTCTCCCTGGGACTGAGGTCAGTCCTAGCTGCACATTCTCCAAGCAGGCCTGAGACAGCTACCAATGGGAACCTCAGGGAGCTCTGGACAGGAGGCACCTGAGAGATCTTGGTCTGCTGCAGCTTGAGCCTAGCATTTGCAGAGGAGGCCCAAGTTTAGGAATGGACCATTCCTAGACTGAGGGACACCTGGGGACCTAGATTCAGATGACAAGGTCAATGCAGCTCAGCTGGGGAAGAAGGAATCCCTCCTTCCTTGCACCAGCCCCAAGACCTGCATTCACAGAAGCCAGCACAGCGGGACTGGTGGGCTCCAGAGAAAGAGCTGGGAGGCTTAGTGGTCTTGGCCAGCACAGAGTCCAGTTCCTAGGATGATGTCCAGGGCTCAAGTGCTGACCCAGGGTTCCCTGAGATGCAGGTCCTCAGGGCTCTGGAAGCAACCTGGTGTAGGAAAGTCCATACCAAGTGGAGTCCTAGAGTAGGAAACACAGGCCAGGCAGGTGCTGGCACCCCGGCACCCCCATCCACCCAGAAGGCCTCCCATCCCTCTCTGCCACCCTGACTTTGTCTCCTGCCACCAATGTCCTTCACCTCCTCAGAGCTATGTGTGACCCATCACAGCACCCACATTCCAAACACCTGTGTGTCTGGGGTGTGACAGATGGGAGGAAAGAGCATAGAGAGAAGGAAGAGACGGGGAGGAATCCAGAGGAAACGAGGCAGGGCAGCAGGGGAGGGCGGGGTGGCCGGGGATTAGTATCAGATCGGGGACCTCCAGCTTCAAACCAAGCTTTAAGACCTATAGAGACCCACACAGAGACAGAGGAGGGACAGCTTGGCAGGCCATCAGGACCCCGATCCTGCAGGATTCTGAGCTCAATGAAATGGGGTCACAGCAGGGTGGCAGAGAGACTGGAAAGCTCACTGGGAAGTTGCCAGCACAACAGACTAAGGAGAGCCTCTTCCCCCTGCTCATTCATCACCACAAGGCTCCACCGATGAGAGGACCAGCACTTAACGGGAACCGCTCCTGAGCCAGACTCGGCTGGGTTGGCACCCTGCTTGGAGGGCTGGACCACACTGCTGCCACCTACCCTCCTTCCCAAGCAGAGTGACTCCATCTACTTGCCTCACCAACCCCACTGCCAGCCTGCCTCATTCTGAAGATCTCCGCACACTATCCACGTATGAACACCTTCACCAAAGGGCCAGATGTCTAGATCAGTTAGAATGTAGATGTAAACCTTGGACCTAGCCGTGAGTCCTGTAGACTTTGTTGGATTTCTGGAGTCGCCACTATCACTGAGGACCACTTCAAGTAAAGACCATAGTCACTGGAAGTAAGAACAGTCCATCCTTGGCTCATGAGTAGGGTCACAGCAACAGGGGGTCGCACAATGGATATTCTGAGTTGGTTGGTGACAAAGACAAGCTTCTCACCCCAGATCTGTTTCAGGAGCATCTTCCCAGATCAGAGCTCTGAAGAGTTTGGAATTAGGAGATAGTGCTGGGGAGAGGAAGAAGGGAAACTCAGGGGGTCAGGTGTTCCATTGCTAAGGGGCCACAGGAGAAAGAAAAAGTGATGCTCTCTCATACCCACTGGCTACTGACGCCTCCTGGTGGGCATGAGACAAAGCCCAGCCTGAGGGACATCTGAACCCAGCCAGAAGGGTGGGGATGAGTCTTGGCATGAGTAGTCCCTAGTTTGGGAGGCACTGGGATGCATAGCATTGCTGGGTAAGGGAAGCCTGTGAGGGGCCAAGTCTACCCCAGCAAGCTCCCTCACTCCAAAAGCATCCCACTGAGTAAACAGAGATGAATCTTGCCATAAAGAGGGACTCCGACTGATGCCATTACTAATTGCTGGCAATAAAACTGCTAAATAAAGACCAGAGACGAAATGATGCATCTACGGGAGGTACACCGACAGAACAATTAGGCTTGAGAGATGAACCCATGCTCACAGGCTGCACAGCCAGGCATGTATTATTAATAAAAACAGACAGTGAGCCCAAGTCCATAGCAAAGGAAAGGGGGCCACAGCCTCTCATCCCACGGAAGCCATCAAACTCTCTTAACCTTGGCACACAGCGGTGTCTACCACCAGGAGGCGCTAGACCCTGACCCCATGCCTGGACCCTGATGATTCCACTTGCTCCTTCCCAGGTCTAGGCCCTCTGCTCTGAGAATTTGATGTCAGGAGATGGTGCCAGGGAGAGCAGGGAGGCTAGCTCCCGCTGTGACTCGACGCTGGACAGGTGCTAGTACCTCTCCGTGGCCCGGCATCACTCAGCCGCCACTTTCAGTTAGCTCTGTGCCAAGGTTAAGAGCCGGTGTGCGGAAGTGGCCCCCACCCTCTTGTTGCATAACAAATTAACCTGGAGCTCAAGAGCTTAGGCTGCTGCTGTGTTGCCTGAACATCACCAGGGAAAGGAGTTCTTCCATCCTCACCCAAACGGGCTTCCATTCTTCTAGGGCTGTGGACCCTGAGGCCCTGAGGTTCCCGCCTGGGGGCATGCAGCTGCTCCTCCCCCTCTATCCCTACCAAGCCTTCCAAGACGGGGCAATAGGCTGCATCCGACAGGGGAGCTGCCATCTTCTCGCAGCCCATCTTGGAAGCAGTATCTCAGAATCCTGAATTACTCAATCCGGTGTACACTCAAGATGAAGGGATCGTGCAGGAGGCTGGGACCGCTAAGGTCACCTTAGAGGCAATCTGCCACATCCCTGTATGTGCTGGGGTGACAGATGATGAGGTGAGTGGTGTCACCAATGAAAAGGAAGTTAGGGTTCAAGAAAGTCAAATAAGTCAAGGGAGAGAAGGAAGGGGAAGAGGAAGAGGAGTGGGGAAGGGGGTAAGTACGAAAAAGGAGTCTCCTACTCTGTGTTATTAGTCAGCTTTACATGACTATGAGAAAACACCCAGCACAGACTGCTTACAAAGTAAAGAGGTTTGTTTTGACTCGTGGTCCTAGAGAATCAAGTCCAAAATGCAATAGCCTCATTGTTCTGGAAAAGGCCATATACCTTTGCAGAAGCATGTGTCTGAGAGCAACCAGGTTCATCAAGAGCAGATGGCAGAACTTCTGGAGTCTGGGGTCCCATAATCTCCTTTAAAGGAACACCTTCAGTGACCTAATGATGTCTCACCAGGCCCCACTTTAAAGGGCCTAACCCTGCCAGTCTTAGCACCAAGCCTTTAGCAAATGAACCATAGCATCCTGGCACCTACCTGACCTTCTAGGTGTAGCACTACCCTGCAGCTCCTGAGATGTACAGAGGGATCCATGCCCCTTTGTCAGTGGGGTCCCCTCATTTCTCCATCCAACTACTGCCCCCAGGGGGCCTGGGCTGCATATGCATACTGTCACCACCCCATTGCCTTTGATACCATTCTTTTAACCAACTCACTTTTTTATGCAGATCAAGTATTCTGTAGGTTGGGGGGAGGGGTGTCCTGGAGAGATGGCTCAGTGGTTAAGAGCACCAGCTGTTCTTCCAAAGGACTTGGGTTCAATTCCCAGCACCCATATGGCAGTTCACAACTGTCTATAACTCCAGTTTCAGGAGATCTGACACCTTCATACTGACATACATGAAGGCAAACCCCCAATGTAAATTAATAAATAAATAAACAAACAAACAAATAGTCTATAGGGAAACGACCTCAAAGGCTTGCCGTACAGTTACTCATTTCTAACATTTGACTGGTACACATCTACATGGCAGCAACACTGCCACACCGATTGCCAGGTATTTCTGGGCCAGTAATTCTCTGCAGTCCACAACCCAGGAGCTTCTCTGCCTTGGCTCCGTGCAGGGCACAGTCAGCCTGCTGTCAGCGCAACTCAGGAGCTCAGGAGCCCTGGAGGGGTGGGGAGCAGGACACACAGGAGCCAGCCATCTGCTTTGGAATGGGCAGGGATGAGGGTCCCTGTGCTCCAAGCAGACTCTACTCCAGTCTCCACTGCAGAGAGCAGAAACTTCTCTCCCCCCGCAAGCAGGAGGGTTCCTAACAGGGCCCTGTCACAGGCTATCTTCCCGGTGGGCCAGCAGCAGCAGGAAGACAGGGTGATGGAGTCTGGGTTCTACATGCCCTAAGTGGGAATTCTGGCTGTTGGACTCTGGATAAGTCACTCAAACCTGTGAGCCCATTTTCTCTGAAGAAAATAAAATAAAACCCACTCCTGTGCCGCGAATGTGCGTCACAGTTCTCCTGGGTCGCTAACTTTAATCTCTCTTGCAGTGGGGAGGAGGTGGGGCCTTAAGAGTTGCTGAGGGGGACTTTGTGGGTAAATCAATGTCCTTATCACAAGAGTGGGCTTGTTACGAACCAGCCCCGACTCACGTGCATAGCCCCCACCCTCTCTCACACGTACCATGTGATGCTTTCTGACCCAGTGAAGCTGGACCAGCCAATCTTCCCAGTCTGCGAAATGATGAGCCAATAAACTGCTGTTCTTGATAAATCACTCGGTCTCGGGCATTTCATTACAGCAGTGCAGAGCGAACCAAGACACCGGCCTCACAAACAAGGAGAACCTGGCACCATGCCAGCAGCTGGACAACACCATGAACAACCTCTGTTTCATACTCACAGCCCGCCTTGATATCCCCAACACTTCTGCCTTTCCTCGTAGATTATGCCAAGCCTTGAACCTTGGCTCACAAGCCCTTGGTAATGTGTCCCAGCCTGTGTCCCCCACCTTTCCCCACCCTCTGCCATCTGCTCAATCCCTTTGTTCTCTTCACTTAGGAGTATTGACTACTTTTGAAATTATTATCATTTTTCTTATGTTAATTTTAATGACACATATTGATTACACATATTTATGGGAACTACATTTCCATACATTATACCAAATGTGAGGGGAAGATTAGGGTGATGGGCATATTATATCCTTACTTCTTTGTGTCTGGATACAGTGACTCTTCACATATATACATCAACCTTTCCACAAAGTGAAGCTTTCACACATTGTACAGGCACCTGTAAATCTTTTTGAACCAAAGTTAGACTTTGAAACATTGGTCAATGAATTGACATTTGAAAGAAAACATCACTTTAGTAGATTTGTGTATCGATGCGGAAGTGTTTGTGCTCTACTACACTATCATTTTTTATTCTCTCTCTCTCCCTCTCCCTCTCCCTCTCCCCCTCTCCCCCTCTTCCTCTCCCCTTCTCCCCCTCTCCCCCTCTCCCCCTCTCCCTCTCTCCCTCTCTGTCTCTCTCTGTCTCTGTCTCTGTCACACACACACACACACACACACACACACACACACACACAGTGGTAGTCCCAGCACTGTGAAGGTGGAAACAGAAGGATTCGATTCCTGGACATCACTAGACAGCCAGGACAGCCGAATCCGTGAGCTCTGTTTCAAAAGGCAGAGGGCTTGGAAGATGGCTTGTTGAGTAAAAGCATGAGGATCTAAGTTCAAATCCCAAAACTTACACAAAAAGCTGGACGTGTAACTCCAGTGCCGTTGGGGGACAGAGGCAGGAGGATCACCCGGGCTTGCTGGCCTCCAACCTAGCTCAAGTTCAATGAGAGACCCTATCCCAGGGGCCTAAGGTAGAGAGTAACAGGGCAGGACTCCCAATGCTGTTCTCTAGCCTCCTTGTGCACACATGGGCACATACACACACACACACACACACACACACACACACACACATTTAATTGAAGTGGAAAAAGATTGAGGAAGACATCCAACCTCTGGCCTCCACACACGTGTACACACACATGAACATACACACATACACACACACACACACACACACACACACTCATAGAAAGAACAAACAAATGAAAGTCATTGGGCATCTAGCTGTTACAAACTGCTGCGCTCTCACCAGGGTTCACTGGACAGAAAACACTGGGCTCATCAGTGAGGAAAGAACAGTGGAAGAGTCCACATCACAACTTTAAAGAAGTTTCTAGAGGCAGAATGTACCAGTGGAGGGAACCGAGTCACATTACTTATGAATGAGCTGTCAAAGTACACAAAGACAGGGTACTCTTCCCAGATTATATACTTTAGAGGGGAAAAAAAAAGCAAAGACCAAACAGTGCAGAAGACACGCTAATTTTGCTTGAAGAGAGAACATATCGGCACACACATCTCTGCCAGCATGCAGATGCTGAGGAAGAGGGGCAGAGAAAAGGAGCCTGGTAATACCCTTCCTTACTGTGTGAGTAGATGGGAGCAAGAGGTCCGAGTTCAGAGAAAGTTCACAGGCCCTTACGTTACGCTTCAACATGCTCCAGATTGCTTTGCCAAGGCGAGCAGGCTGGCATTCCATCTCCTCTTGATAAATTGTTCCAAAACATTAATAAGACATTGCCACAGTCAATGTTGCATTCTTCTGCTTCACACTTTCAGGATCCCCATTAGCTAAGCTTTTTCCACTTTGAAAATAGTTTCCTCCAATCAGCATCACTAACCATTATGGAAATACCGATCAAAGTCACACCCACTAGCATGTTCACTTTAGAAATAAAACAAATGTCCAGTGTGATAAGCATACTGAGAGACTGGAACCCTTGCACACTGCCAGGAGGGATGGAGGAGGGTGTGATCAAAATGGAATGTGGTATGGTACCCCCTCACATGAGTAAAAGAAGAGCTTCCGTGAGATTGACAATCCCACTCGTGGATATACACCCAAAAGATGTAAAAGCAAAAACTTGAACAAATAGTTGCACAACTGTGTTCCTAACAGTGCTATACACAAAAGGCAGAGGTAACCCAGTACCCAGCAGCAGGTTAATTCATAAGCTAAATCTGACACATATCTATAGTAAAATATTCTGGAATGTTTATCTCCTCAAAAAGACACATGTTAAAGCCTTAACCCCCAAGTCTAGCTGCATTGAGAGATGGGGGTTCTAAGGGCGAAATTAAGATGAAATAGGGCCCAGATCTGATAGAACTAATGTCCCCATAACAGACAGTGGAGATAGCGCTCTCCTGATCCTCTCTGTCCTCACCTCACTCACTCATCATCATGCATGCACAAGGAGGACAAGCCACATGGAGACCTAAGAAGATTGTCTACAAGCTATAAAGGGATCAATCCACTGGTACCCTCATCCTAGAACTCCAGACCCATACTGATAAAATAAATCTCTGAGGCTTAAGCCACCCAGCTTGTGGTGTTATGGGACGGCAACCTGAACTAATAAATGTCTGGTATGGTTAATGCTAACTTGCCGCATCTGATGTCTTAAATCACCACGAGTAACAAATCACGCTTAACACTTTTTAAAACTAGTTGATAGCTCCTTCAGAATTCTGCGTATAAAACAGTCTCAAAATAAAACAGATTGATGAGGAACAGACCTAGTTGCTAGAAGTGGGGTTGGCATGCAGTTCTGCACCCCCGCTGAATGACAGTGAACGTGAACCTGCACACGCAAGTGGTACATCACCCAGCTGTTGCCTGACCCACAAAATGAGCTCAAGTAAAAAGTGGTGACATCCTAAAGATGTACAGATCACCAGTGCCAGTGCCAGCGACCTGCCCAAGCCTACGCAGCCTGCTTTGAGGGGACATGGGTAAAAAGAACCCAGGAACACTGTACCATTTCTGCAAGTTTTATGAGTCTAAAATTATTCCCATACCAAGAAACACCCTTTTCTGTTCTGAAGGCCATGGTGGTTTTTAGCTACCCTAGTTGAGATTCTGCCTCAGATCCTAGGTTGAACATCAATCTTTGTGATGTCATTGGGGTGGGGGGATGTGTGTATATATTGTAAAATATTGCTACCAACAACAGCTGACTTGAGCCCTCCATGTCTCCATTTGGATAAACTAAGTGGTTAGGACTGTTGTAAAGGGTTCCTATGTGGGTCGAATTTCTTGGGTTACAAGCTGTGATATTTGTATCTTTAAGAAGAATGGCCAGGAGCCAGGCGGTGGTGGCGCAAGCCTTTAATCCCAGCACTCTGGAGGCAGAGCCAGGCGGATCTCTGTGAGTTCGAAGCTAGCCTGGGCTACCAAGTGAGTTCCAGGAAAGGCGCAAAGCTACACAGAGAAACCCTGTCTCGAAAAACCAAAAAAAAAAGGCCAGGTTGGGACTTTATCCTGTCCTTGTCCCCTGACCAGCAGGGGCTTCTTTACTCTGCCAGCTTTGCATCAGAAAATTCCACTTAGAGAGCACTCAAGGTTGAACAACTGACCTAGAGGCATTGCTGGTAAAGGTGATGGAATACATTGGGCTTGCCTGTGGGTTCTTTCCATCAACTCTTCTACACCTACTAGCACAGATGCTGCTGTGCAGGGAAGGGGTATATCAGGTCATTTTTGTTTTCTCCCCATATCTGTTACCACCCCGACCTCCCCTTCTGATTATCCTATCTCTTGCTCTTTGTAGCTGCTTGTCTAGGTTGTTCTATGAACATTCTGGTAGTTCAATTATGGAACCTTCCTTTTCTCCCTTCTGTACTGTGTTGAGCTATTTGACCTTGGAATAATCTAGTGCTGGAGGGATTGAGGTCTAGGTGCCTCCTCTGCTTCAGCTGCTAACTGTCCTGCAAGCTGGGTATATAGCCATATCCCAGCTTCAGTTCCCAGGCTGGAATCCCAGGTGTCCTGTGAATTTTCTTCCTGAAGCTGCTGTAACTAAGTGCCAAAAACTGGTTGGACTAAAACTAGAGATTATTGTCAAAAAAAAAAAATATTCCCAAACAAAAAGCTTTTTTTTCTATTGGATTTACTTCCGGGAATTCCTTGCCTGAGCCTATGTTTTGAAGTGCTTTACCTATGTTTTTCCTCTAGTGGCTTCAGAGTCTTGGGTCTTACATGAAGGTTTGTGGTTCCTTTTGAGTTGATGTTTGTGAAAGGTGAGAGATAAGGGTCTAGTTTCGCTCCACTAACTGTGGGAATACAGTTTTCCTAACATTGTTTGTTGATGAACCTGTCCTTTCTCCAAAACATGTTTTTGACACCTTTGTCAAAATCAGCTGTGTGGCCTCTAGTCTGATAAGATCAGGCTTGTTTGGGGGCTGGAGAGATGGCTCAGTGGTTAAGAGCACTGGCTGCTCTTGCAGAGGACCCAGGTTCAACTCCCAGTGCCCACATGGTGACTCACAACTGTCTGTAACTACAGTTCCAGGAGACCCAACACCCTTCCACGGGCAAAACAGAACACCAATGCACATGAAAGCAAATAATTTTAAAAAATCAAGTGTGTTTAAAGTGGCACAGTCAAATACAGGCCCTCTGCTCTGTTCCGACGGCCCACGTGTCTGCTTTCGCGTGGGTGCTATCCTAGTTTTTCCACCTCAGCTCTGTTATAAAAGATGGCACTGGAGATAACTCCAAGACTTCATTAAAATAAAAAGCTTCTGCATCCAAGATAAACCATCACCACATAGAAGAAGGATCCTAAAGATCAGGAAAAATCACTTTGCCAGCTACACAGCACACATATGCAGATGAGCTGTTTTTAAAAAACTAAACACATACACAGAAGAAAAAAAAACTCATCCAATCAATATTTGGGCTAATAAACTGAATAGATGGCTCTCAAAAGAAGACATGAAAATGGCAAGTGAAACTTTGAAAAAGTGTTCACAGACCTTCATTACCAGGGAAATGCAAAGTCAAATACTTTCAGGTTCTCTCACCTCAGTCAAATAGTTATCAAGAAACAAATGACAGGGTTGGAGAGACAGCATGGTCACTAAAGGTTAAAGTTCACAACCCAAATGACAACAGATGCTGGTGAGGATGTGGGGAAAGGGAACTTTTAGTCACTGCAAATGGGAGTGTCAACTTGTGTAGTCACTGTGGAAGTCTGGGTAGAGATTTCTCAAGAGGCTAAAACTAAAACTAACATAAGACCCCGCTATGCCATTCTTGAGTAGATAGCTGAAGTGACTCTAAGTCAAGACACCACACATCTGTCCACCCATGTTTACTGCTGCACTCTTCATCACAGTCAGGAGCTGGACTAGCCTGCGTGTCCATCAACAGATGAATGGATAACGAAAATGTGGCATGTGTACCCAATGCAGCCATAAAGAAAAATGAAGTCAGGACAGTCCCAGGAAAATGGGTGAAACTGAAAAGCATTATGCCAAGCAAAATAAGCCAGACTCGGGAAGATAAATACCACATTTTGTTGGTTGGTTGGCTGACTGGCTGGCTGGTTGGTTGCTTAGTTGGGTGGGTGGGTGGGTGGGAGGGTGGGTGGGAGGCTGGCTGGCTGGCTGGCTGGCTGGTTGGTTGGTTGGTTGGTTGGCTGGCTGGTTGGTTGGGTGATTAGTTGGTTGGTTGGTTGGTTGGTTGGCTGGTTGGTTGGTTGGGTGGGTGGGTGGCTGGTTGAAACAACCTTGATTTTAAATTACTAGACAGGGAAGATGGCACAGAGGTTAAGAGCACGTGCTGCTCTTACAGAAGACCCAAGCTCAGGGCCCACCACTCACACTGGGCAGCTCACAACTGCTTATAATTCCAGTGCCAGGGGATCTGATGCTGCTGCCTTCTGAGAATACCTGCATGCACATTATCTACACACATAATTAAAAATAAAATAAAAGCAAAAGTGGAGGGGGTTGAGTGGGTGGGTATGAGTGAGTGTGCAGAGTATGAAACTAGAAAGGGAATTGTGAGAAGGGAGGAAGAGGTCTTAAGGGTGGTAAGAATACACATATGAGGAGAACAAAAAGGGGAAGAAGGAGGAGGAGGAGGAGGAGGAGGAGGAGGAGGAGAGAAGGAGGAGGAGGAGGAGGAGGAGGAGGAGGAGGAGGAGGAGAAGAAGGAGAGAAGGAGGAGGAGGAGAGCTGCAGCAAGAAGGAGCCAGCTGGAGGGGAGACTGCGCATGGAGGAGGGCTGTGGGGGCGGGGTGAGGAGGAATGGAAACAAAGCCTAATGACCTGTGTGTGAAGGTGCCTGGTGACATCCATTACTTGTATGCTAACCTAAAAAGTAATTTCAAAAGGAAAAAGAAAATCATGACATTTGCAGGAAAATAGATGTAACTGGAAATCGTTAAATAAGTCAGACTCAGAAAGACAAATAGCACATTGTCTCTTATATACAGAACTTAGATTTTAAATTATGTGTGTTTGTATATTTATATCCTAAAGCTGGAAAGGGGGGGGGGGATCGTGTGAAGAGAGGCAGCAATTTTTTTTTTTTTTTTGAGACAGGGTTTCTCTGTGTAGCCCTGGCTGTCCTGGATCTCGCTCTGTAGACCAGGCTAGCCTCGAACTCACAGAGATCCACCTGGCTGATTAAAGGCGTGTGCCACCACCGCCCAGCCTGAGAGGCAGCATTCTTAAGGGAATGAGAAAGTGAGAGGGGATGCAGAGCATATGAGAAGAAAGCAGAGGAGGTACTCCTCTGGAAAAGTGGGGGGACCAGCAGGCTGGGGGACAGGCATAGAGGAGGACAGGAGGGACAGGATAATTAAGGAAAAGTATAATGCACACAAACGGAAATGCCGTAAGGAAACCAGTTTCTTCGATGCTAACCCAAAAGGCTATTAAATACGGGGCCAGTGAGATTGCTCAGCAGGTAAACGAATGTGCTGCCAAGCCTGAGGACCTGAGTTCAATCCCCAGAACTCCTGCCAATTGTCCTCTGCACTCATACGTGAGCAGTGGCACATGTATGTGAACGCAAAATAAAATTAAAGTGGAAAAAACTATGAAAAAAATAAATATATTTTTGTTTTGTTTTAGTGTAGTCAATCCTTGGGAAAGTAGCTGTTTTTTTGTAACCCTCGGTGACAGAACCCACTACATAGTGTGTTGACGTACAGAGTCAGCACAGCTCCAGACGCATTCCAGGAGAACACTCAGTGAGTCCATCTCACAGATGGGAAAACTGAGGCTTGGAGAGGTCAAGGGACTAGTTGAAGACACACAGTCAAGGGATGATGCGGAATCCTTGTTTCCTGGGGAGAGCTCAGGTCATCCCTGCTGTGCTTCTGATCACCCCCTATTAGCCACCTTGCCTGCCACCTGCAGGCCGGCCTCTGGCAGGGAGCAGGGAGCTAATTCGAGGCTGTGGGCAGAGCAGCTGTTCCCAAGCCCCAGCAGCCTGCCTGCGGCCACGCTGCTCCAACGTTCTTGTAGAGAAAGTGCTCCACTTAGGAGAAGCGATCGCCGCTCTCCCGCGGCAGAGTCATTAGCTCACTGACGACTCCTGGAAAAACCATTTGGCCCTTGCTGACAGATGCGGCCATTACAGGATCACTTAGCCCCTCTCCCTGCCCCTCCCGACCTTGGGGGAGGAGGAGAGCTCAAGGCAGGCAAAGCCCGGGGGACAGTCCGGGCCGTTCACTTCCTGCCTCTGCCTCCTCCCCAGTCCTAGGCTGGCTGCATCTCTCCAGGCCCCACTGACGCGGCAGCGGGAGGCAGCTTCAGACGCTGTAGTAAGCTGTGCCAATGACCTCGTCCTCCTGAGACCCGTTCCGAAGCTGCCCGCACCTTCAGCATCTCCTTGGCCCCTCACAACCGTGTGTGCTGGAAATGAGGGTTATAACAGTCACTCCACAGGTGTGGACCCGAGAGGGACAGCGCAGTTGCGCTGCCCAGGGTCACACAGGTAGTCATGTCAAGCCTCAGATTCCCAGACCTGTCCTGCTGGGGACTCCAGTGGGGGAGCCCCCGGGGTTGGGCTAGAGCAAGGGCCATTTCTCTGAATCAAAAAGATGGAATGAGCTGCTGGGCCTGGTTCTGGAGGGAGAACAGCTCATCCTGGGAGGGAGAAGGGGGCCATGGTCAGGACAGAGAAAATGCAGGTCCGGTATGTCACACATCACTTCTGTTGAACAGCTGTTGATGGTGCTGTGGCTCCAGGGGTCCACCCTCCCAGGCAAGAGCTCTGTTGTCACTGGAAAGGCCATCTGGAGGCAGGTGGGAGCCGCTGGGTGCGGTGTGGCCACAGAGTCCATGAGCCTCCTGGATTTGGGCAGACACGTTACACATTTCATGCTTCTGTGTGGATCTGAAGCGGTGGCCGAGCCCTGCTATGAAAATATCAAGTGCTGAATTACGAGGAAGTGGACCTCCTGTGTCCTGGAGTGGAGCCTGGGTTGGGGCTGTGCTGCCTTTCTTTTTTAAGTGGAGGTGGGTCAAACAGCCCAGGCTGGCCTTGAACTTGCTGTGTAGTAGAGGACAACCTTGAAGCCCTGATCCCCTGCTGGCACTTCTTGAGAGCCAGGACAGGCAAGCATCACTACGCCTATTTTCATGTGGTCCTGGGAATCACACCCAGGGGACCATAAGGCAAGTACTCTGAGCTTCACTTGGAGCCCTCAACGGCCATTTTATAAATGAATCTCTCAAATCTCTCTTTAAGGAGCGTATCGTCCTTATGGTGATTCTTTCCACCACATCTATCCTTCCCTGCCTCTAATGCACCTGCCCTAAGAGGCACACTCCTTGTCTCTATTTAGGACTGGGTGAAACCTGGCAGCCCTGATTGGCCGCACTCTGCTGGACCAGGAGTATCTGCTGGGCCCAGGCTGGACTGATCAGTTCCACTACCCAAGCGGTCCAGATGAAGCTCCACAACTACCATGAACCAATCAATGTCCAGGTGAATGAGACAGAGGGGAGGTGAAACAGGGTCTGTGCCGCCCAGGGCAGACATCAGAGGCCTCTCTGCAGAGAGCCACAGAAAGAAATAGGGAGACCCCCAACAACTGCCTGGTTCTTGATTCCTGCCCCCCTGAAATCCACGATGAGTCTGAGACATATGAAGTGACCTGGTGTCCTTTTGACTTAAGCACAAAACTAAGAACCTGTACCAGGGCATCCTCATTCCGCCCAGAAGCCTGCTTCCCCTGTCTCAGTGCTGAGGGTCAAGTGCAAGCCTGAGCACATGCCTCCTTCTGGGTGGAAGTCCTGCTCTTCCATGAATTTTGCTGGAAAGGGGTCTGGTGAGCTCCTTCATCCCCTTCCCCCCTTTCCTTCTTGAGGACATGAGGTTTCCAACTAAGAAACCATTTCCAGACCCTGCTACCTACGAGCCATGGTGGGAAGAGAACCAGCCTTCACGCTGTGCTTTCTCTGCACCAGGCACCAATCAGAAATGGATCCAATCATCGCCTTCAAAATAACCCCAAGAGCCTGTTGCCATGGTTACAGAAGAGCTACAGCACAGAGAGGTGAGATGACTTGTCAGAACCACACAGCCAAAAGAGCTGGGATGTCAAACATGTCAAATGTGTACCGTGGGCAAGACTCTGAACTGGCAAAAGTTTTACTTTTTCTAGTGAAGCCAGAAAGTTTCATCATGTGCCTTGGTTGAGTCCCAGCCTGATTGGTGGTAAGCACCCTAGAAAAGCCATCGGAGGTGCCCAGGAGCTCTCATACAATCGTGGCTGGGAATCCCTGCTGGGTCCGTCCCCAAACAGACCTGCACACACCAGAAGGCTAGTGCTCTGGCCCAGAGGCAAACCAAGAGGGAACAGGCTGGCTTCTGCTCGGCTAGGCTGAACCCAGGGAGGCCTCCTCCCTTCCCACAAGCCTTCAGGCCAGAGTCCATAGACAGCAAGCAAGGCAACAAAGCGGCCCACTTGCCATCTGTCAGAGTTCTGCTACTCACCTGCTCTCAGAGGCCACCTGTGCCCTGACGATAGGAGCAGGGCCATTAACACTGCTGTGTGCTCAGCAGTGAGCCCCTGTTCCTCCACTGACCCTCACCAGGCAGTGTCACTCTAGAGACGCTATCCAACCTTCCTGCCCTCAGTTTTTATATCCATTAAATGGGTACAGGAATGTCTCAGATGCTTGTGGCCAGAAGTGTTTGAGATTTGAGACGTTTTCAGATATTAATTTTTTTAAATAAATATAAAGAGATGCTTTGGGGAAAAGACCAAAATGAGACCACAGGTTTGGTGTTTTGTAAACACTTTACATAGACCATGCATAGTTGTTTCAATGATTTGGGGTATGAAGTGTGGAATGGAATTTTCTACTTCTGTAAGGTCAGCACTCAAGAGCTTTTGGGTTTGGGAACATCTGGGACTTTGGATTTTCAAATAGGGTTGTATTGGAGCAGGAGCAGTACTTACCTCATGCGTGGATTGTGATGGTGTAATGCATTAACCCCTGTTGTGTTCCCAACAATGGGACAGTGGTGTCTAACAAAGCTCTTGCTATCCACTTGAGAGCCCCCTGCACTGGATAGTCCTAAAAAAATGCAAACTGACAAAGGGAGGAAGCCTCCTGGCAATGGCCCAGAGCCTTGTACCCAGGTCACCCACTGTGATACCCCGGGGCCCAGCTATCGCTCCTCTGCCCAGAACCATCACCCTGACCAAGGCTGGCCACTGCCCATGTCATGGCTGCGGTGGCTTCTAAGCTCTATTTCCATAACCCACCCTGCATTAAGATATGCTCTTTGGAATGTTTCAACTAATAAATTAATAATAGTTATTAATCAATCATCAATCAATCCCTAGGGCCTGAACCTCCTTCCCAGACCAAAGCTGGATGTCTTTTTATAGTCACATTATGAACTTCTGCAGACAGGGCAGCCCACAGGGGCTCCATCTGTAACTGCCCCAAAGAGCACTTCGCCAATGATGGCCCTGATTAGGACAAGGTGGGGCAGGTGGCCTGAGTCCCGAAGACCTGAGGGAGAACTCTGGGTTGCACAGGGGCCTCCAACCTGCCCCAGCATCTGCTAAAAGGTTCTTGTGCCTGAGGCTTCCAAGTCCTCCTCCTGCAAGCTTCAAGAACATTTCCATTTGCACGCTGGCCAAAATGGAGTATTAGAGAACGCAGACTCCACCCAGCCCGGAAGCTTTGGGATCAGGGACTAGGAAGGAGAAGGAGAAGTCTAGGGAGGTCTTTAAAGTCTAAATTTATTCAGGTGTTTAAACGAACAGAAACAGTATCATGCATCGGTTACCTTTCCCCTTTGTACAGCAAAACTAAGTGCTCAGATATCTCTGCAGAGGTTTGGCGCTCACTTTTTCCCTTTCTTTCCAGAACGTCAGGCAGACTTTTCAATGTTATCCAGTTTTGCACAGTCACTGGAGTGTCGCGTCATGAATTATTAAATCAGTGCTTCGTGGTAATACATAATTTCTTATCAATTATTCATGCTAATGTGTGTGTAGTTTACTTAATTGTGTTATTGACGATCAAAAGTAATTTCCTGAAAGTCCTCAAGGACACAAAATTTAATCAGCATAACTACTTTTCGGATGCAATGCTGTTAAGTATTCTTAATTTGCCCAACAGTTCACTTATTTATGTACCTTTCTGGAGGAAATACGAGTTTAATCAAACAATTAGATTGAAGAGTTAGTGCGCATAAGGGCTGAGCATACATTGCCCAACCAAACCTTCGTAATTACAGGCAAATGGAAGCAACTCGGCCGCTTTTTGGCAAATCACTTCATCTTTGTACTCAACAAGCAAAATACAGCAGGAACAAGGATCTGGCTTTTTTTTTTCCTTTTCTTTTCTTTTCTTTTTTTTTTTTTTTTTTTAAGGAGACAGTGTGTTCTCTCAAATGCGTTCGTTGCAGTAATCGTGAGTGAGGTACGGTACACTTAGGAGGACTACAGGGATAGGGAAGAGTCAAGAGGGAGGCCGAGGGCCTTTCGATGACCAGAACTGAAACGAAAACAGCTTGCATGAAAGCAGCAGCTCTTTGCATGGAAACATCATCAGCCAGAGCTGCCCATGCCGCCTGCCTGCTGCAGACCACCACCCTTCCAGGACGGGAGGGGGCGGGGCTCACGCTATTGCACGTCTCCCTCTGATCTCTTCCGGGTCACCACCCACGTGAAAGAACACAACCACACCAGACTGAGGCAGAAATCTCTATGCAGTGTGGCCCTTTGGGATCCATTCTCTTCCACCACAAGGAGTCATCTTCCTGGGTTCCCTGTCTGCACGTTGACACATCATCGGCCGGTCCTGTCTCATCGGCCCCTGCAGACCCCCTCCACGTGAAGAAGGGCCGTTGACTTGTGCGTGAGTATTTCAGGAGACTTCCTGGGGCTCTCCTCCCTCTTCAGGGGCTCTTGACCTCTCACAGGCCACAAAGCTCCTTTCTGGTTGGTGACCTTCCCAGCATTCTTTACCGTTCTTCGAAGAGACACAGGACCTGCGGTGGACGCTCGAATTGCAGGGGACCCACACTTGCCCCGCACCCGCAGTATCGAGATAGCAGCCCCCGGGTCACAGAACCGACAGGCTGTATGACTGGGACCAGCCAGATGTGTCCAGGGAACTCTGCCAGGGTCAGGACCACTGTGCAGTCACCCCACATCCTGTCACTTCCTACCCAAAACCTCAGCTAAGACCTTCAAACAAGAGAAAGGGGGTCGTTGCCAGTCTTGGCTGAGGGGAGTGAGAACTGGTAGATGTTCTGCTAGTTCTGCGGCTCTGGAATAATATGAGAGTGACTGTCTCCTTTCCTGTCGTGAGATGTCACTTCTTGGTGTCTTTCGGAGGTGATCCATGCCACAGTCCTCGGAGTTGACAAGACCTCCCCAGATAGCTCAACAAGAGTGCTGAGGTGAACAAATATGCTTTGTTCCGATGCTGCTTGGCCTGGAAAACAAACAGACAGCCCAAGGGCCTCCCCACGGAGCAGTTTCCAGAGCCGCTCAGTGCCATTGGGGACTGTCACCGAGAAAAGCCACAACAACACAGCCCACCAGCAGAGTTCTGGAGTGACTCTCCGGGTGTCAAATGGCTGCAGGCCTCTCTTTCCCTGCCAGACCCATGAGGAGGTGGCTACTCCTGGAGAGTTGCAGGGCTGAGGCTGAGAGAAGCAGGGGGTGGGCAGGGCTCCAGGCTGGGTACTCCGGACCCTCATACACTCTTCTCTCCCTCACTCTGTTCCTTGGTTGGGGAGGTCTTGTCCTGGCTGCCTTCCGGAGGTGCCTGCTTGGAGGCGGGGCTGGGGCTGCTGCTGGTGGACGGCAGGAGATTGGCTGACTGCAGAACAGCTTCTGAATGCTCACGGGCCTTCATGCGCAGGGCCGCCACGCTGGCGGTGCGGTTACTCTGGCAGCCGTAAGTGGGGAGGAAGGAGAGCCCCATGGGGTCTGGGACACAGCAAGAGCACAGTGGGCCTCCTAGAGGAAGGAAGACAATAGGCTCCATCAGTGTCCACACCCTGTTTCTTAGGGCTGGGGAGGGGCTGGGCCCCAAAAGAGGGACATTCATTCCTTTTGGTTCCAGATACTAGACTGAGGACAAAATCCCAGGTCCCCAAGGATGCATGGCTGTAGGCATCCAGTTGGTAGTCCAAAGGAATATCAGAGCATCAGGAGACCTGGTCAGTCTTGATCCTCTCTCTCACCAGCCATCTGTGTTGTCTTAATCCAACATTGGCTTCTCTGAATCTTAGCTTCTATTTTGGGATATGTATCCCAGGATTGTTATGAGGGGCTGATGAAGTCATCCCACACTCCCAAACTGTGTGTCAAGTCACCCTTGACAGCTCAGTGTGAGGCTTTGCTGGGTAGCCAGCCACTGTGTCAGCTGCCAGCTCGAAACCACTCACAGCTTCCATGTGAGACCAGAACACATCCCATCCAAGAAGGTCAAATCTTTGTGAAGCATACCTTTGCAGGGACCACATGGGGGGGGGGGGGGACCACATGGGATATAAAATGGAAGTGGTGGTGTGGTCTGCCTGCAATGTTGGAGAAGCTGAGCAAGGCTCGCCATGTGCACCAGCTCATTGCAGGTGTCAGCGGCCTAAGCTGATTATCTTTCCAGTTATAAGAATTCTTTTCCAAATGCCTGCAAAGTTTCCGAGAAGACATACTGCTCACTAAGTCATTTGGATCTGGCCATTTGATGAAGAGAACTGTTGGCTATTGCTTATGGCCCCAGGGCTGGAAGGACTGAGGTCTGCGGCTCTGAAATAGTTGTTGGAAACACATTTAGCACAAACCCATGCCATGGGTTATTATTCTTCCTCACTTGTGGCCTATTGGCAGGCAAAGATGAGACATACTGCACTGCCATCCCTGAAGGAGCCCACGCCAGAGCTGAGAACCATGGAAAGACTAGAGTCCTCTGTGTCCGATTCACCTGCCATCCCGGACATGCCCATAAGTGCTTGTGGCTGATTTTCTACTCTCTGAACATGGCTTGAAATACCCTCTTCAGGCCACGTCAGAGCAACAACCCAAATGCCACTGCCCACTTAGCCTTCAAAGCCATGAAGGCCTGTGTCTCACAGAGACCAGCCTCTGGGGGTGACCTCAGGAGTAGGCATCTGGAAGGCCTCCACCCTGCTTTCCCAGGGACAAGCTTTGTCTCTCAGTGCCAGGGCTGGGCAACCCTCCTCCTCTGCAGCATATTCAAGGGCTTTGCCCTTCTTTGCCCATCCTGCTCAAAAGCAACAAGAAGATCCCCTTGGCCCTGTTCTCCATCACCTCTCATCACCAGTATGGCCCTGAGAGGGGTGAGTATTCCTCCTCGATCTCTCCAAATAAAGAGCCAGTCTCCCTGCCTTATAGAAGTGAGGGCAGCCACTTCCGGCGCCTTGGTTTTTAAATGAGGACCTGCTATCTATACACAGGTAGCAGCTACCACGATGGGGAGATGTACCACCAAGGCCAGGTGCACAAGGGAATTCTGAGAGCCATTTTCCAAACCCTGACCGCCTGGCTGGCATCTAACCTGAGGTGCATTTGATCAAGCTCTGAGCCCTGCCTGTTCCCTATTTCCCATGGCTTCACACAAAGTGGTATGCTGACACACGTCATAGTGAGATGTCACTGCAGAGATTCAGTTTTTGCTGGGAAGGATGTCTGTGCAGGCGCCATGATCTGGGGACCTCCCCTAGGAGGTCTTCTCCCCTCCAAGTCCCCTTTCCAACAAGGCACTTGTTGTCTAAGAAGGTGTGAAGAACCAAATTGTGAAGAGACTAAAATACTAAGAATTGTGGTCGCTTTGGGGAGAGGGATTGCAAAGAATTTGTGGTTCCTCAGTTTGGAATGTTACACTTTTCTATAAAGATCACAAACTTCACTTAAACCTAGAAACCTTCTTTGTTAATGAATAGTAAAAAGAAAGAAGACTGGAGATGACCCAGCCTTCTGAGAGGAGGCCGGGTGGCAGGGAGCCCAGGGCCACACACAAGTTGAAAGTCCCAGAGAGTGGGCTGGGGACCTGGAAGAAGCCGTAACTTCAGGATTAACAGGCTCAGCCCTAAGCAGCCACTGTTTTGAACTACCTAAGGAAGGCTAGTTTTGCCACAGAAGAGTACTTGCTCCAGCGTGTCATGTGAGTTAGATGCTCTGTGACTCAGGTGACAATTACCTTCTGTAGAATACAGAAGTGACAAAGCTTCTCCTGAGGCCACAGTCTACATGCCCTAGGTGACACCAACAATGGCCCCAACAGCCTCCAATAACTTCAGTCCTGGCCCTCAGGCCCCAGATTTAGAGGTGAATAAAAATAATTCAGAACCCAGTTTGTGGCCCATTTCCCATCCCACCCCCACACTACACAGATGGGGAAACTGAGGACCAAATGAAGTCAAAGGCTCTAGGGGATCCTATGATTAAAAACTGTAAGTGCTGCACACGATGGAGTGACGTTCTTCTTTGGAAGGAGACACTGACCCATGTCACAACAAGAAGGGACCCCGAGGACTTGATGAGTGAAATTAGCCATTAGGAAGACTGTGCTCCAGGATTCCAGTCACAGGGCATACTAAAGACAATAGACAAATCAACAGGGACAGGAAGGAGAATTCTAACTCTGGAGGCTGGGGCAAGCAGGGACAAGGGACTGCCATCTAATTAACACAGCTCTAGTTTTCGGAGAGGAAAAGACTTCAAAGATCTCACGAAGTAAACAATCATCCCTCAGCATTCATGTAGGACTACCTGCAACACCAAAACCCAAGGATGCCTTAGTCCCTTATAAGAAAGTGGTAGTGTTTGCACAGAACCCATGAGCACCCTCACACACTTCCTCTCATCTCTGCATGATACAAGCATTGGGCAAGCAGCCGTCATACCGTATTGTTTAGGCAATCATCACAAGAAAAATGTGTCTGCCTGGGTCTGCATAGATCCAAGTTTCAACCTGTAGGTGGTTGAATTGAGAAATGTGGAACTCTGTACATCCAGGTGGTTGCATATTTAATGACATTGAAATGTACACTTAAAAGTGGTGAAGGGGTTGGAGATCTGGCTGAGCAGTTAAAAGCACAAAATGTTCATGCAGAGGACCCAAGCTCAGTTCCCAGAACACACATCAGGTGGCTAACAACCACCTGGAATTCCAACTCCAGAGGACCTGACACCCTCTGGCCTCCAGGGCGTAGCACTCAAATACATATATTCCTCCTGTAGACATACATATATACACACCATTAAATTAATTAAAATAAATCTTTTTTAATGTGGCTAAGATAATAAAATTAGTTAAATGCACTTTTCCATAACTAAAAATAAATTTAAAAAACTGACAGGTTCAAAGGATGGGTCCAACTAGTAGTCTATGAAGATAAGGACCACAAGAGACTGCTAAGACTTTTCAAATTCCTACAGTGACTGAGGACTTCCAAAGTCCCTGGGGCCACCCTACACTGGCCTAGCCATGCAGCTTCACACCCACTGGCTAATTCCCTCAACCCTGCTGGCTTGGTGGGTCTTTGTCTAAAGCAGCATTGCAGGGTTGTAAACCTCCATCAAGCTGGTACATGCCTATAGATGAGACCATGAAGCAGGGCACCGATTCTCAGATGGACACTGACCACTGGGTTCCTAAGGCATTCATCAATGGTCAAATTGTCTAAATGAACTCACAAATGCCTGAACCCCCATCCAGGAAAGCTGAGGAATGAAGCCTCAGCAGAGTGAAGGATGTCCAGTGGGGTATCAAAAAGGGCCTTTCCCTGTCCTTCCCTGCCCTGCTCTGAATAAAAACATGGAAGATGTAACTAGCCAGGATGGAAATGTGTATGAGACAGACAGGAGATAGACTGTCTATGTGATAGCATCAAGAGCAAGCAGAAGACAATGGAGTCAGGATGGGATCTAACAGGGAGGAGTGTAGAATCTGTGATCTGTGCCCAGTGATCCAATTGTCCAAAGTGAAACCTGCTTTGTGTAGCTGGAGGGCTTCTCTCCAGGTTCCCCAAGCCCCGCAGTCCCACAATCCACTTATAAAATAATCACTCAGACGCTTATATCACTTATAAACTGTATGGCCGTGGCAGGCTTCTTGCTAACTGTTCTTTTATCTTAAATTAACCCATTTTTATAAATCTATAGCTTGCCACGTGGCTAGTGGCTTACCGGCGTCTCTACATGCTCTTCTCCTCGCGGTGGCTGCAGTCTCTCTCCCTCCGCCTTCCGCTTCCCAGAATTCTCCTCTCTCCTTGTCCCACCTACCTCCTGCCTGGTCATTGGCCATCAGTGTTTTATTTACATAGAGTGATATCCACAGCACTTCCCCTTTCTTCTTTTTTTAAAAAGGAAGGTTTTAACTTTAACATGGTAAAATTACATATAACAAAACAATTACCGAGCAAGAATTATAGTTACAATATTAAAGAAGATGTCCTATCTATCTTATATTTGTGAGTTTAAGGTTTTATAGCTAACTTATCTTTTATCATAACTGAGGAAATTACGACTAGCGAGGAGAAGAGCATGTAGAGACGCCGGTAAGCCACTAGCCACGTGGCAAGCTATAGATTTATAAAAATGGGTTAATTTAAGATAAAAGAACAGTTAGCAAGAAGCCTGCCACGGCCATACAGTTTATAAGTGATATAAGCGTCTGAGTGATTATTTTATAAGTGGATTGTGGGACTGCGGGGCTTGGGGAACCTGGAGAGAAGCCCTCCAGCTACAAATGGCGCCCAACGGCTCGAGTTTCCACCTTAAACCTGAGAATATTTAATAACCAATTCTAAACAGAGCCGAAACCAGGTTCCTGCTTCTTGTCTCATATGAGCAGCTAGACGCCGCAAAACGCAGGTTTGAACACTGGCGGGTTCCTGGCGGGTGCGTTTGACCGGCAGTATGGCGGAAATGAGGCATCTGCCAGCGACAAATTAAGCTGTGTGGTAGATTTAGTCTTTACTAGTATTTAAAAAAAAAAAAAAAAAAAAGAGGTTTCTGGGCTACATGCTGCTTTGATAAAAGCTTAGACCCACTATTTCTGAGACTTGATGACTCCCAGAGCTGGCGGAAAACGTACCACTGCCATGTTGGGAAGCTGAAGTGGGCGGAGCCAGCAGCCACAGCGCCGTTTCAGGCTTACAATGGTACAGTTTAAAGCAATAGGCTCAAGGCTCAAGGTAATATAAAACATAAGCCACATAAAGATGGCTACCACACAGAGAATCTGGATTATGTTCTCTTTGATATTCATAACTAAAGAAAAACATTTGATTACAAAACCTGTTGAGTTATGCCAAAATGTATATTTTAAAGGTACCTTGACTTCAAAATTTGGATATAAGGATATGTTACTTTGGAAAAGAGGTTCTGCTTTTGTTTCCACAGAAAGCCAGAGGCTGTGGACTTGTTCCAGATTAAGATACATCAGGTTTCACCAGCCAAGACCCCCTGAAAGGTCTCCGATGACACCATGGCCCAGATGATCCAACATCCAGACCGGTTTCAAGGCAACTGGTTCACACAATACAGCCTCACGGACTACTCCATAGGTCTAAAATTTTCTTTGTATCCCCATAAGATACAGCGCCCCCCTCCAGCAGGAAGTAGTAAGAGATGCTACGCCCAAATTCCCAAATATACCAAGCTGGCTTTGGAGGTGGAATTGGCTCACTCCCCCTCTAAACCCAGACATATTGCTTTAAAAAAAATGGTTAATTGATTCTTGTGTCCCAAATCAGAAGAGCCCTCTGGTGTGGGACAGACAAAAACCAATATTTTTATTTAAAACAGGTTGATTATAAATGTGATCTCTTTCAAAAAAAAAAAAGAAAAGGGGATATGATATAGATATATAGGAGGATATGGAGATGATAAGATAAAAGGGTAGATTAATGAACCTACTTTTAAAGAATAACTTGTTTAAAATGTTTTACATTGGTATAGATTTTAGTTTATGTTTAAAATGTTTTACATTGGTATAAATTTTGGTTCATTGATACAAACTTGAAGTTAATTTTGTTATACTCTCTCTATATATGTATATATTTCTATTCTTGTTTGAGGTGTTGTGTTTATATAACTCATTTAAAATTGTAATGGATAATTAAAAAATAGATTAATAATTAGTCATCTATGATAATCATATCTGTAGCCATGTTAGTTAAGTCTTCTAGGTATACATAGATATATTTCAGATAGATAGGTAATCTTCAAACACTTCATAGACCTGGAGAATATGGCATTTAAATAACTTAGAATTCTGTTGATGTGAGACACAATTGCTCCTGGCTGCACCAATTGATCCCGAGAGAATGTTGGGCTTCTAAGACATTTCCATTCGAAAGTTTGTCTTTTTGGCACAAAATGGCCTACTGGGCAAAGAACTGCCCTTGCCTTGACGGCTGACAGTACAAATGCAATGCTGTCCTTTCTGGACAAGCGGGACACAAGGAAAGCGACCACTGTACTCTGCCAAGACAGGGTAAGATGGTCTCTCAGAATTCCTGCTTCTGAAAATGGTCTGTCAGATACTCTAGGCCTGTAGCCAATTTGAATGCACCAACAATGCTGAGAAACTTTAGGTGACTGTCCAGGCTGCCAGCTGTCTTGGTCTACTCTTGCAAGACTCCCGAAGTTGCTTGCATCCGTCTACCATTTCTCAAGTACCATTATGTTCCTTCTCAGGTCTTTGATGGGATTGAAGACTAGCAGTTATAGTTACAACTTAGTATATATAATATCTTAGATAGAACATATTAAGTATTAGATTCAGGTTCTTTAGGATAGGACACCTTTGAATGATCTTTGTAACATGCCGTTTACCTATGCTCTATACTTCTCTGGATTTTAGAATGTGTTTCTTGCTTGATATTGTTTGCATTGGTTGTAGTTACATCTTATCTAGGTCATTATCCCTCATTATTTCTGGACAATATTTGATAACCATTCCTTTGTATATAGTCTTGTATTAGTTTAGAACCTTCTTCTTTAGACAAAAAGGGGGAGATGTAGTGGGTAGCCATTCCAGCCTGGATCTGGAAGCTCCAACCCCCATTGAGACTCTGGCAACTGTCACGCCTACGAGGCGGGGCGAGGGGAGGTGCTGGAAACCTGAGAGCTGGATGGGCAAGCGCTCGCTCGGGGCTCGGTCTCTGCGCCTGGACCCTGGATGGTGGAGATTGATTGTGCAGAGCTCCAGAGAACACCGCTGGATTGCTAGACGCCTTCCCCAGACCCCCGCGACCTATCCATTCTTTCATTTGTAAGTCATCCACTAAATAAATCTTCCTTTTAACTACGTGGAGTGGTCCTTATAATATTCCCCAATAGCTTTGTCCATGAGTATGTTGTCAAAGTGACTTTATGGGAACCTTGTTGTGACCCCATAATGTTATAAGCTGCCTTAATAGAGGCAAAATCCACAGGAATGAGGATGGAAAAATCTTCTTCCTCTCGGGTGGCTATACTATGCCTTTAGTACTCCACCAACAGATTCCTGCCATCACTCTAGGAAAAGGGGGTGACACTCCAGATTGCTGGGTACACACACACATATTCATTTAAATAGCCATCAGCCAATATCTCCCTTAAATCTCACAGCCATTTTTAAACAAAGAAAACAATGACTTCCACATAGAATCCCTATAAATCTAACTCTTGATTTCTCAGTAATCTTGCAAATAAGGGCAGGCCACCAGATGTTTCCACAAGTCATCATCCCAAATAGCTTGCATGGCCAAAACACTCCTGAGAACTTGAGACAACAGTGGTGAACTTCGTCCTCCCTGTCTCCAGAGTAGTTGGTTATCGAAGGGCCACAGTGGGGAAATTCAGGCCAAGACTCAATGCCCGGGAAAAGTTCATTCAAAGCCTTTCCCGGTGCTTCTGGGTTCTTGTACATGCATTTCTGGCTACAACTGTCTGGTTTAGAAGGCTGTCACAAACAGGGAAAGCAAACATGTTGGTGGGTAATATAGAGGAGACAAGATTACATAAACAGCCTTTAAAAAAACAAACTCAAAACACATAGAAACCCAGGGCTGTCTAGTCCTGGGAAAGCCCACAAGGGAGGACTAGGGAGGAAGCCCAGGGGTAACATGCTCACTGAGTCAGAATAGGGGCCTGAGTTCAGATCCCCAGAACCCACAGAAAAGCCTGGTTCAGTGGTCCTCGCCTGTACCTTCTGAGCTGGGGGCCAAAGACAGGCAGATTCTAGGGCCTCACTTCCAGCTGAAATGGGAAGCTCCAGGTTCAGTCAGAGACCCTGTGTCAAAAGCTAAGATAAAGTGATGGAGGGAGATAGCTTTTGACTTCCGCTCCTTCTTGAACAAGTGAGCACACACACATATGGACAAACATGTACACATATATGTGTATACACACACACACACACACACACACACACACATATAGATAATTTTTTAAAAAAATTAGGAAATGATGGCTTGAAGCTGTCATAACAGATTGGCAAGTCACACAAAATGAAGTTGTATGAAGCTTTGAAATCCACGCCACACTTATGACTATTAGTGACAGTGACATCGAGTTGGCCAGAAGAGGCTGAGCATTCTTCTCTAGTGCATCAAAGAAGTAACAAAGACATTTAGAAAATGCCTACAGCAAAATCAAGTCATCATTGAGTTCAGAAGCTCAAGGATGAAAGGATGTCTCTCGGCCTGCTTCTTACTTCATTTCCACTTCATAAGTTACCACTGAGATCTAGTCTAGAAAGTAGGGTGCTAAGTCCTCAAACTGTAACTTCCATAAATCCTGAAAACAGTAGAGAGCAATTGAAAGTCCCAGCTCACAGCTTCCTCAGTTTTCTGTTCTAATCGGCCTGACTTGTTCTGAGTATCCCAGAGCATGGCCCCGAGAACAGGAGATGGGCGTCACAATGCTCCACTGAGGCGACATTCCCCACCCTGCCATGGGGACAATTCCTGCACTCTTTTGGCCACGTTTATTCCTCCGCCAAATTTTCCATCTGCCCCAGAAACAGAATATTCATTCTATTATGAGAATTTTGAGAAGTAAGATAAACAAATGTTCAAAGCTCCTGATTTCTAGACCTGGAGAGCCAGAAGGGATTAGCTAGAGAAGTTATCATTCAATCTTTTTTTTCCTTCGTTTTCCCATCTTGTTTTGTTCTTAGTTTACCAAAATCCATCATCGGATTGGGCCAAAAATTAAATTCTCTACAAAGGAAGATGTTCTGGTATGGCACACGGCAATGAGAACCATGAGTGGTCTGCTCGTCAATATCCAGAACATACTGCTTCTGTGTTGAACTTGCACTGCGGGAGAATGGCTAGTGCCATGGGAAAGACAAGAACTAAATAGCAAGCAGGTCTAGGGACAGGAAGTCAGAGTGATCCGGCTTTGACATATATGTGGGCCCGCAAAATCTGTATATTGAGGTCCTAATCCTCACAGTGATGTCACAGGGAAGCAGAGCCTTTAAAAAATGATTAGTTCACAAGGGAAGCATTCTTCCTGTAGGATCTCAAAGAACTTGAGAGGTGATCGGTAGATGATAGACAGACAGATAGATAGATAGACAGAACTTGAGAGGTGATGGGTAGATGATAGACAGACAGAACTTGAGAGGTGATGGGTAGATGATAGATAGATAGATAGATAGATAGATAGATAGATAGATAGATACATACATACATACATACATACATACATACATACATACATACATACATGATAAATAGACTGAAGAAAGGAAGGAAGGAAGGAAGAAAGGAAGGAAGGAAGGAAGGAAGGAAGGAAGGAAGGAAGGAAGGAAGGAAGGAAGGAAGGAAGGAAGGAAGGAAAAGAAAAAGAAAAAAGAGCACACACAGCTGTCCACACTATCTATGGGGGATTGGTACCAGGACCCCCTGAGGATATGAAAACCCATGGATGCTCAAGTCTTTTAAATAAAGTGACAGAAGTTTGTCATTTTTCACACTCCTCCCCTAAACCGTAAATAATTGCTAAACCCCTTGTAACAAATACCTAATAAAATGTAAGTGCTGTGAAGATAATTGTGCTGTATTCTTTATTGTACAACAAGAAAAAGTCAATTTTCTATTTCTTTCTCTGTGGGGTTGAATCTGTGGGTGTAGAACTCTCAGAGGAATCCAATAACATGCATATAGAATATTTACAAATATATATGGCATGTTGATTTTGTTATCACAGGTATGTATAAATTTACATTTAAAAATTTTTAGAAATATAACATTTATTAATTTTAATAACAAATTTAAATTTATAAATAAGTTACAGGGTAAAAAAAAAGTTGCACAAATACCAAAAAAAAAAGTGGTTGGTTCTGTTTGCTGGTTATGTATCATCTTTTATTTGCGTTGTATTGTATTTTCTGAGCTAAGGAGGTATTGCTCTCATCAACAGCATGTCTGGTACTTCTTGTGGCCTCTGCTTTCCAGTCTGCTCCCATGCAGACAATGGGACAGATGTTGCTCCAGTCCCCTGAAGCTGCAAAGGAGCAAAGACTATGTCCTCAGCTCCCAGCAAAGACTCTGAATGGCTAATGGCCTCCGGCTGCACCAGACTATTAGTACAGACATAAAGCTGAGGATGCACGGTGAGATTCACCCAGAAACACTCCATACATCTCCCAGTCGGTGAGAACTGACATCTGTAAGTCCCGTCACATGGGACCCAAGCAGCCCCTAAGCCTGTAACACCCCCCAAAACCTCCCTCCCTTAGACCACCAACTTCTGCCATCATGCAAAAATACGTGGTCCTTAAACACAGCCTGAGAATTGTTTTGTTTGGGAAAATACTACCTCCTGGACACTAAATTAAAACATACAATTACATTTCCATTAAGTTACAGCAAATTCTGCTGAACTGATCTAATCGGCCTCTATCCCTATATGACATCATGCTTTAAAGGCTTGGCCTGAACATAAATACTTAATGTAATAAATACAGTCTGAAATATTTGATCTTCTTGGCAGCTTAATTGATCTACTACAGAGACTGACAGGAAAAATTAAGTTAGCTCTGTCTCGTCTCTGCCAATAGCACAGTTTCCTCCTAAAGGGCCATGTGACCCATGTGGGTGGCAGGTAGTGTTCGGCTACACTGTTTCCTTGTTGGGACATTCCAGTTTAATGGAAAGTTGAACGAGAGCAGCGATGCATGGACTGGTGCGACATTTCTTACCAATGCTGTAGTCCTTTTTGCTTTCTAACCAGATAAATAAATGAAGAACCATATTTCTGAGCCCCATTACCTATTTCCTAAATTCTCGAGGAGAACCTGCATGGGTCTGTGAGCAGATGCCCGTGATATTTTCAGCCTGGATTTAGGAGCTGTGGCTAGGTGTGTTTGTCATAACCAGCTACACTGCAAAGCCGAATTCATGCTCAGCCACTGTCTCCTGCTATGGACCCCTGATTATGTGTTCCTGGTCCTGCCCTGTGGTGTTTCAGCCTTTGCACCATGAGATATTCGCTTGTGTGTTTTCGTCACGCTTCCAAGCTTGCTGTAAGTACCCTTCTCCAGCCCGTGATCCCAGAACCAAAGGGTCCCGTTTTCATACAACGTAAACACTCAGGGAATATGTGGGGGATGGAGAAAGCGAGGGACAATCTGTCCTTTCTAGCGAGTTGGCCCATGCCAGTCTCTCAAGATTTCTATGGCCCAGGTTCCAAGCCTCCTCATGGAAGGGAACCCCGTGGCCACGGCAAAGTCACACACTGTGATTGATACCAAGAGCATGAAGCTACTTTGGCAAGTTCCTATAGTGCTACTAAGCCTGAATCACATACTACCTTGATGCCCTCTACCACATATAAATCCGATACCTCCACATTTACTCATCATTCAGAAAACATTCGTGGACAGGGGCCAATTCTACTCACAATCGCCACCAGGTGTTTGATGCCATTCCAGGGTTAATGAAGGTGTCCTGTTTCTTCCTAGATGCTTTTCCAGAGGTTTTTGGGGTGTTGTTGTTGTTTTGGTTTTTTGTTTGTTTGTTTGTTCCCACATCTGAGAACCCCCAGCACAGCCAGCGCAAATGCAGGGGCATGCATAGGCTGTTTTTTCTGGCTGCCTTGCTCAGCCTCTGGCACCAGCTGAACACTTCCTCTCAGCTCCCCGCACTCCTGGGCCCCATTGATTAGCAGGAAGGGCAAACCCATCAGCACCCATAGGAAATGACTTCCAGAAAATGAACTGGAGGTTTTAAGCTAGAAGATGACAGCAGGTGCCTGTCAAAGAAACAGAATCAATCCGAGAGCCTGGCCTGGGGTCTCAGAGAGGCACACTCGGGTGTCCCGCTGACGTGGCCTGCCACTAGCAGATGTACTCTGTGACCTTGAGCAGTACTATTGCTTCTGCTGGCCTCAGTTTCCCCCACTGCTACATGGAGAGATGTTCACCGAGGAGGTTCCTCACAAATCATGAGTGTCAGGTTCTCTACCCCTCCAGAATTTGAATGTACACCCCCACACACACACACCGCTGCAAAGGTCCATGTATTATTAAAAATTGGTCCCCAGCCTGTGGCACTGTTGAGATGGTGGGGATTTTAGGGGGTGAGACTGTGAGAAGAAGTTAGGCCCCTGGGGACATGTCTTTGAAAGGCAGATTGAAACGCTGACCCCCTGCTCTCCCATCCCTTTGCTTCTCAGCTGCCGTGAGGAACAGGCCTCCTTCACCACATGCCCCTGCTGTGACGCTCTATGCAGCCAAAGGCTCAGAGCAATAGTACAAAAAGATGAAACTTCAGAAACCAGGAGCTGAAACAGACTTCTCTTCCTTTTAAGTTTAGTGTCTCAGATATCTGCTCACCATCCCAGGAGCTAGCACTGATATAAATAATGAACAACAGCCAGGCAGAGAGGGAGCTAGGACAGACCCAATCACTTTCCACATGAGGAATGACCATGCTCTGTCCCTCAGGTTCCCTGTTCCCCTAAACTCTTGCATTAGGGAATCCTGCAGGCCTGCAGCTTTCCCGGGGCACTGGGCACTGCCCATGCACCATGGGCCTCTATCACTGCCCCCTGGGGGCCAAGAGGCCCTTCCTTGGATGAGCAAATATTTGTGGGGTTTAAGTTCTTCTGCCCCAGACATCTAAACCCAAGCTCTTATCAGGCCCAAACTAACCTCTGCTCCTTGTCCTCTTGGCCCTAAAGTCAATTGCTATTACTAACTGGAATTGCTGTGCTAGGCTTGGAGACATGCCTACTTACCATAGCACCTCTAGGTGTGGCCATGATGACCCTCCTTTCACAGGTGACCCAGTAAGGGGAAGAAGGAGCTGAAGCTAGTCCATGTGTCCCAGGAAGCCCTCACCCCACCCCCACCCCCGGGAATCTCCTACACCTCTTTCAAACCTTCCTCACTCCTCTGCCGAACAAATTCTTGTCATTTGCACATCTCTGTCGCCTGACTCAAGGATTCATAGCCAACTTAACTCCCTCTGCATATCCAGCCCCCTAGCCTTCCAGCCCCTTAGGGTAGGGAATCACCTAAGCCATTATTGGATGCTTAGCCCTTAGAGCAGTCTGTGGTGTCCTGCTGATACTGGATGATGAAGGCTCAGGGCTTTGGAGAAACACAGACAGCCTAGAGTACAGGCTAGGATCAATATCCCTCTACCTTCCTAAAGAGCCTTTCTCCACTCCCAGAGTACCTTGGCCTTCTCTCCTGCTTTCCCCAAGCTTCATTACCTTCCACTCTGCAAAGACCATGCTGGGGCAGAGGTGAGTGTCTTAGAAGGATCTAGAGCAATGGTTCTCAACCCCTTCCACAGGGGTCGCCTAAGATCATCGGAAAACACAGATATTTACATTATGATTCGTAACAGTAGCAAAATTACAGTTACGAAGTAGCAACAGAAATAATGTTATGGTTGGGGGTCACCACAGCATGAGGAACCGTATTTAAGGGTTGCAGCATTAGGACGGTTGACAACCACTGATCTAGAAATTAGTCCAATATAACCAACACCTTCAAAGTGTGTATAGCAATGACTGGGAAGTGAGCTGAGTTTAAAAACAAATGCCCTAATTCATGTCACAAGATCAACATATCCCTTATAGCTATGGTTGTTGGTCTCCAAAGAAAGCTTCCAATGAAACATAGCTCTAGTACTGAAGCCCTGGGAAGTTCCCTCCCCCAAGTCTGAGCTGGCCCCGGGATTGGCTTTCATCACTACAATATAGCAAAGATAGTACCCATCCAGCTGTGGGCCAGGTGTGGAAGGCTTGGCAACTCCTGCTTTTATACTCTTGGAACCTTACCACCACCAAACTTCATCCCAGCCCAGAATGAGAGGAACCACAGAGAGAAAGAAGGGGTGCCCCTGCTCCTGTCTGGAAGATCCCGAGTAAAAGCAGCAGAACCGTCCATCAGAGCCCAGCCAGTCCTCAGGACTCGGGGAGAATGAAGCAGGTTCATTATGTAACAGGCCCACTGTATCTGTTCCTGGATTCATCAGAGGAATCATATTCTCTGCTGAACACATCCAGACATTTTTCTTGTAATCACTCCCCGCACAACAATTTGCCAAGCCTTCAAATAGCATTAAGGAGCATAAGTAACCTAGTGATGGTTTAATGCAGACGGGAAGGTAGTATGGGTTATACACAGACACGACACCGTTTTATTGAAGGGACTTAGTGTCTATAGACTGTGGTGTCCATGGAGGATACTGGAACCAATCCTTATCAGAACAAAGAACAAGTGTGCTAAGATTTGAGGTAATCATGGCTAAGCAAAGCTAAACCAAAACCTGGATTAGAGATTCTAAGAAAATAAAACCAGCCAATGCTGGTGAAGATTCGGGAAAAGCAGAACAAATATTCCTTGCCTGTGAGAATGTAAACTGGCGAAGCCACTGTGGAAGTCAGTACAGATGCTGCTAAAAGAAATAAAATAGAAAGATTATAGGGGAGGGTCCACCAGAAGAACTCTGTGTGAAAATGCCAAAGGAAACCCGCTACTCTGTAAGCTAATGGTAAATAAACAGAGAGGCACAGATCAACCTCTTTGTGATAATAAATGCAGAAAGCCTAAAGAAAATATTAGCAAATCAAATCTAGTAATCTATAAAAAGGATAACATGACACATCTAATTTGGGTTTACTTCGGGAATGTAAACATTTAAAAAGCCAATCAACATAATTCATCATATTAACGCAAAGAAAAACCATGGGACCATTTCAGCAGCTGCTGAGAAAACATCTGATGAAGCTCTGCGTCCACTCTCAGCACTGATTTTAAAATCATGAACGAGGACAAGAAGGGGGTAGCCCCCTTTGATAAGAGGCCTCTTGAAAAGTAAAGATAAGCCAGGCATGGTGGCACATTCCTATAATTCCAGCATTTGGGAAGCTGAGGCAGGAGGATTTTGAGTTTGAGGCCAACCTGAGCCATAACATATGTGAAACTTTTTTCTTGAAACACCAAGGGCTGAGACTATAGCTTTGTGGTCAATCACATGGTTACTGTGGGAGACCCTGGGTTCTGTCTTAAGCACCACAAATAGTTAAGCAAATAAGGATCATAGACAGGATTGTAAGGCCTTGAGAGCTTTTCCAGGGGAGCAAGAATAGGACAAGACAGTTAACATCAACAGGACAGGAAGATGGAGTTGGGTGTGGTGGCACCCGACTTTAATCCCAACGCCAGGGAGACAGGTCGAGCTCTGTGAATTCAAGGCCAACTTGCTACATAGTGTCTGCAGAGTGAGATTTTGTCTCCAAAAAAGAGATGCAATATTGTCTGAGTTTGTTGATTTTAAAGGTCTACAAGAGCAACCTCAAAATGTCTACATCTAATTGGACAGAGAGTCTCGGAACTGAGGAAACCAGGACGTGATGACCAGTGGCGCTGGAAAGATGGTTACAGTAAAGGCTGATTAGCACAGCTACTTACGTGAGGTGTTAGCTGTAATCTCAACAAAACTTAGTTAGGAAGTCAGTCGAGCACAGGACTACCTGGTAGGGTCACTTCTACTCAAGATTATTTGAGAAGCAAAGACAGAAGGAGAACATAAGCCCAGGAGTTGAAGGTGGTGGAGGCAACATAGCAAGACTCTGTCTAGAAATAAAACAAGAAATTGATATACCAGGAATTCTAACCAGCAAATCCAGACAAGGAAAGGAAGAGTATACAAATATGAAAAAAAAAGAGACAAACTATACTTAGAGATGACCTTCTCAAGTATATGAGCTGTCACAAAGAATCTACAGCTAAACCTAAGTACACAGAGCAACACAGCCTGAGAGAGCAGACTCTCCCAAAATGCACACTGTGTGATTTATCTTCAGTCACGTGCCACTTAAAGATGGGAAGTTTATTCTGAGAAACACCATGAAAATTTCACCATGGTGTGAACGAACATCATGTGATGCACCTGTGATACGGTGTGTGTGTGTGTGTATGTGTGTGTGTGTGTGTGTGTGTGTGTGTGTGTATGTGCACAATTCAAATGGCAAAAACTACAGTATTCCAGAATGCCCACTTCAATGGGAAAGCTATCTCATCCTAAAAATCAGCAGGTTGACTGCATTTAGGTGAAGCAAGGAGATGTGACTTCCTTGAGGAAGGTCTCCTGTGATGCCACTGGCAAGCTTGCTGGACAGAGCATAATGTGCGTCATGAAAACTCTCTCCTGGCACACTCGATTCCGTGAATCACAGGTTAGAGGCATGGAGCTAAGCAGTTCAGTCCTCCAGGGAGCTCCTTCCTCGGCTGCCCTAGCCTCTCCAGCCCCCAGCAGGGCCTGCTCACCTGCAGCCAGCACTTTCCCGGAACAAACCCAAGTGCCACTGTGGCCGTTAATAACCTCTTCTATACTAATGAATCACAATCCCAAGGCTGTCCATTAAGACAACACAGAAAAATTCTTGATGTTGTCCTCTGGATACCCACTGCTGTTCTGTCAACCTTCCCTGTCCAAGCAGGGTCCTGTGACTTTCTATCAAGAGCCACGCTATGTGAGAGCCAGGCCAGCCTGTCTGACCAGTGTGAGTCCTCTCAAAGCATTCCATAGGCAAAGCACATGACCTAGAAAGCACCACGACACCGTACAAGAGTTGTTAAAGCCCTTTGACATTGTCAAAACTTAGAGTTATGGAAGATATGAGGCAAGGGTTGGTGGGAGGGGCATGCCAAGAACAACAAAGCTCCAGGACATAGAAGTCTCGGGAGCAGATTTTTCTGTGGGTCCGTAAGAGATGACCAGGCATGCCACAAGATGAAATCATAGGACTCTGAGCACTAGTGGCAGGCAGTATTCAACTCCCACGGCTGTCTATTGTCCTCACGCATGGCCTCCACATTCCATCCCATGTACACATTCCCCCGACTCTGCTAATCTGCTAACACACACACACACACACACACACACACACACACACACACACACACACACACACACAAATTTTTAAGGACTTACCAAAAAGGCTAGAGAAAGGGAGAGCTCAGGCCGCACCAGCCAGGCCACTTATTAGAATCCATGCTAGCCTCTGCACACTGACTAAGGAGGAGCGTGCCTGGGTTCAGGTTTCTGACTCTGTCCCTGGTGAACAGTTGCCTGGCCAGGGGAGCCAGCTGCTTCACTCTCAGATGGTGGCTACTCAGTGAGCCTGCAAGCTGGTCTCACACATCCCCTCTGCACACTCCTCAAAACTGCCCCACTAGAGGGTCCACAGGCTCCTCCCACCAAAGGCTGTCATCGTGGACTTTCTATATGCCTCTGTTTCCATCGCCAGCGTCCCCCAGCTGACCAGCACAACTGTGTCCTAGTGCACTGCGTCATCCCTAAGGTCACAACACCGAGCCTCCCGTGTATGCACCATAGCCCAGAAGCCTGCCTGGCTCCAGACAGCACCACCAGCACCAGAGGACAGAGCAGGAGGCATGGCATGCTTTCTGCCCTCACCTCTGGGCCTGAGACAGCCATCAAGTCCAAACTTCAGAAATGATGGGATGTAGGGATTTTTCAGACAGCGACCAATGTTGGCTTCTCCAGCCGTCTAGCCAAGTCCCAGGCTCTACCCTCAACAGGAATTTCCAAAGAGGCAAAATTGGTCCCTCTGATTTTCTAAGGAAGCCACCATCTAGAGTTACCTGCCTTGACTGCTTAGACTGAGCACAGCCCAGAGAATGGCCAGAAGTCCCTCTTACCTACATACTTTCTGGACCATCCCTCCCCCTCAATGACCTTAACTTTCAAAAATCAGGTGGAGATATAGCCCCATGGAATTTTCCACAAGATCAAAGAAAAAACTAAGCTGCTGGGGTCCAGTCTGACTTTCTTACTCACCAGGGAGGGATGCTTGATAATGGCTTTGCCTTAACAGTGCCCTTTGCCCACATCTGCTAGAGCCAAACATCTGCCCCAACACTGCCAGTTGTGAACAACTGACTTCCTGACCCTGAACTTGAGTTTTCTATTTCTAGAAAGCCGAGACAGGTTCTCTGAGCTCCTGTATACACAATGGTCTTCCCAACTGGCTGATGCAGTCTCTTGCTGGCCAGGGCCCTCGGACACTGAGTTCAAGCCCAAGAGAAGGAGACAGTGGACCCAGCCAGCATCTGGGGGTACAGGCAGTAATGGAAACTGAGTCACAAGCCAGGGCTCCTAGAACTCAACCAGGCCCTAGAAAGTGGGGCTCCTCTCCTGAGTCCACATGCCGCAACTCACTTCATTTTGAAGATTGAGGAAAGTCTGGGAAGAAAGGGGATGTTCTTTGAGAGTTGGGGATCTGACCTCTCTCCAAAGCATTTAACACACGTCCCACAAAACAACTGAGCGTTGAATCTCAAGAGTGTTCAGAAACCAACTTATAACAGAAGGACACATCTCACTCTGTATCCTGGAGTTACCCCAAACAAGTCTCAGGAGCTGCAGAGCCCACCTGGATCTACAGCAGACAGTGGTGCAGCCCTGGGGATTTCCAGATCAGAACCCGTCCTATCTGGAAGAGCTGTCACAGGAGGAAGTGACAACCCGGCCATTATTTCAACCATCCTAGCCCCAGCACACTAGGAAGCTATCCGAATCCCCTCCTTGCCGGATGCTGACCATGTATGTCACCACAAGAACTTAGCAGACAAGACTAAGACGTGAGCCTGCCTGGCCAACACAGAGGAGATTTTCAATAATTGTTCATTTCCCTCCTTTTCCCATGTGCCTGAGCTTGCAGAAAGTGAAAAAGCCAGGTGCTCAGGGAGGCCAAAGGGCGTGGGGCCACAGAGGGTGGCCAGGGAGGGCCCCGGGAAGGGGCTTTGCTGGGGAGGAATCTGAGGAGGAGAGAATAGGAACACAGGAGAAGAATTCAGAAAGCAGAGAAGACAGAGAGAAAAATCCTTCTCAGCTCAGCAGGGACCACAGAAGGGCAGGTCCCTAGTACTGCTCATGGATGTGCTGTGTGTTGACCCCCAAAACTTCGGAGACAGCATTCGAAACACAAACTGTTGTGGACTGAGTGATTGTTCTCCCCCACATTCATGTGCTGACATCTTAACCCACCAGCTGACAATGTTAGGCGGCAGGGCTCTAGGAGAGACAAGGGCTGAGAAGAATGGTGCCCTCCTGAAGGAGGCCTGAGGACTAGCTCACTTACTCTTTCTGCTGTGTGTGTAGCCCAGAGCCAGGCCTCAGTAGAGACCCGTGCTGCTGGAACTCTCACTTCCAAGCTTCTAGAACAACAAGAAACAAATGTCTCTTAACTAAATACATCATAGTCTACATCAGTGGTTCTCAACCTTCCTAAAGCTGTGACCCTTTAACACAGTTCCTCATGTCATGGTGACCCCACACACACCATAAAATTATTTTTGTTGCTATTTCATAACTGTAATTTTGCTACTCTTATGAGTCATAATGTAAATATCTGTGTTGTCCAATGGTCTTAGGCGGCCCCTGTGAAAGGGGTCACTACCCACAGGTTGAGAACCACTGGTCTATGTGCTTCTTTATAGCTGTCCAAAAAAAGTAAGGCAGGAATCTTCCAAATAAAAACACATTTCCAACTTCTATAGAAAATTCAGAAATTCTAGCAAAATTATCCACTCTCCCATTTGCTACCTTCAGCTGGCTTGGTAGGCCACTGGCCCTCTGTGGGCAAAGCCTGCTGGTCTTTCTAACCCCACCTCACCTCCGCCCAGGCCAAATCTTAGAGTTCCTCAGCATCGTTCCTGCCATCACTGTCCCTAGGAACGCAGAATCTGTGTTTTATTCATGCCTGTCTTGACCCAGGAAAACGACAAATCAAAAGAGCCCTCTGCTTCCAGAACAGTAGGCAAGGGCTCGCTTGTCTCTAGGGAGGCAGAATGGGACTACACTGCTCAGTTGTCTCACTTTTTCCCTCTCCCTCTAGAACAATGGTTCTCAACCTGTGGGCCTTGACCCCTTTGGCAAACCTCTATCACCAAAAATATTTATATTATGATTCATAACAGTAGCAAAATTATTGTTGTGGAGTAGCAATGAAAATAATTTTACAGTTGGGGGGGGGGGGGTCACCACAACATGAGGAACTAAATTAAAGGGTTGCAGCCTTATAAGGTTGAGAACCACTGCTCTAGAAGCATCCTAGTATGCTGTGGGTCCACCTTCTCTCCTTACCTAATCCTGACCTGCCAGGAACAGTGTGCACACGGAGGACACTGTAGGCTCCCAGGCAGGCCCCTGCGGTGTGCAGAGATGGTGAGCACACTGTGATTCCTGCCTCCTCTGCAAGGCCCTGCCCACCCCAGGTCCCCCAAAGCAATGTCCTATCAAAGGAATTCAGTTCCTAACAAGGTAGGCACAGGACAGCCTCTGGGGGTGCACAGCCCAGTCCAAAGGGACTAATGAAGGGGTGCAAGGGGAAATGGAGGAGAAAGCAGGGAGGGAGGCAGATGTGTATAAACAGCTGGCCCAATCAGCAGCCCTCTGCCAGCCCTGCCCTCTACCTTAGGACACCATCAAGGTGGATGCTCCCTAAGACACAGAGAGCACAAACCTCAGCTGACCCCCCCTCCCTGCCCACCCACTGCTGCCGGACTGCTCTGCCCTTCCCGTCCCAAAGTTTAGCTCTTGCCTGCCCCACCCTCCCTCAGCCACTGCAGGCAAAGCTCCGCTGAAGGGTCCCATCTCTGCTTCCCAGAGAGAGAGACACCCCGAGAACTACAAGAAAGGAGAAATGTGCAATCGCTCCCACTTAGAGGGCTGGTGTGGAGGGAGCGGAACATGTTTATTAGAGGTGGCCGTTCGCGGCTGAACTGCCCCTCGCCACCGCTGATAGTGCTTTATAGACAGAGGGATGAGGCTTGCCCCTTTGTCGGGATCAGCCCCTTGGATAATGCCAAGCTCCTCTGGGACCTTGAGCTGGCTAAGCAGCCCATCTCTGTGCAGATTGCACACCCCTTATCTGAAATGCCCGAGACCAGAAATGGTTCTGATCTGGGATTTTTTTTTTAAGATATGGGGAATATTGAATATGCATAATAAGGTATCTTGGGGTTGAGCCAGAAGTCCAAACACAAAGTTTGTGTAGGTTTCCTGGGCATTTACACATTGAGCAGGAAGGGAATTTTGCACAATAATTTTAGTACCTCTGACTGTTGACAACCTCCTGTCACAGGAGGCCGGTGTGGAATTTTCCACATGTTGCATCACCTCTATAGTCAAGTGTGTGGTTCCGGAGCCTTTTATACTTCTCAGCTTCGAATTGGGATGCTTCGGCACAAGCAGCGGATATTGCAGGAGGCCTGTTCTCCGGGAAAAACCTGCAGCCCACACCCACATGCCCATCCCCCAGGCCTAACGTGACAAACACCGTGGGGCCCTCCCTCTTTCCGGCCAGCGCAGCAGTCACCAGATGACTAAACATCTCCAGCAGGGTTTTGTTTCGTGCTGTTTTGTTTTTGTGGACTGGGATTGAAAGACACTAGATAAGCCCCCACTTCTGGGGACAGTGCCCCCAGAAATCCCCACGGAACAGCCCGGCAAAGCCCTTTGCTCTGGGCCTGACCAAGCAAACTACAGTAGATGTCTCCCCTCTCAATACCAGCCACTGACAAGACATCGGAAGTCCTAAGGATTCAGACCTCTGTCCTGAGGAATCCCCGCGGAGCGCAAATAAGCAAGATGCACAGAACAGGTCCTTGGAAGCTGAGACAGCCATCCCTCCCAGACCTCCCCAGGAGCTCCAGATCAGCGCCTTCAACTATGACCAGGGTGAGGGAGGAGACTGGAAACGTGGCTGCTTCTGAGAGGGCTTCCTCTGAGAAAAGCCCTCTGTTGGGTGGGATGAATTAACATTCACCTACATTCTCAGGCTGTTCGAAATCAAACAGGACTTCAAGTGTGGAAATGGATGGTGACTGTGAGCCTGGCTGTGACTGATAGGAGCAGAAGGCTGCCCAGCGGAGACAGCGGGGAGGCCAGACAGTCTCCGCCCTCTCGACCATCCCCACCCTCCGCACCCGCCCAGCAAATCTTACCTTTCAGAGATGCCACATGTGACAGGGCCTGGGCATAAGTGGCTGTGTTCAGGAGGGTCCCTGGCAAGCAGGAGGGGAAGAAAGGCCCAGCAGGGCCCACGGTTCGTCCCAGGCTGGCAAAAACAGAACATTCCATTGAGGTCTAGCCTGTCTACAGAGCTACCCCAGACCCATCGTCCATGGCCCAGCTAACCTTACCTCTGCTGGGCCTCCAGGGCTTCCTTCTTGCTCCGGGCCTGGTCCCCTGGGGGCGGGGAGTTGATGTTCCTCACTGGTGGTGGTGTCACCTCTGCCATGGGCTCCTTGGCCCCTGGCTCCTGGTCAGACGCCCCTCTCTCCGTCTTCCTCCATTTGGCTCTTCGGTTCTGGAACCACACCTGAATCCCCCACAGGAAACACACCCAAGGGAGGCAGACAGTCAGCCAGGAGGAGCCAGCCGTGACCCAAGCACGACCCCCCAGGAGGCCCATACCAACACCCTCAGTTCTCTGCCTCCGAACTTCAGGCCACAGATGGATCAGCTGAACTGCCTCTGACAGGCACTTTTCAAGAGGAGTAAAGAGCAGAAAACATCAAGGGCATGGCCCACAGGAAGGGAAAGCGTCATCCTGTAGGAGTTTGCAATGCTCAGTTGCCTGCGAGAACCTGAATTTGATGTGAAAAGTTTTCCCTACAGGGAACACGGTGAAAGCAATTTGCAAAATGCTGTTCCGGGGGGCTTCTCGTCAAAGGAGATACACCGCACCTTCCAGCAAGCTCACACCTGGGCTCTGCCCTGAAGAATCGTCCTGCAGGAACCTGTTCCTGACCGGCCACCCACAGCACCCAGGAGCAACCCTCCCTCTGGAGTCAGCGTGGCTTAGAAAATCTGAATCTTGGTTAACAAATGTGGGCTGGGGTCCTCAGCAACCCTCAGAGATAAATAGTCCTGTCACCCCCATTTCACAGACAGGGAGGTTCACTGGCCTGCTGAAGTTCATCCAAGTGGCAAACTGAAAAGCCACAACAAGAAGCCCAGTGGCTTGGCTCAGGACTGTGGGCCACACTTTTGGGAAAGAGGGCAATGCTACCACCCCTAAACATTGTTGGAAAGACAAAGTTAAATATTTCACAGTGCCTGGTGTACGGCAACTGGACACTCAGTAAAGATGGGCTACTGTCCCATCTACGTTACTACTTTATCCTTAGGTGAGGAGAAGGTCTGTGTCTGACCTTGACCTTGGTTTGGTACCCCCTTAGAAATCAATCGGTGTCAGGTGATTCCTAAGTCTTGGGAGATAATACACACACACACACACACACACACACACACACTCTCTCTCTCTCTCTCTCTCTCTCTCTCTCTCTCTCTCTCTCACACACACACACACACACACACACACACACACTCTCTCTCTCTCTCTCTCTCTCTCTCTCTCTCTCTCACACACACACACACACACACACACACACTCTCTCTCTCTCACACACACACATACACACACACACACACACACACACACACACATTTGCCTGATAGAATCCTGGAGTTCCAGCTCAAGATGGTCACAGAAGGCAACAAAAGCCCACGGATCTTTTCCCAGAGAAACCACCCCCTCCTCACCTTTTCTCTTCTCAGAGATAATTTCTGTCTAAAAACTGGGTTTGGCCAGGCTTCTCTCCAACTCCCAGGGACAACATGCCAAACCCCTGGCCATGGAACACTGGAATGGGGAAAGAGCCTGGGTCCTTGAGGCTGAGCCCTCGGCCAGCCCACCCCATCTCTTAATTTTCTTTCTCCTTCAACTGAGTTTCTTTCTTTCTTTTTTTAATCGTGTTGGCTTTTAATTGCACATATCAGCAACCATTGAATAATGATTTTATCTATATTCTAAATTTAGGGCAGTTAAATGCAAAGCAAAATGCAGACACTTTCTTGTGTCTTAATTGAATGAAGGTCACAGCTATAACAACATTTAATTGAGCTATTTTTCATTATCATATTTTAATGGCTTTTCACTGACAGTTCGCCTGCTTCTGAGGAAGGAGCATGATGGAGTCGTTTATTTCCCTATTTAGTTATTGTTGGACAACATCAGCTTCGATTAAGACCCTGCTTTATAGAACATTAATCATATTTGAATGAGCAAGTGGTGTAAGTGTAAACACATCTCCCTTCCCGCCACCAAGGCTCTTGTCCCCACATGGAAGGCGGCGAAGCACAAGCTTGGCTGCCATTGTCTGCCTGCATAATAGCCAACAACAGCCTGGACAACACTTCTCCGCTCTAATTGTCACCACCCTATCTTACCCTTGCACCTTTCAGGGACAAGTTATGATCTGCTACTTCTGAATGCTCAATAATTGTGTCATTTATCTCAATTTGCAGTTCAGTCTTTAGGCAGCTATTGGCAAGCTGGCATTAAAAAAAGAAACTATAGACGGGGTCCGGGCCAAAGAACATTTTCATTCCCAAATAATAATCAGTTTAATTTGCCCGCATATGACCAATGATTCATGTTCAGATTTAATAATCAGGATCACATAATCTGATTATAGGGGAAATAATTTGTTTACAACCCCCAATTTACTGCTCAGAATTCCATTATCTCTCTTCAGCCATTGGTTTTTAAGAGATACTAACATGACCCAGGGGAACAGAAAGCAAACTATTATATTTCCTACAATTAGATCTTTGCATAGTCTTAACCCCAAGCTCCTACATAAAAAAGAACAGAAACAGCATGGAGGAAACCCCATAAATAAAATGAATATATAATTGTGCTCACAGAATAACTGGCCTGGAGAGGCAGCCCTGTGAGTCTGCCTCCCGTACTCACTAGGGCACGGCTGCTGGGCTCGGTCGGTCGGCACTTAAAAGCAGCTTCCAGAAAAGCATTGCAGCTTCGTGGCCGCCACCCCAGCCCGCCAGCCCATATCTGCTCGGCCCTTTCGCTGCTGCTGTTTAAAGATTTTTAAATTGCACGTGTTTTCCAGGTCCACTTTGCTCAAAGAGTCTGTGCAGGGGAAAAGTTGGGCATGATGCAATTTCTGGAAAGCAGATCCTGCCCTGTTTCCCATCTGAAAACGTGGTTCTCTGCAATTGACCGGCCTCACCCTGGAGCGGTCAGATTTGCTTTGCGAATAGCATCTCAGCTTTTTTTTTTTTTTTTTCCAAAGCAAGGAAATGGATGTGCATTGATGTAATTTAGTACCTTAGAGACGTGGACAAATTAGTGTAGAACATTATCACTAGTTAATTATGAATGACCGATTAATCAACCTAATCTAATATTCCACATTATGTTGATGTTATTAAAGTGCATCATGAAAATGACAGATAGTCCTCATTTGCTTTCTTTGGCCAAATGTGCACTCTGCAGTCATGATGTCAAAAAAAAAAGTTTGCCAGTTTTAATATTAGAGAGTTAAATAATTTAAAGGAAGGTTTACCTGCACTCTGGCTTCTGTGAGGTTTATTTTCATGGCTAGCTCTTCTCTGGTGAAGACATCGGGATAGTGTGTTTGGGCAAACACTGCCTCCAGAGCTTCCAACTGGTAAAGGAGAAAATGTTTATTGGTGAGAGGCTGCGGGTGAGGAAGAGGACGTTGCCAGGGGTGGTGAGGAAGCAACTTTGAAGATCAAATCCAGGAAGGAAATGAGGAAAAGAGCTGTCTGAAAAGATTCCACAAAGGCCTGAAAGGAGGCCCAGCCAGTAAAGGCCCTTGGCCCGAGCCTGAAGAACGGAGCCTGATCCCAGAGACACTGTGGAAGGAGAGAACCAACTCCTTCAAGTTGTTCTCTGACCTCTTCATGTACACAATGGCATGCGTGTGCACATAGGTGCATGCACACACGTACAACACATATACAATAAATAAATAAAATATAATTTTTTTAAAAGATAAGGAAAATTCCACAGAATGACGATTTAAATCCCAGTTGATTTCATAGCCCAGGCTACTGACAACCACAGTGTGCCCTCCGTGGGACATAGAAATAGACAATAGACATTTCTGTGTGTTTACATTTCAAGTTTATCATAGGGATAAAGAGTCGAGGGTAGCCTCATGAATAGAGTAATTCCCGTGGTGCCACCGCGGGAGTAGAAAAGACTGTCCACGTATGGAACCGTCGCTGAGTCAGCCCCACAGAAGCCTCACAGGAGTGTGGGAGTCACCTCCGCTCTGCTCAGCGAGGAAGCTGCTCTTGGAACACTCAGCTCTGGGAAACCAGGAAGAAAAGTTTCAGCCAGCAACTCCCAGCCAGCAACAGTGTCTGCTCATGAGTCAACCTTGTAGTCAGTTTGCCCATCTGTCTATTTGGGGATAAGAATGCCCAACCTGAGGCAGGGTGTGGCGGTGCACACATTTTATCCCAGTACCCGGGAGGCAGAGGCAGAGGCAGGCAGATCTCTGTGAGTTCAAAGCCAGCCTGGTCTACAGAGCCAAGTTCCAGGACAGCCAGGGCTACACAGAGAAACCCTGTCTCGGAAAAAAAAAAAGTCCAACCTGCATTCTGCTGACAGGGAAATGTGCCTCAGATAACCTGTCTAAGATACGTCAAAAATTTCATATCTGCTTCTTTTACTGATTATCCAGAGTTACAAGGCCCAAGTTAACTATCCTTTCCCCAGGCAAACGCATAAGTTATTCAAGAAAACAAAGACCTAGTTAACTCAACAGTTGGTCTCCTTTTAAAAGACAAGGGAGAAGGCCTCATCTGTGATGTGGGGGGAGGTGGGAAAAACTGGTTCTCACATGGGGAGTCTGTACTCACCTGCTGAAGGGTGAAAGTCGTCCGGTTCCTGCGCTGTTTTCTTCGAAGAAACCCATCGTCGAAATCCCCTGTGGAGTGGTTGCCAAAAGGTGCCGTGCCTGCAAAGAGTATGGGGTCAGTATGGACAGCGAGACCAGGTCTTCAGACCCTCACACACACAAACACAGTAACCCCCTTCCACCGCCTCCCCAGAGAGCCCATCCTTCCAACGTGGTCCCTATGCTCTTAGAAAGACCCTTCTTCTTGCTACCCCCAGCCCTGTGTTCCCACAAAACCTTGGACTGTAGAAGCAGGCTTCCCTACTGCATAGGACAATGGTGACCTTAATACCCAAGACAGTGAAGCCCACTCCCAGTGAAACTGTGCTCTAAGTCAGGAGGGGTCAGTGGCTTGAGTGAACTCTGGTCCTCGCCTGCCTTCCCACCCCTGGCTGCAACCTGTCCCTTATCTGCTCACCCCGTACCTTGGCCCCTCCCACGGAAGCCTGAATTCCTCCCTTGCTACTATAACCACCAAGGGCTACAGGATGGGGAAGAAAGAAAACACCAAGAGCTGTTCACACCACTTTCCTTCTAGAAGTGCAGAATTCAAGGAGATAAGGAGTTTATAAACGATTATTAATTACTGCTGGTCACAGCTCATCAGCACCATGGCGGATCTATTACATAGACACCCACTAACAAAAGGCCTGCACCAAGCCAACTTGCTAGGGCCACTCTCCAAGGGCACTCCACCAGGTAACCAGGCCTCACACAACATCCTGCTGTCCCCACTTCCCTGGAAAAAGACACTGTTCTCGACAGCAGCCTCCCGTACTTATGATAAAGCCAGAACAGAGTCTGGCCCCAAACGTGCATTTGGGTCGTTTTCCAAATGTGCACTATTTACTTGATAGTCCACAATGGCTTCTTAGGAAAACAAATGGGTAGGCTTCCATTAACCAGTGCGCATTTCACCTGCCATGGGCCCCGCTGTCAGAATCACCAAGTGCTCAGGACCAGTTCTCAGGCCACAGCGTCCAAGCAGCATTCTTCACCAGCACCTCCGCCCTGGAAGGCCAAGTTGTCCAGACCTTTTCATATCCCGTCCACTACAGAGAGTCCCCCTGAGTCATACTTAACCCTACCTGACCACATGTCTTGTCAAAATACTGCCCCCCTTCTCCACTAGAGCTTTCTCCTGCCGTCTTCCTGTCCAGATGGCGTTCCTTCTCCAAACCCTGGTAAGTATTTCTCTTCATCTCAGCAGACAGCGAAAGGGACTGCTGCAAAGCAGTCTTGTTTCCATCACTTTGCAGGAGGCCATGCTGTCTCTTTTTGAAGTAAAGTATTTGACTGGTAGGCACGGCACACTCTCAGACTTCCTGGTCACTGTCTCCCCCAGTCTCCTCACTTACACCTTGCTCCGACCCTGCTCACAATGCTTCCCAGCGGAAGCCTGCAAAAGCTGACCTCACCAAGCCAGAAAGACAAAGACTGACCACCTAAGAATAAAGAAAAAGGGATGAGAGCGGCCTTCTTGAAAAGAACTAGACTCCTCGATAAACTTACACGCAGCTCCTCAAATAGAATATAACAGGACAATTAAAAAAAAAAAGACTCATTGCTTTGTCCAAAAAACTGCATAATGATACCCAGAACCGATAAATTGTAATAAATTGTGCATGTTCATTTATTATTCATTTGGGTATCAATTGGTGAAAGTGTATCAGAAGGCAACTGAATAGTAACAGTCAAAGATTTAAGTGCACAGGTTTTTAATCTATGAATACAGTTATGAAGTATGCTGAGAGAGAGAGGGAAGAATGCTCTTGGAGATGTTGCAATTAAGAAATAAACAAGAAACACACAAAAGCATCCATCAGCAGATAGATTCTGCAAAAAAAAAATACTGGAATACTACACAGCAGTCTAAAAGAAAATAAGTAGATCCATATACATATGCATGGAAAAAATCTCAAAGATGAGACACTACAATCTCGGTGCAAATAAGACATAACAGACGTGAGATGAAAGGCTCATGTGACAGAATCACAAGAACCACACAGCATCGGATGCCTTTCAGGGAGGAGAGGAGGGCTTTGCTAGGCAGTGTGTGGGTTCTTGTTCTGAAAAACCCTTGAGACCCATGCAGCACTCTCTAATTGAATCTGAACAAAGTATCTGAGAAGTAAGGCTGCATTCACGCTTTGCTTCCTCCTTTGTATCTCCCTAGGTCTGTCCTTGGCCAGTCTCAACTTTCCCATCTTCAGAGCATCATCCTACTCCAGCAACACTGACCTACACGTAAACTCCCCTCCTGAAAAACTGGCACAGATCTATACCTATAAAAGTCTGAAAGGTGCTTAAAGCTTCCCTCTTCTTCTGGTCACATCAGTCGGAGTCAGTGTCAAGGTGAGGCCTGCACAGAGCATGAATGGCAAATGCAAGCCCCCCCCCCCCCCAGAAATAAGCAAAGAGCAGTAAGCAAGTCAGAGAGAGAGCCTGGGCTAGGGTGGTCTCTGGTCTAAGTCACCCTTACAAACGGGTTCCCCATTGGGTCACCAGAATGTACACAGCTTGCTAAATGCCCAAACCTCTTCCTTTCTCGCTTGACAATAGCCTGGGCTGGGAACTGGCAATCAGTGCTGAGATGCGGAGTCCACAGCACATAGAAACTACACACCACTAACCAGTAGGGTCTCCTCCAGTCCTGGGCCATAGTTATCAAGGACTGCACCTTTCTGACTTGAAAGCCTCCCTGCCCGGGTCTTTCCTGGTGTTGAAATGCAGGCATGCAGAGCTTAAACACTGCTTCCCACCAGCTTTCCTTAGCAAACTCTGCTGGATGCTTAAGGGCTTTTATAGAGAAAATGAAAACAGACTCTCAGATCGTGGCTGAGACTGGAAACTGCGGAAGGTAACCTACAGCAAGGTGGACAAGTGTCCCAGGGATATACAAGTTTCAGGGTCTCAGGGCCACATCATAAGCCAGAGTGCGAGGCAGGGAGAATTTACCCTTGGGTCCCCTGGGCCCTGGCTTAGGGACACCCAGAGATTCAAGCTCTTCACTTCTCACCATCCCTGTCCCATCTAACAACTGGGAGCAGAGACCACACACGGAATAGGGAAGGACATTTTTTTTTCTCTAAAGTCTAAAGACCTTAAACAACCAGACCCTGGTCCTGGGGGCTTGCGAGAGTGGGCATTTGTGGTCAGAAATTCAGTGAATCGCTGAGAGGAAGCTATGCCTAGATACGCCGAGCAGGTAACCAGCACAGAGCTTGCCTCCAGGGACAGCTTTGCCGCTAGGAACTGATATTAAGTTGTCCAGAATTTTGTGTGAGATCCCGGAGAACTCTCGCCAACGCCCAGGGTGAGGACAGCCTAGCCATCGGGGCCCTTCCTGGCGTGCGGTGGAGCCTAGGACGCAGCGGGCAGTTCAACTCGCCTTGGCTTTCTGGGATGTTAGCAAAACACCGTGAAAGATTGATGCGGGCCCCCTGGGTGGAGGAGCCCCGATTAGAGGCGTGACACCAGCATCTGTGCTGGGAGGACCAGGCGTCCCCGAGGCACCCATAGCCCCGGGCAGCGCACGATCCAGGCGGAGAGGGAGGTGGGAGGCAGGTGGCACCCGGGCGGAGGGATGGAGCTGGGTGTAGGGAGGGGGCTAAGGGCGCCCCTAAGCACCACCATGCGGCTGCCACCTCGCGGGGCGAAGACCCCAACACCCATCAGTCCTGCTGCGGTCCCGGCCGCTTTTGGCTGACTTGGCCTGGCCAAACAGTCCGGAAAGGGAAAGCGGCGTTTACTCACCCTCAAGCTGTGGCGGGCAGTGGAAATAAAACATCGCCGACGGTCGGGTGGGCCCTGACGGCTGGACCAGGGCTGGTGGTGGCCTGGCAGACCTGTGCCTGTGCGTGGCTCCGGCCTGGCTGCAAAGCAAACAGCAGTAGAGCCTGAGTCTCCTGCCCGCGCACCCCGAGGATCACGGGGAGTGCCCCTCCTACAAAGCCCTTCCACGAGCCCTTGGCCCCCTGGGGCCACCCCGCGGGAGTGGGGCTGGGGGGGAAGTGGTTACACCTCCAGTCCCAAGCCGTGACCCTACGCGTAGGTCCTTTCGCGTAGGTCCGGCTGCTGGACAACCGTGCCCTCACCAAGCTGGGCACAGTCTGGCTCCTGGTTCTCAGGGGTCCCGGCCGCAAGCCCTGCACTTGGCCACCGCAGCGAGGTCAGGCGATCGCGCAAGGCCATCTGCACACGCAGCAGCTCGGGCCAAGAAGCTGGTGGAGCCCCAAGGCCCAGAGCAGGGAGCCGGGGGAGCGGATCGGGAACCCTGCCTACCTCCGCGGGAGGCGGGCGAGAAGGCCCGAGTGTGATCGCCTCTGGTCCGCACGCGGGGCTCGGCTGGCGGCGGGCGGGGCTTGGCGCTGCTGGCGCCCGCAGGACCAGAGAAGTGACTGGGGAAGTGGCCAGATGTCTTGCTGTCTGTCTACAGCGCGCGCCGCCGCTCAGCACTCGCCTTTATAATCTCACGCATAATTGGCCTTAATCTGATTATTTCCAGCGCTGTCTACAGCGAGTAACTTGGATAGGTCTATTGGGCCTTACAAATGGCCCACGTGGTGTAAAAAAAAAAATCCGTCACTTCTCAGCAAACATCAGGAATCTTTTTTCCTCTTTTCTTTTAAAAGAAGCTAGAAACAACAGCTACTAATATCATCCCCCCCCCCAAAGAGATTATGTTCTAAACACTCGCCCCAACCCCACCCCTCTGGGTCCCTTCGGACTCAAACCTTCTTTCTCTGAGTGATATTGGATTTGGGCTCGCCCTTGTCAGAGGCCTGGCGACTCCTGAACTGCAAAATTACCAAAGCGCTGCTAATTGTCGCCGCCGGATGGGTTTTGGGGGTACTCTTTGCACACGGCTTTCCTTTCCAAGCGATCGTACAAAAGGAAAGTTTGATTTTGTTCTCAGCAAGGGGTCCCTGAATTTATGTTCGCTTCTCCCTGCAAATGATATGCGGTGGGACCCTTCGCAATTACTTTTAAAATGCATCCGAGGCAGACACTCAGCGGAGAGAGACCGCCCTTCTCTCTGCCTGGGTGAAAATTAAACTCTAAAGTACCGGGTTGAAATTTTCAAGTCAGGGGCGCGGGATTGGATCAAATCACATAAACTGCAAAAAAAGCAAGTCTAATGGCGCATAATTGGTTCTGTAATAGCATTACACCAGGATAATAGCCCGTTACGGCCCCCTGCACTATTAAGTGCTTCCCTGGCGGAAAGCCTTTATGATATTAAAGGGGGAATATAATGATATTTTGGTTATTAAATGCGTGTAATTAATTTATGCACCACTGAAAATAAAGTTGGTATTATGACCCACTCAAGATGCATCAGAAAATGCGAGTCAGACAACTGTTGATAAGTTCTGGTGTCTATGTTCCGTCTAGACTGCCGATTTTATTTTGGGAGGATGGCTTCTTGGACAGACTGCATAAATTGAATATTTTATAAACATTCTAATGCTGCGTTTGAGAGCCTTGGCGAAGCGGTGGGTCGGGTCCCTGCCCGGCCTGGGATCCAGCCTTGATCTTAAAGACACAGAGCTTTGGAAACAAAAGGCCTGGCGGGCCCACTCGTGGACAAACGCCCTGGGCGAATAGCGCGGAGCTGGAGAACTGAGTGCTGAGGCCCTGGCCGGGCTGTGGACACCCCAGGGACAACAGCCAGGAAGAAACCCTGCGCCGCTCTGGCCGAACCTCTTTCCCTGAAGCGGCCCTTTCTCGGCTCAACCGCCCCTGGCCAGAATCGGACCTGCAAGGAGCAAGGAAAGGCTGGAAATTCCTTCTCGGCTTGGAGCGGCCAGACATCGCCGCGCCAGCTCTCCTCTAGGGCCACAGACTCCGAGAGTCCCGGCAGCGGGCCCGGGTGGAGAGCGCCGGCGAGTCGGGTGGGCCCCCGCGGCAAGCGGGGCAGTGCACAGTTTCGAGACCAGGAGCAGACCTTTTCTCCGTCCCAGGCCACTGCTGGCTCACGGGCGCCGGCTTCCCTCCAGGTCCGGTTCAGGGAGCATCCCTGTTCTCTGCAACCAGTTCCATGAGGCGAAGGCCCCCTGAACTCCGGAGTCTGCTGAGAACCCCCTCGGATGCCCTCCTGTCCTGGGCTGCAGCTTCCCGCCGGCTCCCTGTGCGCTCTGGGAGTCGAGAGCGGGGGAAGCGAGGTGAGAAAGGGTTCCCTGCTAGCTCCGCTCAGCGCGCACTTGCGTTATTCAAGGGAGCCTCGGCCCCAGGAATCTAACGCCGGCTGCCGCGTTGGCCCCAGAAAACAGTGACTTCCAAGCTTCGGATCACCTCCCTGTTGCTGACACCGAACCACAGAGGTTCCTGTGAAGCCCAGACCTGTCCCGAGTCTGATCAGACTCGTCCGGGGTGTTTGAGCCTCGCTCCGAATCAGCCGACTGATCAGAACCTTGGACAGCGGCAAGCGTCCCCACGCTGCCCGGCGTTCTGCTGGCCACAGAAGCCACCAGTCCCCAGGGCCCCTGTGGGGTCCTACACTGCGCAGCATCAAGGCCCGCGCAACCGATTCCAGGCGATCCTAATTCTCTCTCAGTCCAAACCTTCGAAAGTTATTTGGGACGCGCACTTAGCGCTGGGAGCAGGAAGAGAACTCCCGACTCTGCAGTCTCAAACGCACGGCTCCTACCCGGTGGCTACAGCTGAGAAACAACCCATGACCCCCTGGCCTCCCCGCCCGGCCCTCCCAGCGCCCCTTGACGCGAGCCTGGCCACGTCCTTGACTGGGCAACCAACCCAGCTCCAGGAAAACACCCACCTTGCGAGGAGCTCCAAGCCAGCTCGGGACCCTCAACCTCAATTCGCCCGACGTCCCTTTTCCATATCTACTAGGCTGGGCTCGTTCCTGTGGCAAAACAGAGAATAAACAACTAACCAAACAACTGCAGAAACGAAAAAGCTACAGCAAACTTTGATGACGTGAACCCCTTTCCCCCAATTGCCTCTGATACTCGGGGCCCTGGAGAAGGTGACTGACAGATATTCGTTATGATCTCCCCTCACCAAAAAAAGAGGAGGTGGGGGTATTAGCTAGGAAACTCTTATTTTTCCTTAATTCTTGTGCAGTAAAATGTATTCCCCAATTAACCAAATTTGCCGATCTGTCCCGCTTGGACACTCTGATAATTTACAACCTAAAAGTGTACTTTCTTTATCTAAAGACCAAGGTGACTGCTTTTAATTTTCTCTAACCTCTTTACACTTGATGTTCACCAGACTCATAATGTTAATTGGCTTCATATACGGATCATCAGTTTAATGAAGAAATAAATCCTGTGTTGCTTTATGTTTTAACAGTGATTGCTTTAATGAGGAATGTGACGTGTTCCAAAATCAAAGCTGCAGGAGACATTAGATGGGGCTTCTATTAGGACAGAAATGCTTATTTAAAGTTGAAACACGGGGTCATATTTCAACATTTTTCTACTGGGGCCCTCCCCACCCCCACCTACCTGGGTTGCTTCCAGCCTCCACAAGGAGACACTTCTGTGGTCCTAGAGGCTCCTTCTCATAATGTTTAACTCCATCAGCTTCACGCTGCATTCCCTATAAGAATCATATTCTGGTTATTGCATAGGGCATGCTAGCTTGCTTACCGCTTGTCCAGCAGGGCATAGAGAAGCCAGAATAGAGTGGGGAGTTCAACTTTCAAGGTTGTTCACGGTTTTTAAGTAAAGGAGGAAGAGAGTAACACACACACACACACACACACACACACACACACACACACACACACAAGACTTGTGTGCAGATGTGTTGCAGAGGCAGCTTCCCGGTGCAAATGTAGTCATAGCACTTGAAACCCAAGTCTGAATTCCAAAAGGCAGACAGCTCCCAGATTAGAGGAGTGGGCTGCTGATGACCCGGGCTCTGCGGGGGAAGCGCTGGCCCCCCACCCAGAGGGTGGGAGCTTTACATCCCCTATCAATTAATAGAAGAGCAAATCTGCTTTCTCTAATGTGTGTTTGATTTTTCTAATTTTAAACTGGTTCTATTGAAGGGAAAACTGCCATTGCAGAAACACTGAGAGCAGCAATAACATGCTGGAAATGGGAGCATCCTACCTGCAAGCCCTCGATTGTTTGCAGTTATGTTGTGAGTCATTTTAAATTGATTCCTGGAAAGAATCCTATATCCCTAGAAAATGGAGGAGTTCGGGATGCTGGCTTGAGCTCTCCACCACCATACACAGCTGGGCTTCTTCCCGTGTGCCTGCCCTGTTGAAGGAAATTCAGGGAAGCACTTCTGCGCACATCTTGTGCTACCTAACCCATGAGTATACACTGGACCTGTGTACTGGACCTGATTGTACAACTGTGCTCAGGAGGGATAGTCCCAGTTTTCCTTTGAAATTTTACCTTTAGCAAAACCAATTCCAGCAGACACTGCTTAAATCCATAACAACGGGAGCAAATAAAAATACTCCAATAAACCAGGAGAAAGAGAGAACACCTGAACTCCTAACTACTTAGTTTTGGAGAGTCCAAGATATTTGTGTTGTTATTTGGATGATAGTTTTAGAAACTGTGTTTTGGTGCTATTCTGAGTGAGCATGCCGCCTGCACTCCGGAAGGGAAAGAAAGCTCGGGGTGTGTTTAATTGTGTATTTAGAGAGAATGTGTCAGTCTTTCTACTTACAGGCAAAGGTGGGGTCATTTTGTAGTTTTGGAAATGGTCAATAAAGCTTGGGTTCGCTACACATGGTAGAATACACTTTTTAAAACAGTGCCTAATTGAAATTCTGAATGAACAGTTAACTTTTGAACAGGATGTGTGAGCAAAGGAAAGGATTAGTTATGCTTTTTATTATCTTAGACATTCTTTGTAACTCACACATTTATCTGTCATGTGAGAGCGATAAAGCCGTTCACATGCAAACCAGGTTCTAATAACCTCCTTTGCCACGGTCCAGGACCACAGGACCACAGTGATGTTATATGGTTCCCAGGAATCTCACAGCTCAGCTCTAGCTCTTGGCCTTGGAGAGACCAAGGCCTCCAGTCCTCAAATGGAAGAACTAGGGCCATGGCTAGTTCCATTTGCTCTGGTCTTCAGAAGCTGAGGGAACTCATTTTCTGACCTCCGTGGCACATTCTGTGAGTGGGACAGCAGTGCCTACCTCCAGTGCTAATGAGAAGACCAAAAGCCCATACTAGAACATTTTCAGAACCTTCGACCTGTTCTGTGTAATTCTGTAGGGTGGGAATGTGCCATTTGACGTTTATACAAACCCCACAGAATGTCTCGCACTGAGTACAAACTGTGTTGTAAGCCCTGGATAATAAAGATGAGTCACCATAGGGGCAAATGGATCCTTCTAGTGTTAAGTATCAATTATAGAAGAAAAAATTTGTCAGGGCAAGGGGGGCATAAGGGAATGCTCCTTGGTTTCTGTTTAATTTTGCCACTTGTAGAAAATAGCTCTAAAAAATAAAGACTGTTTTTTAAAGTTTTGAAAATACATATTATACGTAACGCCCAGTACCCAGCAATCACTCAGTGAACAACATCATCATCGCTGTCATCATTTGTCATTATTCTGCTACAATGACAGTGTCTAACTTTCCAGGCTACAAGGGGCCTTGTTTCTAGAAAGAGCTACACAGCTTTGGGTGGTCAAGATGACTCCTGAGTCTTCTGTGGTCTCCAAGATGAGTTTCCCATGGGCCAAGGCAATGGTCTCCTGGAGAAAGCACTACTGTGTCTTCTCAACCTGGCCCTTCGCTTGTCTGCCATGATGGATCCCTCTATTTCCTACTTTCCACACTTAATTACATTTGTTCAGTTTTACTTGGCACGTCTATTTGGCTAGAAAATCCAAACAAGGGCCTTTGTGTTGGGTTCAAGATGTTCTATTTGGCAATAGAAGTGTTCTAGAAGTATGCATTGATGCCCTTGACCTAAGTATGGCACCTCTGCATAAATACAGACTTCGATGTTTTGTAGGCCTCTGCTCCAGCATATGACCTCCTTACAGACCATGGGACACTCATGATTTCCATACTGATAATGACCTCTTGTCAAATGTTAGGATAGGAATTGATTATGTTGAGGGAGACTGTGGGGCGTTTACCCACCACCCCCACAGCTTCCCAGAGTTTTCTTGAGTGCGAGCAGCAGGAAATATTAGATAGAAGGATTTATAGCGGAGAATGTTGCGGAGATAAACAGATAGAAAATAAAGGATAGCCTCGAGAGGGCCTGGAACCTATTCCAACGGGCCCCGACTGTCTCTGGCCCAGGGTTTTTATAGAGACGCCAAGGGGGTGGAGCAAAAGACCTCCTCCCCCAGCACAGCCAAGTGCAGACCATCTCAGACACCTGCACTCAGGCCCGTGGTCCTGATCATCCTCTATTCGGACCTGCTGGGTAAAGCCACGAGGAACCCCAGAACGGGCTCCCACAGGTCCCCCCTTCTTAATATATAAAAAAATAACTATTAATGGCTTACAGCAATCTCCATAGCTGTTACACCTCCCAGTATGGGAGTAGAGGATGATATAAATGGCATTTCTCTTTTGAATTAGGTCCAAGGTGACCACAGCAGTCTTAGCTGCCTCAAGCCCTTTCTAAACCAAAACTCTTAAGGCGACTACAAACTTAAAGAATCCCTTAGCTTCATCATTACCATTAACAGGTTAACATAAATATTGCTATACATAGTCACAAGTCTCTCAATCTTACAACTCAAAGCAAACTCTTAACAGAACCATTAGAATTAGCATATATGGTGCTAAATATAGTTAACAATTTTCTCTGTCTTACAACTTTAACTCAGTCATTTGAATTTTCTTGTTAACAGAACATAGGAAAAACTTCGATGTATCCACATCAAACTTAAACATTTTCTTAACTCCACAAAACCAGGGTGCATTAATATCAATAGGTTTCTGCGAACATAATTCAATCTCATAACTCCTCCTTTTCTTTATAATTTTTTAAACAAAGTCTCAAACCTAGTTAGAGGAACCCAAACTTATCTGTTTGAACAGTTCCATTTGTAACACAAAACCAGTTCCATAAGTAATTCCATTTTTACATAAACAGTTCCACAAAACAATTCATAAATCTCCAGTTAATAAAGCATATACGCATACACAAAATTGCATCTTGATTCTAAGTAGAAATACATTTCTTCATTTAAACAGTTTCATTTTTAACCCAATTCCAGAAAACCGTTCCTAGGTCATTACTATAAGTAAGCTCAAAATTGTCCCATTGCAATGAAATCTCTATTGTTCATTTCATTTAAGTACCAAAATTCAAATGATAAATATTGGTACTAGTCTTCCAAATTTGAAGAAATCCATAACCAAAATGTTTTTGTAATTTTATCTCATTTTAAGTTCAAAAAGTTTAAATAAGAAATAAATTCTGGTATCAGGCTTTTACTTCCAAATATGAAGAGACTTTTTTAACCAAAACTTTTTGCAGTTAATAATTTTTGTTCAAACAAGCGTCTCTGCAACTTTTGTTCTCACAGACAGACCTTTTTAGTTATAGTAAGATTTTAAACCGCACCGTTTTTGCTGTTAGCTCAGGTTTTTCTGTGCTGCGTTGATATTCCACGGATCTCAGCTGCGGATGCCTTGTGCTGGTTCTGGCGTCCGCCCTTCTTAGCTTCTTAGCGGTTTCTGGAGCTTTTGAAATCATTTAGACTGCCTACTTTGCAGTCTACTAGGACACTATCTCCTGTGTCTCAGGTGTTTTCACCATGTACATTAATAGACTCACACTTAACATTTACACTTTTTCACAAACTCACATATAACATTTTTTTGCCTTGCAAAGCATTTAGACTCATATTCAACATTTACACGTTTTTACAAACTCACATACAACATATTAACATCTACTTATTTATACTTTATAGAACTACTTTAGCAAATATATTTCCTATTAATTCTTATATACTTATCTTATTTCTTATTTAAACTTACATTTACAACTAGCATCTTACAAGCTTATTACATGTCTTAAGACTACCTTAGATACTTCTTACAAGCTTATATTCTTAAAGGAACTCTATTGATCTATTTTACAAACTTATATAGGCTACCATTAGCATATATCTAACTTAGCAAACACCTAAAGATTTCTTAACACAGATCTAACAAGACAGAATTTTACAAACTCACATATCTTATATTCGTCTCTCTACTTCTTACTCTTAATTATTATCACCATCTCTATCAGAAAGATTCTCTTAACTAGACAGGAAGTACGTACATCATTTCTAAAGTTTACAGTTTATAGTTAGCTTTGTTATAAAGCACTGGGATTTAGTGAGTGTTGTCATTATAGAGTTGTGATACTTGTTGCTAGGGGATTGTAACATTCTCAGGACGAAGCCACACCCCAAAGTTGCGAGTTCTCTCAGCAGTTCCGGACAGGCAGAGATGCACTGTCAGCGGTAAACGGTTTTTTAACTAGAGGCTGTCCCTTCACCCAAATTCATAATAGCTCCCCTAAGAACTTCAATTCAAACAAACGTTTCTATTACAGCAGTACTTTTGGTTTGTTCTACTGAAAAACTTTACGCTGAGGGTGAAATTATCATATTTAGCTGCTGTAAAGCTCTTCGCCAAAAACTGCACAGCCTATTAGGTGGTATTTTAAGGATTTTAAAGTGACTTGTTTGCTCTTATAGGTAGCTTTTTGTCATCCAACTACAGTAAAAACTTTGCACAGCTATTAGGGTAAATAAGGCACTTTACCAACGGTGCCCCAAACCACGAAGCACCTAGTTCCTTATCCTTTCAATTTTTCTTTGGAACTGACACTTAAACACCCTTAGACGACTTTTCCCCTTATTCTTTTAAAAGCTGTATTTTAATTTTAGAGCTGACAAAAGTGTTTCAGGGCAATGTTGCCATCTTTAGCGGAAAAACTACCTTTCCCAGAATGCATTTCCCTTATATCAGTCCATAATATCAGTCCCTTATATCATTTCCCATATTTCTTTTCGGGTCTGAGAGCCAACTGGTTCTCTTTTACTAGACTTGCTTACAAATTCTTGCCCGGGAGGTTTGAACAAAGTTTTTTGGCTTTTGCAATGGGAGATTTGAACAAGCATTTTACATTTTCAGCTATGGGATATTGGGAGGTTTCTATTCTCCTCAGCTGGCATTAACAGGTGTCTCTCCTTCATCAGACACTGGCTCCCGAATCAGAACCACACCTGCCTCGTTAGCGCGCATGGAGGCTGGCATTTCTGATAGCAACTTTGCTCGGGGCTTGTGCTTGTCTTAGCCAGTCAGTGAAAAACAAGATCATTTACAACAGCTTTTCCATAGCTCCTTCAGAGATTTTTTCCCACTGATTTTATTCTCATTTTGCTTGTTCCTTCCTTCCCCGATGCAGAGCTTCAGCTATCTGTCTGCGGCTCTGTACCTCTGCTAGCTGCCTTTGGAGGAAGGGGCTTTTTTTTTTCTCCCCCTGAATCTGCCTCAAATTCTAGCAGCTTTTTCAGGTCATATTTTCTGGGGAGGATTATGTCTGGTCTGTTTCTTCAGAGTCTTTCTCCCCGACAGTTCCCAGTTTGGTCTCAGTTTATCCCCTCTACCCCAGAAACAGTTTTCGACACTCCAGTGGCAGCTTTCCCTGCTACTGAAGGTAGGGGCTTTTTGTCCGTTTCTGTTTTCGGGGTCTGTGTGGTTTGCGTACAGACTAAAAAATTTAACAAGGGAGGTTTTTGCCATTTCTAAACTCCCATTAGGACAGGTGCTTTGCCTCATCAGGCCTTCACCTGGCCCAGTCCCCCAATGGGTTGCATTTGCTTGTCTGGGTGCTCAGAACAGAGCTTATGCCAAAGGCAATCACCCCTTAGGGCTACACTCCCTCATCTCATGGGAGTCAGTTGAAACAAAGCTTTTCTCAGAGATGCTTTCTCTGACAGAAAAGAAAGCTTTACTCCTGGATAGTTCTGTTCTGCCCTGGCTGGGCTCTCTCCCCAGACAGCGTTCTGACTCGGCAGCACGACTGCTTCAGACCCAGTTCAGCTTTACTGTTTTCCCAGAAAGGTCCTTTTTCTAATAGGAAAGCTTTTCAGATTTCTTTTTGCAGTCGTGGACCTATCAACCCGGGACTTGTAGGAAAGTGGACAACTGTGCCATTCCCACCAGCTTTAGTTTTGTTTGTTCATTAGCAATCTTCCCCTGGGTCCTGCACCTTCCTGCCTCAGCTCTGTGCTCCAGGAAGTTTACCACTGCAGGAACCCTAGTATCCCCGAAATGCACTCCAACTCAGAGACGCTGGCCAGTCGCCTCTGGGTTTTTGGTCAGAAGCAAGGATACAATGTTCAAGTTTGCATTGCTTCAGGGGATTCTTTGCATTGGACAATTAGGAGCACCTTTTCATTCTGAAATGCTCACTCAAAACCTTTGCTGCCTCAGCTCAGCTGTAACAGAAAAGCTTGGTTTTTCTGCTTTTCTCAGGCAAAGTTTTCTGCCCTTTTGGGCTCTCTGGAGCTCTTCACCCTTACTCTCCCCAAGCATTTCCCTCAGGGTACTCTGACCCACTGTCTTACTAGGTTGAAGAGATAGAGCTTAGAAGGGGTTTTTAGAAACTTTTTCCTGCCTCCTGCATTGCAGGGAGGATTGTTAAAGCTTGAAAGAGAACTTAGAGGTTTTGCTGTCTTAAGAGGTTTGTTGTTTTCCCTTAGAGCGAATCACAGGTGGTCCCCATACTAATATCTTCAGGTGATTCTAATTTTTGTCCTTCTGAGGGAGAAAGTTCTGAAAGGCTTTAGTTTCTAAGTTTCTTAAGAGAGATAGATTAAGACTTTTTAAGAGTTTTTTCCCCCAAATTTTCCAAGAAAAGCTTTAGCGTTTAAGAGAAAGATTTTCCCCCCAGGAGAAAGACCAACTTTTCCCAAAACTTCCCAACTTTAAACTTAGACTTCTTACACCCCCATTTTTGCCTCAGGGAGAAATTACTTTCTCCTGCCGCTTGGACTTAGCATTTCAGCTGTCCCCAGGTCAAAAGCTTCCATAGGAAACTTTTTCTTCCCCATAAGCTCAAAGAAGAGCTTTTTTACTACCCGAAAAGCCCAAAGAAAGATTTTTTTTTCCCAGTTTGCTTTCAAAGCCCCCAAAGTTAGAAAATTGACGAGTTTTTCTGTCTAGTTGCCTTACTTATTTTTTCCTACACAATCTTATACTTCTAAGTTTTTCCTCAACTATATTACTACCCTATATCTTATACTTATCACAGATAGAAATTGAGAAAGGGATAGAAGATAGAAAATTTTGACAGAAGAGAATTTCGCTGCAGCATCGGACATCCTTCCAGTCCGCTTTCCTTTTCTCTCGAGGATAAAACGCCTGCCTTCCCAAAAATATATATATATAAAAATATATATATTCCATAACACCGGCATGCCTTTCCACTGGCAGGGCTGACTCAGCACTTTCACCAAAAACTCTGTAATAAAACTATTATTTTCCTTTATCTTTAGTCCCTATTACTTTGTCTTTAGTCCCTGTTCATTTGTCTTTAGTCCCCCCTTTTTTTGTCCCTTTTTTTCTTTAGTCCCTTTTTTCCCCTTTTTTTAGTCCCTTTTTTCCCCTTTCTTTAGTCCCTTTTTTTCCCCTTTCTTTAGTCCCTTTTTTTCTTTGGTCCCTGTTCACGGCGCCATTCTGTGGGGCGTTTACCCACCACCCCCACAGCTTCCCAGAGTTTTCTTGAGTGCGAGCAGCAGGAAATATTAGATAGAAGGATTTATAGCGGAGAATGTTGCGGAGATAAACAGATAGAAAATAAAGGATAGCCTCGAGAGGGCCTGGAACCTATTCCAACGGGCCCCGACTGTCTCTGGCCCAGGGTTTTTATAGAGACGCCAAGGGGGTGGAGCAAAAGACCTCCTCCCCCAGCACAGCCAAGTGCAGACCATCTCAGACACCTGCACTCAGGCCCGTGGTCCTGATCATCCTCTATTCGGACCTGCTGGGTAAAGCCACGAGGAACCCCAGAACGGGCTCCCACAGGAGACCAAGTATATAGCTTCTGGTGTTTTAAGGTCTATCTGGGAACAGAGAACATCCACCTGAGCTCATGGTGGCCTCAGGTTCCAGACCCTAGAGGATCTGGACTTTGAGAAGATATAATCAGGGAGAAAGAATTTGTATCACCAAGAAAGCACTGGATCTCCTAGGCCTCTGTCCACTGCACGGGCCGGCCCTCTGGAAGGGCACCATCAGAAGTCAGCCCACCTCTTCTGGGAGGTCCTCTCATCCTCACATTAGCTCCTGCTGCTCTGAATGGAGAAGATCACCCAGTCTTTCTGGCAAGTCAAGAGAGCTTGGCAGAGATCTGTCTGTCGACTGCCCTCCACCCACAGTGAAGTTTCTGAGATTGGGCTGCATCCTTCTGGGGTATGTCCTAGGACTTCACCTACAGTCAGAAGGTCAGTGTTCACATCCAAACATTTAGAGCATCCCTCGTGGATCTGCTGCGCTCTGGATTAGAACAATATTGCTCCATAAGCATTTAGTTGACAGGTCTCAACTGTTATTAAAACATAGTCAGAAATGCTAGGAGGAAATGAAATCAGTCCAGGGGAATCTCAAACCCAATCCAGCCAAGCGCAGGAAACAGCTCACCCTCAGAAACCAGCATCTTAGACAAACCCAGTCCAGCCAAGCACAGGAAACAATTTACCCTCAGAAACCAGCATCTTAGACAAACCCAATCCAGCCAAGCACAGGCAACAGCTCACCCTCGGAAACCAGTCAGTCACCTTGAGTCAGCTCCTGGAAACAAAGCAGGAACAGCCTTGGGAAATGTGGAACTGGAATGGCTTTCAGAGCTGGTGAGGAACAGAGGCAGGCGAGAGCTGCGCTTCTGAAGCCAAGGCCCACACTCCCCACCACACCTCTTAAATAAGACATGTTTCTCCTAAAACATAAGCGCAGTCAATTGCCCATGCTAAGTGCTCAATAAGTGGGCAGTGTTTAATTGAAATGACTATTGAACAAATGAAGTAAGTTTACTACATGAATGATTAGTAAACACAACGAGGCTTTCCCATTTCTAAGAGATTTAAATTATGTAAACTGTGGTAGGGGGAGGGGCAGATTTCCAATCAGGCAGACTTGGGGTCAAATCTGGCTTCTCAAACCTCCTTTATTGGAAGTGCTTTGCTGTTCAGTATCTGACTCAGCATTTCCTTCACCACCACCCTCTCCTGTCTCTCTCTCCTACACCCAGACATACATCACACACACACACACACACACACACACACACACACACACACACACACACGGGGGGGGGGGGGGGAGTTCTCCATAGCTCTGACTTTCTGTGGTGCTCATGAAAACCTAGACTTGAAGACCCTCCTTTGTACCCGACTACCAGCTCGCTGCACCATTCCCATCTGACGTTAGGCAAACCAAGAGGATGCAGGCCACTCCCCATGCTCCGCTGTCTGCTTCCCCTGAGGGTCTTTCTTGACGTTGTGGTACACAGAACCTCTCCGTGCACCCCAGAGGTGGTAACCACATCCCTCCCAACCCAATGGCCTCGTGGGACAGCAGTGTCTGCGGAGCACATATGGACCCCAGTAAAAATACCAAGTGAGACTGCTCGTATCTGGGCCAGGCTGGGTCAGTCACTTACCACTCCCAGCCCTTCGGCGGGTTATCTCACAGCCTCAACTGACCAGGGTGGAGAGACATTAGGCCCAACGTGACCATGACCTACAGGGAGCATCCTTTAGATTCATCTTGCTGATTTCAAAGAGCTGGGTAGCAGCCTGTGGAGCTGCATAGCATCTCAAAGATGCTCTGGTGGACTCTCAGGATACAGAGAGGCTAGAGTGCCAGAACACTGTATGATCAAACGCAGATGTCAAGTTGTAGATGCTGGTTCTGGTGTATGCCACTAGAGACTATGACCCCAGCTAACCTGAGTAGGGAAGATGAGGTTCATTCTAGGACCCACACACTCTTCCTTTCCTTCACCTTCTCATTTCTTCAGCAGACACATGCCAGCAGCCATGTTCATGCCAGCTGTGGTGGTTTGAATGAAAATGGCCCCCATAGGCTCATGTGTTTGAATACTTGGTCCCCAGATGGAACTGTTTAGGAAGGAGTAGGAGGCATGGCCTTGTTAGAGGAGGTGTGTCACTGGGGGTGGGCTTTGAGGGTTCAAAAGTCCATTCCCAGTGTGCTTTCTCTGCTTCCTGCTTGTGGTTCAAGATGTTGGCTCTCAGCTGTTGCTCCAGCCCCCTACCACCATGCCTTCACGCCGCCATCATAGACTTCTCTGGAACCACAATCCCAATCAAGCTCGTTCTTTTATGATAAGCAAGGTGTCTTATCACAGGAACTAATATAGAAGTTGGTACCAGGGAGTAAGCTACCGCTGTGACAGATCTGACCGTGCTGCTTTTTGGGGGAATGTGCAAGACTTTGGGGCTTTGGACTAGGAAAGCAGTTGAACACATTAAGCAGAGCTTAATGGACCATCCTAGGATCTTGGAAGACAGTAACATGGAGAACTATGCAGACTGTAGAGGCCCAGCTCAAGAGGCTTTGAGTGGGGGGGGACAATATAAGCAACTGGGCTAGAAAACACTCGTGATATTTTGGTTAAGAGTGTAGCTGCCTTATGTTCATTTTGTAAGAACTTTGCTGAGGTTAAATTGAAAAGTAATGGGCTAATTTCTTCAGTGGAGAAGACTTAAAGACAGCCCAATGTCGGCTCTATCACACTGTTATTAGTAGTCACCACTATTCAGGTCTACAATGGAAAAGAGAAGGTGGGGCAAACGGAAATGCAAGATGTACAGTTTGGAGAGAAAAAGAGCACCAGGAAATTGAGTGTTGGACTCAAGGCATGTGCTGGAAGAGATAAAGAGATTAAGGAAAAGGCTGATTTGAAATGGAATAAAGGGAAGGTGCCCCTTAAGGCAAAGGCCACTTGGCAAAGCTTCCATCTTGTGAAAGGAACAGGCCCAAGGAAGTTTCTACAACAAAAAACAAAGGCTGCTACAAATGTTATTCAAGGGGGCTCCGCTTCATGCCAGTGGTAGCCAAACCTAGCAGTGCTGTTCACGTGGTTCTGGCTTTAGAATCATGAAGGACGCATGAGTAGAGGGCCTATGGAATCTTCCTCTGGGGTCAAAGAGAGCTGCTGAAGCCATGTGTGTGGAGGGCAGTTCTTGGGGGGAACCCTGGAAGGCCATGGTGTGGAGCTGTGAAAGTGCAGCTCAGATTGTGTTGACCCCACAAAGCGTTAGAGGGGACAGAGCCATGGGATACCCGCCAAGAACTGCACTCAGAGAGAGGGATAAACCCAAGGGAGAGTTTGTTGCCATCAACAAAGCTGGAAGGGAAGGGCCACCCAACCCTTTGGCGGTGGGCATGGAGTGACAGGATCTGGAGTTTACCCTGGTGGATTTTGGTCTTGCTTTTGGTCCAGTATTTCCTTATTGTGTCCAACTCCTTTATGAATGGCAATGTATAGTCTGTGCCATTTTATGTTGCAAGCATGTAGTTTGCTTTTTTATTTTACAGGGGCTTACAATTAAGAGATGGCCTTGAGTCTCAGAAAAGACTTTGAACTTTCAACTTTTAAACAGTGCTGAGACTGAAAGACTATGGGAGACTTTTGAATTTGGACTAAATGCATTTTACACTATGATATGGCCACCAGCCTATGTGGGCCAGGAAGTGTAATGTGGTTGTTTGGATGAGAATGGACAGCCCCCAAGGGCCCATGTGTCTATGTACGAGGTCCTCATTGGTAGTACTGTTCAGGGAGGATTAGGAGGCATGGGCCTTATTGGAGGAGGGGCATCATTGGCTCTGAGGTTTCATTCCCAGTGTGCGCTCTGCCTCCTGCTTATGGACCAAGATATGGCTCTCAGTTGCTGCCCCAGCCACCTGCTGCTGACCTCCCTCCACCATCACAGACTCTAACCCCATGGAACCGTAGCCACATTAACCTCTTTCTTTTGTAAATTTCCTTGGTTATGGTGTCTTGTCACAGCTACAGAAAAGAAACTAATACACCAGGTGTATTATGCCAAGTGCAACAAAAAGACCCATCTTTTTTTTTCACAGTAATTTTCTACAACACTGCGTGTGTGTGCATGTAATATGTACATGTTCACATGTATGGGCGTGTATGTATGCAGGTGTGCTCATCCATATACCCATGTGTGGTGGCCAGAAGTCAATATCAGGTGTCTTGTATCATTCTCCACCTACTTTTTTGAAGCAGGGTCTCTCGCTGTCCCTGGAGGTCATCAGTTTGACTAGACATCCCCCTAGTGCTGGGGTGAAGCACATCGACACTGGACTGTGTCTGGCTTTTTGTGGGGGAGCTCAGGTTCTCAGGGTTGTGCAGTGGGCACTTCACTAACTGAGGCAACTCCTTAGTCTCCTTCTAACAACTGCGTGTGGGTTTTCCTTAATATTCGATTTTAAAGGTCATGCAGGTGGGAAGCAGGGCAGCCCGAGTTCATCAGTGCCCTTACCTGGCAGGTACACAGTAAATATATATAGATTAACCAGAAAGGCTCCATGGCCTCAAGTCACAGTGGACGGGGACATGAACAAAGCATGTGGCTGCAAGTGCCTCCCAGCATGACTACCCTCTGCCCTTCCCTGCTCCCCAGGCCACGCCATGGCTTTAACACACTTACGTAATAAAGAGACACCTTCAGTCAATCATCTCTTTCCTATACCTATTGCTAATTGCAGCCGAAGGCTTTGGAATAGTCACAGGGTGATGCCTCAAGGTGGCTTAAAGGACTCTGAGTTCACAAAGGGACACCTGTCTGGTCTTGTGAGAAAGGCAGGGAGTCCGTCCCTCCTCCCATTTCCCCAGCTTTCCCACAAGCCCCCCATCTTTGGTGGGAAGATGGATATGGTACCTTGTGGTCAACGTCCCCGTGGCTGTTTTCCAGCTCTGGGCTCATCTTAACTCCCTGAGAATCACTCTTCCCACCTGAAAATGAGAAGTGATTCCCATCCAGGAAGAAGTTCCTCGTGAAGTGGGAAATGGTCTCCCACAGTGGCCGTGGTTAGCTAGTGTCAACTCCTCTTCTGAAGACCAAAGAAGGTGAAGGCCCATGGTGCTGACAGCCCATCACTCCTGTAACCCCTGCCCGTACACCCCAAGTAAGAGACTGCCTCTCCTCACTTCCCCTGGATTCATTCTCTCCTCCTCCCATCCTTCTCCTCCCCGCTTTACACAGCATCCACCTAGCAATGCCCGTGCTAAGCCCCGCTGTATCTCAGTGATCCATGTCCTCTTGTCTCTGCTGTCCCGGGAGCACCCCCTTGGCTCTCCCGTCTTCTCTCTTTGAGTCAGGATACTGCTGCGAGGGGAGAAGGAGCAATGGAGAGCCGAGAGAAGGGAGGCCACCCCTCTTGTGTGTGGCAGAGAAGACGGCCCTCTCGTTTGGCTGGATTCAGGACCGGCTTTGTCTTACACCTGCGTTAGTTCCACGTCTACAGTAGGAAACAACCGCACAGTGCACAGCAGGCCGCAGTTCCCACGCTGCCCCTGTGCGGCGGCATTTCACCCCTCACGCGGCGCTGATTGCTCTCTGATGTCTGAAAACATCTGAACTTACAATCCTTGAATAGACTTTAAGCGCTGGGTTCATGGTTGACTTTCCTTCTATCGTGCTCTTTTGGAGAGGGTTTCTAAAGCAAAATGAGTCAATCAATGAATTAATCCATTCACACCTTACTATCCAAAGATCACCAGCACAGTGGCAGGTAACTTGCCAATATTTTATATTAATTTATCACACGCATCATTTTAAACAGGAAGTCAGCACCGCCTGCTCCTATTGGGCTCTTCTCCATTTAAGGCCGTATTGCAAATATCTTTCTGTGTTATTAACTGTCATTGCACATGTTCTGAGTGTTTCTATGAGTAGGTAGGGTATTCATCCAATTGCTGTAACAGAGGCCATAACAATGGCTTTAACACAGCTGTTTATGACCCTCTGAAGTGGATGCCAATGGCACCATAGTTCCGCTCTGTCCTGTGAGACTGTCCAGCCTACTTGTAACCTTTTCTCTACCATCCCCGAGGCAGGGCCACTATCCATGCGGTCTCATAGTTCACACTCGATTTGCATTGTAGTCCCCAGAGAGATGGGAAAGGGGCCCCAAAGGACATAGCCATCCTTAAAGAATACACTCTTTCCAAGCTCTGAAGCTGTTCTCTCTGCTCTCGTCCCATTAGCCACGGTGATGACCACACCCCATTGGTCAGGAAGCTGAGAAACCATGTTTTGGCATGCACACACTCCGATACAGATAGGCAGACAGACAGGTCAGCAGAGGTCAGCAGTCCAGACAGAAGCTGCCAAGCACCCAAATATCTGGAAGCTGACTAGGGAGGGCCAGGAGGCAGCAGTCAGCAGTCCAAGGCCACAGGACTCCTAGTCGGGGTTAGAGGGCTACGGAGATAATCAAGGTCAAATGCCACAGGAGTGAGGAGCCCAGGCCACTTCTCCTCCAGGCAAAGTCAAATAGCATGAGTTCAGCAAGCAGCAGACTGGGCTTCTGAGCCGTCGGTGCCTTTCCTAGGCCCAAGGAGCTGTTACCAGCAGATGGGGCTGTCTGCCTATAGTCCTGAAGAAAGCTCTCTCAGTGGCCAGAGTTCTTGGTGACTAGGCAGTAATGTAAACCCTACGAAGTGTTAGTTCAGAATAGCGGCTAGTGACAAGTCGGGAGGGGACAGCCATCTAGCCAGATCTCTGCTGGGAAGCACAGGAGTGGAGGCAGACAGTGATTTCTCCGTCCCCAGCATTTTCTCAGCTCTATGTCCCCAGATGGGACCAAGACAAAGGCACGAATCGACCGAGCAAAACTCTGGAACAGCCGACGCCGCAGCCCTGCAGTCAAGAGTCACCCAGCTCAGAATCGCGCCCATCTGTTTCATTCATAACCACCAGCTGCCGCTAGGTGGCACCAAACTGCAAAGGGGAGCAGTTCCTTAGTCTAGCTGCAGTGGCTCCTTCAGGACAAGGCAGGAGCTGCTTTGCTCAGGTGTCCCTGGCTCCTGTCTTGGCCCTGGCCCAGAGTGGAGCTCAGACAATGTGCACATGTCTGTGGATTGGAGGGAGGGTGGAAGGATGGGTGGGTGGGTGGATGGGTGGGTGGGTGGGTGGGTGGGTGGATGGGTGGGTGGGTGGGTGGATGGGTGGGTGGGTGGATGGATGGGTGGGTGGGTGGGTGGGTGGATGGGTGGGTGGGTGGATGGATGGAGAAGCAAGTGAACAGAGTTGATTTTTCTCCCTGAGCGATGGACACTACTTCTTCTTTATAGTAGACACTATAATGAAGCCGTCTATGTGCCTGCCCAGGCCTTTCTAGATGTCTTATTCTGTCACTTCACAGGGGTGCTGTGATCAGGAAGAGGATCACGGTTGCACAAACTGGTGGGGACCGGGTCTTCTACCCTGTTCCAGAGAACAGAGAGCAAAAGGCACTGGGCATGTCTCACACTGCGTCTATGTCCTCTGGGGCAATAGGAGAAAAGGCTTCCCTGCAGCCATTCAGCTGGCCAGCCCTGTTGAGCACCCTTCCTTCCCCACCCCGTCATTACAGAAGATCACCTGTGACTGGCCTTCAAGACTCAGGCCATTGGTCTCACTTCATCTTGTCTCAGCTCCAAGTCATTGGTCTCACTTCATCTTGCCTCAGCTCCAAGTCATTTCCTTAAGATTTCCTGGACCTTGCCTTCCAACATTCTGGAGCCTTTTCCTGCTTTGAGTTCCTTCTTGGGAATTCTTTTGCATGTTTTGTGGGTACATACTGAGAGCTCTTCTCTGGTGGCATGCCAGCTGCGTGGTGTACCCTGACATCTACATCAGAATCCTGCACCCTGAAATTTGTAATCTAAATCAACCCTCAACCCTCTCTGACAGGGCCAGCACCAGGAAGGGCCTGGTCCTCTCAACCATCCTTAACCAGAACTCCCCACCACCAAGTGAACGTTTGGGTTTTTGTTTGCTTTGAAGAAAGAATTTCTAGGGGCTGGAGAGATGGCTCATCAGTTAAGGCACTGGCTGCTCTTCCAGAGGTCCCGAGTTCAATTCCCAGCAATCACATAGTGGCTCACAACCATTCATAATGACATCTGTTGCCCTCTTCTGGCCTGCAGGTAGAACACTGTATACATAATAAATAAATAAACCTTTTTAAAAAAAGATTTCCTTTAAAAAAAAAAGAAGAAAGAAAGAATTTCTAACTTTATTGAGGCCTGATGGACAAATAAAAAAGTGACTTATATTGAAGGTACACAGTATATACATTGTGAATTGGTATTTAATCAACATAACTGTCATTTTACAAGTTCCTTTTTTTTTTTAAATAAAAATGGTTAGCATACTTATGACCCTCACTCCTAAAATGTCAAACAGCTGATACAACGTTTCGACCTACAGTTACCAGGCTGTGCTTTACAGCCCCAGAATTTGGTGGCTCTGCACACAAAAATGGGTCCTTGGGCTGACAAGCCCCATTTCTCCAAACCCCAGATGCCTCCAAACCTACAGTGCCATCTGTACTCAATCGAGTGTGGCTTTTTGAAATACCAGGAGAAGCAAGCAAGCCTTCCCAGCACACACATTCCCAGTGACCCTGCCAACCTTGAGTCTGTAGTCTTCAATCTCAATTCCTTACAGTGGCTAGAATAAACAGACCAAATATAGTTGTAGTTTCATTTTCTCCATTCAATGAGCCGTTATGAAAGTAGACAAAAAGATGATGTCCTTCAGGGACACCTCCAGGGCCAAGGCCAGTGGTGAGGGACCAGGCAGGGTCTCTGCTGAGAGGAACCTCGAGATTCAGGTTTCATTAACTGTAATTCTGGATGGCTCTGCCCAGAAATCCCATCATTTATTCATTCCTTTGCCTTTGGCTCTAAGCCTGCCACCCTGGCCGGATGGTTGCCCTTCTGGAGAGCCACCAGGAGCCCAGGAACAGGGACAATGGAAATTTCCCAAGGGCCAGGTGCCTGGAGCTGTTGGCCATCTTCACAAACAACTTTTACAGTAAACCCAGAACGCCAACAAGCCATGTAAAAGGCACCTCCCTTCTCTCATGGTGGTTTTTTTTCAAGTTTTTATGGGTTTATTCAGTTTATTGTTTCTAATAGTTTATAATATATTTGGGGGGACTTTTTTGCAGAATAGGGAGTCTTCTCACCCCATTTTCTGTTGACGTTTTCACAGTGTGTCAGAGCTCCTCATGCAAATACTACACCACTGTATGTAAGGGACTTGAACATCCATGGATTTTTAGCATTTGTGTACACCTGGGAACCCAACAGGTCCTGAAGGGCAAATGCATGCAAATAAAATCCACAGACTGCCCCTGCCATCACCCAGCATGATGGCTTACCTTCACTTACAGGCTTTTATTTTTCCTGAGACTTCTGCACACTGTGGTGGCCTGTGGTTAGTGAGGGGAGGGTTGGAGGTGGGCGCACCTTTGGGTCTCTGCCATCCAGTGAGATTTGTGGAGGCTGCACCAGCTGCAGAAAAGGTGGGTGGACCCTGGAAAAGTGAAGGCCACAGGTGACACTGGTCTCTGAAATGTCACTCACAGCTGATCCCAGAGAGCCCAAGCCCCAGAAGAAGAGCCAACCTCTCTGTGTGGGTTTTCTGGCTCAGCCAAAGGCTAGTCTTAGGCTCATGAAAACTTGGAGAAGGCATCAGCAAGCAGGGACTTACCTGACTCCTCATAGCAATCAAGGGGCTACCACACATGCTTCCAGCTATTGAATCAGCAAGCTGTAATCACATCCACTGCAGGGCCCATCTGCAGTGGGTGGCAGGGTCTACGTAAGGCTGCTAAAGAAGCCGTTCCCATTTGCTGTGGAATAGAGAAGGTTCTCTCTGGGTACACTCCTCTATGGCCAGGAGCTGAGGAACCTTTAGGCCAAAGCAACTGACTGTCACTAAGCTCCACAGAGCTCCAGGCAGAAGGTAGGGGAGGCAGGTAAGCCATAGCGCAACAGAGGGAGAGTGCTGGGGCAGGGACCAGACATGCCACCCCCTCCCCAACCACTACTATCCATTCCTGGGTATGTGACTAGAAATGACTGAGCTTGGGCTGTCAGCTCAGGAACTCTGCCTTCAGTGAGGCCCTGCTGGACACTGCTGGGGAACTGTGACCGAGAGAGAGGGCAGAGCCTAAGGGAAGTGGAAAGGGTATGAGCCAAGTCCCTTCTCTCTCAGGGTAGATGGGGGACAAGAATGCTGTTACAATGCAGAGAGCACCCCCTCTTCCCAACGAAAGGTCATCACCCAGCTCCAAGAGCCAATGGGAAACCGGGCTCCAGGGCCAGCATGTCCATTCACTCACTCACGCACGCATTCACACACATTGCCTGCATGCCAGCTCTCAGGTCCTCTCTGCTACCTGTTTCCCCTGCCCGGGGTGCACACACAGGGCACCTCCTCTCCCTTCTGATAGTGCTATTGTGCCCCCTCAACTTTGTTAAGTAGAAGCCCTATCCAAATGCAGCTCTCTGCCAGGTCTGTCTGCAGAGCTTCTGCCCCAGCCCACACCGTCTTCCTTACCTGTGAGATGTTGACTCCTCCTTCGCTGGAGTTGAGGGTCAATTTCCCTTCTGTTCACTCAACAGCACCTTGCTCCTCTGGAGCCACTGAGAGATGTAGTATTCCACACTCTATACCTGCAATGTGCTGGTCACTCAGAGAGGCAAAGGAATTTCCCTAAGACCACGTGGCTGGTTGAAAGGGGTGAGATTCAAACGTAAGACTTTGACCTTGTCCTCAGTGTAAGAGGTCTGAGACATCACTGCCTTCACTTAAGAGTCGAGAGGACCTGGGAGACAGTCTTCAAATGGCATCTTAGGTTGGTTTGGGAACCAGAAAATTGAGTGGCCTTAAGTGAAAAGTACCCCGGAGGAACTGGTAGGGCCTCCATCATGTATTTTATTTTGTTTTGTTTTCTGTTTTTTGAGACAAGGTTTCTCTGTGTAGCCCTAGCTGTCCTGGAATTCGCTCTGTAAACCAGGCTGGCTTCGAACTCAGCTCTGCCTCTTGAGTGCTGAGATTAATAATGTGTGCCACCAGCCACCATCACCCAGCTTTTTTTTTCTTTCAAAACTGTATATGCAGTAAAGAGTATTAGAAAGAATGAAATCCTGTCTTTGGTGGCTGCAGGGACAGAACTGGAGCATTTTGTTTAGTGAAATAAGCCAGGCAGAGAAAACCAAGTACTGTGTGTGCTCATCCATCTGTGGAAGCCAGAAGCCTGATCTCACAAAGGTAGAGAGTAGAACAGCAGTTAGCTGAGGCTGGAAAGGGATGGGGAGAGTGGGATCGAGGAAGGCTGGGTAACAGGCACCAGAATGTAACTTCGTACGTGGAACACACTCCAGTGGGTGGTGAGCAACACTGTGATGTGACCTCAGCTCGCAACTCATGCAGAAGTTTATAAAATATGGAGAGAGGAAGAGCTCACAGCTTCCTAAGTGAAAGGGAAACATTTACCGCCCTGATTTGACTACACATACTATGTACCAAGTAGCCACACTGTACCCCACAACTACTCTCATTATCGTGTGTTAATTTAATAATAAGACAGAAAGAGACAAGTAAAAAGCCTTTAACGGCAACCATTCATCTTAAGGCAAACTGAACGGTGAGTCATGGCCTCCCGCCTCAGCAGACCCAAGCCCATGCACATATATATGATGGAAATGCAACCCAATGCACGCTTTCTTCATCTTTGTGCATCAACGATGCAGAAGACCTTCAGTTTGTGCTGCCCAACAGAAACCCAGGGGTCAGCACTCCTGGACACCATTTCTGATAAGTTCCTGTGGCATCAAGGGGCCCTGTCTCACTGTGTGGTCTGTGCCTCAGTTTCTCCATCTGTGCAATAGCACTTTCGCTGCTTAAGTTTTGCCAGCCTCTATACAAACTAGAAGTACCTGGGAAGAGACAACCTCAAGTGAGGAACTGCCTCCATCAGACTGGCCTGTGAACATGTCTGTTGGACATTTTCTTGAGTAATCATTGATGTAGGAGGGCCCAGGCCAATACAGGCAGCGTCACCCCTGGGCAGGTAGAGTCGAGTTGTGTAAGAGAGCAGATCAGCAGAGCAAGCCACGGGGAACAGGCCACTACGCGGTGTTCTCCGCGGTCGTGGTCTCTACTTTCGTTCCCGCCTTGAGTTTTTGCCCTGACTTTCAACAATGAACTGTAACCTGTGAGCTAAATAAACCCTTTCCTCCCCAAGCTGCTTTTAGTTAGAGTTTTATCACAGCAATGAGATACTAACTAGGATGGTGACAATGATGTGTACACCTCCTAGGCCTGTGTAGAGTACTAGACTCGTGTGTTCCGACAGGAATGTGCTGAATCTCTGAGCCCACGTCAGCTTTCCCAACAGCTCGACATCTGCTGCCTCTCTACATTTTAAAAAATGAGTCCAAGCCGGGCGGTGGTGGCACACGCCTTTAGTCCCAGCACTCAGGAGTTCGAGGTCAGCCTGGTTTACAAAGTGAGTTCCAGGACAGGTTCCAAAGCTACACAGAGAAACCCTGTCTCAAAACAACAAGAACAAAAACAAACAAACAAACCAAAACAAAACAAAAAAGTAAGCCCAGAAGCACAGGGTTCATTGCTCTCCTGGTGTTCTGTCTCCACTCCCAGAGCCAACCCCTCCTGTTCCACCATGGCACTTTTATCACATCCACCATCTATTACTGACTTCATGTTTTCTCTTCCAATTCCTTCCACTGGTCATCAAACGCTTATTTTATTTTTTTAATTGTTCTTAAGTATTTTTTAAGGTTTATTTATTTATTATATTATGTATACAGTGTTCTGCCTGCATGTATGTCTGCAGGCCAGAAGAGGGCACTAGATCTCATTACAGATGGTTGTGAGCCACCATGTGGTTGCTGGGAATTGAACTCAGGACCTCTGGAAGAGTAGTCAGTGCTCTTAACCTCTGAGCCATCTCTCCAGCCCCAAATGCTTATTTTAAATGACAGATGTTTTATAACAAGATCATTGACTCAGTGTCCCATGCGTTCATGAGGATAGGCACAAAATAAACACAGGTGATATAGTCCAATGGCGGGCAGCACACAGGGCAGTTTCTGAATACCATTCTCCACTGAATCAGGGGCCAGTCTTGCAAAGGTTATACAAGTTCAAAATCATTCCAGAATAAACAGTTTAAAATGAGGACAGGAAAGGGTAAACGGAAGAGGAGGAGACACAACTCTCTAGAGAGATGACCAACCACTCCTTAGAGAGATGGCCGATGGCTGGTTCCAGCAAGGGCAGACAAGTAACAAGGAGTCAGTGCCAGGAGGAAAGGAGACAGCCCGTGGGGGCACATCAAAGGCTGCCAGAGCCAGCTCTGAGTAGCCATAGCCACTCTGGGTCTGTCTGAACCTCAAAATAAAAGACAGCATCAATGGATTATAATCTACCAAATAACATAGGATACTATTCGTCCATTCTGATGTAAGTACATAAATAATAGAGCCAGCTCCTCCTTCCAGTAAATTCCAATAAATGTGAATGATAGTCAAAGGATGCTTTGGCAGGCACCATGGTCATAATGGATTTAGGAAAAAAGCATCAATGAAGGTTAAAACAGTGGGTAAAAGTTTGATAAGGAACAAAATACTCACTTATTTAAAAAAAATTTCCCCACGTGTCACCTACTAAGCTCAGAGGGAGCAAGAATTGCTGATGGTGAAGGAGTCCTGAGGAGCCCACTATACACAGGACCCAACAGGAGCATCAGCCGTCCAGGGACAGATGGACACTGCACTGGAGATGCCTCTCCAGGTCAGTTCACCCGATGACAAGGATGCACTGTACAGCCTCATCCTGTGATGGGCACAGCGGATGAGGACAGTTGGTGCTGTCTTAGCCACAGGTGGCTGCAGATGGCGACCAAACCCAGTGCTGTGGTTCTGAGCAGACAGGAGAGCTGCTGCAGAGGATGGAGTCCGGATGGCCAGGGAAGGCTGCCTGTGGCCGCGTCCCAAATGCTAGGAGTTGATGTTCGATGTGCTCGCCCGCTAACTGCTGTGGCTGTTTAAGAGACTGTCTTGTTCTTGAGGGAAACAGACATACTGAAAGGTCAAGGTGCACCGGAAGCAGTCTGGTATGGAGCCGTGACTTAGCTCCAAGACTCAGGGGAGTGGGCTGTGGGGGGAGAAAGGAAGGAGAGAGGGAAAGGAGAGGGAGAGAAGCAGGAAGGGAGGGGAGAGGAGAGGGAAGCTGACACATCTGGATCTGTTTTAAAAAAGACTTTGGAGGATATCTTTTGTTATTCTTTGACAATTTCATCCAGGTATACAATGTATCTCGGCCACCTCCACCCCATTTTTTCTTTCCCACTTCCCCCACACCCACAAACAGGTCCCCTACCTTCACATCCTTCTCTCTCCTTCTCTTAGCCTCTTTTACAGGTGGCTTTTTTTGTTTGTTTGTTTGTTTGGTTTGGTTTGCACTGAGTAATATCTTCTAATACAACACTTTAAGTTCATTAATGACTTTTCCACTGTATCTCTGTAATGATTTCCTTAGTGGTTGTTCCAGGGCTTAGGACACACACACACTAACACCAGAATCTCCTGCAAACTTACACTTTGTACAAAAACATCACTTCCATAACGTTCTCTCTCCTCTCCCACTTTATATAATATTATGTTAAAAACAACACATTTTGATAATTATGACTTCATCAGTCATCATTTAACCTTCATCAGCTTTGGCCCACCCACCTCCTTTGTGATGTTTTAGCAAATGTATTAAACATATATTACATTTCTGCGTATCCAAGGACAGCAAAGCACTAGACACCCATTAGTTTGTACAGTCCCCTTCAACAGTTTAGAGAGGCAAAGAGAAATATACGCCGTATAGCATTCCCCATCGTTTTGTATACTCAAGTGTTCTCTGTGTGGCCTTGAATTGTTTCAGATGGAGTCCTGGACGGCAGCATTTAGTTTTTCCTGCTAGCTCTATTAACAACTTCTACTTGGTTTTGCTTACAAAGTCTATTTTGATTTTACAATAGAACATGATCTTCTGGGGCAAATGCTGACTTGATTGTTGTTGTTGTTCCTTTGTCTGTTGTCAACTGGCCTCCACTGATGCTTTTTCCTGAGAAACAGCGTCTGCTGCCTCTCCTCTCTCCGGCTCTGCGTGTAGACATGTTGATCACTGAGAACTGTTTTACCCAAGACTGTCATACAGTTTCCTTGACCTAAATTTACCTTGTCTCTCTCTTCCCACTTCAAGGCTAACGACAGACACTCACCAGCTGCCACAACCAGAAACATCAGACCAGGAAAGAAAAGAAGCGGTGGAGTTCCTGGAAGGTTCCAATCCATTTCTCATTATCCCTCATTTATTAGCACCCCTCTCCCCTCCATTTCTGCTGTGTGTCTGTAACTCCTCCACCCTGGAGCTGAAAAAACTCCCACTTCATCCTTTGGCCACTGGCTAGTCTTTCTTTCTCCCCAGCAGTGGTCTCTTGGGCATTGTTTTTCACGTGGCACAAGCTCTGTGTGCAGACATGACTCTGATAACACCTGGTGTTCTGCCATCTGTTGTGGGGTATTTGTACACAGTGGGAAGATGTGTCGCTGTGATTGGTGTAATGAAAAGCTGACCAGCCAATAGCTAGGCAGGAGGTATATGCAGGATTTCCAGAGAGAGAAAGGAAGAGATACATCTAGGCACAAATGAGACGCAGAATGAGTTGGACACACAGAATGGGAAAGAAAGGCAAAAAGCCACAAGGCAAAACATAGACCAATATAAATGGGTTAATTAAAGTTATAGGAGCCAGTGGGGCAAGCCTAAGCTAAGGTCAAGCCTTTATAATTAATAATAAGTCTCCATGTGGTTATTTGGGAGCTGGCAACCCAAAGAAAAATATGTCTACTGTCATCACACTGAGGGCCTATGGTTCACTTCACACTCACTGTTTTCACCAAGAATTCATAGGTTTGCTTGCATGATACTCATTTTCTATGCACTCTAAGGACAATTTCCAAAGGCATTATGTGGTTTCGTTTGGGAGGGGTTATTCTTCCATTTTCCCCAGTGACAGTGATTTTTGGCTAGTGTGCATCACTCCCACCCCACTTCCAAACTGATAGAAATTCAAGAGAGTTTTGATGTTGGAAGATTTGACTGTGTGCTTCTCCAAACTAGGAAAGGGTATTAAAGAAGAAAACTGTTAATACAAGCAGAAGCAACATTTAATAATATTCAGCGCTGGATTCAAAACTGAGAAGAACATTCCCTTAACCCAATTTAACCATCTATTAGAAAATGGAAGCATTTGTAGGTTTTAAGGTCTCTCTTCAATGGCAGGAAAAAGAGATGGCTAACGAGGATGCCAACTGTGAGTATGTATACTCCTTATCATAGATCATGGATCAGAAGAGCTGAAACAGAACCATCATTATTATAGCTGACCCCAGTGTTACAGAACAACTTATAGGTCATCAGAGAACAAGTTCAGTAAAGTTACTAGATACATACAGCATCAGTTAGCAAATCCAACTTACAGAAAACCAGGAGACACGTCTTTGTAAATGAGAACATGTACAGTTTTAGGTGTCCTTCCCTACGGGGATAAGATCAGGGTCGGGACTAAGTCTAAGTTGTACATGACTCTACTACAAAATGTGAGATACAATGCAATTACTTCTTTATTAAACGGGTAGTAAAAATAAGTAGCTGTGACTTATTCAGAGATGCATGGAACTCAGCATCATAAATAATCTTCAGCCAGTTCCCACATTTGCTGTAATCACAAAATACAAATGACAGGATGATCCATATATACAGAACAAAGATCTAAGAGCTGTTCTACGATTTCTGACAACCAATTAGAAACCCACATGGTTAGAAGTGGCTTATTGGTAAAGATGAATAGACAAAGCTAACAAAATATAGAGCCCAGAAACATTCCCATAATTACATGGACATGGGACATGATGGCAGTGGTGGCTTTATAAATGTATAAATCAGGGAGGGAGGGATGACCGGTTTTTCAAATGTCAGGGAAATAACTCTCGATATAATTGTACTTAGTCACTTTCCTCATTGCTGACAAATACCCAGACAGAAGAACCTAAGGGAAGAAGGGTTCACTTCGGCTCACAGCTGCAGATGGCAGTCCCTCACGGTGGCCTTCCAGAGGTCCTCTGGTGCATAGTACTGGCAGTCGGAAGGGAGCAGGGGGAACAGAGTGGTGCTGGACCGTGAACTTCAAGGCCCACACCTCTGCCAGCAAGACTTTGCTTCGGTTTTTCCACAACCTTCCAAGAATGCCACCAGCTGGAGAGCCGGCGTTCAAACACCGAGACTATGGCGGGGCACTTCACATTCAAACCACGTGGGTAACTAACAAGGGCGTTTGTGAGACTGCATTTATGTCCTTGCTTTCCTGGACAGGTTTCTCCATGTAGCCCTGGCTGGCCTGGAACTCACAGAGATCCACCTGCTTCTGCCTCCCGAGCGCTGGGATTAAAGGCCTGTGCCTCCAGTGCAGAGCTAAGTAGTGGCTTCTTAATAAGGGCACAAAACTGAAAAAGCTAAATGTAGAAGCTTCCGGGTGATAAGCAACATAAAGTTGATAGAGGAATGTTCCAATTATCCAGATTTTTATGTGAAAGTAAATGATCCTTAATCTAAACTGAAATTTTGTAAAACATCTAGAACAAAGATAATGTAAAATGTGCAAGACCCTTATGAGGAATGTTACTCAAGTATATAAAGGACTTAAATAAAATGAGGCCTATCATAATACTAATGGAAAATTATATTAATTATGAAGAAGTCTATTATCCTCCAATTAATGGATAAACTAATGCAATCTTGGCCAAAAAGAGCAACACGACTTTAATGGAACTTAATAAGCTAATTCTATCATTTGCTTGGAACAGAAAATGCACAAAAATAAGACCCAGAAGAAGAGAGAAAAAGGAAGATTTTCCCACAGTCGGCAAAACGGTGCAAAACCAAACGGTAGCATGTAGAGTGTGAAGGAAAAAACAGACATGGGGTTTGACATCAGCTGTGCAGCCCAGTGTGATCACCAGCTGTGCAGTGCAGTGTGACCATCAGCTGTGCAGCCCAGTGTGATTACCAGCTATGCAGTGCAGTGTGACCATCAGCTGTGCAGTGCAGTGTGACCATCAGCTGTGCAGTGCAGTGTGACCATCAGCTGTGCAGTGTAGTGTGACCATCAGCTGTGCAGTGCAGTGTGATCATCAGCTGTGCAGTGCAGTGTGATCATCAGCTGTGCAGTGCAGTGTGACCACCAGCTGTGCAGTGCAGTGCGACCATCAGCTGTGCAGCCCAGTGTGATTACCAGCTGTGCAGTGCAGTGTGATCACCAGCTGTGCAGCCCAGTGCGACCATCAGCTGTGCAGCCCAGTGTGATTACCAGCTGTGCAGTGCAGTGTGACCATCAGCTGTGCAGTGCAGTGTGATCATCAGCTGTGCAGCCCAGTGTGATCATCAGCTGTGCAGCCCAGTGTGATCATCAGCTGTGCAGCCCAGTGTGATCATCAGCTGTGCAGTGCAGTGTGATCACCAGCTGTGCAGTGCAGTGTGACCATCAGCTGTGCAGCCCAGTGTGATCATCAGCTGTGCAGTGCAGTGTGACCATCAGCTGTGCAGTGCAGTGTGACCATCAGCTGTGCAGTGCAGTGTGACCATCAGCTGTGCAGTGCAGTGTGATCACCAGCTGTGCAGTGCAGTGTGATCATCAGCTGTGCAATGCAGTGTGACCATCAGCTGTGCAGCCCAGTGTGATCATCAGCTGTGCAGTGCAGTGTGATCACCAGCTGTGCAGCCCAGTGTGACCATCAGCTGTGCAGCCCAGTGTGACCATCAGCTGTGAAGTGCAGTGTGATCATCAGCTATGCAGTGTAACATGAATTCTAAATAGTCTTCTAATAAAAAAAACCCGGGAGCCTGATATTGGGATAAATGCTGAAAGATCAGAGAGACAAAGTAACAAGCCACTGCCATGTCTCACCTCACCAATTCCATGAATCCCCTGACTGAAACCCTCTGAGATCTCACCCGAAAGGCTCCAGCTGAAAAAGCCTCTAGCTGAAAGGGACACTTCTGCTGAAAAGGCTTTAGTTCCTGTCTCCTCATGCCTTACATCTTTCTCCACCCAGCCATCACTTCCTGGGATTAAAGGTGTGTGTGCTTCCCATATACTGGATTAAAGGTATGAGCCACCACTGCCTGGCCTCTATGTTTAATCTAGTGGCTTGTTCTGTTCTCTGATCTTCAGGCAAATTTAGTATGGTACACAATATATCACCACAATACAGTGCAGTGTGATGAATCAAAAGTTGGTGTTTCAAATGGGTGGGGGATGGACTTATTCCATAATGACTTTTCATGTTGGCCTATTTCATAATTGCCCTTCACTTCTGTTTAGAAACCTAGGTGAATATGGTATGAATAAGCAGGATACAGCAAAAATCTGCACATAACCAACAAACATGGGAATGTCTGGTGTTCAAGAAGTCAGGGAAAATCAGGTTAAAATAAGGTAATTTTCAATCACAAGACTGACTTTAAAATAATCTACCAAGATGGAAACTACCTGGTGTGGGCAAGTAAGGGGAAAGTGAGCCCGTAATGGGTGTGGCGTTGAGTGGTTCAGAGAAAGCAGATTGTATCTCAGGCGTGAAAAGGCCTATATAATGTGAAAGTTAGATATAACAGGAAAATTTTATTCCATTAACATGTGACATACATTAAATAAGTTAGGTGCTAAAACCATCTCTAAAACAGTGTTAAAAAGTATTCATTTATTTCACTCTTAAGTAACAGACCAAAGACAGACGTTCTTGACTGGAAGGCAAACTACTCAAACCTCAACACACACCCTCTCTTGAAACACCAGGAGCCCCGAGGCTCTCAAACATCCCCGCCAGCAGGAGAGGGACCTTTCAGGGGAGTGCACACCACGACTCTCTGCTTAAGCTGCAAGCTGCAAGTTTTCCATCTCACTGCCTACAACTGTCACGTGGTCACAGTTACCTGCCAGCGAGGCTGAGAAGCAATTACTAGCTGAGCAGTCATGTGTCCAGGTAAAACTCAGAGACGATACTGGAAGGAGCAGCCCACGCCAGCAGCTGTGGAAATGCCCGGGCAGCCGCACAGGGCTCTGGAAGAGCAGCAAGGCCGGGGTGGGGTGGGAAGGTGGGGACACTTGGAGGCTTTTAACAGTGACAATACAGTAAAAAGCTGGTATCTCTGAAGACCCTTTATTTGTAATTATAGAACATGTCCAATACATTTAATCTATTTACACTGCACAAAGTATTTAATGTTCAAAAATCCAGATTACAGCACAATGTATAAAGGTGCTGTATGTTATTAAAAACTATTCTAACTCAGAGCTGGTCTCTAAGTTTCTCCCGGGTTGGCTGGATGACCATGTTTACAGAGCACTACCCTGAGACTCAACCCACCCAGGATGGGCAGGGCAGTGGCAGAGCTGAAACATGGATTCCTTGCCTTGCTCCACAATAAGAAGCTTTCAACGGCTATTTTTAATTAAAGGGTATCTATGCCTTCTCTAGCTCGATATAACTTAGATCTCAGACATTCCAGGCATAATGTACTAATGCTTCACACTAAAGAGTCAGGTCAGTACTTCAGCCCAAGAACAAGGGCATCATCATTTCCTTGCAGGCTAATCACTAGAAGAAAAAATAACCAAAGAGCTCCCAGAAACAAACAGGCATTGGGACTTCCTTCTGAGCCAGGTATGAATGTTTAGAACTTATTGACCGAGTTAAACAACCTCTTCTACGATCTTTAGATAATGATGACAGAGAACAGAAAGCAGACTCTTCTTTGAGATCCATATATGTGTGTGTATGTATGTGTGTATGTGTGTATGTATGTGTGTGTGTATGTATGTATATGTGTGTGTGTGTATGTATGTGTGTGTGTATGTATGTATGTATGTATGTATGTATGTATGTATGTATGTATGTATGTATATGGAACTGGGGTGGAACTTGGTGGGAAAGCACAGGCTTAGCATGCACAAAGCACCAGTCCGTCTCCAGAACCATTTAAAACAAACAAACAACAAAAACCAAACCCGCTAGTTTAACAGTGCTGCAAAGCATTATTTATAGGTAGTTAACGATCTGAGATAACAAACCTCTTTCTGTATGTGGCCAGTGGGACAGAAACATTTACAGTTCTATATCAAGGTACCGAGGTGACCAGATACTGATGAAGTGACTTATGGGCTAAGGTGGGATAAATAGAAGACATGTTCCCAGCACCAGTAAGAACCAAGGACTCTCTTCTTAAGTAGTATGCTCCCTGACAGCATCTTTTGGATTAAGAAATATATTTGTTCTAAGAAGTAACTCTTAGATCCCTGGTTTTATGACATAATTCATAATGTCACCAAAATAAAAAAAAAACAAAACAAAAAATTCTCCAAGTATTTTCTTCTTCAAGTTTTAGTTTTGAGGTAGATGACACAGTAAACACTGACTGCAGCCATGTCCTTACACCCAGACACACACCCAGACACACACACCCAGACACAGACACACACACATAGACACACACAGACACAGACACATAGACACACACACACACAGACACACAGACACACAGACATAGACACACACACACACACACACACACACAGACACACAGACACGCACACGATCACTCATCCAGGATTGGAGAGCCGAGGTTCCCATTTGAAAACATCTAGGGCACTGCTGTTCAGCAGTATTCTGGCTTCAGTTTCCAGATCCCTTCACCACCCGGAGTTCTATGGAAACTGCACAGATTTCTCAGTAGTTCTCGGAAGACACAGGACTGTGCCGCAGACAACTTGGATTCGAACTCCTGTAGGATCTCCTGAGTGCTGGCCTGGCCATCCACCTGGGCCTGGAAAGCAATGAAGTTCCTCATCTCTACCAGAAGGTCGTCATGTTCTGTGCTGGAGGGAGGCAAGGTAGTGGCCTCAGGGAGGTGCCCGTTGTCACTCTCCAGGCGCTCCGGCAGGATGAGGTGGTTTCTGGCTCGCATTCTGGCCAAGAGTGCGGAGGAACTGGGGGCTCCCGACAAAGACGCTCCGTCTTCTTTACCGCTAAAGTGCTTGGGGGCGGGAGCTTTCCCCTCCCTTTTCACATTGTTCTAGAAAGAAGACCACACATGAACAAACTGAGCCTCCAGCTCATTCCCCTCCCCATCTCCCCACAGGACCCACAGTATAACGCAAATGCCATGCGGTGAGATGTGGGGAAAGATGGGGATCCCATCTAATGCCAAGGTAAGGATGCGGACGTGAATCTACCCATTTGTCAAGGGCATTTCCTAAAGACATAAGCAGTACGGAAAGAAGTGAAGTCATCTCTTGGACACCAGAGCGTGAGAGCAGAGGGCTGAGGGAGAACCGCCTTGCAGCCCGGCCTGGGCAGATCTTCTAGAGGCCTAGGACAGCTTCTGATGGCCACTGACTTGTCCTGCGCTGTCTCCCACATGGACCCTGACCCACACAGTGGGACAACGGCTGGCACTCTCTCCACTTTTCATCCTTCTTCCTCTTTCCCACCCTGCATCTCACACACTTCCTTAAAACAACACAGATCTGACCTGGAAAGGACCTCAAGCTCCTGCTACTAAGAGCACAGAACACAGAGTCTGGACAGGGTCTCTGTTCCTAAAGGAGTTCACATGGACCTAAAACTAGAGTGTTAAGCCGGGAGTTTTCAAGTCTGAGCATTACCATGGCCTTCATCAAAAGGCAGAGTGGTGCCCATTCCGCTTTGCCACAGCTGCAGTGTGGTGAAGGATGGTGCTGTGCCCAACGTTCAAGAGGGCTCTTGGCCATTCGGTTTAGACAATGGTCTCTCTAGAGCCCACACGTCCCCTCCAGATAGGTGCATATTAATTTTCTAAGCACCAAACAGAGAATCTGCGAGATCTTGTGTTCTAGGAAGTTAGCTGGCCCTTAGATTTAAATGAAAGTACACTACAACTCCAAGCCTATATCATCAGCTGTCACTACGTCAGTTACAACCATTTTCTTCACATCTAAATGACATTCTCCTGGCCATCCAAGAAAACAGGAGAGGCAGCCAGGCTACCCTGTTACCTGAGACTTTTCTGTTAGTGATGAAGAAGGACGCTGCACAGGGAGGTTGGAGTTCCTCTTCTTACCAAACCTATTCCTAAATAAGGAAGAGAGGCAGGTAGAGAGGTTAGGTGCTGTGGCACAGAGGGCAGAGGACGTTCAACAGCGAAACCCCTCCTGGGAAAACCGCCGCCTTGGGTCCCCCTCCTGCTCTACCAGTCTTGACTGCTTGCTACATTGCTCTTGTGAGGTGTGAGCACTTCCTCTCAGAGAGAGATCTACTCAGCATCCTCACTCAACACTGCACAGAAGAAAGCATCCTGGGTAATAACTACATAGTAATATGCTAATATTAGGATTAGCATAACAATTACTGATGGCTATAAACTGGCTAATTGTCTTACTAACATTTAGTCGTTATTTATATTTCTCACTACTTTAAACATCATCTCTAAAGCAAAACTGATCGATTCTTCTCCTGAAAGCAGGAAATAAATGAAAGAGAAGAAAGACAACAGGACTTTCCCAAGTCACTCAAACCTGACCCACACGATCCTCCCCGGGGGGAACTTCTTGTTCCACAGAGACAAGCCTGTCTGCCTCGACCACTGGGGCTCCCCGGGAGCATGCCGGGGGTAGTCTCTTACTTCATTCCTGCTGGTGCACCAGAACTACCCCTGTGGCCAGTCCAGGTGGGGACACCAGATGCTGCCCCCAGGCACTGCTGGCGAGAGAACTTGAGAGCTTTCAAGGCATCCTGAGCCACTCGGCTGGCTTCTGCCTCCACCAGCACATAATCCGGGTTGGTCCCATCCATGATGGCATCATGCTTCACGACGCTGTGCACGCCCACTAACCAGAGTGAGAAAAGAAGGACAGTGGTAACTTAGCCTGCACACTGTAATTCTAGCGTCACAGGAGAAAAAACCCACAGCACTTTCAGCTGCCATTTTCTTGGCGGCAGTTATGACTTAGAAACTTCACAAACACTTTCTGTTCACGCTCACCACTACCCTACGAGGGACAGTTATGAATTATCCTTGCTTTAAAATACCTGAAGCAAAATGCTTTTAATCATAATTTTAACATTTAATTCTTCCTAGCTATACAGTGAGAAAATTAAAATATTAATAAACTCTTCAGTGGAGGGAAAACATAAAGCAGAAATAGAGAATTTCAAACAAATTAACATTCAGTGAGAGTGCTACATATCAGAACCATCAAAATACACTTAATAATCAGTGGGAAGTTCATAATCCCGAGTGTTTGCCTCAGTGAAAACGAAATAGTGATGCAAGGTGATGCATGCCTACAATCCCAGTGCCTGAGAGGCTCCAGCAGAAGGGTCAGAGATTCAAGGCCAGCATGGGATACACAGTGATACTCTCTCAAAAATTAATTAATTAACTGATACATCAATTAATTAATTGATTAATCAATTAAAATTAAGTGAGGATAAAAATGAAATAAATTTCTAACTAGACACAAATACAAGGAAATAATTATGCTAAAACCTCTCACCAAAACATAATAAAAACAAAAATACTAGGAGGAAATTATAAAACAAAATAATGAAGTTGAGAATAGATCAACTATGGATCTATTTACCTGTTAATAAATAATAACCCTAGATTACTAGAAAAAAGCAGCAAAATGGACAACTCACTTAAGGTTAAAGAAAAGACAAGTTTATGGGATAAATTCGAAAGAGGTAAGTTACCTTTGTAAAAAGGCAAATCTTAAAACTCATTATAGGTATATTATGTATACCCGTGTGCCAATTTAAAAACCACACAAAATAAGTAACTTTCCAGGAAAACAGACAAGTACTATATACAGAAAAAATAAAGTTACTGACAATAAAGCTACAGACCAATATTATTATGAACATCAGTGAGAAAATACTAAGCACAACATCAAAACACAGGAACCAATAACCATAAAAATAGAGAACCTCAGGCAATAGTCATAGGAATCCAAAGTTGGCTAAAGTTAAGAAATTCACCATCTAAAAAGCTTTACAATGCTCTTTTCAATGCCATCCATGACAAACTTCATTACCTAGGCCTGTAAAGCCATTCCCCAAATCAGGAATTTCCTTAATAAAGCATGTGCCTTACCCTAATCCCACAATCTTAATCAATGAGTAGACACTACAGGTTATTTCTACTAGTGATGTCCAGCACCTCTAACATCTCTGTAACATTCTGCTAGCACTGTTGGCTACTAAACTAATAATAATAGAAAAAGATGTGACAGAAAGTGAGAAACACAATTGTCCTTTTTGCGTTAGTTCTTCCCTACCCTCACTGCCCCCTTCAAGTGTTCTGCCATTGATCAATACACAACTCCAGTCCCTCTCTCTTTTGAGGTTTTTAATGGATATAAACCTAGAGGGCTCTAGATAATCAATGATAAAATCAAAACAGTAAAACCATTCAGAAAAGAATGAGATATAAAATAAACCTATAACCTTCCAATTAAAAAGCAGTTAAAGAACATAATGGTAGGGAAATCCCATATACAATCACAATGAACATAATTCACAAGTGGGGGGAGCTGGGAGGAGAGGAAGACAGGGAACAGCGGTCAGTATGTAAAATAAATGAAAAAACTGTTCTTTAAATAAAATTTTTATAAAAGCTTGGAAAGCAGAAGATAAAACTTAAAAAAAATTCACAAGAATAAAAATATATGAATCAATGTATTACTTTTATTCAATTTCACTAATAAAATAAATGCAAAGTAAAATAAAATGAGATGCCATTTAAAGAGTCAGGACAGAAGGAAAGGGAACTTATGGGAACAGAGAAGAGAAAGGAGCCTCCCCACTCTAGATTTGACTGCTGAGAAGCAAGAGCCCCAGACAATCCACTCTTGCCTTAAAGGCTGCTGGCACAATGAGTATTCCTTTGGTGCAAATCTACTTTATGACAAATAATACGGACCCCAGCTTGAGGCCTGATGTGTAAGACCTCTTGGTTGGGGGCTCATTCCTCTCTGTAGACATCCAGGAGCATCTCAAAAAAAAATTGTTATCTTTGTTAAAAGGGGACATCCTAACCTTCCTTGTCAGCAACTGTAATCTGTAAGGAAGCAGCTGGTGAACTCATTTGGGTTTTTCTCTCTTTCTTCCTTTTCTTTCTTTCTTTCTTTCTTTCTTTCTTTCTTTCTTTCTTTCTTTCTTTCTTTCTTTCTTTCTTTCTTTCTTTCTTTCTTTCTTTCTTTCTCTCTCTCTCTCTCTCTCTCCCTTCCTTCCTTTCTCTCTCTCTCTCTCTCTCTCTCTCTCTCTCTCTCTCTCTCTCTCTCTCTCTCTCTCTCTCTCTCTCTCTCTCTCTTCTTGGAGCTGAGGACCGAACCCAGGGCCTTGCACTCACTGAGCTAAATCCCCAACCTCTCACTTGGATTTCTTAATGACTCTCTGAAGATACTAATTCAAACCCGATCTGAGTCCTACACATCACTATTATTTCAGATGAGTCAGGTGGCTGTGACACTCAAGCCACATCTGTGCTCTCCAGCACCTTTTCTTCTGAGCAACTCCCTTTCTCATACACCTCCTGCTTAAACCTAGATTAAAATAGCTTTATTAAATCCCAACTCTCCTTTATACTGGCTAGAACTCAAACTCTTCTGCATTGAAGCCACCAATGAAGCTTAATCTGTGTCAAGGTCCCTAAAAGATTAAGGGAACTCCCCAGGCTGCTGTGGTTGCAGATGGGAGCTGTACTTCCTACCTCTACCCATCAGACATGGACTTCTACCTGTCTGCCCGTCTATCTGCCCCTCAGACACGAACAACTTTATCTATCTATCTATCTATCTATCTATCTATCTATCTATCTATCTATCTATCTACCTACCTACCTACCTACCTACCTACCTACCTACCTTCCAACCAGAAACGGGAGCCTCTCTGTGACTCTGGCTGGCCTTGAACTCATAATCTGTTAGTCTTTGCCTCTCAAGTGCTGGCATTAACGGGATGGGCCACAGCTCCTGGCTTCATATATTTATACTGGCAGAAAATAAAGATGTAACACACAGTCCTGACATGGCTATGGAGACAGACTGCTGAGGACAAATGCTAATTATAAATTCCTTTCTTTTGGGGGAGTACCATCATTTCAAAAACCTAAAAACATCTTCTGATGTAGTGACCTCACTTCTGGGAATTTTCAAGAAGCTGTGTGCAGAATAACACATGGACATAAGGTTATTTATCGAGATTTTATGACTGAAAAAGCTTAGCAGTCTAAGTACTCAACGTGAAGAAACTATAGTGTGTCCATGTAACAGCCACAGAAATGGAGAAGGGTCTCTATGAACTGCTAGGAAGGGACTATCAGGATAGACAAGGCTCTTAAAAGGAGGACACACAGTGGATAGCCTTTTGTGTCAGAGTAAGAAAAACAGACAAAAAGGAACGCGGAGAGGAAATGCCATGAGTTCGTGGGATAAACAAGGGAGGGATGGGGTAGCTGGCAAGTCTTGACTTTTGTAAATGTATGTTATAGACTCAAAGTAAAATACAATAACGTCAAGAAGCGTAGGGGAAATCCTGAAACAGACACAAATAAATTAATCTAACTGTACTATAAAAGAGAGAGAAAAAAAACAACCAAGAAACTTTTGAATAGTGTTTTGACTAACAACTTCAGATTGGAGATAAAAAGTTATATAAATATTAAACTTTTGCTAGATGTTTTTTGTTGTTGTGGTGGTGGTGGTATGGGCTGTATATTCTCTAATACCGTGCATGGTATGATTGCACAACTATTTATCATGCAGAGAATGACGGTTAAGAATTCTCGCGCTCTGGAAGAAGGGGGTCTGACACATGGGAAGGATTCTACGATGTTGATGGAAACAAGACAGAGCAATATCAGTTCCTTTGCTTTGCTTCATGGGATTTACTGAAGTATATGATGTACCATGAGGCACACCTACTTAAAAGGTACAATATGACAAGCTCAGACCTGGATATACCATGGAGCTACACCAGTCAAGGCAATGATATCATGACTTGCAAAGTCCTCTTCACAGCCATGGGCACATGGGACCCTGCCCTCCTACATCCTACCCCACTGTAGAGAAGATCATGTGGATTCTGTCCTTTATTCTACTGAGGTGACTTATCATCATCTTGGTTTTCAAGGTTCACAACTCTGTTTCTTCTAAACTCTTCCCCACTTACAGCATTTCACATTTCATTGTTTCTCTTTGCCATCTTTGGCCACTTTATTATTATGGTTTGGTTTTCTTTCATTTCTAGGCTTAGATTTTATTAAGTTTCTTGAATGTATGGATATACAGCTTTCATCTAATTTGGAATATTCTTTACCAGTATTTCTTCAGACTGATATATCTCCTCCTCTCTCTTCTTGGTCAGGACCTTAAGTACTATTATTATAACAGGCTGTTGACATCTCACGGCCTTTGGATTCTGTGTTTACTGTGTTCCTCTCTGCATAGCTTCTCCTGCTCTTGTATTCAAGTTCACTAATCTTTTCTTCTGCTACGTCTAATATGCCTTCATCTCCTACCAGACATTTTTCACATCAGATATTGCATTTTCACGTAAGTTCACTTTCAATATATGTGTGCATCTTTCATGCCTCTTTTTGAATATATGGAACAGGTACAATTATTTAATGCCCTCTACTAATTTCCCAATTTATTTCCTTATTGTAAGTCACATTTTCCTGCTTATTTCTGTGCCCAATAATTTTTGTATTTGATGCAAAACATCATAAATTTTATCTTGCCCAGCGTTTATGATCTATACAGTCCTGTAAGGATTCAGGGGAGGCTGAAATAGTGCTAACTCTGAGGCAATACTATACTTTCTTATGTCACACAAGAAGCTGGCTGGTAGGCACAGGCTTTGCCCCTGCTATGGGTGTGCACAGAAATGTTTCTGCTAATCCTTTTGAGTGGGCCTTTCTGCAGCCTCAAATAGCTTCCTTGAAGAATGTACTTATCAGCATCCAGCTGAGTTCTAAAGGAGCCCCTCTGCAGATGAAAGCAGAATCCTTTCTCTGTACTGCTCCCACTTATCACTCTCTTTTGCATAAACTCCAGCACCTGGGTCTCCCTGGATGCTTTACATAGTCTGTCCAGGATTCCATCTCCTCTCATGTCTCTCAGGGCAACAAGCCCAAGTCCAGTTCGTTTCCCACCTCAGATCACCACTGTTTGGTGCCCTCTTAGTACCACTGCTTCACACAGGGTGTCAATAATTTAGCTGTTGCACTGTGGGAGGTAAACATCACTTCATCCTTACTGGAATCGAAGTCCATGGTTCTTATCCACAGACACAGAAAGAGGTAAAAGAATGTATGCATATTTATTTGCACACAAACATACATGCATGTATATTTGTAGGTGTGTTTACATATGCATGTGAATGAAAAAGCAAATGCTGGAAAATGTGAATGGCGGCATTAAAGGCTACAGTAGAGTTCGTATACTCGTCATGATAATTTCTCTCAAAGACTTTCTGAAGCAGTACATAAACCTGCCTTCTCAAACAGAGTGCCTTGCTCCGTCTTTGGTAACTATGGCCTTCCCACTGAACATAATATAGCAAAGGACAAAGACAACGGCACTCGGGAGATGCCAAAGCTGAGCAGGGCAGGCTGATGTCCACTGTCTTCAGCAACTGTTAGTTGGTTTCTCTAATGCTTTCTCTTTAATCTTGGCCATCAGCTTCTCTTTCTGCCTGTGCCTAGCCACAGCCCCACCTCTCTCTCATGATCTGTTCCTCTAACCTCCTATGGTTGGAAAGCATGTAAGGAGACTGCCTATTAACGTTCAGGCAGCACAAGTCTATTTGTGGTTTCTGATCTGCTGTAAGTGGTCATGTTAAGTATTATTGTTTCCTAAAGTTTCAAATTCATTCAGGTCTTCAGAAAGAGGGATAAATACAACTTTCAAAATGTCAGCACCATTAGGAAAGACCACTATGCTAGGAATGACTCCCACATTCGTTCCTAGCACCCAGGTGGGAGATTAATCAACATCATTACCTGATTTTTTGAAAAGCTTTTCCAAGACATAGTCATCACTGCTTCGCTCCTTGGCCGCGCCCTCCTGCTCAGGGTTCTGCTGGCGGTATCGCCTTTTCTTCACCAGGTGTGGAACTCGAGTTCCCTCAAACTTGGCATCTCTGCAGTGCTTGGAGTTCTTGGCCTTTTGCTTGGGCAGACATTTCTCTGGGGTCTCTTCCTTTGCTGCATCGTGTTTCCTTTTTGATTTGTGCTTACAAAAATGACCTTCTGTCTGTTCACTCACGAGAGCAGGTCCTGTCTGAACCTGGCAGCATTCCCCTTTGGAGGAAGGACCCTGCTTCTCACTGGCGCTCGCCTCACCGGATGGCCCGGATGTTTGGTAGACTACTGGACAATCTGAACGCTTCCCATCTTCGCTCATCGCTGACAGCTGCTCCAGGGTGGACCCTGCACCTGTCTCTTCTCCAAAGGCAACACTGCTAGTTCCACTCCCACTCGGGAGACAGTCGCCCTGCACAGGGCCACTTTCTGTGGAAGGTGCACTTCCTGCAGACCCCATCGCCTCAGACTTCTCCTCAGTCAGGAGGGCACCATTTGCAGATGTGTCAGAAATGGGAAGCTTCTTGCATTTGGCATTTGTTCCTGGGGCTGGTGGAGTCTTGTTTTTTAAATGGCATTTGGGTGTCTGAACATCGGAGCCTGTTCCTGAAACAGGGAAAACACGGCTGTTACACCGCAGAATTCTTATGCAATTGGTTAATTAAATGATTTAATGTAATACCTGCAAAAATAGCACTTGTTTCCGTGCTCTGGGATGCGTCAGGACTACTCAGAGTAAACAGCTCGTAAAGGTCATTGGATTTGAAGAAGCGCCTTTGTTTTGGGTCTTTTAGCACTCTGTTTGTCAAAAATTGCTTGAAGATTTGTCTAAAAAGATAAAATTACACTGGTATGAAACAATGTTTAGCTGTAATTTAAAATTTCACTTATAAAACGTGAGATATCGGGCTAGAGAAATTGCTCAGTAGAGCACTGGCTACTCTTCCAGAGGAACTGGGTTCAATTCCCAGCACCCACAGGGCAGCTCACAACTGTCCATAACTCCAGTCCCAGGGAATTAATGCCCTCTCTTTTGGTCCCTGTAGTCACTGCATGGACATCATGCACAGACATACATGCATGTAGGACACCTACACATAAAGATAAAGGTTAATTTTTGTTTTAAATGTGAGAGAGATGCTAACAGCAGATCTATGAATGATTAAAAAGCTCCTTCCCCAAACTTTCAGCCATGGAAAATTACAACATATGTAATACATCAGGTGGTCTACTAGTTTTATAAATTTTAAATCAGAAATGATATCTTATTATTCATGCCCAATGAGTTATTTGTTTTTTAACCCCTAAGACGTATCACATTTCAAACCCACCTTTCACATTTATGTGCCCCAACCTCTACAAGCTGGAAGGAGCCAGTCAGTCTCCCTGATTCATGGACTAAGGCCTGCCCTGCCCTCCTTGGTGCCCTCTTGTGATGGGTTCAGGGTTTTGCATAGCTCTCACCTCCCTGCTCCCCAGCCCCCACCTGCTGGTCTACACTCTGTGCTAAGGTCATATACTGTTGTCCTTTCCACACAGCATTACCAACGGGAACGCCATCCCCTCCTGTCCACTTGTGTTTCAGCCTAAAGCTTTCTTTTCACACGACTCACATCATCTCCAGGCCCTACAAGAAGCCCCTAAGAACACAAAATGTTTCTGAACAGCCCAGTGTCAGTGCGGGCGCTGGATACGGGACAAGAATGAAGGCTGAGGGGCCCAGGAGAAGCTGTCAGTGTCTGGACTCTCCCTGTAGTTACCACCGCCTCAAGCTGTCTAGTTACAAGAGAAAGGCAGAAGGAGAAACACATGCTGCCACCCTCTCCAAAGGTCACCCGAATGTCCCGGTCACTTCTGTCACTTCTCAGTTCTTCTAAAAGCAAGTGGCACACTACAGTGAGCTGGAATGTTCCCCCAGAAAACAACATCAAATTTACATATAAGGAGTCCCTGATTTAGATTAAGACACAATAATTACCAAGTTCAGATATTTTAAAAAACAGTAAGGTTGGCTGGCTATAGCGGCCCTTGTCTTTAACAGGCAGATCTCTGAGTCAAGGCCAGCCTGCTCTACAGAGTGAGTTGCAGGCCAGCCAAGGCTACATAGTGAGAATCTGCCTCAAAACAAAAAAACAAAACAAAACAAAACAAAACACAAACAAACAAACAAACAAAAAGTAATGGCTCAAAATATGTTTTAATGGCAAATAAAAAATAAAACCACAAAACAGTCAGTGATACCCCTTAAGTTATAGCAATTATTCCTCTAAGATGAAAGACTCTTTTAGACCAACACTTGATTTCACCAACAACCCTTCTTGGTGAAAACTCTAGGTTAGGAACTTGAGGCTCCACGGCCATGTGTACTGACCGGTGGTAGATCTTTTCCTCAATGGTGCCAGCCGTCAGAAGCCTGTAGACAGTCACCTGCTTCTTCTGACCTATCCTCCATGCTCGCTCCCGGGCCTGAGGCAGAGAGAGGTACATTACAAGGGCCCTTCCAGACCGAGGGCCAACAAGAGAAAGCAGTAGTGATCACTGCCTTCCAGCCCCCAGTCAAAATTCTGTCTGAGAAGAAACATACACTTGAGGCCTATGCAGGTGGATGAACAGTCAGACTACAAAGAGAGAACCAAGATGGCGTGACTGAAAAAACCATCTGACTGTGTGTGAACCCTTTTCACACCATGGCTCACATGGATGCTGTGGACAAACAGCTGGACTCTCCCAGTCTGTATGAGTGACTGTGTGCTCCTTCACCCCAGACCACAGAATGTGACAAAATGCAGATGCACTTGAAGGCAGGTATAACATTAGAGCTCCTGATGAAAACTCTAACAGCAAGCTGTCTCTCTGCAGACACCTTCTGTCCGTAGAAATGACAGACCTGTGTGTCGGTGCTTGGGTTCCAGTCAGGGTCGTAGATGATGACTCTGTTGGCCCCGGTCAGGTTCACTCCTATGCCACCCACCCGTGTGGTCAGAAGAAAGACGAAGATGGACGTGTCCTACAGGAAAGATCCAGAACAGAGTGGGCACAGTTGAGAACTGCTACAGCTCTGCACTCCCCACACCGTCCTACCACAGGCTCTGCTGGTTACCAACACACCCAACCCTCATGTCCCAGAATCCTCTGGGAATCAAGCTCTCATCTCAGAGCTCCTACTTGACACTTTTTAATAACTGTGTCAGGTACAGACACACGCAGACACTCTCACTGGCCATATTTCACCAGATCTCAAATCTCAACATTTCATTTCTAAATCTCATAGGCCCACTTCTCAAACTCTAAAGTGCACAGTCAAAGGCAAAATGTCACCAGGCATGGTGGTGCACACCTTTAATCCCAACACTTGGAAGGCAGAGGCAGGTGGATCTCTGTGAGTTTGAGGACAGCCTGGGCTACATAGTAAGCTCCACACCAGCCAGAGGTACATAGTTAGACCATGTCTCAAAGAAAACTAACAAACAAAACAAAACACTCAAAAGGATAATGTCCCCCTTCCCTTTAGCCAGACAAAGATCTTTCAGGGGGCTGTGAGGGTGGACATGCACACTCCTTTCCCTCCACACACAGGCACCCCACATCCCTTGTTACCTCGTTGTATCTTGTAATCAGTGGCTGTCTTGATGCTATGGTGGTGGTCCCATCCATTTTGAGATAGGAATACTTGTGGGCTCTCAGGAACACTTCCAGTATGTGCAGCATCTGTTGAGGGATGAAGGAGACAGTCTGCAAACCAAATATGCCCCCAGCGAGTGCTTCTCCTGTGTAAGTCTGCCTTCCCCGGTGGGCCCGTACTCAAAGTGTTTCTTACTTTCAGGAAGAGAAATAATACTGCTGCCAAAGAATTTTTGCTAATTCCTTATGATGTAAGTATCCCAGCCTGACCAGGATGCCAGACTCCTATGGCCAAACTCCCACACAGTCCTGAAGTGACCCGTGGGCTGTCACCTCGGCATTGTGGCAGATCTCCTATCTGTCAGGGACATCCTATCTTTTGCACTGTGGTCATGAGTCCGAAGACGCGACCTGTTTGCTGGATGCAGCTTGGGCACTCACCTGCCTTGACTGGGAGAACAGCAGCACTCGCTGACCCTGCTTATGCCATATTTTCAGCAAAGACTCAACCACAATCATTTTCCCAGAACGTTTCCAGTAACCAAACTGATCTTCCTCTAGCTCGTCTTCTGGAAGACCACTGAGATTCTTGGGACCCCCAGAAAAGAGGTCAGGGTGGTTGCAGATCTTCCTCAGAGCTACAAGTCCAGAGAAAATCTGTGATTAAAACAACAAGGACACAGGAACTCAGATTACCCTGTGTAAACAACAGGAAAGGAGGAAGACATGTTACATGGAGTCACTTTTACCAGCTTGTTGATTTCCTCTCTAATGTCAACACTATGAGAAACAGTCTGGGTCTTAAATGTCCTGTACTAAAGGCTTGGTCCCCAGTGTGGCGGTGTCCAAATATGGGGCTTTTTGGAAGTGACTGGCCCAGGAAGGCTCTGACCTGCTCAGTAGACTGATCCATTGATGGGACTGGCTGAAGGAAGTGGCCTGGAGGTAGGCCTTGTCCCCAGCTCCTTTTCTGAGGGCCCGAATTCCCAGCCCCACAAGGGGAACAGCTTTACCTTCACAGGCGCTTCCTACAATGACCTGCAGCTCCACCAAGGGCCAGAAACAACAGCCAGGCGACCACAGGCTAAAACCCTGACACCGTGAGCGCCCAAACCTTCCTTCCTTTAAGTTGACTTCTCAAGTATGTTGTCATAGTGACAGAAAACTGACTAACACAAGCTGGAATAAACCATCTTTCACTCATGTTCTTATCCTGACTGGACAACTTCCCTGGAAGAAAACAATTTCAGTGGACTGAACATGTCCCCAGAGCTCATAGTCAATTGCTGATAATTCTATTTCTTCACTAGAAAAAAGAGTATTTAGTCCACAGCACTGTAAATCTGACATAAAAAAAACTAAGTTACCTTAAAAACACAGGCCAGAAATGTCATACCAATCTGTGCCTTATCAAATGTCTCCTAATCTTACATATCTAAGTACCCTAAGCCCTGTGGCTTAGTGTGTGAGCCAGAGGCTGAAGTTCCCTTTACTGCTACTGCATCAGAAAGCAAATACGCATGACAAATACATGAACAGAAGAGATGTGCAGGGTTGGGTCCAGCAACAGAAAAGTACTAGAGGCTGAGGTTTGCTCGCCCCAGCCCCCAGGCCAGCCCCTGCCACAGGGTGCTTATGAAAGTGTAAGAATGATTCAGGCAGAGGTCACCCTGGCCTACAGAGTGAGTTCCAGGACAACCAGGGCTACACACAGAAACCCTGTCTTGGGAGTGGGGGAAGATTCAGGCTGTGACTGGTTTGAAAGTTTAAGTAAAAAGGAAGAATCATAAATTAAGCCAATTTTCAGAAAGTATAGCAGATTTAACTAAGCAACAGTTATACTAACAACATAAGATCTGAGCAAGTCGGGAACATGGTCAAAACTCTCTAAAGAGTCACAAAACAAAGAAAGAAAGAAGCTGCTGAGAAGTGATTAATAGGTCAAAACATCTAAACCTGAAAGCACAGGCACCTGAGTGTAAGGGTAACAGCAGCCACTGCAGAGCCTGGGGGCAGGCACATGGTGTGAGTTCGTCTCTGTCCACCTCAAAGCTGGGAGCAGGACAGAGTGGACTTGTGAACACACTCACATGTACCTACAATGGGGCAGAGGGAGGATTATGGTTGCAAGGCTCAGCATGCTTTTAAGGGCACGCAAGTATGCACCTGCTAGGGGAAAGGCACAATACCCAAATGCACTGGACTGCTAAGGCTTGTTTGGAAAGCACTCATGGAAACAGTGTTGTCTGGATAAACAGAAAGAAGAACTTGTCTACTTGGCCCTAGGAAAACTATGTAAGGGTATAAGTGTATTTGCAGCTTTAATTTATTATAAACCTACCACTCACTGAACAGATGCACACTCATGCTGAATGTTGACAATGCCACTATAGATGTGTGTGAAAATGTCCCCTTCAGTGTGCCCCTATACTCCAACGGTCTGGGTTTCCCCCTACACCCTGCATGGGATTCCTAGTCCTGCAGGGCCCATTCCCAGGGCTCTTCCCAACTAGACCACAGTGCTGGATTCAAGTACAGCAGGCCTATAATCCAGTGGAGATGAGCAGCGTGTTCTCGGTGTAATGAGCTCTCTCACTCCAGGAAGGGCTGCAGATTCAGTTCAAGTTCTCCCAAGTGTCTTCACAAAGGGCACAGGAAACCCCTGACCCAGTGGCAGCATGTTCCAGCTAAGCACAATTCAGGCACCTGGCTTCCAGTACTCATGACTCAACCGGTCCATGATGTTCCTGCCATTGTGCAGTCCCAGCATCACATTCTCATGTCAAGTGCTTGGGGACACACCACCGTGACAAGGAATTCTAGAAAGCCAAACTCCAGATCTGCATGATTTACATAATGGGATTTCTGAGTAGACACTGTCAAATTCTGGACAGTACTAGGAAGTACTTTAACAGTCCTGAAGAGGAGAATGAATAAATACATTCCTTCCATACACTGGGGACAGTCGGGTTAGAACCTGAGAAATCTGGTTTCTAAGATGGCAGTGCTCTGCATGAGACTCACTGAGAAGCTGATACAACCTACAAATCTTCATGACCACACCCTGGGAACGTAATTTTGGTCATAATTTCTGGGAAAATCCAGCATGGTGCTGGGCACCAGCCCCTGCCAGGTTAAGATCCTTAGGTAGCAGGACTCATGGTCACATCCCCACCCTGGGTCCAGCTTCCTAGCTCAGGGCTCCACCCTCATACCAGTGACCCTGCTCCTCACACCACACCTGTCTCCAGCTGTGGCTATGACCCCATAGCCACTCCGCAGATGGCAGGGCAGTGAACCAAGGCGGCCTGACACAAGAAGCCTGGCACATTCTAAACAGCAGCTTCTCTTCCTTCCCCACCCTCCTTGGTAACAACTTAGATCTCTGGTGTCTGCTCTTTGGCTGACCTGATTCTCTCCATTAAGAATCCTGTAAACTTCCTTGGAATCAATGAAATTCTGGTAGACTTTATGCTGCTCATCAGTTAGACGACAAAATAAGACCTGTAAGGGAAAAAGAAAGAAACAATAATTAAATTATCAATAAGATTCCCTAGAAAAATAGTACAATGTATACAATTTTAACTACAATGATACATCTCTCAGCTAAAGAGACTTCTCCCTTTTCCATATCATCCATCTAGCTCCAGCCCATCACTCAGCAGCCCCTCCAGACTGGCTTCCTGCTCATAGGCAGTCTCAGGACCCAGGTGGCAGCCATGTTTCATTTCAGCTCAATGTGACGAGAGACTCTCCCCCAGGCCAGTCATCTGCACACTGCTTGGCCAACTTTGCAGGAATCTTGACCTCACCTGGAACCAAGTTTACCGGGCCCTAACAGCAGCCCGGACCCTCCCAGCCCACTGAGGTTAATTATTCCACGTCATCACATTGCCCACTTCCTGCCTTTCAGTTCCCTCTCTCTAAGTCCAGCACCTCCACCTCAAGGCCTGACTTTCTTCGCAGCCCATCCTGCTCCCATGGGATGGTCTTGACTATCCTTGTGCTACCCCCGTGCACCATCATCCCCATCTGCCCCACAAGCTTCCAGAGCCAGTCAAGCCACCCGCCCACCTGGACTGCTTTATAGCCAGTGCCCAGCAGCAGTCCCAATCCCACAGCAGCCTACCACTGTCTGCCCCAAGAGGCACCTCTCCACACACTGTCCAACACCATCTAAGAGCCCAAATAGCTGTGCCAATGCCCTGGGGCTTCCTAAGCCACTCCTCTACCAGCCGTCTTTGTCTCAACAGCTACACACAAACAACCAGACAAATAAAAAACAACAAAACCAAACTCGAAGCCAGGATCCATATCTGTAGGGGTTTGGTTCCCATCCCTAAAATGGCTCTACTTTTGCATCTACCTCATCAAAGTGAACAAGACAGTCTAAAGCAGGGCCAATCCTTCAACCTTAGCACTGGATCTGAACACTGGATGTGAACTGCCTGTGTCACATCTACCTGTCTTCCTCAGGATAGTCCCCTACCCACAGGCTTTCTACAGGCAAAGGGGGACATCCTGAAAAACATAGGACAGCCTACCTGCCAGCTGCTGCCCACGCCAGCATCTGGTGCAAGTCACTGATGCCACTGAATATGCCCCCAAAACATCAGAATTGACTTCAGAGATGCTAAGTACACCAGGCTCTTGCAGGTCAGCTATTGTCCTCCACTCTACAGCTCCAGCCCTGCCTCCTAGCTCACTGCAGCCTGTTGGCCTGGGCTTCTGTCTTCCTAGGCAGTTACTTTTTTTGGCGCTCTCTTCTGATGCTGCTGAGGAAAGCAGCTGCTTCTCTGCTTGGTCTCCACAGGCTCTCTGGGCAAACCAGTCTCTGCTCAAAACTGTAACACCTTCCCAGCTCACTGTTAGCTACGGCCAGCCTAGAACCTTCTCCCATCTTTCAACTTCTGATGTCAGTGGACCTTGTCTAAGTACTTCAGCATATCCTAAATTCAACTCATCAGCTGGTTGTCCTCTGGAAGCCTCTATCACAGCAGACCCATCTCACTGTCTAAGGGCTTTGGGAGGATACACAGACAAAATAAGCTGAGATATGGGGGAAGAAAGAAGCAGGGATGAAGGTAGCCTTGGTGACAGATGTCTGGGATCCTTCAACCTAAAAATCTACAATGCGTTAACCTGAAGGCCCTGAGCAGAAGGTGCAATCATCTATTAAGATAATACCATGACAGATTCAGTGTCATCCTTGTAACACCAACTCAGATGCCATCAACCTCTTCCATAGTATATTCTCAGGAATATATTCATAAAGAGTAAACCAGTCCTTCTCATGACCAGCAGAACCCAAAATCTGGCCTCTAAGTGGCCATGTGACTACCTCCTGAGCTACACTCTTTCTTGCTTCTACCTTCAGCCACCATGGCACCCCTGCTGGCCCACAAGTATCAATACACTGCCCTACCCATCCCCGGCAATGTTCTTTCTCCAAATCCCAACTCGTTCTTTGACCTTCCTTAGGCCTCAGAAGGATTAGCGGGTCAAAGGTCTCCTCTGACCATCCATTGAAGAAAGCCCACTCCTTCAACATGTCTCACTCCCGACTTAGTGAAAACACCCACATAACCCCCACCTTACTTATGTGTGACCCTACGAGGTTTATGGAAACAAGACTGCTCTTCTCATTGCTGTGTCCCAGGAATGCATCAGGGGCTTAAGAAGCATGGAAATATTTTCAAGTAGTTGTAGGGTTAGGCCCACGTGTTAACAGAGGGAAACCAAAGCCCGTGAACTAGAGCAACGTACAGCCAGGAAGATATCAAAGATGGGTACAGTGACTAGCAGACCAGGCTGTCCACAGCCCAGGACCAGAGCTATAGACCTGGTCAGTTACACAGACACATGCACGCTTGAGTAATGCTTGGTCACCTCCCAGATCCACAGACCTGTTCATTTTTATCTGGCAAAGAAAGGCTCATCTTGACATCTGATTTCATTCTCCGCAGTAGGTAGGGGTTAATGGTGTCTCTTAAGACACATGCACACTTATAGGCAGTTTTAACCTTTAACAGAAGAAAGAAAGATATTAGCTTAGGGAATACATGTGTTTTTCCCAATTGATTCCATATCTTAAAAGTTAAAGAATGATCAACAGGTATATAAATTCAACTTAGAAAAAGTCAAGTTAGTTAGTTCTACATGCTCCAGGGGTGACATCTCTCAAATTAACATCAGAAAAAAAAATTACCTCATTAGCCAAAATAACACAAGAGAAAACCTGTTTAACCAAGCTTTAGCTCCTCTTCTATACTCGTTTTAATTATTACTGTACTATTTAGTTAGGTCTGAAAGTAGAGATTTATTTGGTTACTGACCATCCTCTAGGGGAAAAACTAGTTACAAACAAATCCCTATTTATAATCTTGTATTCTCCAAAAGCTACAAAGGAACCGGCCTCTCACAAGGGCAGAGATCAAAAGCTAAGTGTGGGGGGGGCTGGAGCAGTGGGAGCCACCAGCTAATAAGGGGCGATTAGGCTTCAGGGAATAAGTTCAAGAGGAGTCCTATGATCCTGAAATGAAAGGTCACTCTGGCCTAAAATGGAGCATATGGCTCCATAATGGACATGGCCACATGAGAGGGTATTAACTGTACACAGAAAAACAAAGACCCGCAGCCCAGGAAGCCACGCCCTCTCTAATTCACTTACAGGCGAGCAAAGGTTTCAATTAATTATTGATACTTTAAAAAATTCAAAACAGGTTTAACAATTTAGTAAATTATCATTTCAAAGAAGAAGAAAAATCTAAAATTTAAAGGTAAGAAATTTATCTTTAAGAGAAGTCTGAGCATAGTAAACACAGAAAAGTTCAAGTTAAACACATTAACATGTTAGAAATATTTGGAAAGACCCTAAGCACTCCTCACTCACATCTGCAGCTGTGTGTGCACCTGTCTTTGTGCAGGTGTCGTGTGAACAGGCATGAATAATTATAAAACACAGGCGGTACCTAGGATACCAACAGTCTAAACTGATAACTTCTGGACGTGACATCTCCTATAGTTACAGCCTCACTGCCTTGTTCTAGATGTCCCTTAACACATTCTCCTTGTGGTATACCACTGGATTTCTAGGGAGGCTTCTAGTCTCCAGTCACCTCCCATCATATTAGCCCTAGCCTGACACATAATTACCTGTGGGCAGACTATCTTCACAGGATGTAACAGCATATAGAAAATATGGCCTTAAGCAAGAAGAGCAAATAAAAGCAATGCCCCTTTCACATTCAGACCTTGCCATTCAGAACTAAGAACAATATGCTCAGCAATTTCCTCTTACCCAGTTTTGCTTTCTGTGAAGCCAACTGCTACTCAAAAATATTACATGGAAAATTACAGAAGGAAAACAGTTCATGTTTTAAATTCTGTGTTCTTTGTGTAGTTTAAAAAAATCTTGTATAGCTCTGCTCTGTTCCATCCAAGACACAAATCATTCCTCTGGCCAGTGTATCCCACTGTGTATGACACCCACCCATTAGTCATCAGCAGTGATTTCAGTTATCAGACTGCCTGTCCTGTACCACGAGACTTGAAGAAAGGGACTGGTAGTCTTCATAATTCCAGGCACTTGCCAGATGTCTTTGAATGTATCTCCTATACACAAGGAGGTATTATTGCACACAAACTTCTGAGACAAGGATTTCAAGGAACACACTATATGCTCTTGTTCTCAGGATATCTCTCCACAAAAGACTTGTTAATTCCCAATAAGAAATATTAAATTCAGAGTTTAGAAATCTGGCCTAAACAACTTTACCAAGCAGTCCTCTGTAATAGGACAAAGCAAGAGACTCTACATACTGAGAAATGTGTAGCTTGAACACAATGTGGAAGCCATGTGAGACAAACCCAAGAGGAGGGCAAAGTTCACAAGTAACAGGCCTATAGCCTTCAAAACTATCAAGGTCACGACAGGCAAAGAGGCTTAGAACTGTTCCTCAGTAAGAGCAGATAAAGGGGCAGAGAGACTGGACAGCGCTGGCATAATGTGAACAAAAAGCTAGAAACAGAACACTGTCCTGCCTCTGGAGGGAAATCAGGGGAATGAATCTATGTCTGTCTAGTGGCTATTCTGTTCTCTGACCCCAGATAAATTTATTAGGGTGCATGATATATTGGGGAACACAATATCACCACAGGAATGGCTCCTTGTGTCTTTCCCAGCTTCCAGTCTACCCCTTTTCACTGTAAAAGGCACACTGTCCTGCTTGGCACTACAGTGCACACTGCCCAGAACTGCTCAATCTTTTTCACGATTTCTCACTGCTCTTGTGATCACTTCCAAACTATTCTTAAACTTCTCAAATGAGAGCCACTTCCCAGGAAGAGCCAACAGCGAAACCATTTCATTCCTATTGTGAAAGGAGAACTTTGAGCCTACTGCTTTCCTTTAGTAAATGGTGTACTCGATACTTTGAAAACCTTATCTGCAAAAATACAATCTAATGAATAAAGACAATTTTTGATTTTTATTAGACACCAATTTATAAGCCTGGCCAGACTGTGCTACAAAGTATAATGTTTGGGGAAATGCCACTGTCTACCATATTACCTGTACTGGGGAAGCATTGGAATAGCCCCCCATAGTGATGGGGACAGAGAACTGCTCCATAAACACAGGCAATGTGCCTAGCTTTCCCGGGAAGATGAAGTCGAAGAGTGACCACAGCTCTCGGAGGTTGTTCTGCATTGGTGAACCAGACAAGATGATCCGATGAGGCGTGCGGAACTAGTTGGGCAAATGAGACATGCTTTTATGAAACTGACTTTGTTAACACACGAATACCATCCACCCCAAAGCACTCCCAAGGAATAGTTACTTAGCACATTTAGTAGTCACTTTTGTTTGTCCATTATTTTGGATCTCCCAAACTGTGGATATTTTGTCCACTTTTCTAACTGCATATGGATGAAAACACTGGAAGAATTCTGTCTTACTGTTCAAGATGAACACCACCTTAGCGTTGGGTGTGGTTACATTCTAACAACTGAACCTTATAAAAGAGCTAAACAATGAAAATCACAAAGGACAGGCATAAAGAATTTTCTACATTAAGACAGAATTCAGTAAGTATGTTCATAAAGCAAACAGTCTATTCTAAAACTAAATAACACTGCCCATCTAAAATCCCCCTCACTGTAAGCAACCATACCTGTTTGCAAGCAAGGGTGACTGCAGCATTTGGATTTCGAATTTTGTGTCCCTCATCTAAGATCACATAGTGCCAGTCATGTCTGCTAATGTCATCTTGCATCAGTCGGATGTAGGAATAAGAGGTTATCAAAACTCCATGACAATGAACAATATCTCGGATCAGCTTCTCCTATAACAACAACATCAGAAGGGCAGATTTAAGTAAGAAGCAAAAAAAGAAAAGAAAAAAGGAAAAACAAACATGACCTAAAATGACAATCTAAAGGTGAGATCTGGATTTGCATGAGACCACCTAAACCACACTATAAGAATATACAACCACACATACCGTCTACTAACACACATCAGTACTTTGCATTTGGTTAACCTGCAAAATAGTAAACACACTGAAGTGGAGCCCTCAAAGAAGGTAGCTTATAATAATGTAATCATTTACTCAGTTGTTACTTTTCTATGTCATTCTTTATGTCGGTCCCTGTTACATGTTAAAAACAAAGTTGATGAAGAAAGATTATTTTATAAAAAAAGCAAGAAAATGAAGGAAGACATCGAAGACAAAAGACATACTGAATGGTATGAGGTGAGGCAGAAAAGATGTAAAGGCAATAACTTAAAAGAATAATAGAAAAAAACCCACATAACTAGGAGACCTGAATCTGTGGAGAAAAACATTCCAAATGTCAAGCAAAAACACGAAGAGGCCTTATTCCAGACACACCTGCCTAGATGACGGAATCCTAAAAGAAAATAATAATAGAAAGTCTAGGCATGAGAACATAAGGAAAAGGTTTCCTTCCGAGGAAATAGTCCACATCAAATATTGTTTCTGAGACCTACAAATGTCAGAAAACAGAAATACATAACTCTTAGCAGGGAAAAGGTCGCCAGGCAGTGGTGGCCCACACCTTTAATCCTAGCACTCAGGAGGGAGAACCAGGCGAATCTCTGTGAGTTCGAGGCCAGACTGGTCTACAGAGTGAGATCCAGGACAGGCACCAAAACTACACAGAAAAACCCTGTCTCAAAAAAAACAAAACAAAAAGAAATCCATTCAAGCAGGGAAAGGTCAAAACCTGGAGACCTGCTTGACAAGGACAGCGTGACCACCATGAACTCTCCTCTACACATGGAACCTCTGGTGTGGATCTGGTCCTGCAGATCTGTTTGCACTGCTGCTCACCATATCACAAAACTTAAGGGTAAAAATTCTGTACTACATGCATGTCATTTCCTTTAAAATCCCATTAATACATGAAGTATAATACAGAATAGTTTTAAATAATGAAAGGGGGTATATTTTAAGTATTACTGTAATTCCTGTTTAATTTATAAAACCTGGAGGGAAATCAGGGGAATGAATATAAAAGTAGACCCAAACCCAAACCTCCACCCTTTCCAGACACTGTCTCATGTGTGTGTGTGTGTGTGTGTGTGTGTGCTCACACAACATGGAGGCCAGAAGACAACTTCCAGTGTTGTCTTCAGGCACTGTCCACCTTTTCTTTTTTTTTTTTAATTAAGAAATTTTTTATTCTTTTTACATACCAATCACAAGTCCCCCTCTTCCCTCCTCCTTCTCCTCCAGCCTCCCCCAACCCACCCCCCATTCCCTCCTACAAGAAGGTAAGGCCTCCCATGAGGAGTCAGCAAAGCCTGGTACATTCAGCAGAAGCAGGTCCAAGCCCCTCCCCCTGCCTCAAGGCTGTGCAAGGTGGCCCACCATAGGTAGTGGGCTCCAAAATGCCACCTCATGCACCAGGGATGGATCCTGATCCTACTGCCAGGGGGCTCCTTAAGCAGATCAAGCTACACAACTGTCTCGCTTATGCAGAGGGCCTAGTTCAGTCCCATGGAGGCTCCACAGCTGTTGGTCTAAATTTCATGAATTCCCACTAGTTTGGTTTGATTGTCTCTGTAGGCTTCCCCATCATGATCTTGATGTCCCTTGCTCATAGAATCCCTCTTCTCTATCTTCGACTGGACTCCTGGAGCTTGGCCTGGTGCTTGGCTGTGGATCTCTGTATCTGCTTCCATCAGTTACTAGAAAAAGGCTCTATGATGACAGTTAGGGTATTCACCGATCTGATTACTGGGGTAAGCCAGTTCAGGTACCCTCTCCTCTATTACTAGTAGTCTAAGCTGGGGTCATCCTTGGGGATTCCTGGGAACTTCCCTAGCACCCAGTTTCTCTCTATCCCCATGATGTCTCCCTCTATCATGGTATCTCTTTCATTGCTTTCCCACTCGGTCCCTGTTCCAGCTCGACCATCCTGCTCCATTATGTTCTCTTCCCCATCCCCTACCCTCCACTGCCCACCCCTCATGCCCAGTTTACTCATGGAGATCTCATCTCTTTCCCCTTCCCAGGGCAATCCATGTGTCCCTCTTTGGGTCCTCCTTGTCAGATAGCTTCTCTGGAACTGTGTCCACCTTTTCTTTAAAGATACGGTCTTGGGCTAATGAGGCAACTCAGTAAGTAAAGACACTTGCCAGCAAGCCTGGTGACGTGAGTGTGACCCCACACCCCGGCACGGTGGAAGGAGAATAAAGACACTTGCCAGCAAGCCTGGTGACTGAGTGTGACCCCACACCCCAGGCACGGTGGAAGGAGAATAAAGACACTTGCCAACAAGCCTGGTGACGTGAGTGTGACCCCACACCCCAGGCACGGTGGAAGGAGAGCTAAGTCTGATGAGTTATTCTCTGACCTCCATGTGCCTCTCATGCATGCACACACATGAGGAAGGATGACAAAAACACAGCCTGGAGCTTAAAGGACACCTAAACCAGATGACACGGGACACCAACCTGGGACTTAGTAAAGATATACCAAGGAAATGCAAATAAAAGAGGACAAAAGTTGCAATAAAATAACTGATACCATTTATTTTATCTCTTAAAAGGGAAGGACGTGTTAAAAAAGACTACAAGCCTTTACCTATGTAGAACACTGTAACAAACATGGACAGAGCCCCCAGAGCAACCAGGACAGCTCCTGGAATCCCTGGTCTGGAACCTTTCACAGACAAGCACTGAGCCAAGCAAACGGAAGTTTCCCACAGAGGACCCGAGAGCTGAGCATGCTGCCAGGCTCCTTGTTGGAGCTAACACTGCATCTACTGCAGCTCAGACACACAGAGCGCCCCGTCCTTCACGTGCACGCTCCGGAAAACACCAACTCGGATGCACTGGCAACTCAATGGGCAAGGGAGGGAAAATGACAGCCAAGAGGAAAGGCCAGTGACTCGCAGAGAAAGTACCGGGGACAGACAGAGCAAGCTGGGTGTGACAGCATACACCTAGAGCCCAACACTCAGAATGCAGAGGGTTTACATAGGAAGTCGCAGGCCAGCCAGGGCTTCAGAATCAGATCCTGTCTCAAAGAAAGCCAAAATAACAATGAACAGAAAGACAAACCAAAGAATGGATTCAGTTTATAGCTTGAAAAATGTCACTTGTGGAAAGAATGCAACACCACTAACATAGCATACCAGAAAACCTCAAAATCAGTCACAAAAATGAATTATTCAAAAGAAAATGGGCACAAGAAAAATCAGACTAACTGGGAGAGCCGAAGGACTGGAAAAGGGAGTCAGGTTCGTTCTTCCTATTGTAAATTACCTCACACAGGGTGTCCTAAGTGCCACAGGTTCTTCAAACTGGTCCAACTGGTGTTATAAGCAGCAGAGCCCAGCTCTCCCAACTGACAGAACTGCAGATATACCCAGTTACAGCTATTACTTTACAGATAAAGATAAGCCCAGCAAGATGCCAACTTCATAGGATTTCCCACAGGAATACATCAATAGCTGAATATGAGAAAGTCTAATAACACTCACACCTTGTTTATAATTCAAAAATCTTCCAAAAGAGCTAATTTTATTAATCTCATCTTAAGGAATTGGGAGTTTAAAATTTCTTAGGCCAGGCATGATGGCACACATCTGTAATCTCAACTCTTAGGAGACTGAGGCATGATGCTCACAAGTTCAAGTCCAGCCTGCACTGTATAGCAAAACCCTCGCTCAAACAAAGGGAAGAGGATTGCTTAGTGGGTACAGGCGCTTGTTACTAAGACTGGCAACCTGAGTTCAATTCCCCAAACCCACAGGTAGGAAGAGAGAACCCCCACAAGTTGTCCTCACCTCCACACACAGCACCAAGGCACAGGCACAAGCTCACTCTCTCACACACACACATCAAACGAAAAAAATTTATGTGGGGTGGGCAAGTAGCTCAGCTGGTGGGTGCTTGCCTAACATACACAAAGCCCTGGGTTCAAGTTCCAGAACTGAATAAACTGAGCTTGGTTGGTGCACACCAGTAATCTCAGCACAGGGGATGGAGGCTGGAGAGTCAGAAGTTCAAGACCATCCTCGGTTACACAGTGAGACCTGGTTTCAACCAAGGTATGTAGACAATGTGTGTGTGTGTGTGTGTGTGTGTGTGTGTGTGTGTGTGTGTTAAAGTGTAAAAGAGTAGAAAAAGCACTGAAGTGGGAAATTATCTGCTCATGTGCCATAACACACAGGGCATTCAAGGAGATAATAAAATTGCTTTCTAAAAATAAAATAAAATTTTTTAAAAAATTGCTTTCTAGACTATAAGCCAAAGGCTCAAGAGTGTGACCCATATTATTATTGTGACTACTGTTTTGCCACATTGGAAAGTTCAATGTCTAATGCACAATACTACACCACTTTATTGAACTAGTTCCCTAGTTTGATATTCTGATGAATAAGTCGATTATTGTGGTGGACAGCCTTGAAAACATGGGCAGAGAACTAAGACTCACCCTGACCCCACCTCCTTGGCAAGAGTACCACTCCTTCATCTGCTAGTGCTCAGTGCAGAAGAAGAACCATGGAAGGAGCAGACGCCACTTCCCAGCCTCACCCTGAACCCCGTAACTCTGAGACCTGAGAGCTAATTCCCTCAGTTCCTCCACATCCACATTTCCTACCGAGACTCCAGGCAGGCAACACCCCAGGTCTACCCCTGCATCCCTCTAGGAGAGCAGGAAGAGCATGGAGTGACAGCAGTGGATACTCCAGGACTGACTGCTGTCCAGGTGTCCGCCCTATAACACTGAGAGACAGGAAAGAAAGCAATTCCAGTTGCCTGGGGCTTGAAACAGGAGTGGGAGCTAAAGCACCACTCCCATTTGTGAAACAGTCACTGACTCTGTCTGACTAAACCCTGCAAAGGCGGGTTCATAGGCTCACCACAGTCACCCAAAAACTGCCAGACCCCAAAACGAGTTCGTGGAATCACTTGATGCAGCTAGCAGCTTTATCATAGTTAAGCTAACGAGACATTGAGCCTGCTAAATGTATGCCAGTGGAGCAATGTGTAGCTTCTTGTGATTGTTTAAGAACTTATGTGGGGCACTCTACATGTTACCTATGGAACCGCAGAATTCCTATTTCTACTGTGTTCACAAAGAGGTAAAATGATGATAAAGAATTAAGAAGATGCTTTACAGAAAGAACAAGGTGTACAAAATGTCCACAATGAAAACACACTCTCCACTGGGTAACAATCCATTTATGACTACTGATGTTCACCTGATTCAATCTCAGAATTCTACAACCGCCTGGACTGGAGTTTCAATAATGGTGAATTGTTGAATATTATGGACGTCTCCATCCAAACACTTAAGACAAATCATCTCGGGCGGTTTCAAATTAAAAGCTTGTAAAATATGTAACCTCTCCTAGTTTTTGCAATTAATAGGGTACATCTGCAATTAGCCTGACTTACTGAATGTAGTGCTGTTGTCATTAAAAGATGTCTGAGGAAGTGCTGCCGTTATTATGGAGGCTCAGGAGACCAATCCCTCCTAGAGGGCAAACAGTGGACTGGTAGAAACAACAGCCATAAATCACACTGTCAGGCAGCGGGGAGAACAGTGCAGCACAGGCACATGAAGGCCATTCACAGTAAACACGGGGCGGCAGCTTCCCAGGCAGGATTTACTGCACCTGTAATTAATTAAAATTTCCTTCAAGCTAAATCTTTAATAAACAAGGATTTGTGCTGACAATGAAGAAAAAGGGCTCCGGCAACGTAATTTTACAGTATAGCTCACAGACCCAACCGAGCATCTGTGGCTTTTCGTATCAGGTGCTATAGCAACTCTGAAGTTCATAGGAAACACCACGCTTTGCTCTATAATCGTGTACTTGGAAGGGGTCTGAAATGTTCAGGATGCTTGAAGGGGCACATGGCCACTCTTTCCATTCTCATGTGTCCCTTTGATTTCTCTCTCTCTTTGCACAGTTAGTGGTCTCATTATATGAATGTGTATGTGTGTGTGTGTGTCTGTCTGTATGTCTTTCTGTCTATACAGTTGAATGTGTTGCCACAGCGTGCATGCAGCAGTAAGAGGATACCTCTCTGGAGTCGGTTTTCTCCTGCCACCTTGTAAGGTCCAGGGATGGACCCCGATCACTAACCCTGTATGGACACATTCTACCCACTAAACTATCTCATCAGCCTCCCTTCCCACTTTTTAAATCTAGGGTCTGGCTCGTGGTCCAGATTGCAAGTCTTTTTAAAGAATGCCAGTCAGAGTTTCATCCGATGGCCAAATACAGCTGCAGTTTGCTTCTGAACCATCCCTAACCTTGTATTTTCCAAAAAGAATGGTAACATTCTAATTCATTCTTTCCATGTAGGCCATGAGAAAAAAGATCCAGACATTGGCCGTGAACATTTTTGATAAGAAAGGTCTGAACTTTCCTATCTAGAATGTATACTGAATGGTCTGCAGAGCCATCTTTTGCAACCACTAAGATCAAAGCCTGAGATATGCTATGTTACTATCTAGAAAATAACTGAGTAACTGTTATCAGGGAACACACAATGTTCTTCATGCACGTACATCAACCCAATACACCTTCATAAAATCATCACCAGGCTCAGAGAAGCCAAGTAAACAATCAATTTCAATTCCATGACAGCAGGTGTGCAGCTCAAACCTTGCTGTGGTAAACAAATCTTATCCTCATGAAACTTTAGGAGATGGGTGTTTGGTTTTTGTTTTTCCATTCCTAGGACTCTGGTGGCATGAGTCGATCAAAATGAGACAAAACTCTGGATTATCTTGAAAGACCCCCGCTCCATTATGAGGACATGGGGCTTTGGGCCAATAAAATGCCCCCCCCCCCCATAACTTAGCCTAAGAAACGCCATTCTAAAGGAATCAAAAAAACAGGAGTTCACAGCCATAGCCAGCTACCCGGCCTTGACAAAGATAACTATGGCCAGCCATCGGGCCTAAGATAGGGGATAATTGGGTCAGCGGCCTTGGGAGTAAGACAGTTGATATTTTATGGCGGGCCCCTGGCCTTGAGGAATAAGCAGCTGGCCTGGACAAGGCCAAATCAGCCACACACATATGACCCCAAGTTCACCCTGGCCTTCTTTGAAACAACCAATAGGGACCCTGTAACTATGCTTCTCGCTTCTGTAACCGCGCCTCTGCCCCTGGGATCCCATAAAAAGTCCCCCTTGCCCTAGGAAAGGGCGCAAGTCCTCCAAGAGACTTCGCCCCAGGTACCTGGTCTAAATAAACCCTCTTGCTTTTGCATCTGATCTGTGGTTTCGGTGTGTTCCTTGGGTTTGGGGTCTCTCCCGGAGAAAGATCTCAGCCGGGGGTCTTTCATTTGGTGGCCCGTACGGGGATTGAGACCCCTCCCTGGAACCACCGACCCACCATCAGGAGGTAAGCCGGCCGGCCTTGATTTATGTCATCCCTGTCCAGTCTGAGGGTTGTCTGTTTGTCTGAGTGTTAAATGTTGTTTGTTTGTCTCCGCGCCTGCGTCTGATAATCTGTCTGTGTCAGTGGATCTGAAAGGGGGGGACCGACGGGTCTGGACTTCGCCACTGAACCCTAGGAGACGTCCTAGGGAAATCTGAAATCCTGGAAGGAATTCCACGGGAATCTGTAGTGCCTTCTGAGGCACGGTCTGAAGTGCCCTCTGAGGCACGGTCTGAAGTGCCCTCTGAGGCACGGTCTGTAGTGCCTTCTGAGGCACGGTCTGTATTGCCCTCTGGGGCACGGTTTTTTGGGGCCACTCACGTATCAGAGGGATACGTTGTGCTGGTTGGAGAAGAGGGGGTTGGACCCTCGCAGTCTCCTTCTGAGGTTTTGCTTTCGGTTTGGAACCGAAGCCGCGCAGCGCGTGTTAGTGTTATTTGTATTGGTCTGTTGTTCCTTGTTTTCTGTTTAACCGTTCTCCTCCTAGAAACAGCCATAGGACAGACTGTCACCACCCCCTTGAGCCTCATGCTTAAACACTGGTCAGACGTAAAGACACGAGCCAACAACGAAGGAGTCGTAATCAAAAAAAAAAATAAATAAATAAATGTAAGATGACCTCGTCAGGGAACCTTTAACCTCAGTCTTATTTCACAGGTGGAGGGAAAAGTTTTTGCTTCCAGTCCCCATGGCCACCCGGACCAGGTCCCATACATTGCCATGTGGAGACTCCTGACAACAGAACCTCCCCCATGGGTTAAGCCGTTTCTCTTCCCCTCAGCCCCCCCCCCCCCCCGACAGCGCCGGAGGGACCGGCGGCTCCTGCAGCGGCCCCCAAACAGCGGAGGATGAGTTCCTGCTTCCTCCCCAATTGCCGGTCGCCTAGGAGGAAGGCGGGACAAAGCAGCGAAGGTAGGGAACACCTACATCTCTATAGCCAGTTGCTCTTAGCGGGTCTCCAGGGACTCTAGACCCCCTACCGATTGGGCTCAGGTTACCAGAAAGAGACGCCGGCAGCGCGTTTTTAAAAAAAGACTTAGAGAGACACGGAGGGAGAGGAAAAACAAACAAAAAAGTCCTGGCCACTGTAATGTCTCAGGGACAGGTCAGAGAGGGAGTTAGGAAGTTAGGACGGGAGATCAAAAAAGGACACTGCTTGACAAAGACAAAGTGCTTACTGTAAACAGAGAGGACATTGGGCTCGTGACTGATCAAAAAAAGCCTCAAGGGTCTCGGAGACCTAAGCCAAGGGTCCTCAATCTGGAGGATTGGGGAGGTCAAGGCCAGGAGCGCCCCCCCCAGCCCAGGCTAACTCTCAAGATGGGGGGGCAGCCAGTGACCTTCCTAGTGGACACCGGGGCTCAACATTCAGTCCTGACCCATACCGGAGGCTCTCTCAGTGACCGCACAGCTTTGGTCCAGGGGGCCACAGGTAACAGGAGGTATCAAAGGACCACCGAGAAAAAGGTTCAGCTGGCATCTGGACAGGACCCAAAGGGACCCCCCTACAAGTCCTAGCCCTTTAAACTGTTCGTGGACGAGAACTCAGGCTTTGCAAAAGGAATGTTGGTACAGAGACTGGGGCCATAAAAGCCTGGTAGCTGCAGGATGGCCCGGCCCCCTGTCTGCGCGGGGTAGCCGCTATTGCTGTTTTGCTCAAGGATGCAGGAAAACTGACTTTGGGACAGCCATTAACTGTGTTATCCTCCCATGCGGTAAAAGCTCTGGTCCAGCAGCCCCCAGACCGAGTGATGTTCAGACCAGTTGTCTCCCTCAACCCCGCGACCCTGCTGCCTGGCTCACGGATGGGAGCAGCTTCCTCCAAAAAAAAGAACGGAGGGCCGGAGCAGCCGTCACCACCGAATCGGAGATAGTTTGGACCTCACCACAGCCACCTGGAACATCGGCCCAAAAGACAGAGCTGATCGCGCTGACCCAGGCCCTCCGGATGGCGGAAGCCCGGAGGACCAGGAACTAACAAAAGAAAATGGGGGCGAAATGGAGCTCCGAGCGACAAGCTTACATCATAGATGGACAGAGGCCTTCCCTACCAAGAAGGAGACCGCTAACATGGTAACCAAAAAACTCCTAGATGACATCTTTCCCAGGTATGGAATACCCCAGATATTGGGGTCAGACAATGGGCCCGCCTTCGTCTCCCAGGTAAGTCAGGAGGTGGCCAGGCTACTGGGGATCGATTGGAAACTTCATTGTGCATACAGCCCCCAGAGCTCAGGACAGGTAAAACGTACAAATAAAACCATTAAGGAGACTTTAACCAAATTAACGCTTGCAACTGGCACTAGAGATTGGGTGCTCCTACTCCCCCTAGCCCTTTACCGAGCCCGGAACACTCCTGGGCCTCATGGCCTAACCCCGTTCGAGATCATGTATGGGGCTCCCCCACCAATTGTAAATTTCCTTTACTCTGATATCTCCTCTTTTGCCACTAGCCCTCCAACTGATACAAAAGACGGTGTAAAAACCCCTGCCTGCCGGGAGCAACTGAACCGCCCGGTGGTGCCTCACCCATTCAAGATTGGGGACTCTGTCTGGGTCCGACGCCATCAATCCAGGAACCTAGAGCTGAGGTTGACGGGACAGCGGCTTGGGTCCACACGTCACATATAAAGGCTGCCAAGGAACCCGACGAGGCTGAGGGCACCGAGACATCTAGTTCAATGCTCTCCAAACCCACTAAAGATAAGACTCACCCGGGGGTCCCCTTGATCCCCCTAATAGTCCTCCTGACATAAGGAGGGACATCACCAGAGAGCCTGTTTCCCTGACGCTGGCCCTGTTACTGGAAAAAATTACCATGAGCGGAATAGCTGCTGGGGTAGATACAAGACTGCAGCCCTTATAGAGACCGGCCAATTCAGACAGCTCCAAGTAGCCATGCTCAACAAAAATGATTTAAAAGATAGTTCCAAAGGTCACCATGGTTTACGACCCTTGTCTCCACCATTATGGGCCCCCTAATCGTCCTCCTGCTCATTTTATTGTTTGGGTCATACATCCTCAACAGATTGGTGCAATTCATCAAGGATAAGGTTTCTGTTGCCCAGGCTTTGATCCTAACCCAACAATATCAGAGGCTCAGACAGTCAAAGATAGAGTTAACCCCTTATTCTCCATCCTAAAATGAAAGATTTCATTTGGTACAAAAGAAAATGGGGGAATGAAAGACCCCCGCTCCATTATGAGGACATGGGGCTTTGGGCCAATAAAATGCCCCCCCCCCATAACTTAGCCTAAGAAACGCCATTCTAAAGGAATCAAAAAAACAGGAGTTCACAGCCATAGCCAGCTACCCGGCCTTGACAAAGATAACTATGGCCAGCCATCGGGCCTAAGATAGGGGATAATTGGGTCAGCGGCCTTGGGAGTAAGACAGTTGATATTTTATGGCGGGCCCCTGGCCTTGAGGAATAAGCAGCTGGCCTGGACAAGGCCAAATCAGCCACACACATATGACCCCAAGTTCACCCTGGCCTTCTTTGAAACAACCAATAGGGACCCTGTAACTATGCTTCTCGCTTCTGTAACCGCGCCTCTGCCCCTGGGATCCCATAAAAAGTCCCCCTTGCCCTAGGAAAGGGCGCAAGTCCTCCAAGAGACTTCGCCCCAGGTACCTGGTCTAAATAAACCCTCTTGCTTTTGCATCTGATCTGTGGTTTCGGTGTGTTCCTTGGGTTTGGGGTCTCTCCCGGAGAAAGATCTCAGCCGGGGGTCTTTCAATCTAAAATGTCCACAAAATCACTAGTCCTACCTGTCAGGAGAAGGTGGGAGACAGTGACAGTTATTCCTGAATACAGGCAATCTCTCATTACACATCTTCCAGCAAACTGAAAGGAAGCTCCTTAATCGTTAAATAAGCTTTTCAGCACAGCGCTAATGACGCCACCACCCACTGTGCGTTGTCGGGATAAGTACCACAAACTGCCTTCTTTCATTATCTTCCATGGATGTTCTTTCCCAAGAAAAGAGTTAGCTTTTCAAGGTTAATTAAAAACATCATAGCCGCTTTTTTCCTGAGACCTAACAATATGAAACACCTGGAATACAACATTTATAGTTGTTCCACAAATAAATATTTACCAACTCATCTACAATTGTTTTCTATCAGAAAAAAAAAAAAGAGAGAGAACCATAAACTGTAATGAAAAACAATGAACTGTAATGAAAAACAATGAAAAAAGAAGAAGAGTAACAGCCATGTGCATGCCCATGAATGTGGGTAAAACTCCCTTAGCCGGAAAAACCTCAGCATGAAGGAGGGAAAGCAGGAAGGTCACAGGTTCAAGCCAGCCAAGGCTACAAAACAAGACTCTATTTCAAAAAACACACACCACCACAAATGAAACCAGCAAAGAAGCTGCAACTAGTGTGAGCCAAGGTGAACATCATCCCTAATGATGTTCTGCCACCAGACAGGTAAGGGACCCAAGTTTCTCCAACAGGCTCACTGTCAATTATGTTTCCACTAGTTAGTCAATACATGTGGTATACATGAAGACCGCTCTTTATACGTTTGCAACATACGACATTAAGAGATGTCAAACAACAGGAAAATTAAAGCAGAATGAGAAATGTTTCACATGGGTGAAACCAGTTAGCAGCTGAAGGTTGGACTAGAAAAACAACTTAACCATTTCTGTTTTCATACTGCTAAAAATCATTTCTTTTCAATCACAGCACTCGCTCTATTTTCCCAATTCTCTCAACTCAATTTGTTCCCTACTTATCTTCTAAAATCCTGGGCAAAGACAGTTGACTGCAGTAAGCGAGATTCCAACTCAGCTCATCTGAGAGACTCCACCATAGATATTTCTGATCCACTTCTATCAAAAACTCTGCTTAGCCAAAATCCTGAGTGCATGGATTTGCAGGAAAAAAGAAGAACACAGAGCAAAATTACAGAGGCCCAGGAGTTCTGTGGCTGCAGTGTCTCTCAGGGAGGAGAAACCTCCAGGCCCATGGTTTGTGGTGCTGGGGAGCTCGTTCAGGAGCTGAGCCCAGAGAATAGGCGGGGCAAGAAAGTGTCGCTTGCTCTTGGAGCCGGAGGCAAGCAGTGGCGGGTATATTCACAGTCGCTTGTGATTCGCCTCAGGTTTTTAATCTTTGATATTTGTCCACGAGTTTTGTTTTTTAATAAATGGTAAAAGAAATCCCTTCAATGTCACTACACTGTGATCCAGGAGGACCACGTAAGAAAATTAAACTATCTGTATCTAGGAAAGTCTCAAAGTAGCAGGCTTTCTTTTCTGCATCAGAAACATGTTTAAAAAGCATAATTACAGATGCATTTTATCAATCAAGGGTAAATATTTCTTACTCAGGATGCATTGGGACCAGGGGTATGTCAGATTTTGGAATGTCTGCATATATGTGCTAAGGTACCTTGGAGACAGAGCCCAGCCTAAACACAAAATTCATTACATCCCATACAAATCTTCTACAGGTTACCTGCCGGCAGTTTTTAATACAAAGATTCTGGTGTACCTGTATTTTCACGGTGTCACATGAGTCAGGTATGGACTCTCCAGTTGTAGTTTCATTGCTCAGAGTTTCAGATTTTAGAACATTTTAGATTTCTGATTAGGGATGCTCAATCTGTATGTTACTTTTCTCAGACAGTTTGACAAAAGTCCCTCCAGTCAACTGTCATGTAGACAACTGATTGGTGATCCTGTGCACACAATCAGCCTTGTGGTCCCTGTCTGTGCCCAGCTATGTTTTGTTGGATCAAAACATCACACCACTACTTAGACTAATAAACAAGAAAGCCTTTGTTCATATCTATTTGATGACATGGAACTTCAAGTCAATAATTAAATAAACTAAGATGAAACAAACATATGTGGATGCATTTGAGAAATGCATGATTCAAAAAAAGCCAAATAGTCAAGCACTGTAACGTTACCTTTTTGTGGGCATAGGAGCCTGTTTCGTGCAGAATTGCCACTCGGAATGGAGGCCACCACGTGTGGAATTCTTTCACCCACTGATGCATCACTGTCGTTGGGCAAACAATTAGAGTGGGGCCCAGTCCCTCGAACCTGCACCCAAAAGTCCAAGAAAACACAACCATGAAAGACAGTGGAGAAAGTGACCAACAGCCAAAACCAAAACCCCTGAGTGGCTCAAAAAAGAAAACAATCTATTAAAATGTACTGATGCTTTCTTTAAGGAGAAAAGCTGCCGAGGTTCATGGTAACTAGAGTCTGTATGAATCTGTTCATTACTTAGTGGATGCAGGAATTAACAGCAGTAGATGACACACTTGGAACTCAACATTTATAGTACAGGGACAAACAAAGAACACACAGCAAAACGTTTTCTCCCTCCTGTTAGATGTTAAGACAGCTAACATCTGTGAAATGTTTACAATGGTGTCACTTAGTAAATACTAATAATAAAAGGGCTTATTGAGACAGAATACCAGATAACCATTAAAATTTTCAGTTTTTGAGAATTATTTAATAGCCTTTGAAAATGCTATAATAAACTTAAATAACAAAGCCTTACAGATCACTGCAGTTTCCTCACACCCGGGCAGTGGGAGGCAGGAGGCGGCACTGGTCCACATGGTCTTCCTCTCTCCTGCCTTGCTTCCTTCAGCCTCACTGGGAGCAGACGGAACTCTGGCTCCCAGAGAGATTTATTTTATGGGGTCCTAAGCACTGGTTGCCATGAAGTGGGGATCCCATCCATCCACAGCCCAACAGCACAGCATGCCCTGAAACTCCTGCAGGAGAACTGCCTGACTCAGGAAGAACCCGCACCCCAGGTTAGGGGAGCCATTTTCTTGCTCTATCCTGTGTGTGTATGGATGCTATTTAGTGCTTAAGATGAAACACAAGTCAAAAATCAATAGTGACGTCCCCACATGCCACCCCTCCCTCGTGGCTTTCCAATCCAAAGGACAGAACTGTCATCTTCAGGGCAGTGAACCAGAAGTCCGTTTTGTTCTCTGATCAATCCTCTTGCTTCCCACCGTAAGACACCTGTATAAACTCACATCCCTTTTACCTCCTCAGTCTACAGGTCACCATCACCTCCCTGTGCAGTGTCACCATTCCAGTTGTAGCAACTATCATCTCATCTATGTTCTGGCATCTTCTGGCACTTTCTGGAAGTAAAATCTGGATGTCCCAGGTCCTCCCTCAGGGCCTCCATGGCTGCACACTGCTCTTGGAACAGCATCTACACCTTGGCCCGGCCATGAGGCCATGCAGCTCTGGCTCCTGCCTCCCCTGTCTTACTCCTGACACCGTTAGCACCTGACCCTGAACTCTGCCAGCTTGCACTGTCCTCAGGCCCTACCTATGTAGCACACACTCTGTCTTCTAGACCCTTCCCTCTTCTCCCTTCCCTCACCGCCTCACCCCTGCTAGAGCTGCCCTTCCTCTCCAGACAGGTAGATGAGCCTTCCTTGATGCACCCATGCTAACCCTGCTATGACATACAGCGCTCCTCTTCAGCTCTTTAGAAGTCTGGACAGTCTCTGCGGTCTGACCTCAGGGCCTAGCCCACGGCATGTAAAGGATGAACACAACAACATGCATTTAAAGACTGAAGGAAATGTGAAAGGCATTATTTTTAAGTTGGAAAGACATGCATAATTTTTGTTTTCTTCTTATAGCTTAGGAAATGATTCCTAAACTTAAAATGTTTAAAATTTCAATGTGAACCACACAGAACATGAAATTTCAAAAATCATCTATATAACTGAAAGAAAATTGGTCAGGTGGAAAAGTAAGACCAGACCAACTACCAGCTTTGCCCCTGCACTCCAACACGATGGAATGCTTCTGTCCACTTGTGAACCCTTCGCCTCCTGTTGTATGTGCTCATTGTCCCCTGGCCCTCAAGGTTGGATCCGAGAATCCAGAGGTCATAACAAACTCAACCCTCCCCACCAAGCCATGCTGTCACCAGAGGCAGGGCCCAGGGGGTGTCTTACTCACCCTTGGGAGAGCAGGACTGCCCTGGCCCCTGGCCCCTTCCATGGCAGCAATCCTTCTTAAAAGGATTAAACGTGCCAGCTTCTTCATATCCTCCAGTGAGAATAAAAAGGAGTTGTCATCCATACGCACTCGGCATGGATTAGGAAACAGCCAATCAACAGCTGTCTAAAGCAGTCTAAAACAAGCTCACTTTGAAATGAGCTTGAATGTACATACATATATGCCTTTTCAGGCTGCACGCTTTTCTCTCCTTCATAACAGACCGTCTATAAACTGCTATGTCCAGAACATACTTGTCACTTAAGATGACTGTTTAATCCCAGCTGAACTGCTCCCTGGCATTACTGTGTCCTTTAATTTCTATCATCCCCCTCTGTTAGAATAGCAGGGAGGTTAGAATAGCCGAGGCAGACTTTTCCTGGACCAGAGAAGGGGGCAATCAAACCCATTAGCAGGCAAGTGCACCACTTTCCCAGCCTCAACACCAGTGAGATGATACAAAAGGGCTAAATGTACCAGAGTGATTAGCATCAATCACCAAACATACTATAGCTCCTTTCATCTTTGATTATCATTGATTACTTAATGAATTTAGGACAAGTCAATAGCTCCATGGACAAATACTCAACTTATGAGTGGGAAGCCTACTAGTTATAGCCTAGAACTTACTGGGAATTACAAATTGTAACATTTACCTTCCAAGGTTTGTTAGCTTTTTTAGAACACTAACTCTTCAATAGAAATTAATTAAATGACAATCAAGTCAAATATTAACTGAAATATGAGAGGTAAATCATTTACATCTTCTCCATTATAAAACCAGAGGGCCCATCCCTATAAGAATGGTCAAGTGAAAAGCCAGTGTATCCACTGGGAACTGGGAACACAGCTGCCATTTTCACGTTCTCATCCATGTAATGTGCTTCTTCTCTCCCTCTTCTAAAAGCAGTTCTTCAACCTCCATCAAAACATAAATTGACACAACAAACTGCTTTTACCACAAGTTTCTTGATATCACAGAGACTTGCAGTTTCACAATGTCCACAGACCTTAAAACTAGGTCACCACCTCCAATGAGGACTCCATCATCTCTAGCTTGCAAGAATTATTTGAAAAAAAGAAAAAATGCACAGCTAACAATGCAATACCAGCTTACACAGATGGTCCTGTTGCTCTGAGGACGATTGTTCTTTAAGACCTAAGTTCACCTAGTACAGAAAGACATGCTACATCATTCCTTACGGAGCCCCTCAGCACACCCTCCTCAGTCAGCCCTGCAGTTTGGCCGATACATTGCCACATTCTCAGAAGCCAGTTCCACCGATACTATTTTAATAAAGACGATCCGGGCGCCAGTCCAATATGCCACACTATTTCATTATGGAAAGAGACTATGAGCACTGATAGCTAATTGATTGCAGCTGATGCTCGTTACAAGCCCTAACTTCACCCCTCACAGGACTGCCACCACTCAAGAGGACATGTTTTAATTTCTAGATCAAAACTGCACTGCAGGGATGAGTCGAGTCTCCCACGCCCGGAATGTTAAGACTCCACACAAGGTTCAGGACAACGGGACAGGAAGAGGAGAAAGAAGGGGCAAATAAGAAAACTGCAGAAATCATTTAAGGAGAGAAAGCCCTAGAAACATCTGGGACAGTCAGGGCATTCTAGTTACCAGAAACCTCAAGAGCTGAGGAGACCACACCCACTGGGGACAGAAAAGGTCATTTTTAAATACTAAATGACAGACAGTCACAGATAGGAAAACCTCAGGTGCCCATTTTCAGCTGACTTTTTTCTTAGGCTAGAATATTTTCGTGTTTCCAGGCAAAATCTATCCTACATCTGAAGAAGTATTCTGATAGCTACAGAAATTCTCCTGCTTCAATACAGCTTCTCCATAACACCACCACAACGCTTGGTTTCTAAAATTCTTTTGAACATATTTCCTCCTCCTACAAGGGGCTTTCAAAAATATCTAGGGGTGAGAGATGGCTCAGTGGTTAAAAGCACACACTGCTTTTACAGAGGACCTGAGTTCTGTTCCCAGCACCCACTCACATGGCTCACAACCTATGACTCTAGCTCCAGTGGAGGCAACACACTCTTCTGGACTTCATAGGCACCTGCGGTCATATGCACATACCCCCAACACAACACATAGGGGCGCGCGCACGCGCGCGCGCGCGCGCGCACACACACACACACACACACACACACACACACACTAAATCTTTTCTTAAAAACTCTGAAAACTTGAAACACTCCTCACAAGTGTTGACCTGATAACTGACAAAGAGTGAAAGACTTCGAAGAAAGAGTGACAAATGCAGACAAAGCAGGATGTTTGCGAGCCTCAGCAGCAGCCTTCAGTCAGGAGCTTACGGTCCACACATGCTCCCTCCCTACCGCACATTTTTGTGTCAGTTCCTTAGAATGTGGGCAGTCATGTTCTGCAGTTGACTTTGAACACATCAACACTATTTCAAAGACATCTCCAAACTGTATACAATGGGTGCCTCAAATCATAGGACACAGAACCACTTGGTAACTCCATCACTGCTATGCATTAGATAAACCTACTGAAAGGTAGGGAGCTCTTGGTTCACGTGTGTCCAAGATGGAACATCCTACGTAACTTATCTAGCAACATTTTTACCAATATAGATTTCCATGAAGCTAATTTACAATTTAAACAAGGCCATACTCACAACTCTTGACTACGAAGAACAAACATTTCATTGCTACCTCCAAACAGATTAAACATTTATTCTTTTAAAATACTAATACTTTAACAGTGTATTACAAAATGAGCAGAAAAAGACTAAAATTACTCCCTATGCTTTCAGGAAGTCACGATGGTGTTGACCTTGGGAGAGGACTAAGAAACTTCACTCCAAAAGAGTGAGTATGCCTCTAAAAGCTATCATGCACACAGACTCTAAAGGAACCATAGAGAACGGCTTCTTCAAAGCTCCAACTTTGCCCATGAGCAGACTCGTACTGACTGTAATGCTCACCTGGTCTTCTGCCAGAACAAATATTTTAATGTAAAATTTAATAAATGGGACTAAAGGTATTATGTCTAATTTAAAATTCCATATTGTGTAAACTATTGATATTAACATAATTGAGTTTGTAAACAATCCATTTGCAAGAGCTAACCTTAGACATCGTATTGACCCAAAATATCTAGTGGGGCCCATCTGCAAAATGAAGCATCAACGCCTGGAATTCATTACAAGTGTTACATGTTTAATTTCTCCTGCCCTACAGCTCCATTGTCTCGTAAAATTTTTCCTTTGATGTCCCCCACTAAAAGAATTAAAGGAATATTGTAATTGAAATGTCATCAATAATTCACAAGACCCTCCTCCACAGCAATACATCTGATGAAATATTAATTGAGCGCCACAGACTGACAGTCTGCAGAGGAGCACTTGCCTGTAATTTGAACCGCGAGTCCTGATCTTGCTGTAGCTCAGACCTGCCAAGAAGGCAATTATCTGGATGGTCTTGCCCAATCCCATTTCATCTCCCAGAATTCCTCCTGCCTGCTGGCAGTGCAATTCCCACAGCCACCTAACACCTGTCTGCTGATACCTACAACAAACACAAGAAAAGAGAAAACAGCAAATGGTGGGTGATACAGAGTGTAACAGAAAGTACTCATGAATTAATCATTTGGTTAGGTTCTAGTACCAGTCAGAGAAACATGCTGGATGCGTGTTTTATATGATTATTATATTTATAAGGTCATACATTTTTGATCAGTTAGGCATAAAAAAAATCGTAATTTTTTGTTATAGAATGTTAACACATTTGTAATTAAACTGATAGATGGGATAATTAAGGACTATTTTATTTCTTTTACAACATTAGATATAGCTTGATAAACAAGCATAAACTTACTAGCTTTAATTCACTTTCTGTAAAATAAGAATCTCAAATATTCTAAGTATATAAAGTTCCCTAAGTTTTTCTACAAAACAGAAGTGATACTTTCATCTAAATAGCATCAAAAAAACAGGGCAGAGAACACCACAATTTATAGCTTACACAGTTGTAAAGTCACTTTGTAGACATATTATCTTTTTATAGGGAAAATTAAATTAAATTTTAAGGCCATAAACAAGTATGAGTAATAGGGCTGTTCTTAAAATTAGTGTGACTCACAGATGTAAAAAATAACTGTTTATAAAAGCCAAACAATGTAAGAGGTCTTTTAATGTTTTAAAGCACAAATTAATTCAAGGATTTTATCAAAGATAACAAGATCGGGGCTATTAGAATTTTAAATAAGGAATGCAAAAAAGAAAAAAGAAATATCTCCCTCACCTATCTCTCTCTCTCAAAAAAAGGAAAATATGCAGCTGGTATTTTCCTTTCTTCACCAATCACTCTATCAATCTCTAAGGGTTTTTGTTTGTTTGTTTGTAAAGTAATAAAGCAAAAATATTTTCAGTAGTCAATAACGAGCTGATACCATGGACTGGAATGAAGATTATATGCCAAAGTAAATGACTTAAAGGAAAACCCACCTGAAGGAAACACCATGGCCACAGGGCTACCCCAAGAGACAGGAGGGTTACTATTCCTGATTGACTGCCCCAGAATTCACTACTTGGTATCTGCTCTGCCTACTTAAAATCTTCTGAGACAAGTATGGTAGTGCCTATCCATAATCTCAGCATGTGGGAGGCTGAGGCAGGAGAATTCCAGGAGTTCTAGATGTGTTTTGAAAGAAGGAAAGGAGGAATCGAGGGGGTGGAGATGGGTGAGGACAGAGAGATGAGTCATCTCACTGTGGACCTCAGCTCCTGGTCTGTTATTAATGTCCTTTCAGTAGATGTGCCACAGTTAACTTACTCTCGGGATTCTGTAAGTCAACTTTAACAGTACGACTCCAGGTGGTAACATCCACTGCTCACAGGATAAGAAAAACTTTGGGATGTTTCCTGCTTATTAGTTTGGCTAATTATAATAAATACATTGAATACACACTTTGGATAAAAGGATTAAATATCAAAACCCAATGTGGTATGAAAATAAGATTGATTAATTTGAAGAGAAAGACAAGCTCTGTAAACGCATGGCATGCCCTAGAGAATAATGGCTCCCACTCAAGAGCCCTATTTGCAGGGAGGCTCTGGCCCAGGTAGACAGGCCTCCCAGTCAACCTGGACAGAGAGGGTTCATGGTATATTTTATAGGCAGGAAGTAAAGGCTCAGGAAAGGAGGACGTGAGAGGAGAGGAGGGGAGGAAGGAGGGGAGGGGAGGAAGGAGGGGAGGGGAGGGGAGGGAGGGGACAGGGGAAGGGGAGGGGGGAGGGGAGGGAGTGACACACAAACAAGAACACAAGCAAACTGGAAAGCCACAGTGTGCCTCCAAAGGATCCCACTTTGGAGATAATCCAGCACAGCGGCCCTGAACCAGGGATAACCCGCTCCCTGGGCATTTGGCAATGTCTACAGACCTTGTTTTTTCAAGTGGGAAAGAAGAACTAGGATCTAATAGGCCAAAGCCAGAGATGCTGTTCATTCTCTAATGCTGTGGTCAGTCACTACAGAAAACAATTTGGCCCAAAATGTCAAGTGCCAAAGCTGAGACAGCCCTGACTTGGAAGAAAATCTGGTGTCTGAACTGGCTCTACACACCTATAATCCCAACACACAAGAGGCTAAGGCAAGAGGTTTTCAAGCCACCCTGAGCTACATCCCTGTCTCCAAAGAATAAAAATTAAAAATAACGAAAATAAAACAAAACAGACTGGACTGTAGCTACCAGCCCTCTCCTGCCAAAGCAGAGAAGCCATGGAGCAGCTCCCAGCAGGCCCTGGACCTCCTAGTGACCACCCTGAAATCAATCCATCCAACACCGGGCCAACACTCCTTTTCCTTAGAGCCCATATTTAATTAAAATGGAAAAAATTTGGGAATCAGCAACTTGGGGTTTATGAAAGGAATACTTATCAGTTTGGGGTCTCTCAGAAAGAATCTGGAAGAGAACTGGACACTGGAGTCCACGTGACCCTGGATATCAGCAACAGTGGGCTACGTGTTTTGACATCTCCTACCCTAAAACTCCAAGGGTTCTCACAGGGTACAGAACCATACACTTAAAAAGGTGAGAAGTCCTACAGCGATCACACAAGGAGAAAGACTTATGAGGCAGCCCAAGGACTGGATCTCAACAGCAAAGACTGTACAAAGGCTGGGCAAGGCAGCTGGCTCTCGCCACCCAACCACAACGGGCCCTCAGACTTCAGCTGAAAACAGGTAACGGAGGAGCACCGAGCACCCAGCACCCTGGTCAGCAGGGAACGACAGGCCTGGGCTCTGGCTCCCCCGAACTAGTACATGCCCTGGGTTTTACTGCTTTCCACTCTGGAGAGTAAACACTACAAACAACTCCACAGTTCAGGTGAAAACGGGATGCAGAGTCCAGTGTTTCAATCTTTGAGAGGCATATAAAGTTTACTCTTTAGAAAGTGAAGTAGTCTTTTAAGTTGCTGGACAACAGTAAGGAAATTACTAAACTCTCATCCCCGTGGGACAAAGCATCAGAAAATAACCACAGATAATGGTGGATCTTGGCATTGTCACACTTACCCAAGACTGCATTTACTAGTTTGGTGGAAGGTAAGGTCAAAACAAATGGAAGTTTGTCGTGAGGCTGTTAAATTATACAGACGGATACATTTGCTGGGCAAACTTTCAAAACTGAAATTTAGAAGTTAAACATTATCTTGCAGAAAATAGCACTTAAATGGAAAACGGTGCCTCCTGACTCCCTGGGGTACAACTACACCCCATTAATTCAGTTCCACTGAGTGTAGTAAATAGAATAAAAATATATTCACAACTCAAAAGTAAACTGGCTTGGGTAAAGTTTCCCCATTAGAAATGGTAGCGATGTGAGGCTGGAGAGCGGCTCAGCAGTGAGGAGCACCTGCTGCTCTGCGGAGGACCTGGGTTCGGTTTCCAGCACCGACACAGCAGCTCACCACCGGCTGGAATGCCAGTTCCAGTGCACCTGGCGCCCTCCTCTGGCCTCTGGGGGCACTAATGCACATGACACACATACATGTATGTAGGCAAAATATCCATACACGTAAAATAAACTTTTTAAAAACAGGGATTCTCTTAGTTCTCCTTTTTCTGACAAAAGAAGATATGAAATCTAATAACATTTGTAAAGTATTTTAAATTATTTTTGTAGATTTAAAACAGAATACTTTCCAGAAAGGTGTAATTAAGGCAAACTTAAAACACTAACAAGCATGGATTTTTATCAACTCTAGTGAAGTTACGAGCCAACACAGTGACTCTTACATCCACTCAATAAAGCAGTTTGGTTCTGTGACCTGTGAGACGTCTTTGTTACAAGATCTGACTTATACAAAACTGAGCATCCAGCCTGACTCCCGAGGACATTTACTAGATCACTCACTGAACACACAGAAGAGGCCTGTCCTTGTTATATCAGCCTAACCTATAATCTGGGTATTACTTTTTGCTAGTGCAACATGGACACTATTTTACTTGTTCCTTAATAAACAATTACTTCAGAGAAAATAAAAAGAGTTGCCAATAAATGTCATGTTTATTTTTCTTTCTCCAGTTAATTTTCATTGGGGAGTAGCAATAAACAAACTATTTGCCTTTCTGGGCTATGAACTGACTTCTCTGCAGAAACGATCAGAGATGGAGGTTTTGCCTTCTATGTGGTTCTTCCTCTAATCTAGTCAGGCCACCCAGCCACGTCAGCTCAGTTCGGATATGTTTTACTGTGTTTAATGGAATAAAATAACTACTCTTAATTCCCCCACCCAAATGTCTTCCAATGCAAAGAGAAATTAAAATTATAACATAAAACTATAATATGGGGGGGGGGGTGAGTGGTAGAGCACTTCTTGCCCACTATGAGCAAAACCCTGGATTCCACCTCCCTGGCACAATAATGAAATAAATAAAGATTATTTGTAGGTCTTGATCTTGCCTGGTAATGTCACTCAGTAGTACAGTGCTTGTCATGTACATATACATACACACGCCACACACACAGAAGAAAGCTCTTTGAGAGGAAACAGGAAGAGCATGCTATTTTTAAGTGATAACTTCCCTAAGTTAAGGGCATGGCTGGCAGCTGAATCTATAAAGGACATTAAGCTTTGTCATCTCATAGAAAGAAGTTTGCATCCTGCTCTATGAGCTGATGGTGGGAAAGGAAAGAAGCTATTTGGTGGCTCAACTTCCTCACACCTCTAAGGAAATTTTCCTAAAGCATCTTGTTAAGTAGATCGGCCAGAGGAGACTGAAAATGCCCCTCAGCATTTACATCCACCATAGGAGTCCTGCCCAGCCACACAGACCAAGCATAATCTATCATGCAGCATCCAGTAGTCACGGCACTTGGCCATTTACACACAGAACTTAAATCAGCTTCCAAGAGCAACTTAAAACTCGAGGTGTTGTCTATGTCTTATCTTTTGACATTATGCAGAAAGACATCCACATAAAATATTTAGATGCACATTTGGTCAGCTCAAAAATATTATACCCGTAGGTATGATATGAGATCCTCAGAAAACAATCAATAATTTTTATTTCCAAACAGAGGTGAAAACGAAAAGCAAAAATCCTCCCCAAGGTTTGATTTTAATATATAGAACTCCTCTTGTGATTTTAATATAAAAGTCTTCTTAAATAAATTAATCTAATTTTTAAAATGAGAGGTTTGATGCCTTAAAATTACTAAGAGTAAAAACATAATTTGGTGCAGAGGCTTTTGAATGTGTTGCGTTTAGCCTGCTGAGACAAGTCCACACAGATTCATCAGTTTACAAACATACCCAATGCGCACCTTAGTCAATTTATTATCATCTAATTTTAATGAACAGCATGTGGCTAAAATTTCATTTGACAGTGTCTGGATTTGCAATAAATTGCTGCAAGTACCTTAAGGGCCCACAGGTAACTACTGTGTAATTTCTAAATGTTAATTTGTACACAATGGCTCAGTGACAGACAGAGGACAGCACAAATGGCACATACTTAAAGAGCTTTTTGAACAGAAAACCTGGCACTTTGAAACCCTCATCGAATTCGGCATCGCTCTCCTCAGAATCCTCTTCAAGCTTCAGGCGTTTCTCTTTGTCCTGCAGCCTCAGTTTATTCCATCTCCTACAGTGAAAAAGAAATCACATTTCCATTATCTTGACTGTAAGGTAGATTAAAATAGACAGCTCTAGATTACGCACTGGGAAGGAATGGGCAAATCAGGGTGGCCTCTCCGGCCTCCGCGGCCATCACTACCCAACACGAACCATCCAGGAAAACCGACTCTCCTTCCTGTCTCCTCAAGTCAGTTCTTACCAGAATGATTACAGCTCCTCTAGAAAGATCCCTGTATCTCTCATTTCATTATCAAAAACCACTTACTCCTCTTCAGCATACCCTACGGGGAGACTTCTCTACTAGCTTCTAAGATCCATGACCTTCGCCCTAGAACACTCAGGAAATTTTCAATATAAATGAGTATTTCCAAATGGTAATACAGTTTAACAAGAGCATATTTTATTTAGAACTAGTATTTCTCTGCTAAAAATAATAGTCACAGGATAAAAACATACTATTTTGAAAAGAAAATAAACTTTCGTTCAAAATTGCTGTATCTGGTATTTTTTCTAGTTACTCAACTGAAGAAGATCAAAGGTGCCATTATACTGACAATCATACCACTCAGAATGTGTTAATCAGATCAGTTTTTAAAAAGATGAACATCTGTATTTCAGAAGCATGATGCCATGTCTGTGCAAGCTATAAAGGTCCTGCAACACACCACAGCTCTTTACAGAGGTTGCGGCCATTAACTAGGCTAATTGTACATTCCCATAACCAGAATGAACTCTGATGTTGTGAGCAAAAAGAAAAACAATTTAAAAAAAAGTAAGTAACTGTAAATAACCTTGGGTTCCATTATTTTTTAAAAGCGTGACTTTCTTAGCATGCACACAGCTGGCACTCTGTCACAGCGCGGCAGACATGGAATGCAGCGTGGGCTGATCAACGCCTGGAACTGCATCTAACTTCCACGGCCTATGCAAGAGGAGCGGAGACCGTCTGAGGGAAGGAAGGCAAAGAGAATGTGAGCGGCTAATCACAAAAGCTGCACAGAGGCCAGGCCGGAGTGGTGGGCAACCCACCCAGGAAGCTGCTAGCAGATGGTAAAGCACATCCTTCAAAACTTCAGCTCTTCAAAGTAACTAATATTTGTGCTCAGTAAGAAAGCGCTAGATGGGGGGCTGGAGAGATGGCTCAGAGGTTAAGAGCACTGACTGCTCTTCCAGAGGTCCTGAGTTCAATTCCCAGCACCCACATGGTGGCTCAAAACCACCTGTAATGAGATCTGGTGCCCTCTTCTGTGTATGTAATAAGTAAATAAATAAATCTTTAAAAAAAAAAAAAAAAGCGCTAGATGGTGATGTGGAATTGTTCTCTGCAGTGAGCACTTAGCAAAAAGAACAACAAAGTCCTGTCAGCAGTTTCCAGGGAAGAGCAGCCAACAGAAGAGGCACTATCCAGCCAAGCCCAGAGAAACAGCTGTCACACACCTACGCACAACTGTGGTCCTTCTTTACATAAACACTTCCAAAGACCTGCTCTTCTTCGCCTGTATTACTTTTCTTCCCTAAGAATCACTTCCATGCAACTGACCCAGTGAGTTCTCTAGGTGGCCACACAGTCTGCTCTTCTCCATGTTTGTGTCATGTACAACTTTAGGTTAGTGCCATGGTGTACTGCGGTGGCTCTCAACAGGGACAACTGTGTCCCTCCCCCCACCCAGGGCAATCTGACAATACCTAGAGACACAGCTGGTCATTATCCAGACCTCTTGCTGGCCTCCTGCAAGGGGGTCCATGCTGCTAGCCAGGCTAGCACGTGTCCTCCTCAGGAGTACCGTGACTATTCTTGCCTATCATGAAGGTGACTGGGGTCCAAGTCTCAGAGGAGGAGACTACAGACAAGTCAAGCCATGATGGTAGACTCAGGACAGGACAATCCTCCAGTAAAAATGTTAGCTCATGAGCAGGGATGTCCAGAGAACATGCTGGAGAGATGTAGTCATTCTCCTGATGCACAGCCAGTTTCAGGTAATGAGATAATCCCAGGCATCAAACATCTATAAAGATGCCTCTACTCAGCAAACTCTGTGGGCAAGGTGACACTCCAAGAGCCACCAAAGCTACCACCGCACTCGAGGAGACTTCATCTAGCATTGTTCTTCAATAACTTGGCAAGGAGGGAAATAGAAATCCCAGAGGTCCTGGCTTGAGCATTTGGCACAACAAGATGAACACCGGCTTTTCCGTATTACACAGTGCGTTTCCCTCACAGATGACAGCTCTTCCCTTCGACTCCACCACTCGATGTCTGTGGCTGTTACATTTCCCACCACATCATCCCGCACTGACAAGACTGCTTCTCCTCCTCCTGCCTTCCTCTCTCTGTCCTAAAATATACAGGCATCATGTTGCCACAGAACTCGGCACCTAGGAAACCACAGAAGCCACCACAGAAATGATTACATCCCAGAGCTTTCCGCTTCATAAAGAAAGATGAAAGCCCTTAACGCTCATTCAGTTTGGCCAAAGAATGAGTAAAGGTGGTGGGGATAATAAATCATTACGGTCAACAAGCACCTGAACCACTGTGAAGACAAATAGCCCGAGAAGAATCTAAAAGACAGAAAATATGACCTCATGCACGTGTGGCTCAGGCTACAGACAGCAATACCTCCTTGTGCGGCTTGGGGATCACCACCTGAGGAGTACCCACAAGGACAGGGCACACCCAGGAAAGGTAGGAGAGCTGAAGCCACCTAGAGATAGAAACAAAGATGCTGCGTAGTGACAGGGTGCTTGTCTGACATGGCGTGGGGGTTCGCCAAGTTCCACAGCAGTTCTTCAAAAAAAAAAAAAAAAAAAAAAAAAAAAAGAGAGAGAGAGAAAGCAGCATAGCTTTCCATGTGTGGTGCTGCCCAGAGCCTTCCCTTATTCTGCATGTGGACATGTAAGTGTCGATACACATGCGCTGTGGTGTGCGAGCAGGGGTCGGATGACAACTTTCACTAGTGGGCTCTCTCCTTCCGCTTCTCTGTAGGATCAAACACAGCCGGTCAGGCTGCTGCAAGCACTTCTACTTCCTAAGCCACGCCACCAGCCCAAGAATCGTCTGAAGGGGGCCCTTCTTAGCATGACCTCTAGAATCCCGCTTGTTCTGCAGCCTGGCAGGCTGAGCAATCTGTCTGGCCAGCAAATGTGAAGGGGCTAACTGTGCTATGAATATCCTGCGTGGGGACAGAAGCCCAGACCCCACAGTCTGGGTACAGACTGGCTAGAAGCAAACCCTGCTGCATTTATTAGCCACATCAGTCACCTTTCTGTCACTGTGTGAAAAAACAAAACAAACAAACAAACAAACAAACAGAAAATCAATGTAGAAGAGGGAGACTTATTTCAATTCATGGTCATGTAGCTCCAATGTTTCTGGGAAAGGCATGGCGGCAGGGAGCATGAGGTGAGGCAAAGTTACTCATCTCATAGTGAAGGCAGCCAGGAAGCAGAGAAAAGACAGGGAGGAAGTGGGAGCAAGGTATAGCTTATTCCCTTCAACTAGGCCTCACCTCCTAGGTTCCTCTCAATAACCCATCAAATCATGACCATCAATAGGTGAATGTATGGGTGAGGCCAGAGCTACCCCAAAACCCCACCTCTGAGCATTGCTATAGACATCAAGCTTCTCAATGCATGAACTTCCGGAGAGCAATCCAGATCCAACCATGACAGGCACCCTTAACCCTCAACAAGAAACTTAACCTTGCAACTAAGTGTCCCCAAAGAGCCTTAGAAAGAAGTGACGTCTGCTTCACTGGGCTGTGTGAAGGACTGACTGAGGGTGCCACATGCAAAGCAGTCCACACACGAGTGAGAATCTATGTTCTTAACTAAAACAGAATTGTATATCATCATGCATGCTTGTTGAAATCACCACACTCACTCTGTGACGGGAACTACCACTAGTTCGAGAAGAAGCAGAAGCAATATGCACTTCCACACAATCTATATGCAGTAATACAATGCAATCATATGCAGTAATACAATGCAATCATATGCAGTAATACAATAGCCCTCAACAGTTTCACAGAACTATGAGAAGGAATGTACATCAGCGAAAACTATGACAGTTGATCAAATGGGTGTACAGCTAATTATTATCAATGGTGTGACCAAGGAAGAACACCTATCCTTCAGATACCTAAACTAAATTTTTTTGCCACGGACTAGGGATGTAGCTCAGAGGCAAAGCACATTCTTAGAATGCCAAGGCTCTCAATTCAATCTCCAGCACCCAAACAGAAATAAAAACTTGACCATCAATTTGTATACTGTCTGAATTACGGCTGACTTTTATCTGACAGTAACAAAAGGCACATGCAGTAGTACTAAAAACTGGCAATAAATGGTCCATATCTACGTTTTTCAGAAAAGAATAACTTTTTCATGTTCTCCATTCTCTCATTTAAAAAAATCCACACATGTAATAGTCACAGCTGCAGCCACATAAAGCTAAAGTGCCTGGTGTTCCCTGGCAGAGCTTCTAACTCCTCACACAACTGCCATGTTCAGCCCACTGCCGACTCCACTGGCAGCCACTTAGAGGGGAAGCCAGTGACAAACATAAACTTAAATTCTCATCAGATGCAGGCACAGAAAACACTCCTTGGCTTCCCTGCATGCCTGCAGGAACGAGCCCTGGCCCAGGCTCTGGGGCCTGGGGCTGATGCTGCAATAATGTCTGTGAGAAGCAACCCGGACCCAGAATAACCGGCTGAACTACACCAAGGCTCAAAGAAGCTACCGGGTGTTTTGTCAATGGAACCCTAAGAAGGTCCCTGCAAGCTAAATGCCACCATTTACTGTTTGTTTGTTTGTTTGTTTGTTTGTTTGTTTGTTTTAGCATGCCTAGCATTCCAAGGACAGTCAAATGATGGAAGTGGAAAACACAGCTGGCTACATTCGGCCATGCCTTATCTGTGGCCTCAGTCTCTCCAACTGAACATCCGGTGCCCAGCCTCTGGCCTCCAACACGCACATCTTCACGCTTGGCAGACCCTTCAGATACCATGCTCCCTTTCCTTAGAGGAGGCTTTTCCTGACCAAGTAGTTAGACGTCCTGTCCACCAACATCCTAGGCTCCCCAGGAGTCTCATCCACAGTGCCCACAGCGTGAAATCCAGCATAGAGCGAAACCCTGCTCTGCCTCCCGGTTCAGGTGGTAACCATCAGAGGACAGACTGGCCTAGAGCTCACAGCAGACACTCAATAAATGCTGAGCAGTGAATAACGCTCAGAATTGGGCTCAGGATAAGAAAGACAGAGGCAGAGAAGCCTGATTTGAAAATTATCTAAGTGGGCCATCCAGAAATGTTTCTAGAAACTTCCTGTTCGACCTCCTTTAGAGACTTTCTTAATCTTACCCACCTTACTCTAAGGCCCTATATTATACTTACTTTGCCTACTAGAGAAGCATGATTAGAGTCTGGGACTACGACTGCTCCATGGAAGAGGGCAGCTAGCTACAGTGTCAGAGAAATTCTTAACTTAGAATCTTAGAAGACTAATAATTTAAAGAGGTAAAGGGGAGCTCATTACTTTCAACGATTAAAAACAAAATACATAAAACAAATTTTCTTTTCTTTCTTTCTTTTTTTTTTTTTTTTTTTGGTTTTTTTAGACAGGGTTTCTCTGTGTAGTTTTGGTGCCTGTCCTGGATCTCGCTCTGTAGACGAGGCTGGCCTCGAACTCACAGAGATTCACCTGGCTCTGCCTCCCAAGTGCTAGGATTAAAGGTGTGCGCCACCACCGCCCAGCTTAAAAATTTATTTTCAAAATTGAGCTCAATTTTTGGAATCTCCAATGGGTCCACTTGTAATATAACTGGTTTCTGTACCCCAGACAGTAGAAGAATCAGGGAACACAATTTTGGTTCCAAGTTTGTCACCTGAAAAGGATAAGTAAAATATTCCTCTACTTTGAAAAGAATTCTTGGGATAGGAATCGAGTTGCTAGCTCTAACCTATATTTATACGAGCAGGAAGGGAATGATGCTTCTGATGAACTCATCCTCATGTTTTCCTTTATGCTGTTCTTGTAACAGGTACTGCTGCAGCAACGCGAACAATGTGGGTATTGTATTCTCTTGGGGTGGTCCTACTTCCTGTAACCCCGTCAGACTCCAGTGGTGGCCACTAGAGTAGAACCCACTGAGATGAGCTCTGAGAAAAGAAAACCTGACACAGACAGCAAGCTGTTTTAGAGGCCTTTAACTGGGAAGGAGAGGCCTGCATTCCAGAAAATATCATTCCCCACTGCTGCATCTTATCCTTGACCAATGAGCCAAACAGTGGTCTGTTACAAAGACTAAATGAGATAGGATCTGTACAAAATATCAAGGAAACCACATACATAGTAGGTATCTGATAATTCTACTCTGTAATCTTTACAAAAGATATAAACTCAAGGGCTAGAGAGATGTCTCAGCAGTTAAGAGCACTTCTTGCTCTTGCAGGAGATCTGGGTTCAGTTCCCAGCACCCACATGGTAGATCACAATCATCTCTAACTCCAGCTCCAGGGGATGGAGCCTTCTTCTGAACTCCATGAGCATCAAGCACATATGTGGTACACATTCATTTATTCGGCCAAACAAAACAAATCTTTTTTAAAGTTTTTAATTTTTTTAAGCCTTTATTTATTTATTTACCTTTATTTTCTTTTATGTGTCTGGGTATTTTGCCTACAGTATCTGTCTGTGCACCACTTGCAGGCCTCATGCCCACAGAGCCACAGAAGGGTGTCCTGCTGGGAACTGAATCCAGTCCTCTGGAGGAGCAGCTCTGCTCTTCTGCTAAGCCATCTCTCCAGTTTGCTTTTAATTTAAAAACAAACAGGAAAATCAAGAAACTTTAGTTAACTGCAGTTTAAACATGAACAACAAATAAATATCAAAACATCTATTGCAGCTGGGATCACAGTACAGATCCCTAGTCCCAGCACTTAGGAGTTAGAGTAGGAATAATCAGGAGTTCAAGGTAGCCCCAAATATATAGTTTAGGGCCATTCTGGTCTACCTGAGCCTATCTCAAGCTCAAATGCACAGTGTTTGAGAACGGTCACCTGTGCTGGAGAGATGGCTCAGAGGTTAAGAGCACTGGCTACTCTTCCAAAGGTCCTGAGTTCAATTCCCAGCAACCACATGGTGGCTCACAACCATCTCTAATGAGGTCTGGTGCCCTCTTCTGGCCTGCAGGCATACATGCAGGCACAATACTGCATACATAATAAATAAATCTTTGGGAAGAGAACGGTCACTCAAACGCACAGTGTTTGAGAAAGGTCGCCTCAAATGCACAGCATCTGTAGTAATGCGGTCACTGTTCTCTCAGAACATCTTTTCAAGGTCTCCTAGTTTGACAGAATCTTGCCCTCGGTGCTACATTCCCTACTTCAGTCTTGTCTCCTGCTGTCGTCTCTCCCGTGGGCAGGGCACTGCTCGGATCCCTGTTTTACGGGTGAAACCCAATCTCACGGCTACCAGTTGAGCCTGACACACTGACCTCATGACCTATGACTTCCAACTCGGATGTGGCAGCTGGCCAGCCTCGGACAAGTTTTCTGTGGGTAGTGGTGGGGTTCTTTTGTTTTTGTTTTGTTTTTTCTCCTGGGGGAGTACAGACAACTTTCAGGAGTTGGTTTCTCTGCCCACCTTGTTGGGGACTTGCTTGTGGTTCCCACCACTGTGCAGGAAGGGTACCCCAGGCTAGCCAGCCTGTGAGCTCCCAGCAAATTCTGTCTCTACCTCCTATTTCACTGAGGAGCACTAGATCCCAGATGTACAGCATCACATGCAGCTTTGGGCTGCAGGGAACTAAACTCAGGTCATCAGGCCTGTATGATAAGAACTTTTACCCATCTCCCCAGCCTCCTGGACAAATTTTGAGATTACACATACATTTTATATAAAGATTTACATATTTTTTTAAATATTTCTCTATTTCATTACAGCACTCTGAATGGGTTCCAAACTCCCAGACAAGGGTCACTGACGACCTCTGTAAGGAGGGTAAACCAATGCTCACATCTTCAATGTCTGTCCAAAGGTAAGCAGTGCTCAATGACCAGTTAGCTGTACAGACTTTGGGCCTAGTTAATCACTGTGTGATTTTTTTACAAAATTTTATAATAAAGTTTATTATAAAAAAAAAAATCAGTTCCGGGTGGTGGTGCACGCCTTTAATCCCAGCACTCAGGAGGCAGAGCCAGGTGGAGTTCTGTAAGTTCAAGGCCAGCCTGGTCTACAGAGCAAGACCCAGGACAGGCACCAAAACTACAGAGAAACCCTGTCTCAAAAAAAAACAAAAACCAAACAGATCAGCAATGCTACAGACTGCTTCTGTGCAGGAGCAGGACTCCGCCCCACTTATGAATACACAGGCAAAGTCACAGGCCACTGTCACCTGACACTACAGACCCTTCAACCTCACAGAAAAGCTGCCTGGCAGTTCTGACTACAGATGATCTGAGCTGAACCATCCCATGAGACACACTTAACACCAGACAAATCGATGGACACAACTGCCCACACCAACCCACTAACAGGACAAAGTATGCCTATTACCGGGAACTGGCAAACAGGAGGAGCCTGGGGCTGTACAGTCAAAACAGGAGCAGGCCCCTCCCACACTCCACTGCCCTGAGACAGCTGCAAGGATCCCTGGGCCCAAGACAATTTCAGACTGGAAGTGGGGAGAAAACACATACCATACAGTCAAATCACTGTTAATACTGTGAAATTTCAAACTCAAGATAATTCTCTACTCACTGCAATTTCCATGAAGGAAATTCTACAACAGTAGCACAATGGGGACAATCTGGGTATTTAATATAGTTTGCATTTGTGTGCTGCGATGGCTTTTCTGTTTCAGATAGCTAAGACTCCCTTGCAGATTAGCCTCATTTGTGAAACCGAGGGACTCGGTGTTTCACTTTTCTTATCTCCCTTTTTACAGTCTATCTGGGTAGACTTAATTGGTACATCTGAGCAGACGAAATGCCCTCAGTTAGGAGTCCAGACCTCACAGGGTAAATTAAGACTGATGCACACAATTACGCCCTGAGCCGAGAATGAAAGGTGTGCACAGAGCAGAAAGCGGAATTAGTCTTCATCTGTGTCTCGCTTTTGTCATTTCAAAGGCAGCATGCTCTCTAAGAAAACATGCCGGGGGCGGGAGGATCAACTTTCTTTTCTCTTTAAAACCTACATTCCTACAAAGAAAGTTAAACAAACAAACAAAACAAAAACAAAAACCAGCTTATTTCCTTGACAAAAAATTGAGCTCCTGGAAACACACAAAGAACAATCTTCAAATTGTTATATTTAGGTTTCTAGAACAAATGGAGATTAAACTTTAACCTTAGATTTCCAGAAATCAAATTTACTTGCACCTTTCTGCAAGTAAAACAACTGGATTTTGCTTAAGTATGTACAGTCTAAAACTGCTGAAGGTCCCCCACATCCAAGCAAGATCCAACTGAGGAACAAACAGAGACAAACCAATGCAAAACTGGATGTTGGCAAGACAGGAAGAAAGGATCCACAGCGCGAAGGCTGGGAGAACTGCCTTCTGAGAGCACTGTCTTTAGCAGGAGCTGGACCCCAGACAGGGTGGAGCTGACGGCCCCTCATCCCCTCACACCGCCCCCTAGTGAAGAGAAAACCCATCTAGGAGACAAAGCTGTGAGTCCTCTGGAGCAGGTAAACCCAGATGTGCTGGATTTCTCACGGCCTTCCCTTCCCTTCCCAGGGCTCCCAGGGCTGCTGAGGAGGAGTGCCGCTACTCGGACTGTTCTTATCGCATCAGATGCTATCCTTTTGAGGAGTCCAGAGAGGACTCCTCAAAGTTCATAGCTTGCTCGAACCCTTTCAGGAACTGATCCTTGGCAGCACGAGATGTCCATGTGCATGTCAAATCTCCATACTAGGATCCAACTCACCCAGTCCGCAGTGAAGGGGAGTAGGGGCCATTAGCTTCCCAGATGATAAAGCCTGAGACAACTAGAAGACATTTTGTAACATTTACACAAGGAATTGAGCCTTTATCAGCCATTGCAACTCCAGTTTATTCACATAAAATAAAGTAAAAAATAGGGCACAAGAAGATAAAAATGTAAAATTCAAAAAAATGCACTAAAGTGAGTTGAATCTGTTTCTGGGCCACCGTCTCTCATATTTACTCCGAAATAAACTGCCTCTGTTGCTCTTTCGAGGTGAGACTATCTCTTTCGCTGACAGTGAGCGAAGTTTAAGAAGCCATCGCCCTAAACCATCTCCAACTCCCAGATTCGAGGTTTCCTGTTCGCTTTCGTGGCCATCAAAGAGGCAGCTATGCGCTGCTTCTTGGCACCACCTTGTGGTCACACGTGGACACTGTACTTTCCACCAACCCCACAAAGGAAGGAAACATTTCCAACATCTCCCAGCTTCCGGCCTCAGCTTAGTGGTGAGACAGACCATGGGCAAGTTGACTATAACATAGTTGTGAGGGCCACTATAACTGTAACAAGGCAAAAACAGGTATGTACAAGCTCAAAGACTGGAACAATGAAGGAAAATACGTACAGGCTTTTCCCATCTTAATACTGCTATACGTTTACAACTAAAAACAAGTGGAGGAAGAGGGAAGCCAGTAAGCACAGCAGCAGGATGAACCGGAACCAGTTTCAGGCTGCAGCCCTGGACTCAGCCCCGTGTGCCAGATGGTCTGAGGAGCCCATCACTTGAAACAGTGTTTCTGGCCTCTCTGGGGTTTAACTGACTGGAGGCGAGGCCTGCAGGAGGGCTACCTCCAAAGCAGTGCCATATTGCTTTAGAGTTGAAAACAGAGAGCACTGCACCGCAGACCCCAAGGTCCTTACCAACGTTTTCCAATGGCCTCAGAGGCGGAGACTCTCCTGTACCCAGGCCCTCTCTTACATAAGCACAGTTACCACTGCACACTAGGGAAGATTTTAGGAAAACCAAACCGGCCAAAAGCTATGGTCTCAGGAGGGAAACAGCAACCAACACACACAACTTAGCAGTTTCCAACTCGGCCAGTGCCACAGCACACCTGGACAAGCTTTGGGGAGAATTTCCACGCCTAACCTGTCCAGTCATCGCTGAGAGCAGAGTTCCCAGAGGTTGTGCAAAACCAGTCTGTGCTGCTAAGCCCTGCTGCAGCGCCTGCTCCTTACTAAGGATGTGCAGGCAGTTCACTGGGCAACTTAAATCACAGCTGGACAGAACCAGAAGCAAGGGCTTCCGGGTATGAATTAAAGCTAACCGGTAAATGCTACCCCTACTCTCACCGACAGAAACCGACAACAGAAAGTCTGGAAATCCATGCCTCCTGGCCTACCTGAGCAGTGCTGACTACTGCTGGGGAGAAGGCCAGAGCCAGCACAGTTCTGTTCTACCATCTTAAGGTCAAAGAGCTGGTGGGAACGCTGTTGGCTGATGTCCCTTACCCACACAGTGGAGCCAGGATGGACATCACTGAGGGACTCTGGTATTCATCCCCAGCCGCCAAGAAGGCCTGGATCTGCTGGAAAACAGACCACTCCCAGAAGCTGGAGCTGGCAGGTAGAGAAGAGGCTGAGTTTCTGTTCTGATGGGAGAACGTGGATGTCAGGCCTCTCCACAGATCACCACCATCACCCACATCGCTAAGGCAACACAAATCAGACCCTGAGGAACAGCTGGCCTCCAGAGCACACAGTGAGACAGAAAGAAATAAACCACAAGGACATGGGGCAGGAAAGAAGCCCCTCAGGCTGGCTTCTCGGTCAACAACACCGGCAGAACCAAGAGTCCTAGGGGCTTGGGCCTGCCTCTAGTAAATGGACCTCCCCATGGGAGACCTTACCTTCCTTCCTGTAGGAGGGAATGGGGGGGTGGGTTGGGAGGGGGAGGCTGGAGGGGCAGGAGGGAAGAGGGGGATCTTTGATTGGAATGTAAAATGAATAAAAAAAATTTCTTAATAAAAAAAGAAAGAAAAAAGTCCTACAGAGGAAACTCTATGGTTCCTAAAGATGCTAACGGGGAGGTAAAACAACAAATAAGCCGAGCTTCCTCAAGGCCGGAAAGTCTGTACGTTTAACTCCTCTCCCATCCTTGAACACCAAAGGCACACCTCATAAAACTAGAGTGCAACTTCATTTACAAATGGAAATTCTTTACCATAAGTAAGTAAACCAATTTATGTATTTTTACTTATTTTTTTAACTATTTAATCTTTAATCCTTATGAATTATATCTTCTGAACAAGGTAATTTAGAAAGCCACAAAATCACATGCATAAAAACTATAGAGACCCCTAAGTGTTCCTCTCTATTGTCTCGGGTAGACATGCCCTTGCTAAACATCTCTGTCTGTCATGCTGAAATGTGTACCATCATCCCTCATCTTCACTCTAAACATGCTAACTTTGTTTCACTGACTTGCTCTCAAATGCTTTCCTGTAGCATAATCTGAGGGGGAGCAGTGTTGGGCCGCACTTCCTTATTGTCGCTGGCATGAAGTATTTCCTTTCCAGTGACACATGTGAGACTCGGAGGCGAATGTTACACATCCCACAAGGACCATGCCAACATGTTTGAGCTAGTGCATAGACAAGGCCCTGCACTGCAATGCACTTCTTCCATCCCTGATCTGTACCCACTGCCCCCTCCATACTTAGGTTCTGTATCGGTTCATGTCCACTGACACACAGCCTATGGTCTCTTTGCCAGAACTCAAGAAGCCAGTCCCAGGATGCAGACATACACTCGAATGTGGAAGCAAAGACCAAGCAACGGAGCTAACCTCACATCACAACTGGGAAATGAGCACACAGCACCTAGGTAGCAAGTGCCAGGCACAGGTACAGCTGACCTGGCCACTGTGCTGGGAGAGGTTACCATCTGGTGCTAGCCTCCAGCCTTGACTAGACAAGCGGAAGGATCTGCGTCCACAATAAAGTGTGGACTGTGTATCAGCTCCAGAAAGTCTAGTTAGCTTGGAGCTCTCTGAAGCACCAGCACTATGTGAAGAAAGACAGTGCTAATGGATACCTGCACTCATCCAGCAAGAGGAAGGGCCCACAAACACCGACTTTGAAGCTCCTGCATAGGAATACTCAGAGATTTGATCTACAGCAGCTCCTGGGTCCCACCTGAGGATCTCAGTGCATGAAGGAATGAGAAACACACGGAAGGGGACAGCGGAGGGAGACAGTTTACAAATCTAAGACTGAGATTTATACACATCTCAGAACATGTAAGACTGAGCTGAGAGCCTGGGCCTAATCTGAGAAAGGAGGAGGACTGTGACCGTTGTCTAATCTGGAGGAGGTGACTGTGCAGAAACGGCCGACAGATTCCTACAGAGCAGCTGACTACAGCAGCAGCTCTCAACCTGTGGTCGACAACCCCTGGGGGTCCAACCACCCTTCACAGGGGGCACGTATCAGATATTCTGCATATCAGATATTTACACTACGATTCCAACAGTAGCCAAATTACAGTTATGAAATAGCAATGAAAATCATTTATGGTTGGGGGTCACCACCACACGAGGAACTGTGTTAAAGGGTCACAACACTAAGGAAGGTTGAGACCACTGCACTAAACAAAGATACCTTGTAAAGATGAGCCCTGAGCTAGTGAGAAGCCTGTGGCTCTCAACTGAGAGAACCTAAGTCCTGGGATCTTCATTCTAGGAGTTTCCCACCCTCACATTCAACAGTGTAAAAGAGCATCATAACGAGCAGGCTATAATCAATCTGTACTTGTTAAGTTTTATATAAAGTTCTTAGCCTGGTTACATATGCTTAAACTTTAAACGCTTTAAAAAATGTTTTCTATACTGGAAAGTATGGACTTATTCTGGTCATTCTATAATTAACAACCCTGAAGTTCTTTTTCAGTCCAAGGACTACTACTACAATTCAATCTGTCTACAAAGATCAGCAACACATAACAGAATTCAGTGACTGGCAAATTTCAAACATTAATATGCTTCTCAATACTAAGCATTTTATTTTCTTTTAACATCCCCCAATCAAAAGAGTACCAAAGGAGATGTAATATACACATTTCAATGTGTATATCTGCAGCTTAACAGCCTTAATAACTAGCTATAAAATTTTAAGAGCTATCGTATTTTGGTGGCAATTAAGAGTTATTGATATTTCTGAAATTCATCTGAGATTTTACTGTAACTTTAGCAAAAAAATGGATTATGATATGGCTTTGGAAATAATAAATTGTTTTACAATCTTAACATTATTAAGAAAAAGTTATTGCCATGAAATTAAACTATATCCATATTTAAAATTCAATCAAAATAAATTGCTATGTTTAAAATATATTTAATATTGACCCAGTTTAATGAGAAGACTATATATTGCTCCATTTATAATCAATATGTTATGATTAACACTTTTATTAATTTTCTACAGTAAAAACTGACACTATTCACTGTTTAAAAGTATTGAGCAGTATTTCTCAAACATTACAGCTATTAGGTGTGAACAATAACTAATGTCACAGTGGGAAAAGACAAACATAAGCCCCTCCCCATCAATGTACTACCACACAGGAGCTACTAGGAGGGCAGTGTCCCTGGGCCTAAGTTATCATTAAGAAACTTGGGCATGGTGGCGCACGCCTTTAATCCCAGCAATGGGAAGGCAGAGGCAGGTCAATCTCTGTGAGCTAGAGGCCAGCCTGGTCTACAAAGTGAGTGCCAGGACAGGCAGGGCTGTTACACAGAGAAACCCTGCCTTGAAGAAAAAAGGAAACTCTGAAAAGGTTATGCAATGTATGTGGAGCTTGGACTAAAGTTAACAGCATTTCTGAACTAAAGAAAATCAGTAGGAACTTCCACCCAGGGCAGCCAATGGAAAGCTACTGGAAATACTATCAATCAGGTCTCCTCTCGTTGCAAATAAAAGCACTGTTGACTGGCTAAAGCCACCTCAATAGTAAGTATTTTAAAAGTATTGTGGTCCTTTCCCCCCCTGACCTCTGCAGACCTCCTACAGAGCTCACGCAGAAACCTTGTGCCTGTGGTGTGTGGAGCACTTTTCCTGGCTCACAGAAACTACCCAGAAATGGCGACTGTAACTCCATGTAGACACTCACCTCCTCTTCTCTCACACCAAGTGCTGACAAAGTCCTGAAGATAAAAGCCAACTCAGTCTCAGCAATGCCCAGTGGCAGCGAGGGGGATGTGTGCCGTGCACACAATCTATCTTCAGCATTATGGTGGTCTATAATTCTGTAGACAACTATTTTCTCAAAATCAACAAGGGGAAATTTGAGAGAGTATAGTTGCTTGTATGCCACAGCACAAGCTTCAACTTTTTCCAAAGGAAATTTCTCTAAAATGAATATCCTACCTCGTAAGGGAAAAAACCAAAGGCACCACCTTTTCCTCTCCTGGCACTTGCTGCAGAATGACCACTCTGAGCAAACTCAACGCAGCTCACATCAGTCCTCTCAGCTCTTGCCCAGCCTTCCCCTCGGCTCCTCATCCCAGACTTGCCTCTGAATTAGAATAAAGACTGAAGTGTGTGGGGCCAGCTCCACTAAGGAGTCCTGTCCGGGTTCCTGTGGGCTACGGCAGCAAGTCCAGCTTCTGCACATGTGGGTGTCTAGTGCAATGTAGATCTGGAAAGCTAAGGTCTTCAAAGGGCTGTCTCCTAACAGCCAGTAAGTGGCACAAGCCCCTGCACACTGACCTTAACCGCTGCTTATAATAGTCTTCATCGCCGTCATCTCGGCACCTCGCTACCTTGCGACCTCCTCCTCTTCCTTCCATGGCTTCATCTTCTTCCCCCGAACTTGGGAAAAAGTCATCATCAACCTCATGCACTGGGACTTTCTTCTGGTATTTCCGGCCCTTCCGCAGAGGCTTCAGTTCATAGCTGATGTCATCAGAAGACAGGTTGGCCACCGCTTCCTCCTCCTCTTGCTCTTCTTCCTCTTCCCCATCAGTGGGAAAGGACCCAGACTCCTCCCCCTCGGTGTCTCCCTCAGCCTCTGGCCTCACAGCAGGCTCCAGACCTTTCTTCCCCCATGGCAATCCCACTTTCCCTTGGAACTGCAGCGCCCTCTTCTGGAGCTTCCTCATATGCTTCTTCAAGCGCTTATCTGCTTGGGAGAGGACTTGGCGGCTCTGGTCCGGTTTGGTCTCATTGGGTCCTGCGCTTGACTCAGCTATGACCACAGCCTTTCTAGCTGCTTTTTTGTTAGCAGTTCGTTTCTTCCTTTCAAAAGACAGTTGTGCCTGGTCTGCCAAATATTTTTCAAAGCCTGATACTTCATTGAGCATTATCTTTCTAGGCTTTTTCTCCGGTTTCTGAGGGGCTGGGGTACCAAATGGTGTCATCTGGCCAGTGCGGATCAGTTCTTCCCAGGCAGCCTCCTGGGCGGGCATGAGCATACTGCCAAGACATGATGGCCCCGCCTCTGAAAAGGAAACAACAAGGAAGACTCCATAAACTCTGAGACAGCGCACAGGAAACAACCATGCATTCACAGACAGTAAGAACTTCCAACAACTCACAAAATAATCGGTGGACTGAAGTAGAGCAAAGTTTATTATAGCATTTATATAATATATTCCTGTTTAAAAAGGTATTTTCTCAGGCCGGGCGTTGGTGGCGCACGCCTTTAATCCCAGCACTCGGGAGGCAGAGCCAGGTGGATCTCTGTGAGTTCGAGGCCAGCCTGGGCTACCAAGTGAGCTCCAGGAAAGGCGCAAAGCTACACAGAGAAACCCTGTCTCGAAAAAACCAAAAAAAAAAAAAAAAAAAGGTATTTTCTCAGTAACTTGTCTCCAAAATATGACACTGTAACTGTGGTCCACGTTACCACGGGACACTGCAGCCATTTTTTAAAAGATGAAATTATTATACCCGTGACAACACAGACTGGAGACCGAACTGAAACAAGGCAGACACAGAAAGACAGGTACTGTGTGCTCTCCCTCGTATGTACATCTAGAAGAGCTCATCTCACGGAAGTTGAGAGTAGGATGCGACCATCAAGAGCTGAGAAGAACACTGGGAGGACAGGGAAGGCTGATGCACGGGACTAAAGCCCAATTAAACAGCAGCAGAAGTCTGTGGCGCCCCTCCACAGCAGGAGGCGTGCAGAGACAGAACTCCTGTGTTTCAACAGCTGGAATAGGGTTTACATGTTTCACCATAAAAACGATGATGTTCGAGAAGACAGCCATGATTAACCTAACTTACACACTACATGATATATATCATTGAAAAATCACAACGCCTCATAAATACACTAAATATTTACCTTACTATACACTAGTTCTTTTGTCTACCTTTGAATTTGAGTAAAAATGTGTCAGAGACCTGTTCCCTGTCAAAGGCAGGCTTATCTACACACTACTGGTTATAAATAGACAAACTTAGCTGTTTTCTCATCAGTTAAGAAGCAGTCCATGAGGAACGATCCCCCACGTTTCCGTTTCATGGCTTTGCCCAACAGATGACCTCCATTCACAGAGTCAGCATGCCTAGCTAACACAGACATGAAGTACTTACTCTGCACAGCCTGCATGTCACTACCCGTCACTTAAATCACGCTGCCTGACCCTCTGACGTTGCCACAAGGCACTGCCATCTACAGATGTGTTGGGCTGCATCCATAGCTTTCCCAGGACACATGTGGCCCACAGGACACAGGTGGCCCATGCCTGGTCAGTTCAGACAGGGGAAAACTGAATCCCACAGTTCCAATACGGTGAGTGCTCAACAGCTAGATGTGACCAATGGCCAGCACACTGACCAACAAAAGAGATCCCCTCACTGCAGAAAGGGCCATCTGAGAGCTGGGGAGATGGCCTGCTGTGAAAACATGACCATGGAAGTTTAACTCCTCAGTACCCATGGAAAGCCAGGCATGGCCACAAAGTGCCGTAACCCCAGCAACAGGGGCAGAGGCGAGTGGATCCTACAGGCTCACTGCCCAGCTAGGCTAGCTAGGACAGCAAGGCCCGGGCTCATGTGAAACTCTGTCTCAAGAAATAAGATAGAGAACGGCAGGGCAAAGTCCTGATGTCCTCTCTGGTCTACACACACACACACACACACACACACACACGCACACACAGACACATGGACATACACACACGGACATACACACAGATATACTGAATGATACCATGCTAGACATGTGATGTGAATACATGAAAAGATGAACTAAACATGAAGACATGCCAAGTACAGTCACCCAGAAACACCCCTCTCACTAACTGAAGCTGACCTCCAGCAAGACACTTTATCATGTAATCAGAAAATGAAAGACCTACGAGGCCAATGTCACCAGTCAGTTTTTCACTACCCCTGCAGTGAAATAAAATATACATCAGAGTACACAAGCCAGCAGCTCTGTGAACATCCACACAAAAACACGATCTGCAATTATGTATCAGCATCCAGATCTAGTAATAGAAATTACTAGTATTCCTGGAACACCCTCCAAGCTAATGCTCAGCTTCCAGCCTCCCAAGATAGTGGCAGGCCTGACTCTAAGGATGACTCATGCATTCATATCTGCCTGCTATGCCTGGCATTCTGCATGTGAGATCCATACTGATTTGCTAAACTGAGCTGAACTTTATTCAATTAGTGTTGCTACTATTCTGTGATTGTACTGCAATTTTCTCTTTCTACTATTAATGTAGTTTGGGTGGTCTCCAGGTTTGGGCTGCTAGATTTTAGAACAAGGCTGCCATGAATACTCTGGTAGACATCCTTTGATAATAATGTGCATCTGATTCTTTAGTATGTTAAGCTTTAGTAGACACTGCTGAATAGATTTGCAAAGTGGCACTAGCTTAAGTTTCAAAAGTGCTGAAGAGTTCCGACTGGTCCACATTCTTGCCATTCCATCATTTTACTGATTCCCACTGAAAAGAGAAGGCCTTTCAGATTCACTGACCTCAGGTACTACTTTTGTGGACAAAATCCTGGACCCACTGTTCTTAGTCTCTGTCTTTAACCCTTTTTTCTAGGTTTGTGGTTTTTTTTTTTAATGCATTATAATTCAAGCCCTTTGCATGTCCTACAAATTCCTCCCCCACCTACTCTGCAGCTCCTTCTCCCAGTCTACACACCATCTTGACAAGCAGCTCTTGGCTGTCATTAGAGTCCATTTAACAAACCATTTTCTTCCATGTGCACATTTTTGCTCTTGCTTCAGTCTTTGCCTCCCCTACCCCCAGGATCGTGATAATGTCTTCCCTGTGTTATGTTCTCAAAGCCTTTTATCATTACATTCAGATCTATGATCTGCTTGAGACATATTTTTATACGGATCAAGATTCATTTTATTTTCATGTAGATTAGTATTATTGATCAAAAGACTGTTCATCATAACACTGCTTACCATCTTTGTCATAATCAAGTGATTATACATGGGGGCCTGTTTCCTGAGTCTTCTCTTCCATCCACTGGCCTGAGTATCCTTGAGCCCAACACCACACCGTGTTAATCACTATAGTTTTATAATAGAGCTTGGCATTGTGTTCTTTCTCTTTACTTCAATAAGGAGGGGTAAGACTACAGGTCTTACTCTGTAGGCTAGGCTAGTCTCAAATTCATAGCAATCCTCCTGATTCAGCCTCCCAAGAGCTGGGATGGCAGATTTTAGCATCAGCTTGTTAATGACCTTTACCTCCAGCCTACATGTCTTACACATGCCATTTGCCATTAAAAAAAAAAAAGGCTCAGATTTATATCTGAGGGGTAGCACCGATGTCTTTCTGTATGCTGTGAATATGTGTTACTCCCATTAGTTAGTAAATAAGGCTGCATTGGCCGGCCTATGGCAGGGCAGGATGGAGCCAGGCGGGAAAATCCAAGATAGTGAGAGGAGAAAGGAGATAGGGGAGATGCCAGCTGCTGCCCACGGAGCAGCAAGATGCCAGCAGACCAGTAACGCCACGGCCACATGGCAACTTATAGATTAACAGAAACGAGTTAAGTTGTAAGAGCGAGCTAGCAAGAAGCCTGACCCATAGGTCATATAATCTGCAATTAACAGTAAGTCTCTAAGTGATTATTTTATAAGTGGCTGTGGGACTGCAGGGCCAGGGCAGGACCGTAGAAACATGTGGCCATGGAACCAGGTAGGACTGGAGAAACTTACAGCTGCACAACTGGCGAGAAATAACATCTTTATAATACTGTATCAACTACAGTATATCTTCCCATTTACTTAGGTTTTCCTTTATCAATAACATTTTGCAGGTTTTAAATGTATAAGACACTGTAGAACTACCTTCTTTACTAAGATTTATTTCTAGGTATTTAGATTACAACTGGCACCTTTATTAAATTTTATCATTTATTTTTCCTGGCATACAAAAATGACTAACTTTTCTGTATATGTATTCAATGCTATTACTAAAAGTCAGGGGCTGATTCCACATCAATCGTTTGAAGTTTCTATATGAACCGTCACACGGCTATGAATAACGATGGACTCTCTTTCCCACCTTTACTCTTCCAGCTTCTCTTCTATCCCTACAGTACCCAGTACGCTGCTGAACAGAGGGCAGCATGCCTGCTACCCTCCAGGTCACACTGGCAAAGCCAGGCCTCACTGTGTTTGTAGTCTCTCTTCACACCACCTACACCCAGGAAAAGAGCTTCTTAACCTCATAGTCACTACAAGGAAAGGCCTCAGGGAAGCATGTGGGCAGCGTACTTCCCTGACCCCTGAAGGGCTGAGAGAGGTCCACACTCAGCAATACAGAGCTGGGTCCCCAAAGCCTGGCCACACTGGCATTCAGCTCTATGGCCTTACAGACAGGACAAGGGCAAAGGACAAAGAGAAGAACCAGTACGCAGTGATGGCTAGTGGTCAGATGGAAAAGTATCCTGTAAACCAAGAGTTCAGAAAAAAGGGGGCTACAGATTTGTAAGACACCAGATCCATGGGATGAGATACTCAGGGAGAGAAAACAGAACAGGAACACTAAACAAGTCATAAGCAATATCAGCATTTGAGATACTGCTGGATAAACTAACCAAAATAAACTAACCAGAACTAATCAGAGGGCAGAAAAGAAGCCAGGAGGCAGAGAGCATCTGAGGCTCTCTCAAGGCACAGGCGGTACCAGTTGCTGTCAAGAGGCTGACTCAGCAGAGGTGAAAAGAGGCTGCAGGACTTAGGGAGGTACCTATGAACTCTGCACCAACCTTTACTAAAGCATCACCAGAACTAAAGACCAGCCGGCTTTAGACAGACAGGAATAGATTTCCTTTACTAATAGGAAAGCCAGAGCCCAAGCAGCAGAAAGCACTGATGTAAGATTAATGAATCACATGAGACTGAACTTTAAAATAAATCTAAGGCCATGAGTGAGGACATACACATAATGCAGGAAGATCACAATTTTGAGGCTAGCTTGAGTTACAAGTGAGATCTTGTTTGGGGGTAGGGGGAGGAAAACACATTTATTTTTTCTGTTGTCCATTGCTACACTCTTCACACTAGTCCTCCAGGCTACATGAAGAAAACATTCTAGGAGCTGAAAGAGAGTGTTTGCTTCATCAGCTAAAGTCAAAGGAGCTTCAGTCTTTACATTTCAAGCAGGTGCTGGCCAAGCAACAGCCAACAGTGTGTAAATACAGAAACTAAGAATTAATTCCAGAGCTTATCCATTTTCCCAAGAGATTTTCCAAAGCACAACCACCCTGAAGAGTACTTGAAAGGAATACTGGCCATGGGCTAACCTGAAAGTCTTTCCATAACAGAATGAATACTTGGAAAGTCCACCATGTTCCTTAAAGATAAGTGTGAACATCTACAGAGGCTGACTGACGATGCTGGACAGTGTGAGCATCTACAGAGGCTGACTGACAATGATGGACAGTGTGAGCATCTACAGAGGCTGACTGACAATGTTGGACAGTGTGAGCATCTACAGAGGCTGACTGATGATGCTGGACAGTGTGAACATCTACAGAGGCTGACTGACAATGATGGACAGTGTGAGCATCTACAGAGGCTGACTGATGATGCTGGACAGTGTGAACATCTACAGAGGCTGACTGACAATGATGGACAGTGTGAGCATCTACAGAGGCTGACTGACGATGCTGGACAGTGAGAACATCTACAGAGGCTGACTGATGATGCTGGACAGTGTGAACATCTACAGAGGCTGACTGACAATGTTGGACAGTGTGAGCATCTACAGAGGCTGACTGACAATGATGGACAGTGTGAGCATCTACAGAGGATGACTGACGATACTGGACAGTGAGAGCATCTACAGAGGCTGACTGACAATGTTGGACAGTGTGAACATCTACAGAGGCTGACTGACGATGCTGGACAGTGTGAGCATCTACAGAGGCTGACTGACGATGCTGGACAGTGTGAGCATCTACAGAGGCTGACTGACGATGCTGGACAGTGTGAGCATCTACAGAGGCTGACTGACGATGCTGGACAGTGTGAACATCTACAGAGGCTGACTGACGATGCTGGACAGTGTGAGCATCTACAGAGGCTGACTGACGATGCTGGACAGTGAGAACATCTACAGAGGCTGACTGACGATGCTGGACAGTGTGAGCATCTACAGAGGCTGACTGACAATGTTGGACAGTGTGAGCATCTACAGAGGCTGACTGACGATGCTGGACAGTGTGAGCATCTACAGAGGCTGACTGACAATGATGGACAGTGTGAGCATCTACAGAGGCTGATTGACGATGCTGGGATTACAAAATGGACTTAATCACGATGCTAGTTCTCTTTATCAAGTTACATGCATAAGAATGTTTAAATTTCCAATTTGTTAAGCCTAACACTAAATGTGCATCAGCAACTTCCAGAGAACCGGGTTAACATTTTATTTCAGTCTCTAAAAACCTTGTGTCACTTAAGAGCTCTGGTTCTGTAGGAGGACAAGATTTCCGCAGGCCCATCTGACACTGAGGAAAGCAATGTGTTCTACAACACCTCCCCTGAATACAGACACCAAGCATCAATTAAGAGCATGGTAAGCTGTCCCCAGCATCCTCACCTGTGTCTTCCTCCTCCAGGCTGGCTTGATCCAGTTCTACTTGGACCCCGGCCCCTCCAAGGATGGCCTGGAGACGTTTCTGTTTTGCAGTTATCTTCTTTAGCTGTTGTTCCTTGAATTGTAAACCCCAAATACAAGATATAAAATGCAGTGATTTATTGTTAAATACAAAGGATTATACCACAAAATTTTAAAACTTTAGTCAAGAGTAAAATAAACATGAAATGAAAGCCCACAGGTAACACCACCAGAGAGCCGTATCTGAGCAATCCTGCAGCACACTGGCTTGAGCGCTCCTAGGCAGCCAGCCATGCCCACAGGCTGCCCTCACCCTTGGGCCCGAGCACTTAGGTCACCTGCCCTGATGTGGAAGGTGGAAATGTTCTCTGGGCCCCCTCTTTACACTCTGGATACATCACTAAACTCAGTTTCTGACCTTGGCAGCCAAACGGCTATGGCAGGCAAGAGCCTAGAGTGATAAGAAATAAACACACAAGAGCTTAAACGTTAAAAAGTCATGCCCATTGAGAAGTGCCCATGAATGGCATCCTTTACAGTACCCTATCCCATCAAAAACTTCGAAAGACACTGTGCCTTTTTCCTCCATGTACCTCAGACTCCTTTTTTGTCTCCCTTGGCATTTCAGAACTCAGATGTGTGGCCTTCCTAAAGCCTCTCAATTAACCAGACCAAAGTGCTTCGATTATCTTCATGGAGAAAAGAGCTCTTGCCTAGCACACAAGGCCCTGGGTTGATCTTTAGCATTGGAGTGGGGGGCAAAGGGAAACAACGGTGAACACAAACAACAGTATGCTACCACGACGTTCAATTTGTTGTTTTCTCAGTCTTCCTCTCATCAAGAATATCCTACTTAAAACACTTTCCCTCTGAAAATCCCAAACACCGAGGTCTTGCTAAAGAAAGATGGGGAAATATAATTAGGTCACACCATGACCCAGTCACCTAAATTTTGGTCCTTTCCATCCTTAAAATCCCAAGCCCCAAGAAGCCAAATGCCCCCTTTTTGATTTATGAAGACTCCTCTGCACTGAACCGCCAGCTCTGACGTCCGGGTGAAATAACGGGCTAGGACATGGAGAATAAAGGAGGGCCACAAGAACCGAGTCTCCCCCCAGCCTTCACCTGCACTTAAAAGCACAAGTGCTTCATGTGCTGCAACGAGTCAGCCGCAAGCCCAGGAACTGAACCATCAATGCCGTCCTTCCTAGTTACTGCCACCCCTTTCCACACGGAGGGAGGTGTGCAAATCCAAAAGGTGTGCAAATCCAAAAGGTAAGGTTTCAACCTTCACAAAGTCGTGGATAAATCCCACTCTCCAAAGTTTCCAGCCTGAGCAAAGCAGGATCCTAGGTAACAGATCTTCCTCCCCTTGAGTTCTCTGCCTCTAAAGACAGCCCCGACGTGGCTGTGCTGACTGCACCCAAAGCAGAGACGGAGCCTGTGAGGGGTGATGGCTGCATCCACAGGAAACAAAGGGAGACTCTCGGCTAAGCAAGACCTAAGCAGGGCAGCGAAGGCCAGACAAAGCAAAGGGACTGAGTGAGAGGCCACATCCCAGTCAGAGGCTGGAATGGTAGAGTAACATGGTGACAGGGAAGACCAGGAAAGAACACAGAAGTGAGGAAGCATGCGAAACCACAAAAGAACTACTCACAAATATGGATGGAAACATGTATGTGTGTGTGTGTGTATATATATATATATATATATATATATATATATATATATATATATATACACATGGATATGTGTCTGTGTGTATGGGTTATTAAAAATACTATATAGCAGAGCTGTCAGATCACACGAATAAAAGGCACCCCAAGCCAGGCAGCGGTGGTGCACGCCTTTAATCCCAGCACTCAGGAGGCAGAGCCAGGTGGATCTCTGTGAGTTCGAGGCCAGCCTGGTCTGCAGAGCAAGATCCAGGACAGGCACCAAAACTACACTGAGAAACCCTGTCTCAAAAAACCAGGAAAAAAAAAAAAAAGGCACCCCAAATTTTTCTATTGTGGGACTAGAGAGGTGGCTCAGTGGTCAAGAGCAATTATTACTCTTACAGATGACCTGGGTTCAATTCCCAGCATGCATATGGTGGCTCACAACTGTCTATAACTCGAGTTACAAGGGATCCAATGTCCTCTCCCAGCCTCTGCAGGCACCAAGCACACACATGATACACATACATAGATGCTGGTAAAGCACTCATACACTTAAAATAAAAATACACCTTTTAAAACAATGTTTTTCTATTATAATATTGTTTCACATAACACACGTCCTCTCCAGATCACTTCCTAAGCTGGTAAATGATCTTGACCTGTAACTTTGTTTAAATACAGTACTTAGTACGTCAATTAGCATCACCTTGTTATACTTCTGACGTTTTACAGAATCTAGTTTCCTGTTGACATCTCTGTTGGTGGCAGCTTGAGGGCTAAGTTGCTCTATAATTTTATTGATTTGTCTCAGGGATGTTGTACACGACCTGAAAAGTAAGAAGAATTGCTTGTTTTTTTTCCCTGTGGTAACATTTTCATAGCATAAAGTAGAGAAAATGATAGAAATCTATCTATTTTACTTCTTATGATCTGAAATGTAAACAAAACTAAAGCAGAATGCATTCTTCACAGCTACAAATAGATTAAAGCATAAGGTAAGTACTAACGCTGTTCTCTTCTCTGGGTATTTCACTTCTCACGCCTGTGTGCAAACGACCCATTTCTTCTACAAGCATTTTTTAGTGTCTACTTTATTCAGGACAGTGGGGTAAGGACAGAACTCCCCCTAAGTTTCCTTTATATATGAAGAAATTCATACACATCACAGAAGCCTCCCAGAGTTTGACAAAGTCCTGAAAGTGCTTAATCATTTTCCTTAAGTGAATCGTTCATCTGTGAAAATGTTTTCCTTCACAGAACTGGAAATTCTTCTACCATAACAATAAACTTCATGGTGTAAAGAGAAAAGAACAACTGAAAATTAGTTGCTCCTAAAATGCTACAAAATTACTGCTTCTAATTTTTAAAGGAGAAAATCAATCTCATAATTTGCTGTTTGTATTCTTTACAGATTTCAGGGTAACGATGCAAGTTACTAGCTATCTAAGCAGTAACTCCACAGCATTCTCCTCTGACACCTCTGTAGAAAGCAGACACAGCTCTAAGATCAATCACAGAAGGTGGGTCACTGCAGGGAACACTAACGGTTTCAAAACACCAAGCAAAAAGATGAGCTACTCAGGGGGCCGAAACTAAACAATAACAATAATAATTACTTGAAATAAAAAAAAATCAAACAATTAGAGACAAGGAACTGTTAAGAGAAAACGTGCCCTTTAAGCATCTGTAGAAACCTATTCCCGGCCTTTCCAGCTGGGCAGCCACCATCAGGCTCACTCACCTGCCTCGCTCCCCAGCCATGCACCGGGGTTGCCGTAGTTGCTCTTGCTTATGTCTGGCCCTACCTAGACATCACCAGGAGGAGAGGTGAGCTCCACACTCACCACCTCCCAGCTCGTGGCCTCTCCCCCAGGCTGGAGCACCACCTTCCCCACCGGGGTACTGCGCTCAGCAGAACCCATGTCTTCCTCCTCTACAACACAAAAGAAGTCTCCACGGGACTGAATCTTGCTTTTATTTATTATTTTTTTTATTTTTTTCAGAACTGAGGACCGAACCCAGGGCCTTGCACTTGCTAGGCAAGTGCTCTACCACTGAGCTAAATCCCCAACCCAACTGAATCTTTCTTTAGAGCCAAAAATAGGACAAAGGAAATGAAGGGCAGGGAGTTTATTCTCATATTTTTACAAATGAAAATCTGAAAAACTGCCAAAAGAATAAACATTAAGTTTGGGAAGAGCAAACTACAAACTACAGAAGAGAGAAAGGTGATGATGGGTGACACCCTTCCGGTATCTCACGTGTCTCAGATATCCCATGGATATCTCCTAAGAGCACTCAGCATGTGCTTTAGGACAGCCTTTCTCTCCCAGACCCTAGGCAAGGACAGGACTTTAGGAGCTGATCTGAGCACTTACCTCTCTAAGCAATTTTGTTCCTGAAGGAACAGGAGCTCAAAATGCAAATGGAGGGCTATCCTAACCAACTGTTTCCCAAATCTCAGCTTTCTATTCCCTGAATTTCCCTGTCATGTTTCAACTCAAGTCTGACAAAACAAGGCCCCCACTCACATGAGGTCATCCAGGACTGACTGATAATCCTTCTCGGCATCCGCGAACTGGGCCCCACGGCTGGCCTCGTGCATGGCACTGTCCACCTGCTGAAGCACACCCTGTTCCAGGATGGCCTGGTCATAGACATCCACACCCAGGCCCTGCAGCTCCAGGGCCTGAGCACTGGGCTCCACCGAGGGGATCTGATGCCGGTCAATGTGCAGCAGGGCTGGCCCTCGCCTTGTGGCTGCCAACACACAAGCTTCAGCCGATGTGGATGGCCCGTACTCACAGGAAGCAGAGAGGCACTCCCCAGCCTCTGAGTCCCCTCCACTCTCCTGCCCAACCAGCATGTCTTCATTAGCACTGGCATGCTGACTTAGTGAACAGTCTTGCTCCTGAGGTTGAGGTGAGTTGGGGACTTCGTCATGAGGCATCCTCTACAAAGTTTCTAAAAGGAAAAGAAAAACACTGATGAGCCTTTTGGTTATATAGAATTATCAGTATACAATTTCTTAAATATTTGTTAAATGCACGATTTCTCAAAACATCAATAACCTTCCAATTAAATAAATTCAAGTTTCTAAGTATTAATTTCTTTAAAGAGTACAAATAATGATAAAAAAGAAAAGCTAACCAAAATAAACACAGTAACAGCAACAACAGACACATGGACAGCGACTGAGAAAGTCAGCGGCCCAATCCTGAGTGATACCCACAGAGTGTTCTAAGACAGGTGAAACGACCCAGCTGCTGTCTTACCAGTTAGCATTTTCACTGGGCAGTGGCACGAATGCTTTATGTTAGAGAGGCATGGCCAGCAGCATCAGTAATAGAGAACTTCTATGGGAAGAACAACAGAAACTTCAAAACGGAACACCCATCCAGTAAACGGAACATATCAGAATCTCAAAGATAACTCCATTCCAGATGTCTTCATCAAATCTCTACCCTCAAGGCTCAGAGAGCTATGTGGAGGAAGAGGATTGATTGGCTCAGAGGTGGTGGATGACTCTGGGAAAACGGTGTCTCTGGACACAACAGGCCTGACCCATATGAACTCAAACTGACAGCATGCACAGGGTCTGCATGGGTGAAAACCAGACAAAACCCCAGCTCTAAGAAGGGAAGCAGACACAAGTCCCACCCCTAACCAAGAAGCTATCTGCAACCATACCTGCTTTCCTCAACGGAGAGTCCCTGGGACATGAGTCACACTCCAGGCAGGCCCCATGCCCAGGAGTAGCTGCCGAGAACACAGCTGACCCCATGGTTTTTTGTGCACTTTTGTTATGTCTTGTTATTGTTTGGTCTCACTGAGCTGTTGTTGTTGTTAGTTTGTCTACTTTGACTTTTGGTTTTTGTTTCTTATTTTCTGTTGTTTTTCTTGGTTTTATTTTTTGAGAGAGAGAAAAAGAACATGAAGTTGGGAGGGTAGAGAAGTGGGGATAATGGGGGGGAGGTGGAAGAGGGAAAATAGTATCAAAATATACACGATTTTAACAAATTTAAATACAAATTTAAAAACTAACTCCATTTCAGTGTACAATATAATTTCTCACCTGTCAGCTTGGCAGGCACAACAGACACTAATGTAAATAGGAAGAATCCACTTGGCATACTATCAGTGGGACTATACATTAGTACAGGTCTGTTCAGAGACAATTTAGAAATGTCAGTCAAAAGTTTAAATGTACCTAACCTTTGCTCAGCAATTCCAGTTCCAGACATTTATCCCAGACAAACACAAAATGCTATTTCCAGTTTGTTTCAGCTGGCTTCAGTGATCATGTGACTGGCTGGGAACTGCAGTTCGTTGCCACGGCCTAGCATCATTAAGAGGACTGGACCACATACCACTAGCTTGAGAAGAATCAAATTCAAAAAACATGCTCTGCTTTTACCCCATCATCACATCAATGGTGTGTAAGCTATGGGACAGAGACTGTCTCTACTCACACACAGGTCCAAGAATGCCTAGTCTAACATGACGATACCAACTATTTCTTATGGTGTCAATAAAGAGGATGTGCATCTGTGTGTGGGGGATGCATACAGAACATCTGAAAAGACCACTCTACACCTGCAACAGCTGGATGATGCCTCAGGAGCAGTGAGGGGGAAAATGACCTGTCACATCTTATCACATACTCAGGAACTTCTCACAAAAGAACATACTCACGGTATTATTGGTATAATACCAAACAGATACATTTTAAAAAAAAAAACAACCAAGAGACAGTCATACTTTCTATTTAGCTGTAGAAAGACTAATAAACTTTCTTTAGGCATTGAAACTTTATTTCTAAGAAATGATCACAAATTCTGCTCCCACAAGCACAACCCACTCATTCCTCATGGGATAAAATATCCCAGCAATCAAATGCTAGGATATAAAATGCCAACAACTGAGCAGCCTCTGCCTTTGGAGGCTCACGGGACAATCCACTCAGTACAAGCCAGCGGTGGGAGTATGGACTAGACGACACCACATGAGCTCAGGTCTTCTCCAGGACCCAAGAACAGCAGAGATGAGTTGATCTCTGGTATTGAATCCCCGGCCATAGGTTAATGTGAGGGGACACCCAATATCCGCTGAAAGGAAGACAGGTTTAGAGGGCTCCAAAATAAGAGTGGCCTAGGCGACTAAGTCACAAGTGAATTCAATCATAAGAAGACTCTCAGACAGGAAGCTGGGGGGAGGGGGTGCTACTGAGCTTGTTCCAAGTCACAACACGGATACACTGTGTGGTCTGAATGCAAATCCGAGTTCAACACTGAAGGGTAAACGTTAACATCAAAAGGAGACTATTCCTCCCTTTGGGGGCTTCCTGATTATAGTCAGAGGAAAAGTCACCCTCCGACAGAAGGGTGAAATTCTGGTTCAGAGCCTTGTAAGAGCTGGAATTCAAAATACACATACTCAGAGCTTAAAGAAATTTGCTCATCTTTTATGTATAAAGGGATTTGTTTTTAAGTTAAAATATGTCAATTAAACCAAAAATATCAATAGTTTTATTATAGTCAAAGATAAGTTTACAAAATAAAATTTTAAGGAAACTGATGATTTTTAAACAGAATAAAGTACTGATCAAGAGAAATGAATTGAGTAGATTCCATAGGAAAGCAGGATTCAGTAGATTAGGACCTTGGTAGCTCAAGGGGGATGCCAAGAAAATAAGTTTCTAGTTGGGCATGGTGGCACACACTGGAATCCCAGCACTTAAGATGCTGAAGCAGGAGGACAGTGAGTTTAAGGCCAGCCTGAACTAAAATATATATATATATCATGCTGTTCGTGGGAATATATATATATATATACACCCATTTGAAAACCATGAAATATAAATATATATACCATTTGAAAACAAGAAGAAAAGGGGAAATAAGTGAACAAATCAGTAAAGCAATGACACAAAAACTAAACGCCAGACTGTGCAAGGTCAGCAGGCAACAGGGCAAGAAGGACACAGGGAGGCCACCCACGCTTCAAGGAGCTTGGCTACATAAGGGAGAAGGACAGAGTGATAAAACAATGCATGGCTTGTTGGAAAGTGAAGAGAAAAAATATAACGCGATGGTAGAAAACAATATAATGTGATGGGTAGAGAGGACATAGGAGATGACTTGAACAGGAAACTGTGCAGCAACCAGGAACGGTCCAAATAGAAGTGACCAGAAGGCACAGCTCATGTCTATCTGCCTCTGGCTGGAGAGGGGTTCCTGGCGTAACTAAGTCTACAGATGCAAAGGGAAGTTGAGGTGGACTACAGAGAAAATAACTCCATAAAGAAGAAGCCTGGATGTTTCCTCAGTCAGTCACAGTTGGGACAGGGTGAGAGAAGAACGAGAGTCTGGAACAAACGCCTGTAAGGACAGCAGTGATGAGAAATGAACACTGCAGGTACGTGCGGTCCAAAACTGTGGCTGGCCAACACGTCCAGCACGGTGCAGGCCCTCCCCCTGGGCGAGCAGGCCCGGGGAAGTGTCAGGATGGACGGAGTAGAAGTGGGAGAGCAAGGGAATAAAAGCTGAAGAAAAGCAACTGAAGACAGGCGGTGGTGGCGCACGGCTTTAATCCCAGGAGGCAGAGGCAGGCGGATCTCTGTGAGTTTGAGGCCAGCCTGGGCTACAGAGTGAGATCCAGGACAGGCACCAAAACTACACAGAGAAACCCTGTCTCAAAAAAATCCAAAAGAAGAAAAGAAAAGCAACTGAAGTAACAGCTTGGAGTTCACGGTGGGGTGGGGGTTTGTTTTCTTTTATTTTTAGTCAGAAAGGAACTGGCAGAGGGCACAAGCCATTTAGCTTCTAGTGGAGGGGATGTAAACTTGAAGGCTTTGATCAAAGTGCTATGGCTTCAGAGGTGAAATAAATCACACGCTAACACACTGTTCCTGACTCAATTACACCAGGCATTAGGCACACTAGTTCCTCTGTGCACAAAGCTTAGTCTCTTGGGAGGTCAGGCATTTAAAAAAAAAAAAAAAAATGTGGTGATGGCTATAAAAAGAAAGTACAGAACTCTACAGTGGAGACCTAAGTGAAACTGTGAAGGGGGGTGTGAGGTAGAGAAACATTCTAAAGAATGAATGGGATTTAATCAAGGTCAAAAGCAGTTAGCATCTCGCAACGAAATTATGAAAATAGGATGGGACACAATTAGAACTTATTTGTAACCAAGTTAGCTGATTACAGTCTCGCTCACTATGTAAATCTTACAGACTCGCTTCAGATACATCCAAGACTTACAAGGCTAGGAAAATAGACTTGCGTCTTGGGGTTTCTGTGGCCCACGATCGAGCTGGATTAGGGGCTGGAGAGTTACCTCTAAGTAAGCACAGTTTTGAGAACGGGCAGGCAAGAAGGGCCAAGGCACACAGGTCTTCGAGAAAACGTGCTTGTAAAAAAGATTTTTATTTCAAGTGTGCACTGAAACGGCTCTCAAAGTGTTTCGGGGTGGGCGACAACGGGAGGACCCAATTAATAGTCGTAAAAGACGGGTTGGACGACTGTACGGATAATGGAGAAATAGCAATGCAGTGCTAATAGGAGGCGGTCTAGCAAAAACAGCTAATAGTGAGGAGGCAAACGACCGGCGCTTGGAAGAGGGCGACCGCAGTGAGGATGACACGGAGGGAATCCAGGTCACAGCATTCACCTCTCAACCCTCCCCACTCAACTTTGCATCAGTGCGGAAGGCGCCTGGGCATGCACCACCCCGACTCTCCAGGGACGCCATTATCGTAATCCGGACCCAACAGCGCCCCGCCGGCCCTGCACGCGGGGCCCCATTCACAGACCCCCAGGCCGGCCCCGCGCCGCGACAGCCCCCCGCCCGCCGCGCAGGTGAGAGCGTGCGCCACGCGTCACTTCCGGCTGCAGGTGAGCCCACCGGAAGACAGCCGGCCCGAGGGCTGGGGGAAGCACGGCTGGCTCCGGTGGGCTCCGCGGCAGAAGGCTAGAGGCCCACGGCGCGAGGCCACGGCCGCATGGGGAGCCCGAAGGGCAGGCGCCCCCACCGGGCCTTCAGTCCGGCTGCCGAACACTCACCCGGGACCACGCGGCTGCCCAGACGGAAGCTTAGTCTCCACAGCCGCTGGGAGCGTTCGTGGAGAGTTGAGCGCACGCGCCCTAGGTCTGCGATAAGCACCGCCCCTAAGGACGGCGAGGCCAAGAGCGCATGCGCTCCGGTCGTGCCGTTTGTTTGTAAGCAAGGGCGTGCCACGTGCATTGACCCCAGGGAGCAGCACCCCGGCCTTTGTCCCCGGGCTGAGTTGGACTGTGCTGGCACATCTTTCAACAATAGTAAAAAGAACCCTTATCACTGCTCACCACCACTACCCCAACACACACACCTGGGCAGGGCATCTGAGTGCGTGCACTCCAGGCACAGTGGACACATATAGATGACTTGATTGCATTAAGTCATTTAATATTTGTCCCGAAACTCGGTAGTAAGGAGAATTCTTCACCCAACCAAGAAGTCTAGCTCGGAGAATTTACAAAGAGGAGGCTTCCCATGAAGTAGCTTTGCTAAACTGGGAATCCCAGGCATGCCAACAATGAAGAAAGTGGAATTGTCGGGGTCCACGGCACAAAGTCCTGAGTGAAAGGAAGTGATTGAGGGAGGGATGTTTGGGAATGGGGAGTGTCAGCATCGAGAGGCTGCGTGCTGCCATCCTCAGCAACCCAGGGCATCTAGACTGAGGCTAAACTAAGATTCTGCCTTCAGTGCTGAAAGGAATTTTAAAACTAGCCAGTTTATGAAGCAGAGTTGAAAGCCTTTATTAAAGATATTTTGTAAAGGGCTTAAGCTCAAGACTTAAGAAAAGGAGAGGCTCTCAGAAAGCAAGGCACGCATGAGGGCATAAGTGGGCTGCTCAGGGAGCTGTGATTGGCTTAGTATTGGCCAAATAAATATTACATCTCCAAAGATTGCTACGAGTTCTCTCCCCTCCCCCTTTCATTTAGTACACGAGATTATAGGATAACTCTGGAGGTGCCTTGGATGGAATCTTAAAATAAAAACAAGAGTCTGAGCTGGCCAGGAGACCAAAGGAGTAAAGACTCTGCCACCAAGCCTTAGGACCTGATTTCTGTCTCCGAGCCCCACGTGGTAGAAGGAGAGAAGCGACTCCCACAGCTTGTCCTCTGACCGCCACGTATTAAAATGATCTTTGTTCTCCTAGGCTCTGCCTAGGGTTTGTAATGTTAGGCTGTATAAACTCCTGCCTTCTCCTAGAGGGACGAATCATTTCCCTTGCTCAGCTGGCTCCAATTCCTCTTCTCCCTTGCTGGTACTCTTTCTTTTTTCTTGCTGGTACTCCTCCTCGTGTCTTTACTCAGGGACCAGTCAAGGACTTCTGTTCCTAACTGCACCAGAATATTCGCACAAATGGAACCACTGATGCACTCATGAGGTTCCTTAGATAGGTCTGATGGAGGGGTAACCTGATAACCCTACCCAACATTAAAAAGCGGGATCTGAGCCAGGCGGTGGTAACATAGACCTCTAATCTCAGCACTCGGGAGGCAGAGACAGGCAGATCTCTGTGAGTTCAAGGCCAGTTTGGTCTACAGAGTGATTTCCAGGACAGCCAAGGCTACACAGAGAAACCCTGTCTCAAAATAACAAAACAAGAGAAGGAGGATTGTAGCATGAATTGTTGGAAGGTCTTATTAATAAAATCAAACCTGGCCGGGCAGTGGTGGCTCACGCCTTTAATCCCAGCACTCGGGAGGCAGAGGCAGGCGGATCTCTGTGGAGTTCAAGGCCAGTCTGGGCTACCAAATGAGTTCCAGGAAAGGCGCAAAGCTACACAGAGAAACCCTGCCTCGAAAAAAAAAAAAATCAAACCTGAGCGCCAGGAGCCAGGTATTGGGGTGAGTGCTGGAAGATCAGAGAAGCAGAACAAGCCACAGCTTCCTCACCTCAACAGTTCTTCAGCTGATCCTGTTTCCTCAGACTGGAAGCTTCTGTGTCTTCATCCCAATGGCTCTCAGCTGAACTGCTGCTCGAAAGCCTGAAAGCTTAACCAGCCAAATGCTTCTAGTTTCTGGTCTCCACGCCTTATGTATCTTTCTGCTTTCTGTCTTACTCCCTGGGATTAAAGGTTCACTTTCTGGGATTAAAGGTATGTGTCACCATGCCTGGCTGTCTCCAATGTGGCCTTGAACTCACAGAAATCCAGAGGGATTTCTACCTCTGGAATGCTAGGATTAAAGGTGTGTGCTACCACTGTCTATCCTCTATGTTTAATATGGTGGCTGTTCTGTCTCTGATCCCAGGTAAGTTTATTAGGGTGCACAATATTTTGGGGAACACAATACCACCACAGAGGGTAGTTTATGGTAAGAGGATGACTCTGTGCCCACATGAGTACTACAGACATCTTTGGGCTACCTGTCTGCCAATAAGCAGAGACAGGAATTTAATCTTAAAGTTGTGCTCTATTCAAAGAGCCAGCCATCTGAGAAGACAGGAAGTTAGCATCATAGAGATCTATCTTCCATTACTCTCCAGCCTGAAAATTATATGGGAAGAAATGGGGGGCAGAACAAAGGCAGTTAATGATTTTGGAGCTTGGACTTGCCCCTCTGGCCAGGTGGTGAGCCAGGCTTTTGAGACCTATGATGTCTATGCTTCTGCTTGTTAGCATCCCTGGCACTCTTCCCTCACTCTGGATGTGTGGGCTCAATAACTTCGTGCAATGCTGTTAGTATCAACCTTGAACTCCTCCAGGGGCCTCTGGCTGAGAGGTGGTTAACTCAGAACTAGTCACTGTGGAACTTTATGTAGTAGTGTGTTGTGTACCGACTGTTGCTTTATGCATATGGTATCCAAGTATGTCTTTATAGCACAGAATATGAAAGTGTCCTGTCTGTCCTTCCTAACTGCCAATATCTTCACCCCTGGCTTCTCTGTCAATCTCACTTGTCATGTCTGCAGTTTGGGTGTCACAGCCTCGGTGTCTGCTCAGGCCTCCTTCACCTGTCATTCACACATGCTCCAGCAGGCATGTCAATCTTTTGTCACTGTGACATGACATTGTTATTTACAAAGTTCATGAAAGAACTATGTGATCAAGTTACCAAAAAAAAAAAAAAGTCACAAAAATGTGTAACATTTTAACTAAGTTTATAATTGTGTCGGGCCACATTCACAGCTAGATTGGAGCTTATGTGCTGTAAATGCTGCAAGCTGGACACCCCTGTGAGAGCCACATCGGATCCTGCTGCCTGTCACTTAGTGGGAGTCCAAGAACTCTGCCAAAGCCACTCTAGTTGGCCTTCTCTGAGGTCCTCATGACCCCCACTGTTTTTATTGTCTGGGCCCATAGCACTTCTGCATGTATCCTCAGTCCCACAGATCTGTGCTCACCTCCAGCTTCATACACAAAAATGTGTCTCCCACAGGACAGCTCTGCAGGGCAGACACCGCGCCAATTTCCTCCACCAACACACGCACACGCACATGTACCCATGATCCTTTGCTTCTGTGGCAGTTCCTGAGGATCTCACCAATGACCCTGTGGGGTCTGAGATAGGATTTTCTTTTCAGACATGCCTGATTTCCAATTTAAACCCAGCTTAGGAATCCCTGCATGGTTTGACAGCTAGCAATTCTTACCTTGAATCATGTGTTCTGTCTTCAGAATACCTTCTGCCTGGAGACATAGGTGTGTGCTTTGCTTTCTTACACTGAATTTCCTGGACAGTTTAAGGAGATCCAGGGCCCTTGTCTATCCTGAACATGGACTGAGAAAAGTCCATGACTCAGGACCAGGATGCTCAAAGTACCTGTGGCTACCAGTGGTAGCCTGGAAACCAGAATGGGATAGGCCAGGGAGTGTCCCGAGCTCTGCTATTCTTCCACAGCTCCTAAATACGCCACTGGGCACTTCTCACTAACTCACAAAAAATGACAGGGAGACTTTTTAATTATGAAAGCTCAGCCTTAGCTTAGGCTTGTTTCTAACTAGTTCTTAAAACTTATTAACCTATATTTTTTAATCTATATTCTTTTGTGTGACTCAGTTATCTTTACTCTGTATTCCCCATTCTGCTTCCTCTCAATCTGGCTGGTGACTCTGCCTTCTTCTTCTCAGCATCCTTTCTGCCTAGAAATCCTGCCTAGCTTTTGGCCCTTCAGCCTTTTATTTAACCAATCAGAGTAACACATCTTCACAGTGTACAAAAAGATTATTCCACAACATTGTTGGACACGTATTTCTCAAAGTTCTGAAGGCTGAAAAGTCTCCGTAAAAAATGCTACTGAGGACCATGAGACAGGACCACAGTGACTAGCTGACTTTTAGTGGATAGCTTGGTTTATACTGATATGACAGAATCTCTGAGGCTAGATCATTTACAAACAATACCAGTTGCTTTCTTAGGGCTGTAGAGGAGGTCCAACATCACAGCACTCACATCTGGTGAGGGCCTTCCTGATGTGTTGTCCCATGGCAGAAGACAGAAGAGCAAGAAGGCAGGAAGAAGATGAACTTGCCTTTGTAACAAACCCATGCCTTGAGAAACATTAATCCATTCATCTCTTAATTCATCCTGATCACCTCTCCAAGACCTCAGTACAGTTGCCTTGGGATTAACGTTCCAGCACATGAACTTGAGAGAAACATTCACACTACTATAGCAAGTATGAAATGGTTTCTAAATAGGAGACACTTGCAACAGTTTGAGTGACAGGAATTCCTCAAGACAGCTGTGAGAGGGTTGGATGGGAAAGGATTCTCAACAGGAAGCAGCAAGGCAAAGAAGCAAGGCAAGTGGAGGTTGGCATATTTAAAGACTAGGCATTGGGCCTCTGACTGAGGCCAGGATAGGGAAAGACCAAAATCTAAAATTCTGTAAGCTAGACATGGAATTTAGATTGATTTTAGTTATTAAGTAAAGAAGAAATGTGATTGGATTTACACTTAGAAAAGAGTATTCTGGTATAAGCATAGTCATATAGATCAATAAAATAGAACTCATACATCCATTTTCAACTGGGTTTCAGCAAAGATACCATTCAACTGGGTTTCAGCGAAGATACCAGACCCATTCACTCAATGGGGAAATAGTAGTCTCTTCAACAATGGTACTGAGATAGTGGATGTTCATTTGCAAAAGAACTGAAAATGAAAGAGAGGATAATGGGGAGTGAAAAATATTCAAAAAAGAATGAATTTGGAACCATATTTCCCACTACAAAAAAATAATTAAAGAGAAACCAAAGAGCTAATATAAGTACTAATACCATAAGACCTTTAAAGAAAACTTAGGAGTTAGCAATTTCTTTTCTTTTTTTTTTTTTTTTTTTAAAGATTTATTTATTTATTGTGAATACAGCATGTATGACTGCAGGCCAGAAGAGGGCACCAGATCTCGTTATAAATGGTAGTGAGCCACCATGTGGTTGCTGGGAATTGAACTCAGGACCTCTGGAAGAACAGTCAGTGCTCTTAACCTCTGAGCCATCTCTCCAGCCCAGAGTTAGCAATTTCAACCTTGCATTTGACCATGGATTCTTAGATATGACACCAAAGCATGACCAGAGAAAGAAAACCGGATCAACTGTGCTTTGTAAGAACTACCACAGCTTTCTCATGCGACGGTCTCCATGTGAATGAGCCAAGTCACCTCTATCACCCAAGTGGGTACCAGATCAACTCAGGAAGTGTACATAGCCACATTTGCATATGGCTGGATTAAAACTTCCCAATTCAGCCTGTTTGATTCTCCCGTTCATTTTTCTTTCCCTAACATCTGGAGCTAGCACGATGCCTGTGCCTCAGAGAGTGAAGGGATAAATGTTTGCATCTCTGCTCACTTTCTTCCAGCTAAGCTGTCAGTCTGGGATGCTCCGAGAGTCCTCCATGGTTCATCTCCTCATGACTCGTCTTTTGGAAGCTTTCCCACACCTTCAGGCTGTCTGAAGCCTTCCTGGTTTTCTGTCCAGAACTGCACTGTACTGCTTCGCTGTGCTGTCGAGGAGACCCTCCACAGACCCCCTCATTTCTGTAAGGTCTGTGGTTAGAGACCCACAGATTCCTCAAGGTACTTTTTAAGGCTTCCTGCTCTGTACTGGCAAATTGTTAATCAGTTTGTGGCAGCATAAATAAAATTAGAGGCTTTAATTAAAACTAATGAACGAGTGAGCGGAGACCAGCCTGGCTGCTCTGCTCTCGGAGCCTCAGAGCGGTAAATAATGAAAGTGTCACAAATCAAGTGATGTGTTTTAGCAAAGTGTAAGGGCAGCAGAAAGGAGGCCGCAGAGCACTCTTCCTCCTGGGTGTAATTTGCAAGCTAGTAAAATCCCCATTCTGATGTTTCTTAGAAACTAATTCCGCAGGAACTATTCCAGTTTGCTGGTTGGCCTTTGTCTTGTGCTACTTACTATAACAGAATACCACATATGGGGTAATTTATTAAAAAAACAGACATTTGTTTCCTACAGCTCCGGAGGCTGGGACATCCAGTCCAAAATCAGCATCTGGCAATGGCTTTCTGATGCCAAACTCACTTTTATAATAAACCTACTTTGGCCATAACAACCCATTCCTCCAACCACAGCCTCAGTCCATGCACAAGAGAAGAGCTCCCGTGACCCATCAGCTTATTTAAGTGCCCCCCCCCCACCCCTGCTCCACACTACTGCACTGGTGATTAACTTTGTAATACACAGTCTAGCCCTCCTCCCTCCAAAAGGAAGGTCACACACAAGACGCCATTCTCCATCCTCATAAAGAGAGAAGCAGCATACACAATGATAGGTCCACACCATAGACTTTTAGGGGTCAAGAATCAGGAATTCTAATTTTCCCAATGTACAGGATGCCAAAAGAATTATTTTGCATCCTACTTGGTGCTTAAATGTGCTACTAGACATCCCTGTAGGTGCGAAACATGTTTATAATTATCTAAGTGAAGCCTTAAAGTCCTTGTAGGCCTGGAGTCCATTCTACAAAGCTTTAGTATGGAATGAATTTTCTAGAAATGAAACCATGAACAGAGGTGATCTGGTAGTCAGGGAGAATGTTTTCTTTTTTCTTCTTTGTTTTTTGAGGTGGTGTCTTAACAGCCCAGGCTGGCCTGGAATTTGCTGCCCTCCTGCTTCAACCTCCAAGTGTTCAGGTTACAAGCATACACCACCAGTGGCATCACTTTAAAACCACAGCTGCAGTGGTAGCATCCCTCCTGGTGTCGACAGCTCCTCACTTCTATCCGTCCACACCGGAGCTTGTCAACCTCATTGTGACTCCACACAGGCGCCTGCTACTTGCTACACATTTTGTCATTGAACGTAGGCCTCTGCAAGCGTAAGTGCTGAAATTAATATTCTTTATTTTAGCTGCTTCCCTCTTTTCTTCAGACAAGTCATCATACTGATTTTGCGCTCTGTGCGTGTGTGTGTGTGTGTGTGTGTGTGTGTATGAAAAGAAACATTTGTTCTATCAATAGGTACATTGGGCAGATGTTGCCATGAAGATTACACATAAAAATTCACTACACAGATCAGACTGGCTTCACAATCATAGAGATCCACGTGCTTCTGACTCCCAGGCATTTGTGTGTGCGTGTGCATGTGTGTGTGCGTGCGTGCGTGCGTGCGTGCGTGCCTGTGTAGAAAGATAGATAGATAGATAGATAGATAGATAGATAGATAGATAGATAGATAGATAGATAGATAGATAGATAGATAGACAGGACATTTAAAGAACTGCTGGCTCCTCATCATCAAATCTAATTAGAATAATTTTGTCAATGAGGCAGAAAAGCAGCATTGACACAGTTTTGAGAGGAGAGTCTAAGTGTGTATGCTGTTGGCCCTGGTACTTAATAGCTAACCATTTCTGTTGATTCCAATAAGTAGATACATTTATAAGTGTCACATTCCTGCCGTGCAGAAACTGTGACAACTGAGGAGACAGTTTGGGAGGCTGAAGGGCCCTGCATCTGCCGCTTCCTGTGAGGACCACATGGCAGTGGAAGGAGCACATGCCAGAACATACGGTTCCACCTTCAACTAAAGCACAGAGGAGGACAGCTGGGGTACCTCCCACGGTACCTTCAAGACGACGCTTCTGTGACTAGGAACCTCCTGAGGGCCTCCCAACAGCAGCACTCTGGGAAACAAAACTCCCACAAGGACATTTTCAGTCAGTCAGACTGTAGGCAAAGCATAGCAACAAATATGGGGTCAAAGGTACTAGTTTAAGTTGACAGCTCAGAACAACCAGATGCTGTTACTATCTAGTAGAGCCATGTACCTGGAAAATGGCATTAATTTATATATAACAATAATCCACCACAGTCTCGTCCATTCTCCATCTCCTTCCCTTTTCTTTTCTTCAGATGGGGTCTTTCTATGCCCATGCTGTCCTGAAGCTCACAATCACCCTACCTCAGCTTCTAGAATGCTGAGGTTGGGGACATGTGCCACCACATCCGGCTGGCTCGTTTTGACTTTTTTCTAGGTCAAACTGATGAGCTCGTGGGAATGTGAGAACCATCATTACTCCTGTTTCTCTTCAATATTATATAATGTCATCAATCTCTAAAGTTCCCCCAAGGGTATAGTATTACTTCCAGCTTATTATCTTTTTCCTATACATAACATTCTGTATTCAGTAGAACATTCCTTTTAATTTTTGTTTAGCATACAGTGTAACAGGTTTTCTTGTGGCATTCTTATACGTAGTTCTGGTTGATCCTCTCCACCCCTCAGCCCCTCTCCCCTACCTCCCTGTCCCCCATCCCCACTGTACCCTTCTCCCCCCCTCCCGTATTCCCCTTTCTACTTTCATATTACACATGTTCTAGTGCTCTCCTTACTCCCTCCTTACATTTAGAGGGTCCTTTCTAGTTCCATAGCCTCTAACAACACTTACTCCCACCTAAATATATAAACAAAGCAATTAGAAAGATCCACATGTGAGAAAGAGCAAGTGGTGTTTGTTTTTCTGAGTCTGTGTTATCTCACTTAATACAATATTTATCATTTCCTGTAAATTCCACCTTTCTTTACAACTGAATAAAAGTTCTTGTGTATGTGCACCACATTTTCATTATCCATCTGCTGATAGACATCTAGGCTGATTTCATTGCCTTGCTACTGTGAAAAGAGAAACAATAAACATAAATGTCAAAGTGTCCCTGTAGGAGGATATAGAGTCCTCTGGGATTATGGTACACCAGCTTATACCAATTGTGAAGAGACTGGGCTACAACTCCTGTCATAATGGTCTTCATCTCATGGGCCAGAGCTCTGTGGAAATTTTCACGTTCTGTATACATGTTGCAGTTATCAATGCAAGAAATGGGGGTGTTAGAGTTGGTGTCTGTGGGCTCACCAGGCCCACTGTGAATCAGATTCCACCTCCCAATTACCATCAACCCTCTCTCCGACTGGTGGGTGGCATGGTATCTTGGATCCCCAGGAATCAGAGTCAACTCAGGGTTAATGTCTAGTAATCTTAGAAAGCCCTAGAAATGGCCTCTTCTCGAAGGCTGCCATTCTAGTAAATGGACCTTTTGGAGAAGGCCTGGCATAAGATTTACTCCTAGATACGGGACTTAGAATATTTTATATCATTAAATAGTACTATAGTAGCGTGTTTGCCTATTTAATTTCTAGGAATACCATGGCGGGTTGGCCACTGCCACAGATCTCTTGGGAGCGGGGAATTCTGACCGCATGTGTACTCCTGCTGCCCCTTACAGCAAAGGTCTCCTGCCTGCTGTTGTTCTGGACTCTCAGCTGAAAACAGAGAGCTCATTGCAGTGTTGACATCCCCTATGGATATGGCTGACCTACAAAGAGAATAAGCACACAGCTGCTCGGGAGGGCAGGTGTCGTGTTCACCAATGCATTTGTGCATGCCTTTGTGGAGGACGAGTCTTCTGGGGCCTTCACTGGGAGCTTTAGTTGGGGCAGATGTTACAGTTTGGACATGATAAACTTATCTCCCCGGCTTTTGCATTCCCATCTTCATATCATGATAGGGAAGCTGTAGAATTCCGTCTTCATTAAATGTAGGATGGTATTGTATCCACATTTCAGTCAACCGAAGGAAAAATTGTGAGAAAGAGCCCCTGGTAAGTATCACTCCTGTTGCTATGCACCTGCATCCACGTATTAGAGTTGATCTAGTGCCATGTCCCCAGCTTTAGTCTAAGATCCTTTGGGGTCACTCGCACCTTTTCCAGGCCTCTGAAGATATGCACTACCAAAGTCTCGGGATTCTTTTGGGGGTGTAAGCTATTTGAGGGTGAGAGTGTGTTGTTGTTTGGGTGTGAAATGTAGTGGTATTTGCTCTGCCCATGACCTTGGGCTATACGGCCCAAAGGAGGTGGTGCTTCCTGCTTGTGTGAGACCTCTTATAAGGAAAGGGAGAAGGGTCACATGCCCCTTCTCCCTGCTCCTGCCTGTGAGGTGGATTTGCTCCTGGTCAGATCAGAGGACAGCTTCTGCTGTCTACTCCATTCTGTAATTGTGAGTGTATTTCTTCAATTTATATTTTAATAAATTTTGTTACCCATTTAATAGACTCTCGTGGATTGATTGTAATAGTGAAATGCCCCCCTCCCCCACAGGCTCACATATTGAAACCCTTGGTTCTCAGGTGGTGGCACTGTTTTGAGAGGTTATGGAACATTTGGGTAGAGGAAGGTTGCTAGAGGTTGCCTCTTTTTTTTTTTTTTTTTTGAAACTGACAAATATGAGTATTTATGTTATTAAGTAGCTTTTTCTTTTTCTTTCTGAGACAGGGTTTCTCTGTGTAACTTTGCGCCTTTCCTGAAACTTGCTTTGGAGACCAGGCTGACCTCGAACTCACAGAGATCCACCTGCCTCTGCCTCCCGAGTGCTGGGATTAAAGGCGTGCGCCACCACCACCCAGAGGTGGGCTCTTAAGGATACAACCCTGACCTTACTGCCTGGTCCTATCTCTACTTCCTGGTTGGGCAACATAATCCTATCACACATCAAGCTTCTTTGACGTTTCCTTCCTGCCATGATGGACTCCCTTCCCAGAAACCAGGAACCAAAATAAATCCTTCCCCACCTGTTTCTTCCTCCAGAGATGCTGTCACGGCGATGTGAAACAGACATTGGTGTGCACAGCTGGGCGTGCTGAGATTTCAGGCTAGCTCTGGGCCCATGCAGATAAAACACACAAAATAGCAAAAGGCTTTAAAAAATTGATGAAGAAGGCAAGGCTTTGGCCTCGTTTTTTTGGGGGGATCTACCTGTGGTCTACATGGAAGCAAAGACTCTTGGAAATGCACTACCCAGAATGCCTGTCTTATCTATCGGTACAAGAAAAATTAAGCACAATGCAGCTGATTGACCCAGCTTAATCCTGCAACGGGAACGCCTCAGTGATTCACGTTTATCACCATGAGCAACCCTGCCAACCTGAAAGCCAGCTTGTTGAATAAAGACAAGGTTGAATTAGAGAGCAGCCACCCAGCTCCCAACCAAGAGGAAGCATCCAGAAGAGGATAAGGAACTTGAAGTGCTGTGTGGGGCACTGTAGGCCGCCTTGGATGGTTGATCAAAATGAAAAGTGGAAAAGCCATTTTCAGCTTTACCACCACTGGGAAGAGAGGAACAGCCCTTGTTTCACATGTGGCTCACAGTCTTCTTTTCTGAGGTCTCTCACCAGCTCTGGCCGAGCTGGCACACATCGGACTGCAACCTCATGGCTGTACCAGGTCTACACAGAGTCACCGCAAGCTGCCGCTGGAGAGCATGCAGCTTGAAACCGGGCACTGGGCCGTGACTCTCTGGGCACCTTGCCTGTTGTGGGGCCTGAGTGGGGCCTGTTGTGCCCCCGAGGGCCAGACCCTTTTAGGGTCCTGAGATCACTGCCCCAGCCCCTGCAGCCTCTCCAGGTACTGCGATGGCTGTCCTCCCCAACTGCCTTGCTGCTTCAGCAGAGAAGCGCTCATGAGCACTCCTGAGTGAAATAAATGAGGCCCTGGGAAGGACGGCTGAGGGTCTCATCTTGTTGTTTTGTTTTGTTTTGTTTTGTTTTCAAGAGCTGAGGACCGAACCCAGGGCCTTGCGCTTGCTAGGCAAGCGCTCTACCACTGAGCTAAATCCTCAACCCCGAGGGTCTCATCTTGTAAACCGAGCGCAACTTACAGCACTTTATAGCCAGGCAGACAATCCTGTGTCTCCCATTTTTACTTTGAACTCATTGACCTTTTTTGTTTGTTTCTCATGGTGCTGGGAACCAAACCCAGGCTTTCACACAAGCTGACTACTCATCCCCTGTGCCACATCGCCAACTCGGTGCTTAAAATCTGAAGAGGGCATATTAGCACTGCAATTACACGTAAAATCCTTCAAAAATTAGAAACATATAATCATATCAAGTAGGAGCTGGAGAGACTGCTTGGCAACAACACACAGGCACACACACAGGCATACACACACACACATACACAGGCACACGTGCATGTGCACACACATACTTCTGCACGTGCACACATACATGCACACACACACAAATAATAAATCTTTTAAAAAGATTTTTTGAAAGAAGGGAAGTGTGGTTTGTATACACAGTGTGATTCTTTTTCAGTTATGAAGGTTATGCTGCTTGAAGGAAAATGGATTCAACTGGGGATAATAATTTTAAATTAATTAAGTCAGTTTCAGAAAGGCAAACATTTTTTCTTATTTGCAAATTATATACAGTCTATCATGTATGTATATTTTGATATCAAAGTAGAAGCAAAACTATCTTGGGGAGCAAAAGGGACCAGCGGGTGGGGAGACAAGGAGAGGAGAAGAAATGCTCAAAGTACATTCTATACTATTCTATATCTGCATATATTGTCCCTTTGAAAGCCAGTACATGTACAATGAACATATGCTAATCAAAAATATTTTTAAAATAAAAATTCAGGAGAAAGATACTAAACAGGACTAAATGTTTACTTTATGTCTTATCAATTTAAAAGTTTTATTAAAAAGAAAAGAAATGATGGAGTAAGACATGGTCACTGGGATTTCCATTTTACAAAGCTCTTTTGGGATTTTCCACGACCATCTGCACATGAGAGATGTCTTCAGATCCTGCCATAATGCGGCCTCTGCAACACTGTTCCAGTGTTTCTTAACTTACTTGATCGCAGAATAATTTTTACAGCTGGGGACGTGCCTATCATACTGTGCATAATTTGAAAGATATGCGTTAGAATAAAGAATTTGGAAAATATAAGCACTTTCATGTCACAGCAGAAAATGTAGGATTACAAATTTCCCAATGGCAGGCACTGTCCTTTGTCTTTAAAATCAGTGCAATGCATTGCGTTCTTTATCCAGGCAAGAATACAAAGGAGATGTGAACCAGCATATGGCAAGGTCTTTAGAAATGGAAAGTAATGAAAAACTTCTTGTTCTTTTAAAGGACCGTCTTACATCACAGTCATTGCAGTCATCACCATTGCCATAACAGATCAGAGAAGCAGACATTTGGACTCCCAAGAGCTTACTTCTGAAGACACATCACTGTTAACCATAGGCCACTAGCCTGCCACAAGTCCTGACTCCTGATGGGGCTGTGTCGGGGGGAAAAACCATCACAAATAGAAGATATCACAAGCTGAAAGTGCTTAGTACGGCTAATATTCTGAATGGGCAGCCTAGCTTTGCACATAGTGCACTGTACAGAATCAGTGGTTTACTCCTTGGATGATGTGGCTGCCTGGCAGTCACAGCTCCCAGAGAGCACAGTAAAGCGGTACTGTGCATTATTAGCTCCAGAAAAGATCAACATTCAAAACCTGCTCAACTCTAAAGCTGAAAATCAAGTCAGGCACCACCTCCATATGAATTCTTAGGATGATGACTGGTACAAAGTTGTCATAAAATATCAGTCATTATACTGCTACCATCAAACACATATTCCCAGGCCCCCTCAGGCCACTAGAACCAGAATCCCCAGGGTTGGCAAGGTAAAGGCCTTGCTCCCCCGTTCTTCTGGAGAGCTGGTGCACTGAGAGGCAGCCCACAGAATCCAGCCCAGGTGGCATGGTACCTGGCTCTATCCTCGAGGGCCTTTTCCTTGCTCATCCACACCATGTCTTCCCTGGTTTGTCCAATGTTTCCCCACATTCTCTGCACTCCCTGACTTTTCTCTACTGCTTTCTTGGCCTGTCCTACTCTTCAGAATAGTTATTGTTTAGACATGGTAGTTTTTTCCTCAAGACATCTCTTGCTGGAGAAATACAGCATTTATATTTGTGACTAGCTGTCCTAGCCCATGAGTCAATAGGGCAGTGGCGCGGGTCGGAAGCAGGAGTGAGGGGACAGAAACCAGCAGATATCCCAGGGGAGCCCCAACTGCATCAGCAATATTGGAGGAAAGGACACAAAGTCCTCTCGAACAGCAGGAACCACAGCTTTGACTAAAATAGTCAAAGCAGTGGTTCTCAACCCGTGGGTCACAACCTCTTGGGGGTTACATATCAGATATCCTGCACATCAGATATTTACATTACAATTCATAACAGTAGCAAAATCACAGTTATGAAGAAGCAATGAAGTAATGTTATGGTTGGGGTCACCACAACATGAGGAACTGTAATAAAGGGTCATAGCATTAGGAAGATTGAGAACCACTGATTTAAAGCCTTAGCTGGGGGTGGGGGGTGAGAATTGGGAATCACAGCCTGTGTGGTGTGTGGTGTTTTCTGACTGATAAAGAAACTGAAGCTTTTTTTGGTCCAGCAGAGAAAATGCTGGCCTCAGCAAGTTTTCAGAGTGGGAGCAATTTGGAAGTGATTTGGAAGAGTTCAATTCCCTGCCCAAAAGGTCTAAACAAACTGAAACTAGAGCTTTTTATACAAATGATTAGAAATGAAAGCAAAAAAAAATTCATCAAAGTAAAGGTGTGTGTGCAACATATCGGCCCCTTGGTGTCATTTGAAGTAAATTAATGTGGAGGACCAAAGAGATGGAGTCGGCAGTATGCTACGCTCCAGGGACCTGCCTGTGATTTTGTTCCTAGTGTAGCAGAAATGAATGCTCCCTGCAAGCCTTCAGGGAGAAATACGACGTACATAAGTAAGATTAATCAGTAAGGCTAGCGTCTACCTAATGAGTTATCTCTGACATCACAAAGCTAGAAAAATACAGGGCTGGGGCCTGGTGAGGAGTGTACTCTCAGAAGACACAAAGCGGGAGCCACCCATGTCTGGGTGTGGGGGGCTCCTGAGCACACTGTCTCACACAGAGGAGGTGATACAAAGTGACCATCTCCTGGGTGCTATTGGCCACTGTGGGAAGAGAGTTGGGTGGGTACCGAAGCAAGACTGGGGTGGTCCATGTCCCCTCAGCAGCCCTCCTGTCTCTGGGGGACGGTGTTTCTATAAGCAAGTGCAAGTCTCTAAACCAGGGATGGTCTTACACACCTGTAATCCCAGCACTCAGCACTCGGGACACTGAGGCAGGAAGACCGAAAGCTTGAGCTAGTGTGGGAGATAGATAGATAGATAGATAGATAGATAGATAGATAGATAGATAGATAGATAGATAGATAGATAGAACTTACTAGTCAAAAAAAGGGGGGTGGGGAGGAAGGAAGGAGCAAGCAAATCTCCAACTCTAGGGACACTAAGATTCCAGAGCAAATGGGACCACAGCTTTCTGAACTAACTATACATCCCCAGTCATTTCTTAGTTTTTGAGACTCCCTTTAAACACTTGGCATGCTGCAACTAACCCTCTCTCTATTGGCTGTATTAACAGTATGGCCCTGTCATAGTTAGGGTTTTTATAGCTATGAAGAGACACCATGACCACGGCAACTCTTATAAGGAAAACATTTCATTGAGGTGGCTTGATTACAGTTGCAGAGGTTATGTAGGATAAATTGCTAACCGGTCTTATTAATTAAAAAAAAAAAATCCCTGATCCAGATATTGTAGTAAAAGCTGAGAGATCAGGAAGGCAGAAAGAAGCCAGTCACATTCTTACCATTAGAAATCCTCAGCCAAAGAGAGATCTACTTCCTGTATATCCATGCCTATATGCCTTTCTGTCCCTGCCATCTCTCTTCCTCTCTCTGCCCAGCTATATCACTTCCTCTTTCTGCCCAGCTCTGTCACTTCCTGTCTGTTCGTACCAACCTCCAGACCTCTATGGTTAACTAGTGCTGGGATTAAAGGCGTGTGCCACCATGCCTAGCTCTGTTCCCAGTGTGGCCTTGAATTCACAGAGCTCCGGTTGAATCTCTGCCTCCTGAATGCTAGGATTAAAGGCGTGTGCTACCATTGCCCGACCTCCATGTTTAATACAGTGGCTGGCTTTTCCCTCTGATCTCCAGGTAAGCTTTATTTATTGGAGTACAAATAAAATATCACCACAGGTTCAGTCCATTATCATCATGAAGGGGAGCATGGCGGCATGCAGGCAGATGTGGTGTTGGAGCTGAGAGTCCTACATCTTGTAGCAACAGGAAGTCAGCTAACAGTCACACTAAGAGAAGCTTGAGCAAAAGAGACCTCAAAGCCCACCCCCAAGTGACACACTTCCTACAACAAGGCCACACCTCCTAATAGCGACACTCCCTTTGGGGACCACTTTCTTTCAAACTACCACAGGCCCCAAGAGCCCTAAACCAAGTCCTCCATGATTAGAGGCCAGGTCCCCACATCCCTCACACAGATTCTGTGGTGTGATATCACCCTCCAGAGACCACTGCCTGACCCTGGTCTGATATACCCCAACCAGCAGGCCAGCTTACTCCTAACAGCAGCATTCAGTGTGTGAGCGTCTGACAGTCATTACGGACAAGAATGTCCGGTTGTGTTTTCTTTCTCAGCTCATCTAGATGCAAAGGAAACCGAAGGTCTTCTGGAACTCTTCCTCAGTGATGGCCATTGGGTGGTCAAAAGAGAAAGAGGTTTGGAACCAATGTGGCAATGCACTCAGGTTGGTGTCCTGGGTCAGGTGCCAATGTGCAGCCTACCAGTGAGCTAACAGCTCCAAGCCACGGTTTCCTCACTTCCGGTGCAGTCCTGTGACTGTGCATTGTGACTGCTGTGCACCTGCACTGTTCTGGGCACCGAGGACACGATAGCAAACCGCGACAACACAACCTCTGCTCTGTCGGATTGTATTTTTGTAGAGAAACAAGTAAGCGAATAAATGCAATCAGGTCGGACAGCGACAGATGTCCTGATGACAGACGGACCGTGGCTAGTTGGGTGGGTGAGAGGGGACCTGGGTGGCACAAAGAAAACCACTGATGGGTGAGTCTGAAGTGAGGCTTGATCACCAAGAGGAGGTCAATTCGGGAAGGTCTAGTGAGATGTGGGCAGAGGGGAACACAGGTCACAGTGAATTTAATGTCTCCCCCTAATCTGAGGAATGTGTTCCAACACCCTAGTGGATGGATGCCTGAAACAGTCTACATCCCGGTATACATACCTATGATAGTTTAGTTCAGAATTTAATCACAGCACGAGATTAACAGTGGAACCATGCCTGGTGGTGGTGGCTCATGCCTTTAATCCCAGCACTCGGGAGGCAGAGCCAGGCAGATCTCTGCGAGTTCGAGGCCAGCCTGGTCTACCAAGTGAGTCCCAGGAAAGGCACAAAGCTACACAGAGAAACCCTGTCTCGGAAAAAAAAAAAAAAGTAACCAATGATAAAATAGACTGAGAGTGATATAGTGTAAGTTATATGGATATACTATCTCTCTCTCTAAATGTCTTTTTTTTTTTTTTTTTTTTTTTGGTTTTTCAAGACAGGATTTCTCTGTGTAGTTTTGGTGCCTGTCCTGAATCTCACTCTGTAGACCAGGCTGGCCTTGAACTCAGAGATCTGCCTGGCTCTGCCTCCCGAGTACTGGGATTAAAGGTGTGCACCACCACTGCCTGGCATTCTCTAAATATCTTTTTTTTTTTTTAAAAAAAAAGGGGGGGCGGGCGGTGGTGGTGCATGCCTTTAATCCCAGCACTCGGGAGGCAGAGGCAGAGGCAGGCGGACCTCTGTGAGATCGAGGCCAGCCTGGTCTACAGAGTGTCTCGAAAAACCAAAAAACCAAAAAAAAAAAAAAAAAAGATTTATTTATTTACTATGAATACAACATTCTGCCTTCATGTATGCCTGCAGGCCAGGAGAGGGCACCAGATCTCAATATAGATGGCTGTAAGCCATCATGTGGTTGCTGGGAATTGAACTCTGGGAATTGAACTCAGGACCTCTCGAAGAACAGCCAGTGCTCTTAACCTCTGAGCCATCTCTCCAGCCCTCTAAATATCTTAAAAGATTGGACATCTTCACAATGTCAGCATGTGAATTTTTTTCTTTCCTTACTAAACTGAGGACTTCTGTTTTTGTCCTCACAGCAAGCACCTCACAGCTTTTTTTTGATATATTTGAATCATCAGCATCAGTGTTCTTGGGCTTTGGGGCTATACCAACCATGACAATTGATCTGATCACCAAGGTGACTACTAAATAAATGACTAATGGGTGGGTAGTGTATACAGCTCAGATGCACTGCACAAAGGGATGCCTCATGTCTGAATGGGACAGAGTAGTATGATGTAAGATTTCATTATGCTACTCAGAATGGCATGCAACCTAAGAATTATGAATTATTTCTGGAATTGTCTACTTAATAGTTTTAGAGCATGACTGATAGTGGGTAATAAATTGTGGAAGTGAAACCATGGATGAAGGAGGACACTGAATTCAATAAGCAGAGGGAAGCAGTGGGGTGAGGAGGAGGGGGTGGGAACAATGAATAGGAGACATGGGTGCGACCGGATCACATAGTCTTGGAGCTTGTCCTGGTCAAGTTCACTATTGCTGTGATGAAACACCATGACCAAGGCAACTTCCATATCGGTTTACACTTCCATATCACTATTCATCTTCAAAGGAAGTCAGGACAGGAACTCAAGCAGGGCAGGATCCTGGAGGCAGGAGCTGATGCAGAGGCCATGGAGGGGTGCTGCCTACTGGCTAGCTCCTCGTGGCTTGTTCAACCTGCTTTCTTTTAGAACCCAGGACTGGCTGCCCAGGGGTAGCCCCACCCACAATGGGCTGGGCCCTTCTCCCATTAATCAATAATTAAGAAAATTCCCAACAGGCTTGCCTACAGCCCCATCTTATGGAGGCATTTTCTCACTTGAGGTCCCCTCCTCTCACGTGACAAAACTTGTGTCAAGCTGACATAAATCTAGCAAACACAACTGCAGAGTCCTTGTGTGAATTTCCTTCTAGACTTAATAGCAAACCACTGGATGGCTTTGGTAAGTGGGATATTAGATTTTGGTTTGGAACTTCAGCCCCGTGTCTGACTGCCATGGGATGAGTGGGTGGTGGGGAGCAGGTGGAAGTGAAGCCAGATGTTTTTGAGGCTACCTGGAGGCACTGTGAGTCACTCCCAAATAGCCACAGACTTTGCAGAGGGCAAAGCACCAGATCCTTCATAAAGCCCAGTGGGAACACTGGTGGGCTCTGGGCAATAGGAGGCAGCCAGTAGAGCAGGCCAAGATGGACCAAATAAGAGAGGAAACGGAAGGGGGTGGACAGCTGGTAAATGTCCTTCTGTTAGCCAGAATTTTCACCAAGGATGCAGAGAGCAAGTTTTGTCAAAGGAAGAGTGGACCAAAGGCTCATTAGGATACCAGGAGCATGCTTTACCTAGGGAAGCCCTCTCTACACAGTGGTTGCTATACAGTATAGCTCAGCGCAGACTTCTGAGCAGTGTTTCAACCACTGGTCATTTATAAAAGAGGAAACAGGATGACAACATTATTTTAAAACAGCTCTGTCACTTCCAGGGTCTCTACCACGTCTCGTGTTTTTAACAAACCACAATAATTAAAACACAAACACACACACACATAGAGTTGTAATCATGAACTTTAAGTACTGAACTCTGGTGTGTGTGTGTGTGTGTGTGTGTGTGTGTGTGTGTGTGTGTGTGTGTGTGTGTATGAGAGAGAGAGAGAGAGAGAGAGAGAGAGAGAGAGAGAGAGAGAGAGAGAGAGAGCAGGAGAGCGAGCATATGCACAGTAGAGCTAGAAACAGATAATTCAATCAGGTGGTAAATGAACCTCTTTAAAATCAGGTTCTCTGTGACATAGCATCATCAGATCTCTCCCCTCGGGTCTCTAGTTTCCTCTCCCCTCTCACCAGCTTCTTTCTCAGAGTACTATTGTCATTTAAAGCTTGACATGTAAACAAAACTCTGCCTGGCTAAGCAAGCGTCCATGTTATATTTTCCAAAGTAAGAGAAAGCAGAACATCGCTTTGAATTCTCAGAAACTCCGAAGTTGGTCTAGTGTCTGAGTGCCGTGACAGTCAAAGGTCACAGTTACCACAGCGGTGCCTGAGTGGCAGGTCTGGGGACTTCAGAATCAACCCAGAACGTTGGTTACACTGGGCCCTGACGCTGCCATAGCCCAGTTTCCCTTGGGTTGTTTCTGCAGTGACATCACAGAGCAGCTGGACTCAGCCTCACGCCCATCCCAGCTCTCTGCCTCTCTTGGTTTGGCACCCACTGTCACTCTGTCAGGACTCCAGCCAGTGCAGCCTGATCCCGCCTCTCCCTTGATGCTGGGCGTTGTCTTCCTCTTTCACTCTCCACGTTATATATTGGGGAAGGGTCTCTCACTTGAAACCAGAACTCACCGGTTCAACTAGTGCAGCTAACCGGCTTGCTCACTGGGCCATAGCCTCTGCCTTTTGAGTGCTAGAATCACAAATGGGCCATCTCACACTTGCCTTGCACCTCCGTGGGTGCTGGATTCTGGACTCTGGTCCTCACACTTATGCAGCAAACACTGGACCAGCTGCACCCTCCCCAGCCCCATTCTTGTTTAATGTGTAAACTCACAGTGGGCGTTTGTCTCTGAGCGCTGTTTTGGCTGCACCGTGTAAGTTGTGGTCCACTGTGTTTCTGCTTTCTTTCATCTGTGGGTATCTTCTAGTTTCTCTGTGACTTGGGCATCTCTTGGTTAAGTGTATGCTTTTTCATTCACACGTTATTTGTGGCCTTCATGGTTTTCCCCTGCTCCTGTTTCTAGTTTCATTACTGTGCAGTTAGGAAAAACACTTTTTAAGTCTTTAAACTTTTAAAACATACTGTGTATCACCCAAAATAGGATCTGTTCCAGAAAACACTCTAGATCTACTTGAGAAGAATATGCATCCTGCGATAAAATGTCCTCCTTTGTGTCTTGCTGTATGTGTTTATAATTTTTTTCTTTTCTTGGTTAATTGACCCCTCTTCATAACACTGTTTACCTGAACGCTACTTCGTTCTTTGTTTTTTTGAGACAGGGTTTCTCGGTGTAGCTCTAGCTGTCCTGGAACTCCCCCTGTAGACCAGGCTGGCCTTGAACTCAGAGACCCACCTGCCTCTGTCTCCTGAGTGCTGGATGTAAGTTGTGTGTCTGGCATGAAGACTGTTTGCCTTCTGATACTATGCATCCTGTCTGGTTGGATTTGGAGAGTTTTGTTTTGAATGGAATTGTTTTAACTGTTAAGGAAAGCCAGGCCAGAAAGAAAAAATGAAAAAGAAAAAAGAAAAACTCTAAATTGCAATAACACAACTTGAAATGCACATGTGGTGTGAAAGTGGGGGACAAGAGCAGTTATTTCTCTCATCGCAGCACCCACAGAAAAGGGTAAGAGGGCACCCAAAGAGGAGAATCCAGAAATTCGAGATCAGCAAAGGGGTCAAAACTCAGGTGATGCTGAAGCTGCCATGGCCAGCATCCTGTCCTTAGAGAACAGCCGAGGATGTGTTACAGTGGCTGGACACCCATTGGTGGTAAATCTACAGAGAGAATCTTCAATTTAAACCTTTGATTAAAGTTCTTAAAATGTAGGAAGCGGAACTTGAATAGTTATAGCATTACAAAAGTTGTGATAATTCATTAGAAAACTATAGGATGGAGGGGAAAAAACAACAGAGGTCATGAAGAAGGCTCCAGAGGCCCCTGCTGGCCCGGGCACAGGTACCTGTCGTGTCCAGCTTCACATGGAAGGGCTTTGTTGAAAAGGCAGCAGATGTCAGAGGAATTGGAGACAAGAGCTCTCCTCCTCCCTCCTCCCTGCAGTTTGGAATGACTTTGAATTTCACAGAACCTCCCCCACACTGGAGAATAATTCAGCCCTCAGTGGCCTCTCAGCTCTGTGGCACAGCAGCCAAAGTGTCTTCACATTCATACAAAGATCAAAACAAACAAACAAAAAATCCTGCAAACCTTAATTCCCACTGTCAATTCCTATTCTAAAGTCAGCCATTGCTTGGTGCTGTCGATACCTGACGATATACTCAGCTGGAAATCTAGATCCAAAAGATTGAAACTGAATTTTTACCCCAAAATAAAATAAAATAAATGACAAAAATTGTAGCACATGGTTGATGTTCATACCCATCAAAGGAGAGAGGGGAAGAGGACATGGAGGTGTCAGAAGCAAAGTGACCCAGCACACTCACCTGGGCAGAGCTCTACACGAAGAAGACCCCTCACCAATAAATACAGTCGTCAAGCCCATTTGTGCCCTGGGGAAGACTTTCTAGACTTCTCATAGGGTCAGATTTTTCTTATTGTCCCCATGTTTGGGCTGAAGATGACCTATAAAAGGTTGTGGGTCAAAGGGAAAAAGATAAAGTCTCCTTCAAGAAGCCTTAGGACACAGACAGGTACCAGGGCCAATCATCTAAAGACATGCCAGCATGCTGTCTGCATCACCCTCATCATGTGTTCTAAAAGACGAACCTGGTGCTTCTCAGACATTCACTCCCTTAAAAGAATAAAAGTGCTGAAGCTTTAAATAAGTTGACGAAACTTCAGGAATGTTCTCAGGTAAAAATACAGCACAACTGCGGATCAAGCCTTCCCGTCTGCTCAGTGTGGTCCAGGTCCCTGTCCCTCATCTCAAGCTTTGTCAGTGTCTGAGATAGACACAGGAAGTTCCAGAGAAGTCACGCCAGAAAGTAATTGCACCCATCGCTGGAAACCGAAGGGCTTGGAAGTTCAAAGGTAAGGGACTCAACGTCAAACTCAACCACTGTATAGCTTGGCACTCAGTGCTAGCACTGTGTGTGCCAAAGGGTATAAGGATGCTTGTACTGAGAGCTCCGGGAAAAGGCCTTTGCTGTGGGTTTGAAACTCGATCCTCAGGGCAACAAGATTAAGAAGTGGTACCTGTAAGGGATGATGAGTTCTGCCCTCACTAATGGAATTAGCTTTCTTTTATTTAAAGAGCGGGACAGGACTAGGTCAGCCTTCTTTTATATGCCTTCCAACGTGTGAAGACACCCACAACGGCAAATTCTGGAAGCAGAGACTGAGCCTTTACCAGATATCAAATCTACCATGGAACATTCCACCTTCTAATATTAAATCATTTTCTGAGAAATAAGTGTGTGGTTTTTTTTTTTTTTTTTTTTATAAAATGACCTAGTCTTGGGCATTTTGTATAACAGCACAAACAGATGGTGATAGAGTGCTGTTAAGTTTATCTGGGAGATGACTGCCTTACTGTAGACAGATTCCTGATAAGCCTCGCCCCCCATCCCCGACCCCCGTCCTTCCTTGAAGCACTTCAATACCCAGGAACCTTCTAGAAAGTGGATTGCAAACCTGCTGTGATGAAGCATATACATGTTCTGAGAAATCTCATTCCTACGATCCTTGCTCTGCACTTGGGCCACTTAGAATGAGTTCTATAAAAGTGAAGGGACTCCGGTTTTGAACTTCTGCTTGCTCACTCTTTTGTTCTATATCTTCACAAACAATATGGGTCAGGGGAATAAGCAGAGGTAGGACTAAGTACATGCTTCATGGCTGTCACTCAAGACCCACAGTTTTACCCTAGGACAAGAGGTTGGAACAATTCCCCAGGTATTATTAAAGCTTGGTCCAATTGTACAGGCAGGGCAGCAGGCAAAACTCCTTTGTCCCCACAGTCCATGGATCGGAGCCATACGGCTCTCCTGTGCTCTACCCGCACTTGCTGACTGCGCCAGAATGTCGCAGGGTCCTGCACTTCCCGGCACAAATCAAGCCTTCCACTGGTACTCAAGCTCTGCAGTGAACACACAGCACAGGCTAGTCCAGTAGGGAGGCACAGCCCAGGTCTCTGGAGGCCCCAAACCTCTTCTATGACCAGGGGTGAAAACTAATTTCCTTTTCAAGAAAACCAGGAGTTCACTGGAGGTCACACAGCAAGCGGCAGATCCTGAATTCCAATACAGGGCTGACAATTCTTAGATTCTGATTCTGACCAAATTGCCTGGAGGAGAAAGAAGAGATGTTAGCAATAATTAGCACCGAGTACAACGAGCACAGTAACATGGGGGGGGGGGGACAAGAGATGATAATGAGGGATGGATATGAGCAAAGCACATACGGAAACATGATACGAAAACCCATTATTTTGAATGCCAACTTTTAAAGCATTGATACAACTTTAATTGCCTAAATTGGATGAATTAATAATTTCATAAAGAAAAATCAGAGGCTGAAGATTCTGTAAAACTTATGGATAAATCAAATATTCACTGGGAAGTGTACAAGGGAGAGAATTTACTCGTTATGAAATACAGATTAAAATGAAACTGGATGAGCACACACTTGATTATGAATCAAAGGAAAAGCCTGTCATACTTCACTGTGACCACACGGTGGCAATAAAGACTAGCAGTGATGCGGTCCCAGGCATTTGCACCAAAAAAAAAAAAAAAAAAAAAAAAAAAAAAGGTACAGCTCCAGACAATCGCACAGGAACCCAGAAATGCAAGTCCCTAACCTAGGTACTCCCAGACTCTCCCAAGCACCACTCGTGTCCCCCAGAATCACCAGACACTACCTTCAGAATTTATTTATCTTATCACTAACCTCTGCCTAGCCACAAAACTGCTTAGTTTTGAAAGAAAAACAATGCAGTCAACTCCATCTGAGAATCTGCCTGCCACACTGAACCTCATCTGCAGTAAGGCTCGGAACAGGCAAGGATGGAGCCCTGAGTCTTCCTACTTGGGTGATGTGGCCACTCCCCTCCAGCTGACACCCCTTTCTGACTTGACCCCTGATTACCCAATGATGGACTTTTTACTCTATCTTGGGAAGGAATCTGGCTCTATGTTTTTATGTCTTGGCTCCTTCTGAAGGTCAGAGGTTACCCTCAAAGGAGTTCTCTCTTTCTATAGAATCCTAACTAGTAAATTAGAGCACACGTCCAAACCTGGCCCTCATATACAACCATGTCTTCCTTGGTTCCTCCTCCAAATGCCTGGTGGTTCCCATCCACCCCCACCCCATACCCTGCCACTGGCTTGCCCAGTGTGGACTGTCTACCCATGCTGGCTGGGAATTGGATGATAGCATTACCAGAAGTGAACACAGCATTGCTCTGAGGAAGGCAGACCTACCCCAGTCTTAGCCCTGCTACTTTGGGCAGGGTTTGCACAAATCACCAAACCTCAGCTGTAAAACGGAGGCAAAGCTGTGTCCCTGCTTCTCACTAGTTGACCTGGCATCATTTGTAGGTTCCTGAGAAGTCTCCCCTTCTCTCAGGAAGTAGGGAGTTCCCACGCCTGGCAGTCTAGGGACTGGGATGTCCGTTTTGTCAGAACTTGTGAAGCAGAGATGACAAGTGTGGGTATCTACAGGGTGTAGGAAACACACAAACCAGCACACTCGCGGGCTGGACCTGTGGGACTCAGAAAGTTGCCTGCCTTCTAAAGGAAGTATGACTTGGGCTTAGGATAAGAACCTAAATTTTCGGAGTCCCTAATGACTAAGCTCGGCCGCCTGTGGCAACCCACCAGCCAAACAGAAGAGTAGTGTATAAAACGGAGCCTCAGTCATTGTGGTCAGAGCAGGAATAAGGAGTTCAGATGTCCCAAGTCATCTTTGGGGTAATGACATGAGCTTTGGCTTCAGGAGAGGAATTATTGGGGCAGGGAGCAGCAGTACGCAGAATCTTGGTCAAGAGCTATAGTTTGGTTGGACATTGAGCTTTGGTTGTGCAAAGTGTCACCAAGACTTCCTTGTTGCTTGAGAAGACACGCCTCTTCCTGTAAGATGATTGCTTCTGTTTAAAAAAGGGTTCTTCTGCCGGGCTCTGCTGCTCCTGACAGTCAAGGTCTAGTACAATTACTGAAAACCTGCAGGCGGTTTTGGGGGCTCTGGAGCAGGACACAGTGAAAGCCGGTAAGATGCCTCCAGGAGCAGGACACAGTGAAAGCTGGTAGATGCCTCCAGGGGCAGGACACAGTGAAAGCTGGTAAGATGCCTCCATTAATGTTTTTGTGCCTTCATCCTTGAAGGGATGAAAGAGTCGAAGTGTTAGTGGTTTTCATACAGACACTCCCTGAGGAATCAGCATGCCTGTGGGCCCAGCTAGAGTCTGACTGCAAAGAAAGGGGGCAGACAAAATGCAGGCAGAGAGGCCAGGCTCTCATCTTGCTTTTGGTTACCTTGGAGACCCCTTTGGTGGGTTTGTTTGTTTGTCTGTTTTCACAAAGCAGCTTATAAGCGCCTGTTTTCAGGAAAGCTGCTAATGGTTCTGCTGGATGGATAGGAATTGGGGGTAAACTATACATGTATGTGTTGGTATGAAGCTCAGGCTGCTTCTTGAGGACTCTGGCAGAAGGGATCCATGCTTAGCCAGGGTCATGCACAGTTGGAACCTACTGACACCATCATATTTGAGAGGCCACCTGGAAGCCTCTAACTAGTGAATGTTAGAAACACAGACACAAAGCCAGGGTCTTATCTCCTCTCCAGCTTCCCAGGCTGCCCCCCAACCCTCAGTCAGAAGAGGCCAGCTCTGTAGTTCTACAAAAGGCCCTCAGGTTGTATGGTGCTGGGGAGCATTCTGTGGCTGATATCTCTCTGTAAATCTCTAAGGATGTCGTGCTGAGAAATCTTGTTTTCTAATACATGGCCCGAGAGGGCTGTTTGGAATGGTGACTGAGAAGAGGCTAGCCCAGTTTTACTGCGAGGACTTGAGTCAGGAGTCACCAAGGCTCAGAGAAGCAGGTTCACTGCCAACTTAGATGTAGAGGCCTGGGTGAAGCCTCTCAGCCAGTATTTCGTACGGATCATAACTGCAGTTTTGGAGGACAGGAACCCAACTGGCTTCCCAATCCAGCTCTCCTCCTAAAGCTCTGCTCCCATCAGCCTTCCCGGTGCTCCATCCAGCCTGCAGGACCTCTGTCTCTCCCCGTATAGGAAGCTACAGGTCCCGGGTGTGCAGCCCACCTTTCCTCTCCAGTAAAGGGAGAAAGCTAACTTGGCTGGGCTCCAAGGACACAGGTCTGGTGGTCTTTATTAGGTAATTTTATCACTGTTGGTCAGCAGGACAGACTCAGCCTGGGGTCTCAAAGCCCCCTTAGAAGATGGGTAAAGCAGACTTGATTGCCATCTGTCTCCATGACACGGAGGAAGAGATCTCTGAGGACAGTTCCATCATGTCTCAGTTCTGCCTCCTTTGCTCAGCCGTTCTCCATTCCAGTCTCAGATCCTCAGTGTGGGGACAGGACAGACCAGCAATCCTTTAGCTGCAATGTCAACCCTAAGAGGCACCGAAAGCCGGAAGACTTCTTGTGACTCATACGGCTCCCAACACTGTCTGGACTTACGTCATTGGGTGAAAAACCTGACCTGAAACGACATGAGTCTATTTATGCTCTATTGATCTTCCAAAATAGGGATATTTGTCCAATTTTCTGCACAAATGTCAAACATTTGATTATAGGTAAATTATCCCAAATCTTGTGGAGGAATTATAAAAGGCATGCTATGTGTTGTACATGCATCATCTTATTCCCCTAAAATATTTAAGATGCTCCATTCCAAAATCAATGAAGGCCCAGAGTCTCCGAGAGGGATTTGTGGACCTTTGAGGCTCCCACACAGGGTGGTCAGGATCACTTATGAGGCTGAGCTCTGCTCCTTCCAGTAGAGGCATGAGACTGGGTGCTGCTGGTGCTGCTGCTGGTGCTGGTGCTGGTGCTGGTGCTGGTGGTGGTGGTGGTGCCTCTGGTGCTGCTGGTGCCTCTGGTATCGCTGGTGTTGCTCGCATGGCCCTGCCCTGGCTCCCCATGACTCCAAAGCACATTTTCCTTCAAGATCTTCAAAGCATCCTCTGGGCATCTCTAGTTATGCACGGTCCCCATGGGATGACCGGTTCCTAAAACTGTCTTGTTAGCTGTTCGAGTGCTCCCTTGCCCTGGCACATCCTCAAATGATGTCCTTCATTTCACATCAGTCACCAGCTGGCCCCGGCTGCCCTGTCCTCCTCGTTCCTTCCCACACTCAGGAGCAAGGTAAGCTTACTTGTCTAGGCACTTGTATTTTATACACCATTCTTGACACTGAAGGAAGGAACCCTGTTGGCCATTTACCCTTAGGGGTAAGGCCTACTGTGGGCTTCCTCCTGGATGCTGGGGCAGAAGCGTGGAGGCTTTGCAGGAGTTCCTGAATTCTGGAGTCTCCAGGCTTCCTAAATGTACCATATGGAGACCCATTTGGCTATTGGAGTAAAGGTCAAATCTAGAAAAGGAAGCCAGGCCCAACAGCTCCCTTCCAAAAGCTAGGGCTGGCTGCCTGAGTAGCACTCTTGAAGATAAGGCCCTGATTTTGACCTGTTCAAAGAGCTCACACTGGCAGCTTCCAGCTCCCCTGAGGCCAGGCCTTACCCAAGAGGGTAGTGTCTCTAGGCCCAAGGGAACAGTATCAAAGAGCCACTCTGTTGAGACCATAAACAATCTAAAATGAGGACTGGAAGCCCTCTGACCCTAAGGAAAGGGTTTTCTTCCCCAACTCTCTTTGCATAAATGCCCTCAGCTCAGGGCCAGGGATCCTTTGCATCTCTCCTACAGGGTCTCACAGAGAGGGAGGACAGCTGGACCAGTCTTTCCTAGCATGACCAGAGGGGCCTTCCTGAGAACCTTCCATGTAGGGTACAGCCTGGGTCCCTCTTGAGCTCTGGGCTCTCTCAGTAATCCTGCCCTCTCTCTGATGTTGACTTAAAAAAAAAAAACCCATTCCAAAGAGGCATGACCCTTGTGTTCTCTGTCCAGTCACTCAGAGACTGTCTGAACCAATCAACCACCATGCAGACTGAACGCTCCACAAGGGAGTCTGCAACTGACTCAACGTCTGGGGTCAGTGAGGACGTTCCAGGTCGTGAGCTCTGCTGCCAGATGGCATCTGAGGAGTTCAAATGAGGAAATGGCACCTGTCATTTGCACATCCACGGGCAGTTCACTCTGAGAGGCGCCTGGCAGTGTCTGGAGCCAACCAATGGTCAAATACATCTCATTGGACCACACGTTTGGGCGCTAGAAAGACAGGCACTCTCCTTTGGGATGGATAGAAGGATGAGTAGATAGATATGTCATGATTAGTTTGACCCAATCTTTAGATGAAGCTTAATCAGTTGTATCATAATTACCCAGGAAACAATTGTTCTGGTTACTCTTCTTGACATTCTAAGCACATGATGTTTTCATATGAATCAGAGTGCCTCGGTGGTCTTCCCTGAAGCCGCCTCTCTGCGCTGCCTGGTCCCCACACACCTGTGGGAGGAAGGCTATATGTCTTCAAGTACAAGATCTGAGTCCCTGCCCAACATCACCACTCCAAGCTCTAGCACCATTCCAGAGAATTCCTTTCCCCTGTCCAGCCACCATGCGTCAAGCCTAGCTGTGGAACTTGGCACTTGTGTCCAATCTGGACAGTCAAGGTCCGTCAGGATCGTTCTTCACCACGTTCTCATTCCACTTAGATACAGGCATTTCACATGTCTAATGCCAGCAAGAGTTTAGAATATAGATCCCCTACACTATCAGTTCATCGGCCCAGACCACTTTTCCCTTGCAGAGACCTCTTGCCATGAGGGCACAGTATAACACTAAGATTCTTCAGATGGGTTTAATGACTTAGAGCCTCAACAAGAAAGAATCAGAGTTCTGGACATTTTCCTCCCTGTGAGAGCCTCGACGTGTGCCAGGAATGGTACCAGCTGCTAGAGACACAGCGGATGATCAGGCATTAAACAGCGCTCATCTGGACCACGATATTGACATTGCTACCCCAAACGGCACCCCAGCAATAGTCAATGCGTCAGGTATGTGATCTGTTGCTCCCTCAGATCCATCACCTTGGTGTCACCAGCACCTGGCAGGCTCAGTGTGACCTCCTGACGTATGAGTCGTCCAGCTTCATGAACCGCCATCAGTCATCACTGCCACGTTACGGGGGATGGAGTAAGGCTCTAGAGCACAAGTCTGAGTTCCAGTTCTGATATGATGCTCCGTGATGGTGTGATCTGGAGTGAGCTACTTCCTCTCTTTACACATCCACTAAGATGGGGGAGAATAGTAGTTTCAACCTGATGGAGGTGCTGTGAGGAGGAGTTGGTCAACAACCATTTATCTGTTTTAAAACCAAATTAGAAAGCCAGGTGTGGTAGCACAAGCCTGTAATCCAAGTGCTGATGGGTAGAGACGGGCTGATGTAGGGGTATGTGTGGAAGGCTCACTGGATGACCAGACTGCACAGTAGCAGCTCTGGGGTTAGTGAAAGACCCAGCCTCAAAATAATAAGATGAACACCAGGCAGAGTGGTTACAGGCCTTTAGTCTCAGCCTTTGGAAGGCAGAGGCAGCCAGAGTTCGATGAGTTTGGGGCCAGCTTAGTCTACATAGTGAGTTTCAGACCAGCCAGGGCTACAGAGTGAGACCCTGCCACAAAAATAAATTCAAAAATAGTAAAAATAAAGTGGAAAGTAATAGGACAGGACGCCTGAAGTTGGCCTCTGACCTCCTCATGTGTGCGTGTGCACATGTGCACACTTAAACACACAGACACACAAACACCTTCACCATCACACACAAACCCAGAACAAATTAGTGAGTTGTAACACCTCACTTTGGAGGTCTACACACATGTCTATACGTGTATATTCAAAGCATTCCTCTTAGTCTGGGGCCCATGGCTGGCCTGAGAGATGCCAGGTGAATTTAACACAGCCAAGAAGCCTTCCTAATGATGCTGGGCCAGTGTGTCCCTTGTTGGGAGTCACCTCTCCTTCTGGAAAAGTGGGGGAGAGAACACAGTAGGCTCTGAGTTCAGGCTATCAGGACCCAGGTGCCCTGGGCAGGCAAGCCTGTGGTGGCCATGTGCAGGGAGGAGGTGACAGGGGACGAGCAGACCACACACAGAGGGCCTCGAACACCTTTTGCAGAGCTGATGAACTTGACCTGAGCAGTGGACCTCTGAAGCTGAGCCTGCCCTTTTGTGCCTAGGGTGAGCTAATCCCCAACAACCAGTGGTGATGGCAACGTGGATTCTGCACTAACGAAGAGGATATGAATATCTATTTTGAACTCCTATGTACGAACCTAACAAAATCAAATTATTACTCTATGTTATGTTAGCCTAATATTAATCTTTGCCTAGAAACAACAGGATTTTTTCAGAAATAGAGTGAATTAAGGTTTTGCTTGAGTTCTGATTTCTGCCCACTTGTAAAATTCCCTACCCCTTATCTTGGGAAGGCAAATACTCTAAATAAACTTTGTTAAGGAGTGATTCCCATAGCTACCTATCCCCATGGTTATACTGTAGATCTTATTTGTTAGGAAAGAAGTTGTTTGTATCACTACCTACAAATGTTTGTATGTTTTTTGTTGTTGTTGTTGCCACCTACAAAGCATCTACCTGCAAATGTTTGCTCCTGCTTTTGCTGTTTCTATAAACATGTCACATTCTTTTTTGTGGGCACAGGACTCAGAGATCATCCTCAGGTGGCCACACTGTTTATCTGACCTCTAAAAACTGTAAGAAATTATGAGATGTTGCTGGACCTTTCCAAAGCATTAGCTTGGGTCCCAGCCTGTGTGTAAATAGAGTTCTGTCTCTCTGGTTGCATGGTTTTCTGTGCTGGTTGGAATTTCCATAACATAATTTGGAGGCCCAGCAAGATTCCAGTCACCCCAGCCCTTCACACTGAGGAAACAGCAGCTCATCCAAACCAGAGTGAAGGATTTCAAAGTGAAGATGGTAAGCATTACCTGAAATTCCTTGGGACAGTACTCTGACTCAGTACTTGACTCTCCAGACAGTCAACCTCCCGGACGAGAAAACTCACTGGAGAGAGAAGGACAAATTTGACAGGAAGAACTTGCAGGATAAGGCAAGGCACAGAATCCCAGAGTTCTAGTCAGGCCCATTCTTGGGGTAGAAGAGGTCCCTGATCACATCCTAAAGCTGCAGACAAAAGGTCATCAGATCAGGATCCTCCCAAAGGGGCAAGGGAGCATGATCACCTCTGAATGTGCGTGGCTTATCGACTTGTACTTCAGGTTCAAGTTTACAGCTCCATGGATAAGGATTTCATGAGGGCTTGGCTGGAACACCATGGCAAATGCATATGGTCTAAGGGTGGTCCCAGATTAAAGTCCAGTTGCACATTATGAGAAACTGGGTCCACTGTATCCAAGTGTCACCAAAGCTCCATAAAGGGACATGGACAGATGAGTAACGAATGGTTTTCTCCTTGGAGGGGACTCTTAATCCTTGTCTGTCTGTCTCACATTATTGACACAGGAAAGGAATACCAAGAAATTTGTAAGGTAGAATCTATAGAGACCGCTCAGCCCTCAGTGCTTGGGAAATTTTTCTTTGGAGAAACCAGCGCCCCCGTCTGGTCAGGCCTGGGAGTCATTCTTGTCTGCAGGTTCACTGTTAGCCTGAAGCCTGCCCTCTGCACTCCGGGGCTGAGTGGCTGGCCCATAGACCTTTTTCTTTGACACAAAAGGACCAATTGACATTTGGGGTCTCTTTCCTTCTGGGGGATCCTGGGAACCCCTAGATCCTGCCCAAAATGAGGAGGAAGCTCTGGGTCACTCGCTACCACTTTACGCTTTGCTGTCCTAGTCCTCCATTAGGGTCTCAGTTCCCCAAGGAAGTTTTACCATGGGCCCTCCACCCTACCCCTCTGTCTGAGAAGCCTGCCACTGTGTGGGAGCATCACCAGAGTGCCCTGGAAGAGCCTAGAGGGGCCCAGGGGACAGAGCAGCTGCTACAGAGACACCTGTATCCCAATAACTTACAAGATTAAAATTAATATGATTTCTGATGGCTTGAAATAAGTATGGCCTTTATCCCAGTGTGCCATTTCAAGTCTTGAGGTAATAAAGTTTTATCTTTGAGAAATTCTGTATTATATATAACAAAAAGGCCTCTCTTGACCATGGAGGGACTAAAAGGGAGAATGTTTTCCCCCTGCCTTCCAAGGTCAGGTAGGTCCCAGGAGACTGTGGGGCAGCTCTTGACAAGTTCTGTAACTGTGAGGACTAACCTGTTCTCCTGGGCAGGAGGTCCCCCACCTGGTGATTTCTCACCAGTGTCCAGTCTACAAAGAGGAGGGTCAACACGGAAGAATAATGTCCTCAATACTTCCAAGGGAAGCCATCATCCAGCAAGGCCTTTGACATACTCTCACATAACTAGAACAACTGGTCAGAGGAACTAGAGGCTCTTCCCAAGATCAAGTGACCCCCTGAAGGCCAGATCATCAACTGGCCTTGACAGTGAAAATAAGTGGTTACTTTTGGGCACCTACACTGTTTTAGACCCCCAACAGGAAAATATAACCAGAGACTGAATGCTAGATATGGTCCCTTAATTGGATATTATACTTAACCATGTAAGATTATATAAAAAAATTATTTCTCTCTAATAATTTTCTTCTTGATAAGAAAATTTCTTCCAGGCTATAGGACATCATGACCTCCTCGTCTCAATTCAACCTAGCAGTGTTGATCTGCAGCCAAGAAAGACAGGCCCTCTTTGGGAAATTTGGTTGCTCCCCCTGCTGTTGGAGTTGCAGGTGTTACTCCATGGATCTGCCATTCGTGGGTTAAATGGGTACCACTACCAGAGGAAAAGGGGACCTGGACTGCAAGGGCCCAACCCAGGCCAACCTCTCTGAGTCACCCTCCAAAAACAATGAGTAACCACCTGCTGTAGTCACACCTGGAAGCTGGTTAGCTTGCACAGGGCAGCGCTGCTCCTCTCACACACCTGCAGGCTAACATGAGTAACCACCTGCTGTAGTCACACCTGGAAGCTGGTTAGCTTGCTCAGCTCTGCTCCTCTCACACACCTGCAGGCTAACAGGTCTATGCACAGCAGCAGCCTCAGGAACTTGACGTGGTGGTTCGGTACTGGGGGTTGTGAAGTGACCTTGTTCCACTGGGAGTTGTGGCGATATTATCCCCTTTGCTTTCTGTAGGACTGGTCACCAATAGCTCCCTGAAACTGGAGCCTGGCACAGAGAATGATTCTAGCCATGTTTTCTATAGGATCAAGCAAGTTTGCTAAGAGGAATGCCTTGCTTTCTCTAACTGTTGATGTCTTGTTATATATTCAGGTAGCAGCCCTTTTGAGGACTTCTCATACCCACATTGCAACTGCCAGCCTTACATCCACAGTAAAACAGATTTCTAAAACTTTTGGGCCAGTCAGAGTCTTAAACTCTACAGGGCTTGTTCAGGTCTTATATAGCAGGGTCACAATCCCATTGACAGGGTTGTTACTTAGCAGACCCGCTATATTAAAAACTCAGATGACATTATCCTCTCTGAGAATCTCTGTTGCCAGAGGAAAACATTATATTGTAGCCAACAGTCAGAAGGCATATGTTGCCCTGTTGTAGAATGCCCTCACTGCCTGACGTCCAAGTGTTGCTCATACATACACAGGACGTCTGTACTCCCAAGCCCTAGCAATATGATAGGCAGTCATCTAGGGCTTCTAGATGCCACTTTTTAGCTCCTGGGCTTGTCAAGTCCTAGCCTAGTACTACTGCCTTTTCCTGCCTCTTGGGATGCCCCAGCCGATTGCCATACCAGAAGAAGCACGTGGAAGCATTAGATGAGTTGTCCAGGTTGGACCTTTGTTGCTGGATTTGGAAATAGCACTGGGAGTAGGGACTGGTATTGAAGGACTAGCATCCCCTGGGATCCAATATAAACAACTGACCACAAAAGTAATGCAAAACACGGAACAGGTAGCCCAGTTGCTAGGGACAATAAGAGACCAGGTAGCCTCTTTTGCAGAAGTAGTCCCCAAGATTTGCTGACCACCAAGAAGGACTCCATACTTTTAAATGAGGGGTAGCATTACTATGCAAGCAGATCTGGAGCAATAAGAGGTATAGCCAAGCAACTGAGAGAAAGCAGAGCAAAAAGAAGGGATCAATCCTGGAAGCAATTATTTTAATTGTTACTTACAAATGTTTGCATGGTTTTTATTGCTACCTACAAAACATCTACCTGAAAACATTTGTTCCTGCTTTTGCTGTTTCTGTAAACATATCTAACTGCGGCAGAAATCTCTTTCGATAGACATGGGATGCAGAGACCACTCTCAGGAGGCCACACTGTTGCTTGACTTCTGGATGTTGCAAGAAACTATGGGAGGCTGCTGGACTTCTTCAAAGCCTGAGCTTGGCTCCCAGCCTGTGTACAAATTAAATAAAGTTCTCTGGTATGGTCTCTTTGGTTGCATGGTTGATTCTTTGCTCACCGTAACTTCCATAACCCTGCCTATGGAGGACTAAGGAAGCCCACAGAGGAATCCCGTGAAATCCTAAGGCACTGAAGATAGAGGACCAAGCAGCTGAGCAACAGAGGGCAAGTCAGACGGTCTGTGGTTTGGGTACATCACTCCACCTCTGTGCTGTTCATCTGAACTTGGTCAAGTGGACTGTGGGGGACTAACCTCCCAGAGGGTGATTGGACAAAAAGCTAGTAAGGGGAAAAGTCTTCTACTAGGCTGGCCCTAGCCATGGCTGGGGTCTTTTCTGCTGCTGGTCTCTTTCTCAGTGAACCTGACTGGATAAGGCACCAGCCGGAAACTTTTGGAAGGACACTTAGAAAATATTTTTTAAAAAATTAAAAACAAAACAAAACAAACAAACAACAACAACAACAAAAACAAAAAACAAAAAACAGACCCATTGAAAAAAAAAAAAAAAAAAAGCCTTCTCTGGATTCTGTTCCCAGGTCAGAGACTGCAGTGAGGTTGATGGACATGGGGCGCAGGCTGTGCAAAGCACCACCTTGCCACTAGAGGGGGCTTTCTCCTTATGTCTCCACTGACTGATTCACACTAAGGAGCCGGATTTCAGAGGCTTCCAGACAATCTTGCACTGTGCCTCAATTAACAGAACATATCTGGTAGATGGCCATTACCTACCTGTTCAGAGGTATTAGCTCCACACCAGCCCTTTCTTTAGATATTTAAGGAGCCTCCCACACCACTGTGCTTGGTGATTTTACACACTGTTGATGCTTCCTTCTAGGACATGAAGGGGCCCGTGGCCCTGTTCTCCAGAGGCCCTGCCCCAAATCCACACTTTTCAAGACTAAAAATGAAAGCGATGGTGCCTAATCAGACCTCTTTCCCAATCACAGCAGGCCTCGGCATTTAGGAGAGATGGCCAACAGCCTCTATTTATCTTCTGTTTTCTCAACAAAGGCAACTCTAGACTGTAAAATGCAGTTTCCTATTGAAACTTAGCTTCCCAAAACAGTCCATCTATGGAGATGTTTCCTGGTTCTTCCCAATGTTATCTGGGGCATTTTTTTTTTTCAGGGATATGTCCTCTTCTCCCTAAGTGTCCCCTAGTCTATTTCAGGCTCCACAGCACTTTAGAAAAATGAGAAATCCCTAATTATTTTTGAAATAGGAAAATTCCACAGTCATCTGTCCAGCATGCTCTGCACCAGCCAAGGAGCCAAGCTAAGCTACCTTAGATCCCACTATAAGAGTAACACTCTATTAGAGCAAACAGCATACGTTGATGTAACATAATGTGATCCACACAGTGATAGGCACATGGTCAGAGCACAGAAGAAGATCAGTTTTACTCAGAGGTTGACTTGACCATAAAAGTTGAGTTTAAGCCATCTAGGAAAGCAGGAGTGGTGGACACAATCTGTGAACTCAGTCCATCTATAGGATCATCAATGCACCCATTGCATAAACAGTGTGTAAGGTTTGGTGAGCTTGAGTAAGATATGCAAGGGCAGGGTTTTAGATATGCACAAAGAAGGAACAACTTATTAAAAGAAGGAACAATTCTTCAAGGGTTTTTAAATGACAGCTGCTAAACCCAGAGCATTTGAGCAAGTTTTTCCAGAGAGATAGAAGGTGATAGAATCAGTAATTGAATCTGGGCATTGCATTAGAGTGGAGGCAGTGGGTGGATCAGATAGAGGACCTTTTACATCAAGCTAAGGAACTTGAATTGTCTCCTGTCAAAGAGGCTCTTAGGGCTCTCACTGATGCAAGCAGCCTCACATCCACTCTAACTTACCCTGTTCAAAGAGTATAAATTGCCAAAGCTAGAGCAAAGGTTTAGCAATAATTGTCATCTACAATGGGCAAAGACAGCACATTTAAAAATTCTTATGATTTGGGAAGAAAAGGACAATCTAAAAGAAAAACAGGGAAGTGAAACAACAGGCAATTGAGAGAGAGAGAGAGAGAGAGAGAGAGAGAGAGGAGAGAGGAGAGAGGAAAAGTAATGCAAATGGCCTACAAACATATGAAAAGGTTCTCAGCCAATTAAGCATTTAATGATTGAAATGACAGTGAGTTTTGTCTCCCATCAGACTGACAGAAGGAAAAGACAGCTAAGAGCAAGCGCTGGCACTGATGTGGACTTGGGGTGAAGGTTTATGCAACAATTTGGAAGGCAATTTGGAAATTTCTTTTAAAGTATAAAATGTGCTTGGTGTGAGGCAGCATTCAGGAGATCTGGGCAGGAATATCCTCCCTAAGTTCAAGGCCAGCTTGGACTGCAGAATGAGTTCCAAGCCAGCCCTATCTACATAAGAGACCTGTCTTAAGAAATAAAATAAATGTGCATAGATTGCTGAGTTAGGTATGACAGTCCCAGTTATTTGTTTTTCAGTGGAAGAAACTTCTCTACAAGTAGAGGAAGAGATTCATTGCAACATTGTTAACATCAGCAAATAAGGAAAAACCCAGGGGCATCTATAAGTAGGAGGTCAGTGGGAAATTAATATTTTTTTACAACAAAAAAAATCCCACAGTATAATAGCAGCTAAAAAAATTGAACTCAGAGCTGGGCGTTGGTGGTGCACGCCTTTAATCCCAGCACTCGGGAGGCAGAGCCAGGCAGATCTCTGTGAGTTCGAGGCCAGCCTGGGCTACCAAGTGAGCTCCAGGAAAGGCGCAGAGCTACACAAAGAAACCCTGTCTCGAAAAAAAAAAATTGAACTCAGGACTGGAGAGATGGCTGGTCAGTTGAGAGCACTTACTATTCCTGCAGAGGATCAAGGTTCAGTTCCAGCACCCACATGGCAATTCACAAACATATGTAATTCCAGTTCCAGGGGATCTGGAATCCTCTCTTGACCTCCATGAGCTCAAGTCATGCATGTGGTGCACAGACATACATGTAGGCAAAAACACTCATATACATAAAAATAAATAAACCTTTAAAAGAAGGGAGAAAACAAAACCCCCTTTGTATAAACTAAAGTGGACTTAATGTTAAGTAGAAAATGAGAGAGCCTCAGAATGACACATATATAACACACATTAAAATACACTTAACTAAGCACAATGTTGTTTGTTAAATTCTATATGAGCTCATATCTATGCATAGAAAAGTTTAGAAGGCGCTTGGAAATACACATAAAACGGTAGTGGCACCGGGGGAATAAACATCTATAACACTACGATTTCCATTAGCAGAACATATTCCTGTATTATTTGTGCAGTTTATTTTCATTTCAATAAATGTAGAGGTGAATTTGAAACCCACTAACCTGCCAGCTCCCATGTAAAGTGTTGTGGCCAACGCTGTACAGAATCCCTAACAAACAGAGCCCATCTCTGAAGAGTTCTCAGGCTGGCGTGAGGGTGTCTCCAGGGATGTCATGGCAGACTCCCAAATGCCAGGACTTGGGAAGCTGAGTCAGGATAATTCTGAGAGTCCCAGGATGACAACAACAACAACATCAAACTTGCTGGCTTACAGGAGGGCAGGTGTGAGCTGCTGGAGCTGTTTAGGGAAGGTCTGAGAACTGGAAGGCTGGGAGGCCAGTACGCCAGGCGAAGAAGCTAGGCCCAGTAGCAGGTGCTGGGGGGGCGGGGGAGGGTTGGTGACAAGCTCGGAACTTGCCTCAAGTTTGACAGAGTAAATAAATTTTATGTTGTGCAAGTATGCATTGGCCAAGGGAAGAAGGAAGGGACCCAGCTGAGCGCTGTTGAATGCCCCAGGCTTGGGGGAAGATGGAGTGTCTAGAACAGTGGTTCTCAACCTTCTTAATGCTGCGACCCTTTAATACAGTGACTCATACTGTGGTGACCGTAAAGTTGTTTTTGTTGATACTTCATAACTGTAATTTTGCTACTGTTATGAATCCTAATTTAAATATCTGTGTTTTCTGATGGTCTTAAGTGACCCCTGTGACAGGGTCATTTAAGAGGTTGTGACTCACAAGCTGAGAAGTCCTGGTTTTGGGCAAGTTTTAGAAAAGGAAAATGAACCTGAGGGACTCATCGAATTGAAATGAAAAGTAAACATGAGGGCTAAAAGCAAAGCGATTTACGGGCAGGCTTCCTATCAGAATGCATGTGAGGTATCTCCAAGTCAAATGGCCACGAACTGGCCAGGTCCTTTCTCCGGGTGCTGTGAAGAGCAGATCAGGGTTCACTCACAGTGTAGGAGACTTTGTCCTTTGCTCAACAGTGCCCACTATATCGTCCAAGACTGGGCCCTAGGATGGGCTGGCCAAGGGCAGCCAGGCAGACACATAGTCCTCTGGCTTCCAGCCACCAGACTCACAGGTTTCCGGGAAAGGCTGACACGGGCCACTCTGTTCTTTTGAATCTGAGAATATGTGGCTGTGGGGGCCTAAATTAATTAAGTAATGCTGAAACTCTGAGGCCCTCCAAGGAGGCGCACAGGGGAGGGAGGGCTTTGCGGGGGCCTAGGAACACTCTGCCCTACCCCCACCCCAGTGCTGGAATCCAGAGGCTCATGAGCGTCATTGGAATGCAGCCTGCACTTAAGTGCTCACGGAGACAAAGAAATAATAAATCAGGAGTAAGCACCCCGCCCACACACGGCCAACCACCACATCAACCTGCTTCTCCACAGACACTCAGCCAGTTCTCCTCTCTGGGATGAATTTCTCCAGAAAGCTCTGGAATTGATGGGGCCCCTTTGACCACCTCTGAAATGAAGCTGGGACAGGCTAATCCCTCCCTCCCCGGCAGCAACTACAGAGCCGTGAGCTCAAGAAGGCACTGGTGCAGTATGACTCTATTTCCACCCTCCCCAGACTCCCCAACCCAAGAACTCACCACTGCCCCCCCCCCAGCTCCCCTTGGCACTGATCCAGAATGGAGCAGATTTTGTTCTATCAGGACTAAAGCCACAGCTGTGTCCACTGAATGAAGTGAGAGGAAGAGTTGTCACCCAGAGCCCAGCAAGCCGTCGTCGGAAGCTATTCAAGCCCCCACTGAGGATCAAGCATTCATCCCTGAGACCATGTGGCCAGTCCCTCACACTGTCTATCCCGCTGCAGTCAGATAGCACCGTGACTAGGAGGTGAACATGGGAGCTAGATGTGACCGGGGTGGATTTCTTCACTGCAGGATCCCCGATTATAGAAAGGTAATACGAATGTTAGTGAGGTGATTAAATGACTTGGTTCATGCTTAGTACACTGCTCGGCACAGTGCTAGCTCCTTTTACAGGTTTAATAAATAAATTCCTTCACAGTCCACTTACAGTGTGTGTATCCTATAGTAACGGTTTGAGAAAGGAGGGGAGGGGATGCTTCTGTTTTTTTCCCTCCAGGTTTGAATAGGAAATTTACCCTTGTCTATAAGTTATGCTCAAATACAGGAGTCTCCGGACAGGAGTTTGCCAAACACTGGGGCGAGGAAAAAGCTGCAGGCACAGAACACAGCAGGGAAGGGGCCCTCGGAGGCCGCTGCCCGGCAGCGAGCAGGCCAGCACCATGGACAGTTCCGGAGATTTTTGTTTTGTTGTTTCCATCCCCCCTCCTCCCACCCCCTAGGTCTGGAAAGGACGTTGTTCTCCGACTCTGACACATCCAGGAGAGAGGACGTTTTGTTGAAGGGGATCCTCCCCTACCTGTAACCTCTGCATTCCAGTCCAGATGGGAAGGCTGTTGCCTTTTTACATAGAAGCAAAGAATGACATTTAAGGACCCTGAAGGAGCCAGCCCACTACCTTCCGCTTTCCCATCTTTATCTGCCTCTTGCCCTTACCCTGCCAAGGTGTGCCACATTGTAGATGGAGTGACATGGGCATCATGAAACACAAGGCGTAGAGAGACAGCACAAAGACCATGAAGCAGGTCTCAACAGCCAGAAATCTCCGGCAAGTGACCAGCTTCTTTCTCCATGCCTGGTTTCCTATGTAAGGGAGACGGTAGCATCTCCACTGTACCAGAATTGAGGGACGATAAAGGAAGAGCATACACATGGTCCTGACACAGACCAAGTGAGTCTGCATTCTACCGTACAGGAATGGAGGAGCAGAGAGTCGGGTGTGAGTCCTGAAATGAATTGGCTTCGTTCACGAAAACAGCTATGGATTATTACGTGGGCTGGAGAGCTGGGAGACCAAGTCTGCTGCTCGCTAGCACTGGGAAGTTTCTTTTCTGGAAGATTCCACTGTCCATTAACCACTAGAAAAAAACCTTCTTCCTCCAGTCTCATCCTGCCTCCTGATTTTATTCAGACAGAGTGACAATATATGAATAAACAATCGCTACCACGTAGGTTGGGGAATATCTCTTTAAAAGCCATGAGGCTCTTGGAGAAAAGTCAGAGGAGCGCCGAGTTCTTAAACTCAAGTGTCTGGAGGTCCAGGGAGGTGACAAAAGTTCATGAAGCAAGCTGAGGAAAAACTAGTCGCTGGAGAGTGTGCGATGGACGAAGGGGAGGGGTAATATTTAATATATTTCCTATACTTTCTGCAATGTGTCTTTTGGTAACCTCTTAATGAACAGAGGCCAGGTGGGCCAGAGAGGGGCTGTGACGTGCCCAGTGCCACCCACAGCCGTGGTTGTCCTCATATTCAGGCTCCTTCCCTCGTTTAAAGGGCAGCTGGGCCATCACAGGGCATGTGATGGCAGCACCCTAAATGGATGAGTTTCTCTTCCTCTCATGGGCACCTGTGTGTGGGGGTTGAGAGGTTGAGCACAAGACTGTTGCCTCTCACCCTGACGTTCTGGTCTCCATCACCTCATCTTGTAGCCAAAGAATAGAAGCCAGCTTTCCAGTTCTTTCTGGATCCTCCACCATCCCAGACAGAGCCCAGGCTCACAATGCCTACCGGATCCGAGGGATAAACCAGGGAATCAGAATGCATCTGTCTGCTCTTCATAAGACCCTGCACCACAACATGAACATAAGGCAGCAATACTCTGACAATAATGGCAAATACTGATGTTGCTCATTATGTGTGTACCACACCTTAAGCTGTAGGTACTCCTGTTCCATTTTACTGATAAATAAAGGGACAGGGGAGCAGAAGGAAGAAACAACAGCTCCCTTGGCACTTTTATCTAGTAAGTGGCAGAGCTGGGAGCCATCCTGTCTGCCCCTGGAGTCCAGATATCATGATGCCTCCTTCCCGGTGGGAAGCACGGTGGAGGAAGCTGAACCCCATGCTAGCTTGGGATCTGAAGGCTAGAAGCATCTGAAGGCTCCTCTGACTACGGAAGACAGAGAAACTGCAATCTCAACATCAACCCCCACCCCCCACCCCCCATCTCAGCTGACCAGTACCCTCTCTTCTGCCAGTCTGTGGACTGGAACACGGGCCTCACGGGCCATCTAGGGTCAAAGTTCGTCTGAGGACACCCCGGGCCCAGCGCATAGCCTGATCTGCTTAGCTTGTCGGCTGCAAACCAGGAGTCTCAGCCTGTGCAACCCTCCCGGAAGGAAGGTGAGCCTTCTCGAGCCTCTATTGACAGCAAAGCTGCGGAGGCCCTGCCACGTGAGCCCCAGAGGCGTCCATGCAGGGCTTCTTAGTAGTGCCACACCACTTGTGAGCCCACTCAGGGCTTGGAGGCGGCTGAGGGGGGAGGGGGTTATGCAGAAAAGTGGGCGGAGGCTCGCCAGAGCCAAGGGAGGGCTTGGTCTGGAGAGAAGAGGACCTGGGAGGAGTTAGAATGAGGAGAAGGAGAGGAGAAAGGGAGAAGAGGCGGGGAGCGGGGGGAATGGGAGGGGGACCCGAGCCCGGGAAAGCGGAAAGGGAGAATCCAGGCGGGGGATGGGGGGTGGGTCAAAAAGGGTTAGCGCTGACGTCCAGGACCCTGGGTGCGGGGAACGACTCCTCCCCTCAGTCCTCACACGCGCACAGTCGGGAAATCGCTGCCAAGACATTCTGCCCAAGGGCAGGTGGGTCGGAATCAGACCCTGAAGTCTATGTACCTCCCCCCTCCCTTCCCGGAGGAGGGGGACGAGAGGGGCTGGGGGCGGGGTTGAGGAAGGGGGTTGCTCGCGCTGTGCCCCAGGGTCCCGGCTGCGCGTTCCAGCTGTGAGAACAGATGGAGGCAGCACGGCTCACCTCGGGGGCTCCATGCCCGCTGTGCGCCGAGGTCCAGGCTGAGGAGGAGGTCTAGAGCCCCCGGCTGTCCCATCTCCCACCAGGCTGCGGGGAACCAGCTGCCGCACCCCTCCTACCAAGTAGGGAAGAACGGGGCCTCACCCCTATAGGTCCCAGAATTGGGGGGAATAGAGAGCCGGTTCCTCCCACGGCGCACCCATCCCCAGGGGCTTGTCTAAGACTCTTGCTCCCCAAGACCCCTTCCCCTGGCTTCCAGCCTGGGCTCATCTGGGAAGCGGACCCCTGCCCGGACGCGCCCCGCCCCTGGCCCCCGCCCCGACGACGTCGCATTAGCATGAGCCACGCCAGTGGCCGGGGCATCACTCGGGGGCCGAGACTCACCGCGTCATAGCCCCAAGTGGAAGGAGAAAAAAAAAAAGAGAGGCGGCGGCGGCGGAGAAAGAGGCAAGAGCGGACGCGCGGGGTGGGGAGCGCGGCGGCGGGGCTGGAGAGACGGCGGGTGGTGGCAGCATGCCCCTGGGCGGGCGCACACTGCCTCTCTGCTTGGCAGGGGCTGCTCCTGCGCTCTCTGGGCACCGCGCGTCCAGTCTCCCGCCTCAGCCCCTCTGCTTGCCCGCCTCCGCGGCTGCACCTGAAACATCGGCAACTGGTCCCTGGAGCAGCTAAGAGCAGCGGCGCCGCGCGGGACAGTCCTTGCTTTTCTCTGAGCTCAGGGATATGAGCCCCACAGCCACCTGAAGCACAGGGGGCGCTACGCGGCTAGGACCGCGCCCCCGAAGTCCCATACCCTAGCCTCTGCACTGCGGGACGCCGGCACCCGACTCCGGCAGAGGCGTCTTCGGAAGAGCAGCGGGTGGGGGCATGGAATCCACCGCGCCAACGGGGCAGGCCCGGGCGGCGGCCACCAAGCTGTCAGAAGCGGTGGGAGCCGCGCTACAAGAGCCCCAGAGGCAGCGACGGCTCGTGCTGGTCATCGTGTGCGTTGCACTGTTACTGGACAACATGTTGTACATGGTCATCGTGCCCATTGTTCCCGACTATATCGCCCACATGCGAGGGGGCAGCGAGAGCCCTACCCTGGTCTCTGAGGTGTGGGAACCCACCCTGCCGCCGCCCACTCTGGCTAATGCCAGTGCCTACTTGGGCAACACCTCGGCGTCCCCGACGGCTGCTGGGTCTACCCGATCAATTCTGCGGCCTCGCTACCCTACAGAAAGTGAAGATGTGAAGATAGGGGTGTTGTTTGCTTCCAAGGCCATCCTGCAGCTTCTGGTGAACCCCTTGAGCGGGCCTTTCATTGATCGCATGAGCTACGACGTGCCACTGCTTATTGGCCTGGGCGTCATGTTCGCCTCTACAGTCATGTTTGCCTTCGCAGAGGACTATGCCACGCTCTTCGCGGCGCGCAGTCTACAAGGCCTGGGCTCAGCCTTCGCGGACACGTCTGGCATTGCCATGATCGCCGACAAGTATCCGGAGGAGCCTGAGCGCAGTCGTGCCCTGGGCGTGGCGCTGGCCTTCATCAGCTTTGGAAGTCTGGTGGCGCCACCCTTTGGGGGTATCCTCTACGAGTTCGCCGGCAAACGCGTGCCCTTTCTAGTGTTAGCTGCCGTGTCGCTCTTCGACGCGCTGCTGCTGCTGGCGGTGGCTAAGCCCTTCTCGGCGGCGGCTCGGGCGCGGGCCAACCTGCCTGTGGGCACCCCTATCCATCGCCTCATGCTGGACCCTTACATCGCTGTGGTAGCCGGCGCGCTCACGACCTGTAACATTCCCCTCGCGTTCCTCGAGCCCACCATCGCCACATGGATGAAGCACACAATGGCGGCATCCGAGTGGGAGATGGGCATGGCTTGGCTGCCGGCTTTTGTGCCGCACGTGTTAGGCGTCTATCTCACCGTGCGCCTAGCGGCGCGCTATCCACACCTGCAGTGGCTGTATGGCGCTCTCGGGCTAGCGGTGATTGGAGTGAGCTCGTGCATCATGCCTGCCTGCCGCTCCTTCGCGCCGCTAGTCGTCTCGCTCTGCGGCCTCTGCTTCGGCATCGCGTTAGTGGACACGGCGCTGCTACCCACGCTCGCCTTCCTGGTGGACGTGCGCCACGTATCAGTCTATGGCAGCGTCTATGCCATAGCTGACATCTCCTATTCTGTGGCCTATGCTCTCGGGCCCATAGTGGCAGGCCATATCGTTCACTCGCTTGGCTTTGAGCAGCTCAGTCTTGGCATGGGCCTGGCCAACCTGCTCTATGCACCGGTCCTATTGCTCTTGCGTAACGTGGGCCTCCTCACACGCTCGCGTTCTGAGCGCGATGTGCTGCTTGATGAACCTCCGCAGGGTCTGTACGACGCGGTGCGCCTGCGTGAGCGTTCGGTGCAGGGCACGGACGGCGGCGAACCTTGCAGCCCGCCTGGCCCTTTTGATGGGTGCGAGGATGACTACAGCTACTACACTCGCAGCTAGCAGACCCGCTTCTCCTCCAGGCCACCTGCTCTCCCCGTTTAGGTCAAGGTGGGCATTCTGCGAGAGCACTGGCCAACTATGGCTCGGGGCCCACCTCCTTCAGCGAGTACCCTAGTACCCTCTCCAGTCTTGAATTCCCTTGTTGGGATCCCTTCTCCATGACCCATCTCAATCTAACCCCCTTCCCATACACACTGTCTAATCCGTTGAGGGAATGGAGCAGGGAGGCATGAGAAGCTATTGGGCTCCTGGCAGAGGTGAAGAGGTGTGCGGGGTGATCTCCAATCACCGACCGAGTGCCCCAAAATAGTCATGCAACTGTTTGTCCTTCCTGCGGATCTTTCCAGTGCCAAACTTGATCTGCTGCACCCCGGTGCTTCCGGCCTGAATTAATAAACCATATCTGTCTGAGGAGGCCGTCTCTTTACTGATGGGTGGGTGGTGTCACACAAAACCTGAGCGGAGAGATGGCTGGTCTGGGTTTCACAGGTTCAATCCAGGCCTGAGGAGGAATGAGAGCCCATAGGCTCCTTTGCTGCCTAGAAAAAGAAAACAAGTTCAAATAGGGCTCTCCCTATGGATACCTACACACACACACACACACACACACACACACACACACACACACACCATAGTCCCCCTTTCCAAGCTCAGTGCAGCACCTGGAGGTTCCACCCGAGGGAGCCTGAGGATGTGCCTGGCCTTGGAGGACAGTTGGTACCAGAAGCTCTTGATGCCTGAACTGGCTTTTCCTACACACTGGGATTTCATCTCATCTTGTTAAGAAGGGAGCAGGAGGGGGCTGTTTTCTGCAGAGAAGGGGGAGGCAGTCCTCAGCTTTGAGGGTTCCAGCCTGGGGGCAGTGTTCCTTAAGGAGCTACGCTCTATTATCTGAGGAAGGGGAGACCAGTCGCCTGTGGGTCTGACTTTTCTCAGTCATGCCAGTTTGAATGGAGAAGGGAAGGAATGTGGATGTGAGAGCTGGTGCCAATCCCTAGCCCTCCCTGTCCTGAATAAAAGTAGCCATTCAGGGATATCAGGGAAGTTTCCCATCCTTCATTTCCCATGGTGGAGGCCCAGGCTGTAGGCAGTACACCCATTCCTGGATCCTGCTGTCTGTCCGTGGAGCCCTCAGATTTCAGAGTGGAGAAGCAGTTGGGTTGGGGTAAGCTGTATGTGTGTACTGGTGTGTGTGTGTGTGTGTGTGTGTGTGTGTGTGTGTGTGTGTGTCTGTCTGTCTGTCTGTCTGTCTGTCTGTCTGTCTTGTCTGTGGGTCTGCTTGTGATATATATATGAACAAGGGGGGTACTTTGCCTGGGAGAAGTGTCTGTGGGCCTTTGGTTGAGTCCCTAAACAATCCCTGCCTGCCATCAGAGTGGACCAAGTCTATGTTCCCTTGTCTCCTCCTCCCTCCCCAAAGAGCCTGCAGGAATGCCATGGTAAAAGAAAGGAAAGGAGGTCCCCGAATGGCCAACACAGTCATTAATTATAATATTTAAAGGGCTGCAGCAGGGTCCCAGTCTGGTCTAGCTTGTTAGGAGGGGCAAATTTTCTTCTGACCCAAACACTCTGCAGGGTTCTCCATAAGCAGCTACACAGGAGACCATGGGGATGGGGGATACAAATGGGCACTGTCGAAGGCTCCGGGGGAGCGATGGGCATTAGTAGGACAATGTTCTGTGCCCCTTTCCAGGGCCTAACTGCGATGCCAGCTCACGAACTCATCCGGGAAGCTGTCCGAGACAGGTTTTGAGGACAGAAGAAGGGAATCGCAGGGCGGGGCGTGGGGTGGGGGAAGCAGAGGACAGTGAGGAGGAAGAGGGAGGGAGGGACGGGGGAGGGAAAAAAAGAGAAGGAGAGGGAGGAGGAAGGGGAGGGAGTTGAGAGAGGTGGGGCTGGTTTGATTGCTGTCAGTAGGGCGGCTGCTGGGACCCGGCAACGTCGTCGTCGGAGGCTCTACTACGGACCTAGGCAGCGGCCCCAATCTCTGACGCTGCTGCCACCCCCTCCCTGGTCCTTCTGGCTCACACAGCCGCCTACAGCCCTGCTTGGTGTGGAGCAGCGCCGGTTCGGCGCAGAACAGCCCAGGAGAGCAGGTGAGGAGGGCTGGGCATCCGTGCGCTGGCTGCTGGCGCGAAGAGCTGAGCCACGGAGCGCCTCAGATGCAGGCACTGTCCCTCCGGAGGAGCTGTCCACGGAGGGACAGCTCCCAGGAGACTCTCGGAGTCCTCAGCGTCCCAGGCACCAGTGGTCGTCGGGGTACATTCAGGAGACTGCGGGATTCTGCTTCCCGGATGCCTGGGCTGGGAGGGCTTGATAATCAGGGCTGAGGACTCCCTTCATCTTTACCCGCCCACCTATGTTATTTTTACTTCACCTACCATCTACCAAGCCCAAGGTCTGTGGTTTTGGTGTCCAATACCAGGGGCTGTTGCTGTCATCCCTGGGCCCCAGTTTTCTCCAACCATCCTTGGGAAGGTAGGGAGTGCCAGAGGGCCAGGTGATACTTCTGCAAGAGTGGAAGCACAGAGAGCCTGGGCAGCCAGATCAGACTGGTGGTGGCCTTCATGGCAGAGCAGAGACCTCTCCCAGTAGCCCCCCACATGCCAAGCCAGCAGAAGCAGAAATGGGACGGTACCAAACCAGGGGAAGATAAACACATACAAACTCTTTAAGCCTGGGCAAAGGAGGTAAGGAGGAAGGAGCCGGGGCTTGGGGAAGACAAGGGGACACCCATCAGCATGGCAGCTGGCAGGGGTCCATTCTCCTCTCCAAGATAAGAAGTCCTCTGAAGGCTGGCCAGTGTTTTCCCCTTCCCACTCCTTAGATGGCACAAGAGGAAGCATTGGCTGAATAATCTGTAGAGCCTTTATCAACTTGACCTTGGCTTGGTTGACCCCCTCAAAGTAATCAACAGAACATCCACATCTTCATCGGCAATTTCTGGGCACGGTTGGGCTCAAGGACTATTGTATTGGGAGTGCCTGTGCAAACCTCCAAAGCCTTTACGTTCTCTGTTCAGTGGGGCCAGGCATTCCCAGACTTTTCTATCCCTGAGTCTGGTTCTTCCACCTTTCTGATTGGCCTCTCCCCAGGATGAGCTGAGCCTTCTGCCAGCACCTGGCTGTGCTTGGCTCTGAGAGAGGCTGCTGCTGCTGCTGCTGCTGCTGCTGCTGCTGCTGCTCCAACAAGCTAAACAGCAGTGTTAGCCTCTTGGGGGGAAATAAAGAGTAGGTTGGTAGAAATCTTGACTGTGCGTCTGTGCAGGTTTTGGTTTAGTGGGGTGGAGGATGTACCCCACAGCCCTAAAAGATTGGCCCCTGTCATTCTCAGCCTAGTTTATTTCTACTGCACCTTCCAAATCAATGTGCCTTTCCCAGGTCAGAGACCCTAAGAGGTCTTGACTACCTATCTTTCAGTACCGTGTCCTTCCATATTCCCATGGTACCAGAGACTACCCAAGTCACCACTCTGCTAGCAGACCCCAGAGTCCTCAAGCAGCCCAGAATGTCACACAGAATTCAGCGCCTTAGAAGACTGGAGGGCACTCAAGCATGCACACACACACATTCAAACACACACAGGTGAGGAGGGAGCTTTCTGAACTCACATCCTCTCTACTCCATACCTGACCCAGGTCAGGCATCCTAGAGGAAAATCTGAACACAGTTGGTATAGTTTTGCCCTTGAGGAGCTACGGTTTTGGGTAAAAATTGAGACCAGCACAGTGTGTATCAGGTGAGTTCCAGGCAAACCAAAGCTAGTGCTCTGATCCTGCTAGGTTGGGAGTGAGCAAGCCCAGCCCAGGTCCTCCCAGTGCTACTTGAGGTGGTCAGCTAGCCTTGAGTCACAGCAGCTTCAAGAAGCAGGTTCCAGCTGGTGGCTCAAGGCAGGACTCATCTCCCCTCTGCCCCCTGCCTCTGGATTCAGAGAAGTCACTGTGGTCAGGGGCACAGGACAGAGGTCTGAGATAGCAGTCAGAGCAGCACTGAGTTCCCTACACACGAGTGTCAGGCTCTGGCCTCTTTCTAGTATGGAGGTAAGGCTATGGGAGGTGAGGGATTCATTCTGGCCTAAGTGGCTTTCTGTGATACCACTTCTTCTCTGTTCCAAGGTCCATAGTTCTGCTACTCTGGAGCAAGAATCATCAAGATGCCCATCCTGGAAAAGGTCCCCCAAAAGATGGCTGCCAAACCTTCTAGCAGTGAGGAGGAGCTGGTAAGTAACTTTCTGATCCATGTGTCTTATCCCCGATCTCTCCTCTCACACACTCTTATTCCCGGAACAGTCCTGGGTGGCACTGGCCCCTCGATTGTCCCCCAGCTCTGTATTCTCTTGGTCCAACAAGCTAAATAGCAGCTTTAGCCTCTTGGGGGAAATAAAGAGTAGGTTGGTAGAAATCTTGACTGTGCATCTATGCAGGTTTTGGGTTAGTGGGGCGGAGGATGTACCCCCACAGCTCTAAAAGATTGGCCCGTGTCATTCTTAGCCTAGGCAAAAGGCCAGACTGCAGCCCCATCCTGTTCTTCAGAGGAGTCTGATTGGGCCTGAAGGGCTAGGAGCCCCATTACTGGAGTTTTAAGGCAAAAGCCCCAGCTCTGGTTCTAGTAGTTCCAAAAGCCTAGACTGAGTCATCTGTCCTCAATATATCAATTAAGCTGGCACTATGGTAAAAAGGCAGAGGATAGAGACTTAATCAATTGACACATTGGGAAGATGAAAAGGTAAAGAAGTCCAGGGATTCTAAATCTATCTTCAAGGCCTGGCCATAAACTGGAGTTTTTAGAGGAAGAATTGGCATAGGAGCAGAAACACATACAATTAAACAGTCATGATCCAGACTTAAGATGGGGTCTGGTTGGTCATTATGTCAGCTATGATTCCGCAAAATAGTCAGAAGAAGTTTCTTCTATGACCATTCAGGGGAAGCAGTTTGGTTTTCAGTGTTTTCCTGGTCCAGAAGGAAGCTTCCTTATTATGAATAATTACCCTGATTTGAAGGATTGTCTGTTCTGTAAGGCTTCAGATGGTGCTGTTTGTGGAAGGGCAAGGTATTTAGAACAATGGCTGGAGAGGTTTAGGTACCTCTGGAGGGTCTGGGGCATTGGAAAATCTGTGAGAGATGGTTAAGTTTCTCTTTGTTTTATTTTGTTTTTTTTTTTTCTGGGGGGGAGGGTAGGATTTCTCTGGGTAGCTTTGGCTGTCCTGGAACTTGCTCTGTAGACCAGGCTGGCCTTGCACTCAGAGATCCACCTGCCTCTGCCTCCCAAGTGCTGAGATTAAAGGTGTGCACTGCCACCACCCAGCTACGTTAAATTCCTCTTATCTTTGTCCTTTCAGCCATGTAGAGGGGTGAGTTAGGTTAGGTAATGCTGCTGTTGTCTCTTCGTTGTTTTTTGTTTGTTTGTTTGTTGTTGTTGTTTTTAAAGACAGATACTCCTTGAGTGGTTATCATGCCTACATGCAGAATCAGGCAGGAGTCTGACCCAAAGTGGAGGACATTCAAAATGAAAGCAGAGGTGCCAGGCTTTCGTCCCATTCTTCATTCCTTTGTGGGCCACATGAGGAGTCAAGGCTTTGGGGGCAAAAGCGGCTTTTACATGCCAGCCATAGCTTCAGGCTGCTGGGGAACGCAGATGACCATACCTCTTAATCTGAAGTCCAAGGGGGAGGCCCTGGCACCAGTCAGGCACCATCTCCCTCACCTTTTCCCAACCTCACTGTACCCCAAGTTTTACTTCAGATGGCTTCGAGTCCAATGTACTTGCCTAGGCAAGGCTGAATCCCCTTCCCAAGCCCTGGCACATCCCAGCTCCAACTGCTGCCACTAGTTCAGCCCAGGAGCATTAGGCATCATCTTTTCCACTGCTTTGAAACAACACTACCTTCCCTGGGCAGCCTCCCTGAGAAGGCACCCTCCCTCCTGCTACATCTAACCTTCCAGAGATAGAGCAGTGCATCTCAGTTCAAGTTCCTGCATGCGCTGGTCCCTCTACCACACCCTTCTCGCCCCTCCGCCTGGCCCTATCAGAACTTTCCGTCTTCTGTCCTTGAACTTGCTCCTTACATTGCCCAAAGTTCCATAGTGGACCCATGCTTCTGCTGCTACAGCCCGTGGCATGTCCCTCTTCTTCCCCTGTATTGGGATGTAGCTTCCTGGAGGGCAGGCTCTGTCTCTCCACTGTCTCTAAGACCAGTCCAGAGCCTGGTTCATAGGAGCCACCCAGGAAACATGCAGACTCCAGGATTCCGAGTCTTCACAAGGCCAGAGGTCCACAACAGTCAGGGGAGGAACCATGCCTGGAGCTGAAATGCCTAAACTGAGATTTGTTCATCTTACCCACCACTGTTTCCCTTCCACCCAGGCTGGACCACAGCACACTCTGGTCAAAGCTGCCACCACTCTTGACCAGACCACCGCTTGCTCTGTGCTTTCTGGAGATATTTGCCTGCCCCATCCACACAGATCCCCATAAATATAAGAGGAGGAACAAGAGTGGCTGGGGGGGGGGTCAACCTGGCTTGCTTAAAGCCGGCTAAACAACCTGGGGCATTGGCCAGGCCCACTCTTGCATTTGTCACGTTCCCCAGGACAGCAGCACCAGAAGCTGGTGCTGACACTCCACCTCCAGCCAGAGTAGTGAGCTGCAGAGACAGGATCAGACAGGTGGGACTTACTCATCCATCAGTGCTTCTTCTGCCAACACCCAGGGCTGCCTCAGGAGAAGACAGGTGCTTTCAGCAGCCCACCAGGGTAGGTGAGCCCTCAACTACCCTACAGAAACTTGACTCACCACCTCACAGACAAGAATCCCCGAAGAAGGGCACCCTGCTGTGTGTGCCAACAGTTTAAGCAACAGCAGGCATTAAAGATCTGCTTCTCTGTTATCAAGGGTTGAGAGAGGGAAACAGGGGGGAAGAGCAGAAAGGTTGTGAGAAGAGGAAAATCCCAGAGAAAGGAGGAGGAGTGAACTGGGGGTGTAGCTCAACAGGACTGCCAGCCTAATGTGTGCAAGGCCCTGAGAGAGGGGAGGGGAGAGATGCGGAGGGGAGAGAGGAGGGCAAAGGATGGTGGTGGGGCAGGGGAGTCGGGAGGCGACGGGAGGAGGGAGAGGAGGGGAGAAAACACATTGACTATGTGACCTAGGATTAGTCTCTCCACACTGTGGATTAGTTTCCTCATGTGTACTGACAAAACCCCCCACCCTGGCTATGTGACACATGAAGACATAAGCACACAGACCCTTAGCCCACCATGCCCGTGTGGGAGGAGTCCAGGGGGGTTCCTTTCTGACTCTCACCTCACCCGGAGTCCAGAGACCACAGGCTTCTTCTCATAATTCCCTTTGGAGGGATAAGGCCAGTTAACCAAACCTGACATACGTCTACGGGAACCAATTATTTTTCTCTTTCGTTCCCTTGGGGTCCAGGAGGCAGGAAGATTTGTTGTTTGTGTCCTATGGGTGAAATGACTCGAGGAGAGATCTGGGCAGGAAAGACCTCCACTGTTCCTTATGTGGCTCCAGTTCCCACATGGAACCAGTCCTCTGCCTGGGTTTCATACCTGGAAGTGTGAAACAAGAAGCACAGGGCAGAGCTAGCCCCTACCCCCAGGAAGCCATGTCTCCACGCAGAGCTGTCTTAATCCACGGGGCTCTCTCTAAGAGAGCACACACACCCTGGAGCACCAGCTGGGAAGAGCTCCCCCATGAAGAGTGACCAGCAGTCAGCAATCTCGCCAATGATCTTTCATCCCAGACCCATCCTTTACGGGCTGTAAGCACGCTCACATCTGTCATCCCTTCCGTCTTGTGAGAGGATCATTTTTCATATGAAGAGCTGGGCCCTTGCAGAGGGAGAGACTTTCCCAAGGACGTACAACTGACCAAGCAAGGTCAGGGTGTGAACCTGGGCCTGTCATCTGCCTTCTGTGCCTTCCTGAGACCCAGGGACAGTACAGGGGCAGGGACAGCAAACAGGAGGACCTTTGATTTACAAGTCTGCTGAACTAAGCCCGGTAAACAGGTTCCAGAATGGGGAATGTGGATGGGACAGAATGGGACATGTCCTGGCGTCAACTCAAGGATAGGTATGGGCCATATTAAGGAAGGGGAGTGAGTGCCATGAACCCTCTTTTCCAGGACCTACCCAAATTGCCAGTGCCCCCACTGCAGCAGACACTGGCCACTTACCTGCAGTGCATGCAGCACCTGGTACCTGAGGAGCAGTTCAGGAAAAGCCAGGCCATCGTGAAGCAGTTTGGGGCCCCTGGTGGCCTGGGTGAGACCCTGCAGAAAAAGCTCTTGGAGAGGCAGGAGAAGACAGCCAACTGGGTAAGGGTTGCCGGACAGAAGCTGACAAGAGATCCCTGTGGGGGACGGAGGGAGAGGAGAGGATGTGGGTGAGGCCGATAGGTGGGTGGGATTGGGGGGAGATTGGGATTGGACCATAGAGGGGAACAGACCGGTAGCATAGGTTGGGTAGCATAACAAAGGAGAGGGGCAGGCAGGATGGAAGATAACGGGAAAGAGAGGGAGGGACGCAGAATGTGAAAGGTGAAGGAAGACAGAGAGGTGAGAGACTGGGAGAGATGGGGCCCAGAGCTAGGGACAGGGACGTGGAAGGATGGGGATAGAGATGAGCTCAAAAGGCAGAGTGCAGTGACAGGCAGGACTGAGGCGTAACAAGGACCTACCGGTAGTGCAGGGATGTATCATTGAAGATGGGGACAGAGGAGGAATAAAGGGAACAATATGGGGTGGAGATGAAGGGCAGGCTTGGAAGACTGGGTAGTTGCAGGTTCAGCACATAGCTGGAGCTTAGTGCATTTGTGGAATGACTGAAGGATCCACAGGGCGGGGGCGGTGCTGACCCAGGGTAGTCGCAATGGGACTGATGACTTCTGCTAGCACAGCTCCTGATCAGGAGGGGTGTGTAGGGGGTCAGATGTAACGTGCCCCTCCCCTGTGCTCCCTGGCAGGTATCTGAATACTGGCTGAATGACATGTATCTCAATAACCGCCTGGCCTTGCCAGTCAACTCTAGCCCAGCTGTGATCTTTGCTCGGCAGCATTTCCAAGACACCAATGACCAGCTAAGGTAAGGCCACGGTGCCACTGGGTGTGCAGCAGAGGAACCCACCCGAGATGTGGGGCCTGACCTCATGCCAGAAAGCAGAGGCCAGAGCTTGTGCATTGGCTGAGCTTTCGGGGGCTCGGGACATTAACTCCCAGCACCATCAGGCCAGGAGGGAGGTTAGACATGGTAGTGCTCAGTAATAAACACACAGTCTTGCCCCAAACACATTCTTTTTTTTTTTTTTTTTTTTTGATGGCACTAATGGGGGCCATGGACCCCAGGGACCCACACAGTGGTTTTGACCCGGCTGGATCTGTGAGCTGTCATTTAAAAGTAGTCCCGGCTGGGACATGCTGCTCCAGGTGTCTGAGAGTTTCCTGTGCCCCCTGGAGCCCTGCTCCAAACAGACTTCTGGAGGAGGGACGTCCCTCCCCGCCAGCACAGCTGCCATCTGCTGCAATTTCAGAGCTCAGTGAGCCGCTGGAAGGGCCTCTAGGTGCACTGAGGATGGTGGCAGTGGCGGCGAGGGGCAGGGGAGAAGGGCCCCCCTTTTGGAGTCTGTCAGAATTTCATCCTCTTACTATCCCAATAGGGTGAACAGAGGCACAGCCCAGGCCTGGCTCCCACTTGCCCCCCTCTCCCCTAGAAGGAAGAACGAGGATGGATGGATTCTGAAGACAATTCTCCAAATTGCATCTGAGGGACATTTCCCCCGTATGCAATTAAGTCAGGTCTCGTCATCCATGGCCAGTTAAGAGAGCACTGTCCCCTGGCACCGTCCCCGAGGCTTTCCTCCCAGGACTCACTTTCCTTTTCATTAGCCACTAAAAGGATCCAAATTGCAGGCTTGCCCCAGGAGACAGCATTTCCCAGAAGATCCAGCCAAGGGGCTGGCCTTGCCCAGGGGTACCCCACCCCTCAGCTTCCCTCTCCTGCCACTCACTCTACCACTCCTTCAGACACCTCTTCCTCCTCAAGGTGATTCTGGCTTCCTCTCCCCACCCCCAGAGCTAAGCCATTCTCAGCCCTCACCCAAGGGCCATTTGTAATCCGAGGCTGGGGTGGAATGACAGCCTGGGGGAGGGGCAGCACGCCCCACACCCCGTGAGTGCACACGGGGGCCTGTGTAAGGCAGGCAATAGATGGGCGAGTCTGAAGCAGAGGGAGAGGCGGGGAGCGCGCTGGCGCTGGCTGGGAAAGGAAGGGGGGGGGGAGGAAGTTCGGAAGGAAAAAGGAAAAGTGAGAGAGTTGGGGGGAGGGAGAGCTGGCTCACAAGACTCCTAAGACTCCTCCTGTCTCTCCATGTCCCTGCAGGTTCGCAGCCAGCCTCATCTCTGGCGTGCTCAGCTACAAGGCTCTGGTGGACAGGTAGGCCTGGCGCCCAGCCTGGGACGGGGTAGGGCCCTGCTTGGCCGTCTCCTCCCACGTCTGTCTCCCTGCTGAGGCGTTACAGGGTGCTAGGGAGAGCACACCAGCCGCGTGGTGTCCCTTGCCCACTGCCCAGCATCAGGACGGCCTTCAGGCAGGCTCTCCTGGCTATTAAGCATTCCTTTCTCTGACCTTTGAAAGTGCCCCTCCCTCCCAGCCTCCGCTTTCCTCCCGTGGTGTGAACTAGACAGTTTGGGTCTGGAGATCCCGGGAAGGCGGTGTTAGGGAGGGGTGCTGAAACGGTGCCAGCAGGATGACAGTCTCCCCATTGGGAGCCTCGGTGTCCACATGCCCACCCCAGCTTAGCGAACATAGGCTCCTCCTACGGGGGTGGGGGCTGAACATAGGCTCCTCCTACAGGGGGTGGGGGCTGAACATAGGCTCCTCCTACAGGGGGTGGGGGCTGCTCCGGCAGTGAGTTCTCCGTTCTAGGAGGAAGGTCCCCCTCCCAGTCAACCCCAGGGCACTAGGGACACTGGGGAGAGCAAAGAGCCACAGGTGCTGGAAAGAAGGAGGGGTCGACAGCAATGTCCCAGGCATAGATGAGGAAGTGAAGCTCGGAGAAGTTTAGTAACTTATCCATGGCCACACAGCTGAGACACGGAAGGGCAAGGAGTGCACAGGGTAGCCTTCCCTCTCTGGTCTGTGTGGATCCAGGTCAGTGTTTACCCAACCTTGGGACAGAAGCTAAGACATACATTCTCTCTGGGGAAGAGGGGAAGAGGGGCGAGGCTCCGGCCCTGGGGTCAGCCCGATTGAGTCTGCATTGTTTAAGACGGTGGTGGGAGCGTTGGCTTGGAGCCAGTCTGATAGCTCTTTTTCCACACTGGGCTGCCAGGCCTGTGGGCTGCCCTTTCTTACCAGGCTTCCAGGGCTCCTTCTGGAACTCGCTCCTCCATTCACGTACCATCTCTGTCTTCAGAGAGCTTGTGCCTTTCAGCACCCTTGCTTGCAGAGTAGAGGAGGAACGATTCCGAGCCCGGCAGCAGAGTGCAGGGACCGTGGAGCCAGGCATTACCAGCAGGCTTGACCCCCGACTCTCACATGAGTATGCAGATACATGTGTATCTGTGAGCACAGTTCATGCACACACACAGACACCTATTTCCATACAAGCCCACACAAAGTTTCCTGTGCCCTGTACTTGCAAATATCACAAGGTTGCAACATTTGAAAGAGTGCCTGGCTAGGACGCTCCAGTAACCATTCACTTTCCAGTGTGTTGATGTGGGAAGAGAACAAGAAATTAGGCCTCTTGCCTTCTCCCAAAAGGTTCACAGGTGGATACAAAATAAAACCCCATTCCTTCCCCGAACCCCAGGCATCCCCACTGGGGCATCTCCTGGTCACTACAAAGGGGTCCAGTGAGCTTTGTATGTTTCTTCCATGTGCACTCATCCCTCAGCCATCCTGCCTTCTCAGAACAGGCAGTAGTACAACCTGGACGGGCAGATCCACAAGTCTCTTGGGGTCACTCTTTCTTCCTCCATGACATCCACGCTGCTTAGAAGTGGCTACCACCTACCCCAGCTGGTTCCCAAACATCTTCCTTCCTAGCTGGCCCACATTATTTTCACACCTTGCCTGCAGCCTTCTTCCTGGTGCTTTCTGGGACAGACTTTGATCCTCTCCCTACAGAAGCTAGGCCATTAAAAAACAAAACAGGATAGGACATGCTGGGAATATAGTTCAGTTGTAGAGCACTTGCCTTACATGGGAGAGGCCCTGGGTTTAGGCCTTAGTACTAACAAAAACCAAACCAAACCACACACACACACACACACACACACACACACACACACACACACACACTCCAGAGCTGGGAATGCTGTGTTTCTGTGATGGTGTGTATGCTTAGCATGGGCGAGGCCCTAAGTTCAACCTTTAGCTCCAAAAGAAAAAAGCCAGTGTAATTCAAATCATGCTCCTGCATGTCAAAGCTCCAGGGGCTTTTTAATGCACCAAGCATAGGGTGCCAACTTCTACCCTGCCACAGCAGCCCAGAGGCTGTCCCTGCCCGTTTTTGTAGCCTTTTCTGTGCACTTCACTCAGTTGTGACCCTGCTGGCTTACTTTCTGCCTTCCACTGGTCCACTGGTAAGTCCCAAACTATCTCTGGAGAAGGGTCTCTATTTTCAAATTTTGTAGTGACTTCTACAAAAAAGTAGTCACTAGACCAAGTTTATGAAATACAGGACAGCATGTTTTAGTATGGAATTCAGTTATCAAAAGATCTCACCATTGCTAAGGTGCTTTTGGATCCTGTCACTCATCTCACCACAGGTTGTCATGAAATTGCCATGCAATAGCTTCATTTTGCGGGGCAGCGCTGTGGGCACTCCACCTAGCCTACCTGCCTGGAAGCTTTTTCCCCTTTGGGCTCAGCTCAGTCAAGCAGGTCTTCATAAGACTTCCCCTTAGCCCTGGACTCCTGCCCCTGCCCGCCACTCAATATGCCTGAAATTCTCCTGATTGCCGATTTGCGACGTGCACCCCAGCAACACATCCCAGGACCCGTACTCTGAAAAGAAAGCTGCCTGAACACATTTGAACAGCATGTATAAAGGAGAGAGAAACAAACAGACAGAGAGAGACAGAGACAGAGAGACAGAGATGAGTGGAGGGGGAGCTCAGGAAAGTAGGAGGAAGCTATAAACGCTTAAAGCGCCCCCCCCCTGAAATATACTTCTTCCACCAAGTCTGTACCTCCTAAGGGTTCTATAATCTCCCCCAAATGGTGACATCAAATGGAGGTCAAATGTTCAAATACATGAACCTACGGTGGAGCATTTCTCATTCAACCCACAGAAGACATATATGGTGACTTAGTGGATGGATGGATGGATCTTTAATAGACAGATTTATAAATGCATGTTGATGGATGGATGGATAGTGAATTGATAGACAGATGAATGGATGGGTTAATGCAGTGGTTCTAAATCTTTCTAATGTTGCAACCCTTTAATGTAGTTCCTTATGTTGTGTTCACCCCCAACCATAAAATTATTTTCATTACTACTTCATAACTGTAATTTTGCTATTGTTATGAATCATAATGTAAATATCTGTGTTTTCAGATGGTCTTAGATGACCCCTATAAAAGGGTTGTTTGACTACCCAAATGGATTGTGACCTACATGTTGAGAACTACTGAGTTAGTGCGTGATAGTGGTATATGAATAAATGAATGTATTGATAGTAGCTGGATGGATGACTAGATAGTGCATGGATAGACATATGATGGATTAGATGATAGGTGGATGGATGTACCAGGTTTTTTTCTTTTTGGTCACCAACCAGTTCCAAAATCATGACATGGAGACTTATTGTTTGTTTGTTTGGTTGGTTTGGTTTTTCAAGACAGGATTCCTCTGTGTAGTTTTGGTGCCTGTCCTGGATCTTGCTCTATAATCTATGCTGGTCTCGAACTCACAGAGATCCACCTGGCTCTGCGTCCCGAGTGCTGGAATTAAAGGCATGCACCACTGCCGTCCAGCTTATTACTAGTTTTGAATGCTTGTTCTATCTTAGGCTCATTTCTAGTTATCTCTTTTAACTTAAATGAACCTGCTTCTCTTTATCTCCATTTTGCCTCAGGGCTTTTTATTTTTCTTTCCTTCTGTATAGCTTACTTTTACTGCTTCTCATATCTGCTGACTGGAGACTGCTTGACTCCTGATCCCAAGCGTCTCCCTCCTTCTCTCCTCCTCCTTCTCTCATTCTTTCCTCAAGCCTGGGTTTCTTCTCCTATTTATTCTTTCTGCCTGGCAATCCTGCCTATCTCTCTCCTCCTAACTATTGGCCATTCAGCCCTTTTTTAGACCAATCAGGTGCCTTAGGCAGGCAAGGTGAAACAAATGCAACACATCATTACATAATTTTAAAAAATGCAGTGTAAACAAAAGTAGCACACCTTTACACAGTTAAAGTAATATTCTGCAGCATAAACAAATGTAACACATCTTTGCCTAGTTAAAATAATATTCCACAACAGATAGGTGTATGGATGGATGGATGACAGTTGTGGTTGGATGGTGGATGTATATATGGATAGACAGATGCATGGTGGATGTGTGGGTGGTTGAATGGCAGATGGATAGATGCATGATATCTGGGTGGATGGATGGATGGATGGATGGATCGATAGATGGATGGGAGGATACATGGTTGTTGTTGTACTTTGTTTTTTATTCTTTTTGGGAGACCTGCCACCCAGCTCCCAAATTAGTCGCACACAATGGCTTACTCTTAGCTATAAATGTCTGGCCTTAGCTTGGCTCATTGCTAGCCAGCTTTACTTAACTTAAAATTATCCCATCTAGCTTTTGCCTCTGGGCTTTTACCTTTCTCTATTCTTGTATACTTTTCTTTCTTACTCAGTTGCTGGTTGTGTAGCTGGGTGGCTGGTCCCTGATGTCCTCCTCCTTCTCTCTCATTCCTTGCTCTCTTCTCCCAGATTTCTCCCTCTCTATATTCTCTCTGCCTGCTAGCCCTGCGTATCCTTTCTCTTGCTTTGCTTTTTACTAGACCATCAGGTGTTTTAGATAGACACAGTAACACAGCTTCACAGAGTTAAACAAATGCAACATAAACAAAAGTCACACACCTTAAAATGATATTCTACAACATTTCCTCCTTTTTGTCTAAATAAAAATAAATGTTTTAACTTTAACATAGCAAACTATATACAAAAAAAAATTATCAAGTAGGAATTGCATTTACAATATTCTGTCCATTTTTAGTTAGCATATTCAAAGAAAATAATGCATTATCTATCCTATCTTAGTGAATCCAAAGTTTTACACCTAACTTAGTTTCTATCATAACTAAGAAAAATGGTAACTATAACTATCTAGTCTTCAAATCCATCAAAGACCCAGAAAGGTGTAATATTATCTAACAACAGAGACATTTAGCTGCCCAGACAGTCACCCAAAATTCCTCTGCAATGTTGGGGTATCCATCTTCAGCCTACAGGCCCAGAGTATCAGGCAGACTTTTCAATGAAGCAGGAAATTTGAAAGACTATCCCACCTATATTGGCAAAGTTTGTCAGTCACTTTCCTCTGTGTCCTGAAGAATGTCTGGAAGTTTCTCCTGTGAAGCAGGAACCCTGAAGCACCATCCTGCCTAGTTTGGGCAAAGTTCAGAAGTCATGTTCCCGTGGGTCCTGCATGTCCAGTTTATACAACACACTGTCTAACAGTCCAGGCAAGAGCAGCTTCTTGCCCAAATGGCTAGCCTTGCCACATTGAAAACAAACTCCATAAGGAGTATTTTTGATGCCCATCATCTCTGAAGTAAATTGGTACTGCTAGGAGCAGATCTGTCTCATTGTCATGAAAAGCCCTAAGTTAACAAAACATTTTAAATTCCATAGTAGGTCTTTGAAAGGCTTGAAGACCATCTATCTATCTAAAATATATCTCTATATGATCTGGAAAGCATACCTAACATATTTACAATTTTGATTGCTATAAATGACTAACCACTAATCTATGTTCCTGATTATCCTATACAGATTATAATAACAGCTTTTAAAAACTAGAACAAATGAACTTCATAGGCACAAAACCTCAAAAAAATAAAAATATACATACAATATGTTGTAATAAAAATAACCTTAAATTTTTATCAATATACAAAAATCATTTAAGCAAGATAGAAACATATATACAGTGTAAACAAAATAACTTTAAATGTGTATCAATATACCAAAACCCATGCCAATGAAAAGTATCTGAAATTACTAGTTGTCTTTTTGTCCTATATTTCTATATTCCCCTAAATTACAACAAACATCCATAACGCACCAAATAACCAAAAACCACCCACACCCCCCAACTCTTGGGAATATGGGCATTGTTTTCTCTAAACAAGATTTAGGGGGTCTTCCCTGATGACACCTCATTCATTTTATTCCTAAAGAAATCCACAACTTCTTGTCTCCTGTGGGAACAAAACTTCAAAGCATTTTTTATTTCCATTTGACAAATATATTTTTGACTTGATTTTTAAAGCTAAGATAGCCCTAAAGTATCTAGATTGATTCAACTTTGCAGTCCTGTTCACAAACCCATGTCTGCCAGCATCTGTTTCTTGCCCATCAGTCATCAAAAAATTCAAAATCAACACAATACTACACAGGATTCAGATTCCCTGTGTATTTTCCATCTTATGTGGCTTTTTTCTTTTATATTATTTTACTTCTTTCTTTAAAGACTTTATTTTTAAACTATTTCTTTCTTTCTATGACTGTCTATACCCTTTTCTTTCTGTCTTAAGCCTACACACATTGTTAAACACACTGTAACCTATTCAGAAGTTTTTTACATCTGGACCTCTTTTATCGCATATCTCTAGTCTTTTTTGACTACACAAACTTTAAACTGCAAAGCTGCACAGGCTGGGACCTCTGGCTGTGGCTCTGGCAGCTGGCTCTGCCCACTTCTCGGATCATGAAAGCCATCCTAAACCTTGTGGCCTGATTGGAGTTTTGTCTGACCAGGAACTGCATTCAACCTTTCTAGAGCTCTAGAATGCCAATGCTTGCACTGTGGCAGGCATTTTTACTTAGTTTTTTGTTCCTATGTAATGTACTGGCTGCTCAAGGGTGTGACAGCAGGAAGAAACTCTTAAAGGAGCTGTATCCTCTTTTTTCCCCTCAGCTTTCTTAAGCCCTACATGGAAATAAGGCCCCATGTTGGGTGCCAAAATGTTGTTTGTTTTTTACTCTTATATGGGGGCCTGTCACCCAACTCCCAAATAAGTCACACACAAAGGCTTATTCTTAATTATAAATGTGCAGCCTTAGCTTGGCTCATTGCTAGCCAGCTTTATTTAACTTAAAATTGTCCCATCTAGCTTTTGCCTCTGGCTTTTACCTTTCTCTATTCTTGTATACTTTTCTTTCTTACTCAGTTGCTGGTTGTGTAACTGGGTGGCTGGCCCCTGATGTCCTCCTCCTTCTCTCTTGTTCCTTGCTCTCTTCTCCCAGATTTCTCCCTCTCTATATTCTCTCTGCCTGCCAGCCCCACCTATCCTTTCTCCTGCTTTGCTACTGGCTGTTCAGATCTTTATTAGACTATCAGGTGTTTTAGACAGGCAAAGTAACACAGCGTCACAGAGTTAAACAAATGCAACATAAACAAAAGTAACACACCTTAAAATAATATCCTAAAACACATGGAGATAGTGAATGGGTGATAGATAAATGGATGAGTATTTGGAGAAATGGATAAATTGATGAATTGATAGATTTGGTGGATAAAATGGGTGAATGGGTAGAAGGATGACTTAGCATGCATAATGATGGATTGGTGGATGAATGGATAAAAGGATGGATGGATGGGTGGATGGATGCATGGAATAGACATATCATTTAGAAACCACATGACAAAAAGAACTTCCTACTTTGAACTTTGAGAAGGTTTCCAGAAGAGATAATATAGAATTGGCTCTTGAAGGAGGAGTTTTCTAAAAAGACAATAAGTACCAGGGTAGAGGTAAAGGTGTGCCAAGAAAAGATTGATGTAATCAAAGGTACAGGGGATTTAAAAGGCAAAAATTACACATGCATTGCCTGAGACTGTGGTGAGGATGGAGTTGTAGAGGTTTGGGGAAACTGTGAGGTGCTCCATGAGTCACAGAAATGGAACATTCCATTACTTCACAAAATGAAGATGAGCTCTGCCATAGTGCAGTTGTAAGTTTGGTATAGCTTTAGCCTAACCACAAGAAAGTATAGGGTAGCAGCCCAGCGGTAGAGTATTTGTTTAGCATGCCCTCAGTTTGATGCAAAATCCTTCAAAAAGGAAAAATAAGGTTACCATAGAAGCCACCTCAGTGCCTCTCTCCTCCTCCATCCTCTCACCTGCCTGCCTGCCTCTCTATGCTCTCCCCTTCCAGCCACTCCCTCCCCACGGACTGGGCCAAAGGCCAGCTCTCAGGGCAGCCCCTCTGCATGAAGCAGTACTACAGACTCTTCTCCTCTTACCGGCTTCCTGGCCATACTCAGGACACGCTGGTGGCCCAGAAGAGCAGCATCATGCCTGAGCCTGAGCACGTCATCGTTGCCTGCTGCAACCAGGTAAGTGGCCCATTGTCACAGGCTCTCAGACTTGGAGGGGGCGTGGAGCATAGAGTGGCACATATATGTAGCATATAGTTCCCATCTATTTCTACTCCTTCACAAGCGTGCATGCACTTGTGTTCCTGATCAGTGAGCTTGGGGCACGGTGCCCCCCAAATAGGATTCCCTACTCAGTCAATCTATTTCTCTCTTACAGCTGTAATTTAAGAATGAATAGAATATTCAGTTAGGGAATGCACCCCCTGGATGCTTATCCCTGAGAAGCTGAGTCAGGCTGAAAACCCATCTAATGAACCTTCATCTTCACAGCTATTCATTCTCATATAGTAAATGTCCTTCCTGGGGACTAGATGGATGGACAGAGTAAGAACTAACAGAAAAGACCTCCCATGTATAGGACTGTGGGTCCAGAACTTACATTTATTAATTTCATTTAATTATTCACAATGACCCTGTAGAAGAGGCCTTTGAGTCTTCATTGACAGGCGAGAAGATGAGGCTTAGGGAAGCTAATGGTGTGTGTAAGAAGAAGAAGGATTCCAAGTCCTACCACCTGCCCAAGGGCGGGCTCTATATCCTAAAGTTCAGGTTTTCAGCCAGTTCTACAGGGCTAGTCTGGGTCCCCATGGCAAGGGAACAAGGTGAGCGTGAAGGCTACCGACCCCTTCCCAGTGCCCACCACACTGTGTATCTTGTATGCTGATGCCTCATAAAGTATTTCTTGTGACAGAAAGTGGGGGTTTGGGGATCTTTCTGACTTTTTATATTGAGAGCCTAAGTCTGAAACCATCCCTGCCTCCGTACCCACACTCTCTACTTATCGTCTAATGTTTTCTTCCTGGGCTCATTTCAGAAAATTGTGAGCTTGGGGAAAGTCTATCATCTGAGGGTAGATGTGACCACTGTTTGCAGGCTTAAAAGTTAGCAGCATGCTTCCCAGCCACCTGATCCCCTGACCAGCCAGCCACAAAGTGAAAAACTCTCTTCATTTTCATTCAAAGAAAGTCAAATCAAACATTTCTCAGCCTCCAAATGGCACATTATTCAAGCCTTCTGGAAGCAACCATAGACCAGATTTCATGGACTTCGCTGAGGGTGACGGGTGGGGCAATTGCTCATGTCCATATGCTGAAAAGGATGCAGCAGGATGTGTCAAGATTGATACCCTTTACCAAGTCCAAGGCCCTGGCTTTTAGAGCTATAGAAGCCCAGCATCACAAGGCATAGCTCGTGCATACACAGATGAATGTGCACAGATGTACCTAGTGTTTTGTGTGTTGGTTTTCTATTTTAATATTTGTCATGACTGTTGGCTTCTTGTTGTTGTTGTTGTTGTTTAGATATACACCCACAGCTCTGTCTGTAGCTGTTTGTTCCAGTTCATAGGAAAATGCATAGGTGCACTGCATTTTACTTACCCAGTCTACTCCAAAAGAGCACCTGGGCTTTTTCTATTGTCTTGCTAATACAAGAAGTCTGATTTACACACACTCTCTCATATTCTTCTGGTACACATGAATGTGCTTCCCTAAGCCCCAGGCTAAACTCTGCATATACAAGTGCAGCTGCTGAGTCAGACAAGCGCTTTTAGTTTTGATTGACACAGCCTTCCAACAGTGGTTGTACCGGTTTATACCTGACTCTCCGCAAACAGGAGAATTTTGCATGCACTAGAAGCCACAAAAAAAAAGAAAGAAAGAAAAAAGGAAGGGAGGGAGGAAGGGAGAAAGGAAGGAAGGAAGGAAGGAAGGAAGGAAGGAAGGAAGGAAGGAAGGAAGGAAGGAAGGAAGGAAGGAAGAAGGAAAAAGCTTTCTCGTAGCTAGGTTTAATCAGACCTGTGCTAGAGAGAGCTTGGAGTCGAGTACAGTCGACAGCTTTGGATGCTCTCCAAAATGAGACAACTCGGGAATATTAACCCCCCTGGGAACCTTGGGCCTGAGCTTCCTGAAGGCTCCGTGAAGCCTTGGGAGCCTTGGGCTGGCTGCCACAAGTGATGTGTTTGACCTGTTTCCCCCACAGTTCTTTGTCTTGGATGTTGTCATTAATTTCCGCCGTCTCAGTGAGGGTGATCTGTTCACTCAGTTGAGAAAGATAGTCAAAATGGCGTCCAGCGAGGATGAACGCTTGCCTCCCATCGGCCTGCTGACGTCAGACGGGAGGAGCGAGTGGGCCAAGGCCAGGACGGTCCTCCTAAAAGGTTAGCTGCAGCACCCAGCCCATCTCCATCTCATCCTCATGCCCATCGGCTTTCCCTCCATCAGCCAGAGCCGGCAGCTCAGGAGCCTCAGCTCAGGGTGGGACAGTGGGGAGGTCCCTGGAAGCAGAGGGGCCTTTGCGTCCTACGCCATGACACTCTAGCTTTCCGGATGCGAGAAAGGAGCCCGGAGTGTGGGTCATCTGGGAACGCCGAGTGCTGACGACAGCCAGCAGCTGTGTCATGGTGGGCTGTGGCACGTTCATTTGGAGACTCGAGTCCCTGGAAGAGAAGGCAGATGGGAATCGGGTGCAGGGCCCCCCTCTGGGAGTATAGCTGCCCCTTCTTTACCTGGCTTCTTGGTTCTAGGACTTTTCACATACAGCCTGACACATGCTCCTCTGGCTGTTCTTATGAAGCTTCTAAACATCCTCATTAGACATCTAGTTACCCCCTCCCTGTGTGTATGTGTGTGTGTGTATATGTATATATGTGTGTATGTGTGTGAATATATGTGTGTATGTGTGTGTATGTATGTATGTGTGTGTGTGTTCATGTTCATGTGCATACAGGTGCACATGTGTACGCATGTATACATATAAAGGTCAGAGGACATCTTCAGCTGTCATTCATCAGGTGTCTTCCCCCAACCCCGCGCCCACCCCACCCCACCCCACACACTTTCTGAGACAAGATCTCTCACTGTTCTGGAATTCAGAAAGTCAGCAAGCCTGGCTGTCCAGAAAGCTCCAGAGATCCACCTACCTCTGCCTCTCCCCATGCTGAGATTACAAGTGTGTTATACTATGCCCTGTGTGGTGTTTTGTTGTTGTTTTATTTAACTTTACATGAGTTCAGTAGAATCAAACTGGTCTGTGTGCTTGCAAAGCAAGGATTTTTATAAATTCAGCCACCTCTCCAGCCCCAGCTTTAAGTTTTTATTCATCTCCTAGAAGCGACTTTTGAAACAAAAGCCAGCGTTCACTGAAGGAATGGCTTCCTTTCTTGACTCTGTGGGATGTCATGCACCAAGAAGCCAGCCTTCTGGGAGTCTTCACCCACTGCTAGGGATTGCAAAGGGCCAGGCCATAATTCAGACTCTGTGTGTGCAAGCTCTGGGGTGTGAGAGTCGGACAGGACCAAGCCCCCATGCAATCCCGCGATAGAGGCGTAGAGAGGACGCCATCTTTACCCACATGGGACAGGGAGAGCAGGTGTCTCATGAACGCCCCAGGGCTCCGGAGAACAGAAGGAACACACCCAAATAGGATTTGGAAGGTCTTGTAGGGAAACTCTGAGTGAGAGAAGCCGGTGGGCTGGAGGGTGACACCTAGGCACATAGATTAGTGGGGACAAAGTTGGCCACAGTGTAGGGACGTGTTGTCCTGTTCTAGGAATCACAAAAGCGCAACCTGTAAGCAAGGATGTCTGTGCTGGTCAGATGTCCAGGGGCCTGCTCCCAGATGATAAGTGTTTGCATGTTCTAGTCCCTCCCCCTAGAGAGTTCTTCCTCCAGAGTTGGTGGGCCCCTTGTACCATGCCAAGCTCAACTCTGGTGTCAGGGCCTCGGGCCTCCCTAAGCTCCCTTCCTTGCTGTTACCTTGATCCACTTTTTAAAGGTTTGTTTGAATCTCTCTCCCCACCCCTGGGTGTGTGGGGGACTATGGGCATATGAGTGTAGAGATGGGAGGAGGTACTGGATTCCTGGAGCTGGAGTTACAGGCGTTTATGACCCAGCATATTTTAGTGGGTGCTGGGCCAAACTCAGGTCCTCTGAAAGAACAGTAAGTGCCCTTAACCCCCGAGCCATCCCTCCAGTCCCCTGGACCCATTTTCTCATCTTGAATGACTCGCCATGCAGAAGGAAGGTCTGCTCTTTTCTGATCAGTGCTCTGACTCCCTGCCACCACCTGTCAGGTCTGGTAGGACAGGGACCTGTTTAGTTTAACTTCCAAATCTACCAGGCCAATCACAGAAGCAGTGCAATGTGGAATAAAACGACAAAGGGTTACCAAGGATACTATGCGGGGACATATTTACCAAATACTCATCCAAATATTGAGCTGCATACTTGGTCCTAAATAGAGGGCTGCAGAAATGTGTACCCCAAATCCATTTTCATGGACATGATGCCATGTTGGGGAATTAATAACTTAGAATTTGAAAGTAGTTAATTCCCTCAGGAGACTGTGGTGAAATCACATCCCACTCCTTTGCCCTCTGGGGATGGAGACAGGCATCAAAATAATCACCTCTGCAGTCCAGATAGTTTCCACTTTATTAGGTGGCCAGGCCCAAGATGACTGAATGGGGTTGCCTTAAGGTCTGAGTGCTTGGGCAGCACTAATCAGAATTAATTTGTTAATGGCACTTGATCTGGCTTTCTGAATGGAAGTGCTGTTTTTAAAGGAAGTTCTGCAGAAAGGGATCTCACACACACCTCCCCTTGGGCAAATCAATTAATCCAATTAGCACCGCTGGCAGCATTCTCCACACAGCAGGAAACCAGTTCCTCCCAGAACGGCACCCTCTTCCCTGGACCACCACGGAAGGGAAACAGGGAAGCCAGTTCAGAAATTATTCCTGTTTCCAAGTGAACTCCTGACGCAGCGTGGGCGAGGGGTGAGATGGGGATGAAGAGATTCGGGTGAGTCTAGACAGGTCGCAAAGCAGAAACCTCATCAGGAAAGCACGGGAAAGGAGGGAGAGCCATGTGTTTCTTATCTGAGCCACTGAGTGGACACTGGGATCATTTACTGAGATGGGGAGCGGGTTGAAAATGGAGAGATCTTGTCTAAGCACACTTGATTTGAGGCACCCTGAGTCATCTAAGTGGAGGTGTCATGTTAGATCTATGTGTCTGGAGAGAGAGAGAGAGAGAGAGAGAGAGAGAGAGAGAGAGAGAGAGAGAGAGAGAGAGAGAGTTATAAATTTGAGAGGCATCAGAACCTAAGTAATATTTAAAGTTATGGGCCTGGATGAGATCATCTAGAAATAGAACAGGGTCTCAGGGGTCAAGCAGAGAAAAGCAGAGGAGTGAGAAAAGCCTGGCCAGGACAGGAAAACCAGGAGCTGAGGCAGAGACTGAAAGGGGGAAGAGGAGAGAGCGTTTGGCCACATGGAAGGCTGTTGAGAGCTTAAGAAAGGAGCTGCTGAGCTTTTCATCCTTGACATTGTCCGGGAGCTGACAAGTGCACATGTGGGTAGGAACAGCAGCAGGGAACTGTTGATGAAGTGGTCAGTGACCAGACCCAGCATGTGTGGGTGACTGTTCAGAAACTTGGGGACTGAAAAAAAGCAGAATAGAACATTTCTGGAAGAGGATAAGGGCCAGGGAAGTGTTAGTAGGAGAGACAAGTGCATGGTTGTGGGCAGGCAAGTGCCATGAAGGAATGGAGTAAAGGGAGATGCTGAAGAGGAGAGGGGGTAGAGGACACGGGATGTTTGCAAAGGAGAAAGCAGATCGAAGCAGGGATGAGACCTTCGTTAGATCTGAGACCCATTCATGGGTCTACAGCTGGCAGAGTGGAATGGAAGGAGGCTCCCAGGAGCAGATCCAGGTCAGGAGTGGGCAGAATCATAATGTGAGTTAGAAATGAGGGTAGGATTCTGAAGACAGAGAAATTTGTAAATAGCGTCTTTGGAAATGGGGGGGGGACCCTCTGGATATAGAGATTTGGGGACTGTTTTGGGCCCACATAGGAGGGTTTCAGGAATAATCAACCTAGGAAAAGCTATTTAACAATGTTATAGGAGTCTCTCTCCACATACACACACACTGTTCAGCTTCTCAGATTCAAGGTGGGTGTCTGGATTTAGCAGAGTTGATGAATGTCACTAGGGGACAGGTAGGGCAAGCAGTGGCTGTGACGCTGGGGTCTGAATTGAGTAAGTTGCTACAGTGCCATGCTCAGGCTGCCACAGGCTGTGGTTAACAATAGAGGGGATTGCTTCCCAGTTTGGGAGGCTGGAAGTCCACTGTTGGGGGATCCACAGGGCTGTTTTCTACTGAAGCCTCACTTTGAGCCTTGCAAGTGACAACTTCAGCCTGAGCCTCCACATGGTCATTCTTCTGTGTCGGTCTGTGTCCTAGTCGGCGCCACCACCCCCCACCCCACCCACCCCACCCCCCACCCCACCCCCCGCCTTCTTATAAAGGTTCTAGTACTGTTGGATTAGGGTCCACAATAATAAGGCCTCATTTAAGTTAATTAGTTCTTTCGAGGCAAGGTGCTTCTAATAGAGAGAAGTTCCCCAGTGGGTGCTGTGGTTACTCAGTCAGAGACGAGTGAGTCCAGGAATAGAGAGGGGAATTGAATAAGGACCGGATCGTCCGTATGGATGTTCCAAGTTGCACAGAATGAGGATGAGAGTAATAAGGGATGGGAGCGGGGAGAAAGTGATACAAGAGCCCAGGTACTCATGATAGGAGGTTGGAAAGAGATTGTCACAGTGTAGTCACAAGGAGACAATGCCTGGGGGGGGCGGTGAGGGGAGGCACAAAAGTAATTATAGGCTCTAGACCCAAGTGTTAGGGGATGAGGGACAGGGACTGCTGAGAAGGTACCTACCCAACTTGGCCCGGGATATGTGGAAGTGAAGGAAAACAGTAGTGTCCTATTATGGGGCCCGGGGGTGGGAACCTTTGGGAGCATCAGACTCCAGCTAGTTCGTAGAGGGATTAGGCACGCTGAGAACTGGCCCATCACAAGGAGCAGTACGAATTGCTCGGGGAGTTACAGAGGGCAGGAGACTGACCAAGTGCTCTTAGGGGATACCTGAATGGGGAATGGGAGGAGGAATCGCCATAGGCAGCCATGGTCTGAAGTCTGTAATGTCTGGGAAGCTGCTGTCTGCCAGCTGGCAGTCCCTGGCCAGAGGAACTCAGTGTTGGTATTGAGCTGTTTCTAGATGACGTAGATCCCAACTCTCAGCTGAAACCCAAGAGCCCCACCCCCCTCTCAGGTGTTGGCACAGGACCAGAGAGGTGCTGTCCAGCAGACTGACTGGCACACTCCCCTTCTCTCCCTGGTAGAGGGGGCTGACCAGGGACACCGCTCACAGGAAATGTGCTCTCTGGTCAAAATGAGTCCTTCTCCAGGCAGCTGAGAGCCAGTGGGGCAGGGCCTTGGACAGTCCTTTACCTTGCCGCCCCTTCTCCTTCCAGACCCTGTCCCTGACCCTCACGCAGCCCTCAGCTAGGACTGTCCCTTCTGTGAGCTCCCGTCAGTGAGTCCAACCCCCTGCCTGACAGGCCGTGGGGCTCCTGAGGGTCCAGGGAGCACCAGGAGGCATAGCCCACTCCAGGGAGCAGACTGCCTGCTGCAACGTCCGTCCCTTCCCTACACCCACGTTTCCCCTTCCAAGCTCCCTCAGACACCACACTCTGGACAGTAGCATTTGCACCCCAGCATCGATGGGCCAATGCTAAGAGTCCTCTAGGAGGCCTTGGTGCCAGGACATACAGGCTACCACCAGAGAAGCATTTCAGACAGCATCTGAAAGCAATGTGGAGCCACATTCCACATACCTGTCATAGTTTAGGAGGCAGTGGAACCTGAGACCCAGCAAGCCATACAGTGAGGTTGGCTGATGACATGAGAATCCTCTGAAACACTGCTGAAAACAAAACAAAACAAAAACAAAACAAAACAAACAAAAAAAGATCCCCAAGCCCCAGGAGTTTCCCAGTGAGGTTGGCATGGACTAGGATTCCGTTCTAAAAGCACACTGTCGCCTTGGTTGGAATTCACTTACTCAAATATCAGCCTCAGCCGCACTCCAATCTCCCCCCCCCCCCACCGTTGCTTCAACCTGGGCATTTCTGTCCATCGTCAGAGTTTTCATTTTGCCTATGAAGGAGAGATTTCGTCTGCATGGCTTTGTGCAGCGTCCTAGCCTTAGAGGTAATGGCTGAGGGCACTAGGTACCTAGGTAGCCAGCCTGAGATCCATGCTGCAGGGGGAGAGGATGGAGTCTGAAGATGAACTTGGGGCCTCAGAAGGGTCTGCTCATCCTTAGAGGACCTTCCTCCCCATCAAACTGTGAAACTGTGGCCTCCTGAACCCGGGAGGAGCTAACACCATTATCGTCGTCTGGAAATTTAATTAGACATTCAGCCCTGAGTCTGGAAGACTACAGCGCTTGTCAATTTGTAGGAGAAGTATGGCCAGCTTGGAGAGGTTGCCGGAGCCCTCCAGCCTTCCTGGGCGCTGTGTGGTGATCCTGGGAACAGACCTCACAGGCAGATGCTCTCGTTTACACAGCCCCGTAAATATTTATCCCCAGCAGCCAATTAGAGCCAAGGCACTGCTTCCAAGAAGGGAGCTAACAGAAGGTGGCTGCAGCTGCATAAGGCCGTGGTCATGGTTTACAAGAACCACTCAGGAAGGGGGCAAAATGCTGCTTAAATATTGTCATCCAGAGCTCAGCAAGTCTGTTGGCTTTAAAACCAATTATACATTAGCAATAACAGCCTCTCTGATTTAATTGGCCCAGAAATACCTCCTGAGCTTTCGAATTGGAATACAATTTTCTTTCTCTAGGGAAGGAGGATCTGGGGCTATGCCCCCGCCCTCTGCAGTAGAAATAGAGACCTTTGTGATAAACACATCCAGCAGGCGAGTGAGAGGTCCAGAGCAAAGGTCTGGTATTGACCCATCCTTCTTATCAGTTACAGCCTGGGATTCCTATTCCATGGTGGAGACCACAGCCTGCTCCTTGGATATAATGGGGGCATGTGGCCTGGTACCTGGTGCACCAAGGGTGTTCACTAAATGAGAGCTCTTATTAGATATAGGGGAAATCTCTGCGTCACTTTGCCCAAGGCCCCCATGGGCACTGCCCATGTAGTCAGAGACAATGGCCTGCAAACTTGTAGGCTGCACAGCTTTCTTTCTTACATGCCATCCTAACTTAGAAGCTTTTTACCTTGGGAGCATTTTGTGTCCCGTGCCTTCTACATATCATCTTGTGCACACATGCAGAACCTGTCTTTTTAAATATGTCTCTGACCTGCACTTCTCTAGCCTCCGTCTCCCATTTTAGGCATGAAGTGTAAAGCACTGGGAAGTGGGTTTTGCTTATCTGCCCCTGCCACCCGACCCCACTGCCACCCCTGACCCCGGTTCTAGAGCAAAAGGACTTGTTTGGCTTGATTCTTGACTTTTTCTTCTCCTCCCCTCCTTCCCCTCCTCCTCCTTCTTCTTTAAATAAATTTTGATGGCTGGGCATGGTAACACACACCTTTAGTGTTATTACCAATTTCCAGGACAGCCAGGGCTACATAGAGAGAACCTGTCTCAAACAAACAAACAAACAAACAAACAAACAAACAAACAAAACACAAACTCCATAAAAGAAAATAATTTTTTACAGTGTATTCTGATCACAATTTCCTTTCCCCTCATCTCTCCCCAGTTCCTCCCCACGTTCCCATCCATCTCTATACTCCTTTTCTCTTTCTCTCTCTCTCTGTAGAAAACAAATAGGCAAACATAAAAAATGAACAAATTAAAATACAAACAATAGCAACAAAGAGAAAGCACAAGAAACACACATACCCCCACATACATACAGATAACACATACATATAGACACAGATATACATACACACAGACAGACAGACACACATACAGATAACACATGCATACACACAGATATACATAACATACATACAAATAATCCATACATATACACGCACAGATATACATACACACCACACATACACACACACAGACACACATACAGATAACACATATATACACACACATAGATATACATATACACACATACAGAGACACACACATAAAGATAAACACACATACAGATACACATACATGCACACACAGAGATATACATAACATACACACATACAGATATACACACACATATAGATACACATACATACACACACACATAGATATACATAACACAGATACACACACATACAGATACATACATAGGGACACACATACAGATAAACACACATACAGATAACACATACATACACACACATAGATATACATACACATACATACAGAGACACACACATAAAGATAAACACACAGATACATACATAGAGACACACACATACAGATAAACATACATACAGATACACATCCATACACACACAGATATCAGATATACATACACACAGACACACACACACATACAGATACACAAAAAAAAATCCAAAATCCATAAAAAACACAAAGTCAGAAACTATAATATGCAAGCAAGAGACCAGTAAGATAAACAATGCCCAAACAATGTGAGGCAAAAAAAAAAAAATTACAAAAATACCATTGAGTTCATTTTGTGAGCCATCTACAGGGCTTGGGGCGTGCCCTTAAGTGTGGTTACCATACCCAGTGAGACTCCACTGGAGAAAACTAATTTTCCTTTGCAAGTTGTTTTCAGTTGGAGATAGCTTCTGGATTAGGGATGGGGGCTCATGTCCACATCCCTTCTCGGAGCCGGGTGGCTTGACCCTGTGCAGGCCCTGTGCATGCTCCCACAGTCTCTGTGGATTCATATGTGCGTAGTCCTGTTGTGTCTGGAAGACCCCATTTCCTTGGAGTCATCCATCCCCTCTGGCTCTTACAATCTTTCTGCTTCCGCTTCCTCATAGCTCCCCGAGTCTAAGTGGAGGGTGGGGAGGGTTGATGAAGACATCCCATTTAGGACTCAGTGTTCTAAGGTCTCTCACTCTCTGCACATTGTCCAGTCGTGGGTCTGTGTATTAGTTCCCATCTACTGCAAGAGGAAGCTTCTCTTGCGATGGCTGAGTCAGACACTGAGCTGAGTCCTTGTCCCATGTGACCACTGGGGGTCCCAGGTAGAAAGTATTTCCAGGTATCAACAGCTGACACAAAGGAATTGGAATGGGCTGGAAGAGAGGGTCCACAAGTATGAGGAAAGCTGAGCGAACACCAAGGTTAGGCAGGGTCCCCAGGAAATGGAGATAGGGAGCGATCTGCAAGCAGCCTGTACCAGGCTGGGCACAAAACCCCCAGATTGTGGTGAAGGGTAGGAAGAAGAATGGAAAAGAGTTCTTTTTTCCCCAATAAAGTTAAACTTATTTTGGCATAAGTATAGGTGATCCCAAAATTGTGCGGAAATAACATGGAGAGAGGCCGCCACGTGTCTCTGTTTACCCAAGAGTTGACATCTTGCGAAACTACAGTACAGTGCCACACCCAGGGTGCTGACAGTCAATTGTAGGACATCTCTATCACCTCAGGGACTCCCCAAAGTAGACTTTTGAGCCACACTTGCCTTCTCCCACCTCAACTCCTCTTTAGCCCCTGGCAACCACAAATCTCTCCATTTTTATAATGCTGTTGCTTTGAAAATATTATATAAATTAAATCCTATAGAATGTGTGGTTGTCAGAATTTTTTGGTTTTTACTCAGCATAATTCTCCAGAGATTGATTGATTGATTGATGATTTGGGTGTTTTTGTTTTGTCACAAGGTTTCTCTGTGTAGCCCTGGCTGTCCGGACACTTGCTCTATAGACCAGGCTGGTCTCAAACTCAGAGATCTGCCTGCCTCTGCCCCCTGAGTGTTGGGGTCAAAGGCGTGCATCACCACCACCCAGTAGAGCATATGGGTTTTTACAGAAATGTGTTACCATTTCTGGAGAAATGTTCAGGCATGAAAGGACATACTATAGTTGCCTACTAACCTTTTATTTTATTTACTTATTTTTATTTTGTGTGTGTGGGTGCTTTTGCCTTCATGCATGTCTAAGGATACTGAGTATCTTTGCATGTGTTAGTTTTCCATCCGAAACAAGGTTTCCATGTCTGTTTGCTAACTGGATTCCTTTGTTCACTGTGAGCTTTGAGAGTTGCTTGCATATTCTAGATGCAAGTTGTCGGTTACATGGCTTCCAAATATTTCACACTAGTCTATAGCTTATCTTATTGGAATATTCTAATGGGCAATATGTTTTTATTTCATCGTGGTTTAATTTATCAACTATAATTGTGGTTTTGGTGTCAAGACTAAGAATTCTTTGTTTAGGCCTAGATGCCAAGGCTTTTCTCCTCTACTTTTTCCTGACAGTTTTGTAGCATTACAGCATATGCTATGAAGTCAGGAATCCATCTTGAGTTAGTTTCTTTATAAAATTCAAGCCCAAGTTTTCTTTTCCTTTTCCTCTGGGGCCTCCATCGCTTTGAGAACCTTTGCTGAAGAAATGGCTCACCTTCCTCCATTGCATGGTCTTTGCACCTTCCTCAGTATCAGTGGGGCATATTTAGAGAGTCTATTTTAAGGAGTTCTATATATTATTCCACTGATGTTTATCCCTCTGCCAATATGGTATAGTCTTGTTTATGTGGCTATATAATGGTCTTGAAATTCAATATACTGATTCCTCTAACTTTATTCTTTTTGAAGTTGTTTGAGCTGTTTTTCTTCCATTGCCTTTTCATACAGACTTTAGAATAATCTCATCTCTATCTGCAAAAAAATTCTGCTTGGAGCTTGATGGGAATTCTGCTAAACCCATGTATCCATGCAGAGAAAACTGAGAGCGTCATGATGTTGGGTCTTCCAAAGCATGTGCCTAGAACAGCCCTCCTCTGTATTTTGAGCTTTCTTTCTTTCTTTTATGGTTTGTATTTTCAGCATAAAAGTGTCCCATATATTTTTGTTAGATTTACACTGAAGTATTTAGATTTTTTTTTTTTGAGACAGGATTTCTTTGTGTAGCTTTGGAGCCTTTCCTGGAACTCACTCTGTAGCCCAGGCTGGCCTCAAACTCACAGAGATCCACCTGCCTCTGCCTCCTGAGTGCTGGGATTAAAGGCATATGCCACCACTGCCCAGAAAGTATTTAATTTTTATTTAATTATTATGATTGGGGTTTTGTTTTTTATTTTTCTAAATGTTTGTCAATGGTATACAAAACTATAGTGACTTTTAGGGTAGTGATTGTATATCTTGAAATATTGATGAATCTATTAATTCTAGGAGAGTTATTTTTTAGTCTATTTAGCGTGTGTGTGTGTGTGTGTGTGTGTGTGTGTGTGTGTGTGTGTGTATGTGGGAACACATACTTGTTTCTGTAGAGATCAGAAAACTATTTGCTGGAATTAGGCCTCTCCTCCCACTGTATGAGTTCTGGAGATCAAACTCAGGTTGTCAGGCTTGGCGGCAAGCACCTTCACTGATTCAGCCCTCTGAGAGTCCTCAATAGATTACACAGGACATCCTAGGAATTACAAAGGATAACTAGGTGCGTTATGTGAAAATGGTCACGATTTTCTTTCTCTTCTAAAAACGTTCTCTTTCCTTATTACAGTGGCTAGGCAGCTGTCACTGTGTTTAATAGTTGTGTGGAGAGAGTGGGTGCTTTTATCTTGTTCCTGATCTTAGAAAGCATTCAGTCTGGCTAGAACTTTGTGATTGTTGGAATGTTGTGGCCCAGAACCAAATTATCTTGGACTATCTTTAGTCATGTTGGTAGCCAATCATCGCCCACCTCTGTATCTAAGCTAACATCCTGTGACTACCCGGTAACCCTTGGGACTGTATTGACAGACCACTACCTTTCCCCAACCCCAAAGCTAAGATTGTCATCAGATTATCTGAGACATACACTCTGCTGTAACCCGCATACACAGTGAGCCCCCCTGTGTGTTCGAAAGCCCTACTTTAGGACTTTCTTTCATTCTGTAACTGTAAAACTTCATGAACAGTTTCCACATTGGAACATGTTATTTGGGGCAGTCTGAACCCACATTCCTGGGCCATGTCCATCCATATGTGGCTCAAGAATAAACCTTCTACTCTATTAAATTTAAAAAAAAAAAGATTCAATTTTTTAACCTATAAATCTGTGAGCCAGAGCTTTTATAGATTTTTATTTATTAAGTTGATGTTCCCTTTTATTTTCTGGTTTTTAAAAATATTCATCTATTGATTGATTGTTTGAGTGAGTGAGTGTGTGTGTCTATGTGTGCTGTGTGCACGCACACAGCAAATACAGGTACCATGGCACATATGCAAAAGTCAGAGGACAACTTGCAGAAGTCAGTTCTCTCCTTCCACCACGTTTCGGGGATCAAACTCAGATTGTCTAGCTTAGTCACAAGCACCCCTGCCCGCTGAGCCATCTCGCTGGCCCTATCCTTAGTTTTTGAAGAAATTTTATCATGAACAAATGTTGGATTTGGCCAAATAGTTTTTCTTCCTGTATCAATGTTTATGATAATGTGATTTTTTCTTATAGAAAAGTCAGTCTGCTGCTGACTTCTATCCTTTAGCATATAGTTTGGTGGGTTTTGCTGTTTGTAAATGGGGAGCGCTGGTCTGGAGTTGCCTTGTTCTTTTGTATATATGTAAGTCGTGCTGGCAGTGGGGTGATCCAGTGGGAGTGTTCTCCTTGTATTGTATGGAGTAAATGACACAAATGTGATGCTCATTCTACCTTAAACACCTAGTAGAATTCTTCAGTGAAGTCATCTGGGTCTAGAGATTTGTTGGAGGGAGGGGTCATAAACTTACAAAGCCAATTTTCTTAATAGTTGTAAGACCATTTCAATCATCTATTTCATACTCAATGCATTGTGGGAGTTTTATACATTTCATGAATTGGTCCATTTTCTCTAACTTGCCAGATTTATGTGTACAGATATTTATAATATTTTAATTGTATTTTTGTATCTATGGGGCACTGATATTGGTAATTCATTCTTTCAGCCTCTCTCTCTCTCTCTCTCTCTCTCTCTCTCTCTCTCTCACACACACACACACACACACACACACACACACACACACATTTGGCACTTTAAATTTCCCTCTAATTGCTTTAGCTGAATCTAATTGTTAAATTGTGTATTTTTATTCTCATTCATTGTGGTGTATTTTTCATAATTCTCTTATGACTCTTATTTTAACTATTGATTATTTTTCAAGTGTGTTGTTTAACATGCCAATATGTATAATTTTATGTTATTTATTTATATTTTATTTATATCACAGTCAGAGAACAAACACGAAGTATTATTTCATTCTTTTCCATTCTGAGGGCTGTACTATGGCCCTAGATGTAGTCTGTCCTAGCATATTTGTTCAGCGGGTGCTTGGAAGGAATGTCCATGCTGTTATCCTTGGATGAAATGTTCTGTAAATGTCAAACACATCCCGTCGGGTGGTGGCATTGGGTTCTGTGCCCTTGCTGAATTTATACCTAGTTGTTCTGTCCATTACTGACAGAGAAGTGCTGATGTCTTAGCTCAGCAATGCATTTGTGGATTTTTCCTTCTAGTTCTGTTAGTTTTGCTTCATATACTTGCAAAGTGTTTGTTACCTATAACACATGCATTGCCCTGTCATCTTGCAGGTTTACCCTTTATTTATGTAATTTGCTCCTAGGTCTCTAGTTCTGTTTTGTTTTGAAGTGTATATCATACTAATTCAGATTCATGATTTCTTTTGATTAATGCTGTATGAAATAGTACTTTCCTTCTTTTTGCTTACAGCAAATTTATAATATATTTGATGTAGCTCTCTGTAGGCAGCATGTAGCATTCTATTATATTCTGCCACCACCTACCATTATTTATTTATTTATTTATTTATTTATTTATTTATTTATTTATTTGTTTGTTTGTTTGTTTGTTTTTGACAGGGCTTTTCTGTCCTAGAACTCATTCTGTAGACCAGGCTGGTCTCAAACTCAGAGATCTGCTGCCTCCTGACTGTTGGTATTAACGGTGTGTGCCACCACCGCCTGGCTCCTACCACTGTTTCTAACTGGTGTATTTAGATTATTTATACATAAAATAGTTATTGGCATGTTTTGACTTAACTCTGCTATTTTATATTTTTTTCTCTGTTTTTAAATTATTTTTCCTGGATTCTCATTCTTTTTTTCTCTTTCTTGCCTTCCTATAGATTACATGGTCTTTTCAAAAATAATTCTAGTGTTTTAACGTTATCTGTTTGTATAACCTTTTCTAGATGTTCACATAAGTATTGCCTTCAGTATATACAACTCATCAGTCTGTTGTGTTGAAGAAATCATCTCCCATGTGCACGAAGCTCACCACATTCCCTTTATTTATGATGCACTCATCTTGTCTTCATGTACATTTAAAACCATGTCAAGCATTGTTATAGTTAGCTTCATACTAAAACATAAAAACACAAAGGAAAATGAACTTTTCACTTAGGCTTTTACTCTTCCCAAAGTCTTTTCCTCCTTGGTGATGTACCAGTATTCCAATAATCACGTCCGCTATTGTTTTAGACACTCTTTAGTCATTGTTTTATGGTAGACAGGCTAGAGATACATTCTCTTCCCTACCCCCAGGATCAAAGGCAAGCATCCTACCAATGAATTACGCCCCATTCCTCACTTTTATGCTTTGATTTTCTTCTTTTTAAAGGGCTTTTGTTTGGATGTAGAATCCTGTGTTGACAACATCTTTCATGTCTACATCTACTTCCTTCCAGGCCCCATGGGGTCGAGTAAGAAGTCTGCCGTCACTCTACCTGCTTTTCTCCCATAGATCATGACATTTCTGTCAATACTTCCTCTGCTGTTGGTTTTCATGCATTCAGCATGATGTGTGTTGGTGTAGATTTCTTTTGACTTACCCTGTTTGGGTTGCTAGTCTCTTCAGTCTTTAGACCAAGAACTTTTCCTAATTCTGGGAGTTCTAGCCATTGTTTCTCTGAGTGCTTTCTGTTCCGCCCTCTCTCTGTCCTTCTTGTGGGAATGTGATGACATGGAAGTTGCATGTCCTGTGCTGCACATTCCACAGCTGCTCTGCACTCTGACATGGGAGTTGCATGTCCTGTGCTGCAGGTCCCACAGCTGCTCTGCACTCTGACATGGGAGTTGCATGTCCTGTGCTGCAGGTCCCACAGCTGCTCTGCACTCTGACATGGGAGTTGCATGTCCTGTGCTGCAGGTCCCACAGCTGCTCTGCACTCTGACATGGGAGTTGCATGTCCTGTGCTGCAGGTCCCACAGCTGCTCTGCACTCTGACATGGGAGTTGCATGTCCTGTGCTGCAGGTCCCACAGCTGCTCTGCACTCTGACATGGGAGTTGCATGTCCTGTGCTGCAGGTTCCACAGCTGCTCTGCACTCTGACATGGGAGTTGCATGTCCTGTGCTGCAGGTCCCACAGCTGCTCTGCACTCTGACATGGAAGTTGCATGTCCTGTGCTGCAGGTCCCATAGCTGCTCTGTGCTCCCCTCCAGTCTCTTCTCTTTCTGCTGTTATTCCATCTTCAAGTTTGCTTTTCTCTTCTCTGCCCCCTACGTTTGGCTCTCGATCCATCTACTGATTTTACATTTTTATATTTACTATTCTTTATTTCTAAATTGTCTGTTTGGTTCTTCACAGCTTCTTTTCTGAGAGTTTCTATTTATCTGCCAGTACACTCTGCCTTTAAAAACAAAACAAAACAAACAAACAAACAAAAACAACCTTTCTTTCCAAACACGATCAAAATTGCTTGTTGGTACATTTCATGAGTACTGGATTTGGATTTAAAAATCTATGTCACATAATTTGAACACTTCTTTCACTCTGTTAAAGTCAAAATGTCCCCAGTTGTTGATGTGGTTTCTACTGGAACTTGAGTGACTTATGTTATAAGTCCCTTGGAGTTATATAAACCCACGGATTCAATTGTCTTATTCTCCTACAAAGTTCTTCAATCTGTTGATACTCTGGTAGGAGAGGTAGCCCTTATTATTGCTCAGTGAGAATCCAAGGTCTCAACATGCTTTCTGTAGGTGCTTTGTGAAATATGGTGGTCTGGGCCGGTCACCATTCAGTGGAGCTGGAAGATCCAGCTTCCGTAAGAAGCCATGGTGTCTCTGACATCCACAGAGGTGGAGGTGCCTCAGCATGAATCAGCGACGGCAGACTAGGTCCTCCATTGGCCTTGAGCTGGCAGCAGGGGTGGAACAGCTAGGCTACAGGTGTATATAGAGTTGGGGACTTGTACAGTTGTCCTGGTGCCATTTGACTGAAGTATAAAGGCTATTATCTAAGAGTTGTCTTTCTTTTGGAAGTTTTTTGTTTTGTTTTGTTTCCTTCTTTCTTTTTCTTTCTTCCTTCCTTCCTTCCTTCCTTCCTTCCTTCCTTCCTTCCTTCCTTCCTTCCTTCCTTCCTTTCTTTCTTTCTTTAACAATGTCTGGTTTCTCGGCTGGCTTCACATTCACAGACATCCACCTGATCTGCCTGCCAAGTGCTGGACTTGAAAGCAAGCACCAATACACCCTGCTTATCCACGAGTTTTCTATTTTGCTGTGGATAGAGAGGTCTGTGCAGGGGCATTGTCTTTGTGTGTGTGTGTGTGTGTGTGTGTGTGTGTGTGTGTGTGTGTGTGTGTGTCCTCATTTGTGTTTTCACGTTTCTGCTTTCTTCTCATCCAGAAATGAGCTGTTTTAGATGAAAAGGAAGGAGACACTCTCTGTGTTGGTTTACTTAAGATGCCATGAGAAAAACAGCACAGACTGGGTGACTCGGAAGTGTCCTTCTAACTTACAGAGACTAGGGTCCAAGAGCAGCATGGCAGCAAGGACGTCTCTCTGCAGCCTCGCCCCTTGCTTGGCAGACCACCACCTTCTCGCTGTGTCTTTAAAAGGCCTTCTCGCTGTGTCCATATGACTGGTGCCTCTCCTTACATGAACCAGTCCTATGGGCGGATTACAGGCCCTGCTCCTGACTTCATTTAACCTCAGTTACTGCTTTAATGGTTCTTTCTCAAAATTCAGTCATAATGGAGCTTAGCTCTTTACTACATGATTTGCATAGAGTACAATTTAGTCCAAAGCACTCAAAGGACCTGCTACCATGCTGCTTTTTTAGGTCCTGAGGTCCCGTCTGGCATGCTTTCCTCTTCCCATCTTCCAGAGACTTCTTATATTTGTTTCAAATATAATATTTACTCAGGACATCCAATGGGAGGGATGGGGGGAAACCTAGTCCATTTTCCTGGAAGACAAGACTCTCTTTTTTGAAAAATTTAAAGGAGATTTTATAACTCAGTTCAAATTGGTTCTGATTCACAAGAGACAGGTCTCATTGACAAAGACATACTTTTGTTGACATCTCAGCCACTGGGAACTGGGATGATAAAGATTACCTCCCCAAGTCCATAGATTAGGGGAAAATATCAAATGTTTGATGGAAAATTTGTCTCCCAAAAGATGTAATCCCTTGTCCTAGAAAGGAAAGTCATTATGACAGACATGACAAAAGATGAGAAGCTCTGTGTCTCTAAGAGGAATTCCAGGACCTCACCTCCTGGAAGAAAATGTGATTTGTACTTTTTCTGGTAGAGATCAGAGAGGGCAGAAGTCCTGGAGAGGGCTGGGTATGTGTATGTGTTTGTGTACAGGTGTGCATCCTTGTTAGAGAGTAGGATCTGAGAGCCCCAGCCTTCCAAGGCAGAGGCACGGAGGTATGTGATGTATCTTTGCACACCTGAGTGAGTCTGGAAGCTTCTAACATCCAGACCTCTGGAATTTCCACATCACCGAAGCTGTGAGGCTCAAGAGAAACTCCCTATTACTTAATCCCCACTTCCACTAGACAGTAGGGGCTTCTTGAGGAAGATTGATTCCCTACATTAAGTAAGCCCCAACGTGCACCATGAGGCGGTCACAAGACAAACAGCCCCCGCCACAAGCTTCCATCCCACCACCCAGTCTTCCTGTTCCACTTGGGCCACAGTCACGGTAGATGAGTTTGGGTTGCTTCATTTCCTGCCTTACACAATAAACTCGTCAGTGTCTGACGGCTCAGGGCTTGCGATCAGGGAGTTCATTTGCAAGGCCACCTGGCACCCCGGCACTGCTCCCTGCTCCCATTTCATCTTGCCTAATGAGCCAGGGTGTGTTCCTGGTGAGTGGTGCTGAACTTCTGGGCCAGACATGGCCAGCATTTGGCAGCAAGGCCTCAGGCCCTCCTCAGGGATCCGTCTCATCTGTCTGAAGGAGGTCAAGCTACTAGCATGGAGAAGAGCAGCCCTTTTTTGCTGCAAGCCTGTGCTGGACAGCTGGGAGGAGCATGTCAAGCTTTCACCCTTCCATCCAGAGGTTGGATCAGGCTTGCTGCAGCTTCCTGCTGGGCTGCATGCAGCCTATCTGTCACACACTGGTTTGGGCTTGTTTCTAAGAAACCCTGGTTAAGGAAGATACAAAGCCAGACTTCCAGGGCTCACCAAAAAATGGACAAGAGGGAAATGATATATAACATTTGAGCGGTCCATGGCCCCTCACTAGCCAACAAGGTCTTATTCTTCCCATGTTTCCAGGCATCCTTGGCTCTACTATAAACACATAAACTGGGCCCAGGAAACTTCAGTGACTCTTGGGAGGACTCCTCATTCCCAAGTCTGATCTTCTTGATGCTCTGCTCCCAGCTTGGGCTTGGGGCTTACATGATTGGAACAAAACCAGCCTTCTCCGGTTACTGGGCAATTATTATCAAACCTCATATTTAAGTAAGATCTTGGAAATGGCTTATAGTCAGGTTATTTATTTCCTTTTCCCCTCACCTGCAAATGGGACATGATAATGTTGCCAGTCCCCTATTATAGTATGCATGCCTAAATCGGCACCTGGCACATAGCAGGTGCTCAGCAAAGGCTGGATCATAACCTCACAGCATTGTGGTCAACTGGCCTCATCTAAATCCTATAACCTTTACACTTAAGCTGGAGCCAGTCAGTTTACCCATGAGCTCCACGCATGTGGCTGGGGTCTGCTTCCAGCCCTCCCGCCATCCTGGGTGTTATCTTCTTCCTATATGCTTCTCCTTTCTCCTGACTATCTGGATCTGACATGGGTCTGTCCAGGCATACCTTCCCATGCTCTGAAGGCATTGCCTATACTAGGAGTTAAAGGGACCCCAGGACAGCACACCATATAAGGATTAGCTCCACAGCCATCTTCAGGGATGCATGCTGGAGAAAAGAGGGCCAGAGTGTGGAGAACCCTATGTGGAAGGGAACGTATCCTGTTCCCAGCCCACCCTTACGCCTGCCTTTCCCCTAGGCTTATGCCAGATGTTTCATGGATTGGTCCTTAGTGGGGCCTGAGCTATCCTGTAAGGCTGCTCAGCTATTATCATCTCTTATGGCCCAGGCTCAGGAAAGTGCCCTGAAATCTGTTACTAACCGTGGATACTTCTCTTTGCCCACATTAAATGGAGGTCTCACCCTCGATGAGTCCACAGACATGGAAAGGTACCCAGACCAGAGCCCCCGGAAGGTTGCATGACAGCCAGAACCTTGGGGACCTAGGAAGGCAGACAGGGAAGGGTGGCACAGGCCGGTGCTCAGGAGTTGCACAGTGTGGAGGAAGGTGGAAAGAGTGGCCGAGTAGCTGCTGCTTCTCTCTAAGACGGCTTCCGGGGAGTGAAGGGAAGGATCTGGCCCAGCATACCCTCTGTGCTCTGAAGGCGCTGGCTAGCCTGGGAGCCCAAAGCCCACCCTGACCCCCAGCTGACATAGAGCATGCAGTCCAAAACTAAGCACCACGGCCATCTTCCGGCCAGAGTGACAAGGGGCACAGTGAGGAGAACAGACGCTTGGCTTTCTTGTCTCCAGATTTTATTGGAAGAATTTAGACCTTGGCTTGCTTCTAGCCGAGAAGAGACTGGAAATTGTCGCTTTAACCAGCAGTCCATGTGCCAGGCTAAACGCAGGGTCCTCTGAGTAAAGAGCAGGGATGCTGTAGGATGCAGGCAGCAACCCCTGCCACATAGTACATGATGGTTCCTAATGCCACATCCCAAGTCTTCTGTGCGTAGAGCACTCTCACCCCTGCCACATAGTACATGATGGTTCCTGAGGCCACATCCCAAGTCTTCTGTGCGTAGAGCACTCTCACCCCTGCCCAGAGGCTAAGGGTACCTGTCTCCATTCTGTCACTGCATCCAGCTCCAAGTTCAGAGTCCCCAGGCCATGCTCAGCCCTCTCCTCTGGGTCTTGAAGTAGCTCCTTGGAATTTTAGATCAAAGCTATGAAGTTTTGGCTTATGATGGACTGAAAATTTTGATTAACTTTAAAGCAAAAGATGGGTTATTATGCTCATACCCAGCACGGGATGGTAGAGAAAGTCACCACCTCAGGAAAGTCCCGTGTTTGGAAGAAGGAAATACATGGCAGTGGCAGCAGCAGGTGCCCACAATTGGTGCCACTTGCCAGGTGGGCTTGTCAATCCCTTGGGGAGTGGTAGAGGCTTTATGTAAGAATAAGCTGTAGGCCAGGTTGGGCTCCCAGGTCATCTGTCCTGCGGACATCTAGTGGCTTCTAGCCTATTTGCCCTGATAAGTGAGTTCTATGTGCCTTCTTAACTAGCCCCAGCCAGTTCATTAAGGTTCAGCATCCGCTGTAGCCTTGCCCATCCCCCTGCAACTCAGACTCTGAACCAACAGCCTCGGGGGAAACGGAAGAGGCAAGCAGCACCATTCTTCAGTTTTTCATGTGAAATTGCCTAATTTAGAAACTTCAGGAACAAATACTCAGAAAAAAATCAGAGTTGCTGATCAATGCGCACAGATATGGTAATATCGGTGCCAGAGTGAGGGTGCTGTCGGACAAGGGAGTGGGATCCTGGGCAGGGCTGGGGACTGAAGCACCCCCCTTCATCTGGGCAGGCAGAACCAGCGGCTTCACACTGGGTGAAGCACTGGGCGCTGCTAGGTTTCAACAGAGACCAGTGGGGTCGAGCAGAGGCTCGGGACAGTACCTCTGACTGCAGAGTCCTGTCAAGGCAGGTAGGCTGCATGCAGCCCGTGGGACTCTGCAGGTGCCCCAGACCTGAGGCTCCACTCACCTGTCCTGCAGACTCCACCAACCGGGACTCCCTGGACATGATTGAGCGCTGCATCTGCCTGGTGTGCCTGGATGTTCCGGGTACTGGAGAGCTGAGTGACACTCACAGGGCGCTCCAGCTCCTCCATGGCGGGGGCTGCAGCTTCAATGGCGCCAATCGCTGGTACGACAAGTCCCTGCAGGTAAGTGCCTTGTCTGTGGCCTGGCAACTACACTGTCTCTGCTAGAGTTGGCTGCCAGCACATGGTCTTGCTGTCTCTGTCACTCAAAATGTACTAATGATGTCACCTCTAGACTAGCTGGAGTTCTTCTCAGAAGCCAAGTAGTAGAACCCAAATGAGACTCCCTGACTGTCCTGCTACTGTGTTGGAAGAGCTTGGTCACACCTGGGCTCAACCCCCACCTCCATCACACTTTGGGGTGGGAGAGTACCACAAACTCACCCAGTAAGTCCTCAGCAGTTAGTTAAACAGGTCAGACCGGGGATGCCAGCTTCTCTGAATGCCCACCCCCTGGCTTGACTATTTCAACCCATGCTGAGAAGCAGGGCAACTCAGCACTCCCTAAATCATCATCCTAAGGTACAACCAAATAATCCATAGCTTTTCACCCACATGCGTCAGGATAACATGTTATGTTGATTTAGAGGAAAACACGCACACAAATGGGTTGTGCTCTAGGTTGGCCATTCATTTCAGACCTCTACCCTCCAAACCCCACCACGCCCAGCACACCCCACAACATGCCAAAATCTAATGCAATCTTGTTTATTTACAATACCACCACACTCTCACAGTGACCATATAAAAGCAAGTTAACCATCTCTCTGGGTTGGGACAGCCCACCTCCATAGGCATTTCCCGGAAGTATCTAACTTTCTCCTCTCCTCATCCCTGCCTTTGGTGGGTTATTTTCTTTATTGGTTTGCATAGTGATTCTGTTATTTCTGATGAGTTCTATCCCCACCGTGCTGGCTGTTTAGCATCCACAGTGGTGCTAATGGCTAACAATCATTCACAGAGCACTGGTGGGAACGTAATGATGTAATGGATGTACAGGACACAGAGCAGAGTAAGCATTGGGTACAGTTTTTTTAAAGATCTATTTTCTTCCCTTTAAGTGACAAGGACAGAAAGGTGTTCATAGGGAGAAGGCACATGTCCCCCATTTTGTAGACAGGACAGAAAATAGGTGAGCTAGGGTTGCTACTGGGGTGCCGTGGACCTGAATTTAAGGGGATGGAAAGTGAGTCTCCACATGGAAAGAAAGAGATTGCTGGTGAAAAAAAAGAGAGAAGGATGCATACAAAAAATGCTCTGTGGGTGTGTGGTTGTTGGTTAGAATACTGGAATACATTGAGATTCCAGTGTCTGGCAAAGATAGCCAAGACTGGGGGAAGGTATGGAAAGAGGCAGCTCAAACTGTGTGTGCCGTAGTCCCGGGAAGTGCCTTCAGGAAACACCGTAAGAGCTCGGTCCTTTGCTTCCTTGTTTGTTCATGACCCAGGGCAGTCTGAGTGTGAGGAGCTCCAGAGAGGCCCCACTTCACATGGGGTATACCCCAAGAGTCAAGCCTTGTCTTTCTCATTATTTTCTCTCAATACTTTTGAGCCCTGAGAATGTTTGTTTCCCAAGTCAACTCAACATGGTCTTTGTAAAACAGGCCCACAGAATCTTTCTGGTGTCTGTGGATCCCCCAGAGCCTTTCTCTCTAATTTCCATCTCAGTCTTGTGAGTTGCTCTGCTGGGCTGATTTAAACGAGCAAGTCCAGGGGTTCGAAGAGTCTGGTGGATGTTTCCTCCATAACCAGACATGACAGCAGACTGAGATCTGGTGACTGTTTAACAGAACATTCTCCCTACACCTTTCCCGCCAAGGAACCTGTTATTTCTCCCTACAAATCCTCTTACCACCAAATCACATTGTTATTTTTTATTCATTCATGCAACTCAATTACCCGGCAGCTGCTCTGGGATGGACACTGGTCTAGATCCTGGGAATAAAAATCAACGGTTGCCAAGAGAAGCAGAGTCAGTCCATTAGGCAAATGGTTACAAAAAGCAGTGGAGAATGGTGTCTGCTGTGCATGCAATTAAGGACAAACAGGACTGAGCACCCACTCAGCCCTATAGGCCATGCACCAGACAGTATGAGCTCACTAAGAACCCTGGACTGCTTCCACAGGGGACTTGGGCTGCCCCTCCACTGCCTGGAGTCCTGTGGGAGCTTCCTTGAGATTTCCACACTCTCTCTGCCCGCAGCCACCTGCAGCCTCCTTTTCAGGAATCAGCGATCCTCGGTATCCTTGGAGGAGAAATGCCCCAGTAGGTCAGGTGGTCCTAGCCCAGGCCCAGAGCCTAGTTTGAAACGCTGACTCCAGGGTCAGCTCACCTGCTGCTTTCCTGTTGCAGTTTGTGGTGGGCCAAGACGGCACCTGTGGCGTGGTGTGTGAGCACTCCCCATTTGATGGCATCGTCCTGGTGCAGTGCACGGAGCACCTGCTGAAACATATGTGAGTCTGGGGCAGAGCAGAGGAGGACCTCAGAGGGCTGCCATGAAAAGCTGGGAGAAACTGGGGGCGTCGGGCCAGAAAATGGCTGAGCCAAAGATGAATTTGGAAAGATGCTCAGAAACTGCAAGATGAGCTTTATGAGCCACAGAGGGGAGGTACAGATCAGGCGGGAAACTCAGGGCAGACAGAGAAGCGGGGACCCAAGCTTTGATCCAGGGAAGCTCAGATCAGTCTTTGTTGTTGGGCCTAAGACCAGCAACAGGCACAGAGGAAGGTCTCCTCCATCACAGGCCAGGTCCCCAGCCTTCATGCTGGCTAGGGTGAAGCCCTGCTTTCCTGTTCCTTAACCAGGCCGAGTTCCTTCTAGCTTTCACGGTTTTGCTCACTCTCTTGTACTATCTCCTGGCATGCAGGTTCTCAGTCTCTTCCACAAAAGTCTTTGGAGTGACTGAGACACACACTCAGCTTGCTAACCACATTTCCAAGTCTTCCATAAGTGCAGCCCGAACATGGTTTAACACTAGGAGATAGAGAAGGAAATGATGCACTTTGGGGTCAGGTGCGAGTGGGTGGGACTCTGGCTCTGTCACTCACTGAACTTGTTTTATCTGCTCCACGCTTCCAGCAGCTCAGACCCCCTAAAGTTCAGGAGCTGTGCACGTGGCTAAGGTGGCTGTGCAGGAAAGCCGCAGCGTTGCCCAGGGCCCCAGGTTGCAGGGTCTCAGGAGGTTGTCCCTTTGTGTCTGCAGGATGAAGAGCAACAGGAAGCTGGTGCGAGCTGACTCAGTGAGCGAGCTCCCTGCCCCCAGGAGGCTGAGGTGGAAATGTTCCCCAGAAACTCAAGGCCACCTCGCCTCCTCAGCAGAGAAACTTCAAAGGTGAGGGGAACCCCCCCAGGCCCGCTCAGCCCCCTCAACGGCTGCTGAAGCACCCTGGGTGGTCCCAAAGGCCCCTGGGACTCTGTTCCCCTCCAGGCTCCACCCACTCTCACCCCTCATGGAAAATCAGTCAGTCCAGCTAAAGAGGAGTCATGGCTCTCAGGAAATAACCTTGCTCGAATATCTACCATTTTCATAAAATGCAAACCTGAAGCTATTTTTTTTCCTGCAGGTTTCACCTGACTAAGCAGAGTCAAGGCTGGGAAACGATTCCCTGCTTTGAGGGAGTAATGAACAACTGCTTTGAATAGGTCATTTGAATCCAGGCTATTTCAATTTGACTTTACACTGCAACTTGACAAGGGAGCCTTTCTCCCCGGGGAGGGGCCGCTTCGGGCCTTAACGGACACGGGCAGGAGGGCGGGATCTGAGCGACCTTATCAGCCCCTGTGTGAATGAGTGTGAGAACACCCATTCACTCACACATCGAACTTGGGGAGCTCTAGTGTGTGTCAGCTCTGCGGTAAGGTACTGGGAACTCAGAAAGGAGTGTGCCCTGGGCTTTTCCTCCACACTTGAGTGGAAGAAGCAGACCCCGGATCAAATAATGTACGAGGCATGAAGTGCCCAAAACAGAGAGAGGCCTGCAGACCCGAACCTGAAGATAGACATGAGGTTGAACTCTGCCTGGACAGTGAGGATGAAGAGCAACTTGAGGGGCTAACAGGCAGGGAAGAGGCAAGACAGAGGCGTGTATAAGCCTCTGTAGATTCGTAAAGATCCAGGCTGGTATGGAGATGGTAAATGAGAAGATGGCTGGATTTGGGACATAAAAGAGAAGCTGGGCCAGGCGGTGGTGGCGCACGCCTTTAATCCCAGCAGAGCCAGGCGTGGATCTCTGTGAGTTCGAGGCCAGCCTGGGCTACCAAGTGAGTCCCAGGAAAGGCGCAAAGCTACACAGAGAAACCCTGTCTCGAAAAACCAAAGAGAGAGAGAGAGAGAGAGAGAGAGAGAGAGAGAGAGAGAGAGAGAGAGAGAGAGAGAAGCTGGGTCATGCCTTGCCTATGATGAGGAGCTGCTCCTCAGTAGAAGTTGTGGGGGCGTCTGTGAGAGTAGCACAGGTGAGCAGGACACAGCAGGAAACCTAGCATGGACATTCCTCACGTGGAGCTGCTGTGGAGGCTGCCTGGCTTTACTGAATGTGGAAGGAGGCTCCAGGTTTCCATGGGATGATGTTGACATCTCAACTTTTATGATGGGGGTCCAAGGTGGGTGGGTTGCCAGAAGAGGGAGATAGAAAAAAGGCTGAAGGGCCTGAGCTTGCCCTGTGTGTTAGGAAGAAGTCCCCCCCAGCTTCTTCCTAACAGGCATGAGGAGTCACCTGGACCTGAACAGTCTATGGGAGGTGGTGGAGCTAGGTGAGCAGTGTGTGGGAAGGCGGTTTCTGAGCAGCCATGGTGAAAGAGAAATTTGTCCACGGAATCTGTCAAAAGGCAGGGTCTCTCCTGTCCCAAGCAGCTGCATGACTCGTGGGAGCTCAGCTCATGTGAGGCAGGAGGACTGATTTAAGGTGGGCTGGGGGGGGGGTAGTAGATGTAGCATCCAGTCCCAGGGACGGTGAGAGTCAAGGCAGGTGACTCCTGCAGGACCTGAGACAGTGGCATACACCTCCCTGCCAATGCCCCCATGACAGTCAGACCGGACCCCTAACTCCTAAAGGATGACACTGGTCAATATGGTGGTGGCACAGGCATTTCTGTGCAGACCCAGGGAAGCTTCCTGACACTCTGAGAATGATAAGCATGTCCTGGGCGACCTATCAGCAGTCGCTGGATAACATGGGATTTCTTTTACAAGTAAAGCAACAGATGAGTAAAGCCCCAGCCCTCGCTGGGGCTACCATGACAGTCAGTCAGATCCCAAGTCCTTCTGCCCATGGCAAGCAGGGATGAGTATGGGTGACCACCGGCTGAGAAGTTAACTGTTAGGACAGCTGAGAATCCACGGGGACATTGGACCCCTGTTCCTCCACAGACATATAAATGGTCTCTTTCAGGCTTGCTTTGTAGGCAGCCAGCAGGTAGGAGTCTGTGGGTGAGGCTCACCCAGCCCATGCAAATATCTCATTTCCATGCTCCGCCCACCTCACTGCTGCAGCCAGACCCACCTTTCCCTAGAAGGGCCCCTCTGGGCTGAGCTCTTCTAGAAAGGCACAGGTTCCAGGGTGCCTTCTGCCCCTTGGCGTGAGTAAAGGTAGGTCTCTGATATCCTAGGGTGTTTCTGGAGGATAAGGGCTGTGCACTCACCTTCTGGACCACTAGGACATGGACCAGGAAAGCGTGGGTGGGCTCTGTGGCATAGGTAACCTATCTTGCATGCAGAATATCTTCTTTCTCTTCCACAGAATAGTAAAGAATCTGGATTTCATTGTTTATAAGTTTGACGACTATGGAAAAACATTTATCAAGAAGCAGAAATGCAGCCCTGATGCCTTCATCCAGGTAGCCCTCCAGCTGGCCTTCTACAGGTGGGTGAAGGCAAGATGAGGCGTTGCCCGGGTCAACTGTCCAATTGGATGCTTTAGAGTCCAGAAGCATCCTGAAGGGAAGCGTGGCTTTCAGGGTCAGGAAGCAAACGTCCTGGGCTCTGTTGTCACCCAGTTTTCTATCCTATCACATTGTCCCTCCAGGAGCTCACCCCACAAAGGTAGTGAGACGCAGAGCTACAGATCCTTATGTGACACTGGGCTCCCATTGGTCTGAACTCTGTCGTTTTTCTTCTTCCTTTTCCTCAACTCCATGGATGTTACTGGCTGATGGGAAGAGGGGGTTCTGCTGGTCAGAGAGGCAAGCCGGGGGGGGGGGGTGTTCACCTGGTTTCCATGCACAGGAAGAAAGGCTTCCAAGCCACCAGCGTGAGCTCTGCTAGAATGGCCAGGAGACTGAAACAAAGTGTGGGGATATCAGCCGCAGTTTCCCCATGAGACACACCTTGACACGCTTGTGGGCCTGGGCATCTGTCTACACTCACCATGCTCGCCTGCTTTGACTAGAGGTCATGGTGAACCATTTAAAATAAAGCAGGCTTCCAAGAAAGGTGTGTGTGATGCACTGCACTTTCATCTGATGCTGTGATAATATTAATCAACACTCATTAGGGTTCACAGAAAATTCCAGGTTTCCCTACAGACTGGTGGCGGTGTTTTGTTTTTCAAAAGCAACCAGTTGCCTCCTCACTTTACATCAATGGAGTCCCCAGTGTATAAAAGTGTACATGGTTCTTCACATCAAAGACTTGCCAGCATTCATCTTTGGAATTCTCCTCTAGAATTCTATTAACATTAAAATGAAATACTATGCCACGTCATGTCAGAGCTATGAAAATAAAGCCTGCCGGGGCTATATTTCTTTCAGTATTTATGACTCCCTGAGAACAAATTACTGTTTGCCATCCATCTTTTATCTTGTGCAGGCTTTATCAGAGACTGGTGCCCACCTATGAGAGTGCATCCATCCGCCGGTTCCAGGAAGGTCGCGTGGACAACATCAGGTCGGCCACTCCAGAGGCACTGGCTTTTGTGCAAGCCATGACTGACCACAAGGCTGCCATGCTGGTAAACCCCCGCTCTGCCTTAAGGAACCACAAGGAGGCCTGTGAGGCTGCTGTGGCTGCCCTAGCACTTTGTTCTGGGACAGGATTCTCTGGCTCCAGCACCCTGACACCCTCTCCTTTGTTCACAGGCTTTTGAGAAACTGCAGCTGCTGAAGTCAGCCATCCAGGCCCAGACTGAGTACACAGTCATGGTGAGTGGTGGTGCCTCCCTAACACCAACTGCCCGGTGACTCAGCCAGGCTACCGACCCTCATTCTTATTCTATTCTTGTGACATTGGGGATTGAACCTGAGGTCTTACACATGCAATACAAGTGCTATAGCGCTAAGCTGTGTATGCTACGTCCTTTTTTTTACTTTTCATTTTGAGACAAGAGTCTCATAATGTTGCCCAGGCTGGCCTTGAATTCACTATTAGCCCAGGTTGGCCTTTAATGTGGGATCCTCTTACTTCAGTCTCTCAAGTGGCTGGGATTGATTACAGGCTTCTGCCACTGGATGGGTCTTTTTCTTCTTTCTATACCACGGGCAGCCTACCCTTCCTGCTTTCCCCAGGTTCCACCAGAGAACAGTGAGTGGTGTTTGAAATCTGCTGACATAGCCATAATGATAATAATAGTCCACAATATGTGTGGTGCTTTACAGTTTACAAGAGCCACCAAATTGAGGTGGGGTTGGGCAGCTTGATGAATACTGGTTAACTTGGTCCCTGGCACACTGGAAAGGAGTTAGAATTTACTAATACCCAGGGCTACTTTTCCCTCTTGAATGCTCTGTGTTCATTTATGCAGCCCATGAACGGAAAGTCTTTGCTCAAAATTAATAGTGACATCAAAATTGTATGGAGACTATTTCTCTAGTTTGAGGGAATAATTTATTTTTTAATATTGCAAAGCCATTATTTACATACAAACAATGGGGAACTTGAGCTAGTGATCAATACATTAATTATAGATCACTCAAAATCAACCAGAAGAATGACAAAAATCTATGAGAAGGACTGATGAATTTTTTCTCTATGTACTTGAAAGCAAATACAGCATATCTGTGGGTTTTAGAACTCACCAGTATAGACTTTCCTCTAACTCAGTCCCTAATTCATCCTAATAGCTATGTTTGTTCTGTTTAAGCATTGTATTAGGTAGTGTTCCAAGTACTGAGGAGCCCAAAGTAGGAGGATCACAAGTTCAAGGCAAGCCTGGCATTCGAGTGTGATTCTTGTCTGAAAAGGTCACTTTCCATTACTCAAGCAAAATAGTCAAGACAGTCAATCAGTCAGCCAGAAAAGGGACAGGGTATCGGCTCACAGCTTCAGAGGTGTCAGTCCAAGGTTGGTGGCGTCCAGGGATTTTAGGTCTGTGGAAAGGCAGTACATCATGGTAGGGAGCCCACGATGAAACAAAACCATTCCCCGCTGTGACAAAGTAAAAGAAGGAAGGGAGGAGCTGGGGTCCCACAATCCCCCTCAAGGGCACAAAGAAAATTATAGGAAGACCTTCCACTGGGCTCCATTTCTTAAAGTTTCCACAGCTTCCCAATGATGCTAAGTCTTCAATGCATGAGCCTTTGGAAACATGTCATCCAAACTCCAGCAAGTGTCCTCTCTGTATTCTATAAATTATTCTTTTTCCTGCTTCATGCTAGGCAAAGTGCTATATACAGGAAACAAATCCCTAAGCGCTGTCAGTAGGGAGTTTAACATGGAGCTGGGGTAGAGGTACTTCAAAGTTATGTCAAAGCCACATGAACAGAGTCTGAGAAATTTCAGAGAATGTGGAAGAGCAAGCTCTCTCCTCTCCTTTGAAAAGTTGAGATGAATTCCCTGAGGAAGCAGTCTTTAACGTGAAGTAGGAAGGATTAAGAAAGAGAAGGAAACCTGAGTTGGTGGCACACGCCTTTAATGCCAGCACTCAGGAGGCTGAGGCAGGCCGATCTCTGTGAGTTCAAGGCCAGCCTGGTCTACAGAGTGAGTTCCAGGAGAGCCCAGGACTAGGACTACACAGAGAAACCCTGTCTCGAAAAACCAGGAAAAAAAAAAAATAAGAAAGGGAAAGAAGGGCAAGGAGAGAGCAGCGTGTTGTAAAGGCAGGCGTCTTGTGAATACATCTGATGACAAGAGCAGTTCAGTGTGTGCAGCCTGCAAAGGACTGAGGGGCAGAAGAGCCAGGTTGTCTGTTACACCAGTGTGGGACAAAAGAAGGGCAAGTGCGGGGCGTTTACCCACCAACCCCACAGCTCCCCAGAGTTTTGAGTGTGAGCAGCAGGAAATATTACATAGAAGGATTTAGGTTGTGGAGATAAACAGATAGAAAATAAAGGATAGCCTCGAGAGGGCCTGGAACCTATTCCAATGGGCCCTGACTGTCTCTGCCCCAGGGTTTTTATAGAGACGCCAAGGGGTGGAGCAAAAGACCTCCTCCCCCAGCACAGCCAAGTGCAGACCATCTCAGATGCCTGCACTCAGGCCCGTGGTCCTGATCATCCTCTATGCGGACCTGCTAGGTAAAACCACAAGGAACCTGAAAAGGGGCCCCCACAGGCAAGTTGCATTGTGGGAGTGGCTGGCTAAGCAGAAGCTGTATGATACTGGGAAGAGCTGGTGTACAGACTGTGGCTGGGCAGGGTCAGGGTCAAAGGGATGAAGAGGAATGTGTAGGCTTCTGACTCAACGGGGCATGTTGAACATAAGAGTTGAATATCCCCCACTCTGGAGTTCTCCAGCACAACATTCAGGTATTTTAAGCCGTACACATAGAAAAGAGGATTGGAGAAAAGGTGACAGCAGAGAATTAGAGAAAGCAGAGCAGGTGGCAGCCGGCTTAGGGCACAGGCAAAGAGAAAACGCACCCAACTGCACCGCAGCACCTCGGGGTAGCTCAGGCACCAGGGATGTACCGGAAGTGGGGTGTGTGGAAAGAAGGGGTTGGCTGATGGGTTTTTCTGTTTGGCCTGCTAGAACAGGATCCCTTGAGCTGGATAGTTTACCAAGAACAGATTTCCCACACCTCTGGAATCAGGGAGTCTGAGATCAAAGGGTCAGCAGGAGAGGCTGTTGGCCCCTGCTTCCAAGATGGTGCCTGCTGCTGCATCCTCCAGAGTGGAGGGATGTGTTATGCTCATGTGGTGGAAGACAAGAAAGCTGAAAGCTGTGTGAAGCCTCTCATATAGGAACCTTAACAGAGAAAGAGCCCTAATGACCTAATCACTTATTAAAAGCATGGCCTCTTAATGTAGTTCATTGATTAGTAACTTTTAAGATGTGAAATTTCAATTTTTCTTATTCTATAAATAAGAATTGGGCCTGGGAGGTGGTGGTGCGCACCTTTAATCCCAGCACTTGGGAGGCAGAGGCAGGAGTATCTCTGTGAGTTCGAGGCCAGCCTGGGCTACAGAGTGAGTCGCAGGAAAAGGCGCAAAGCTACACAGAGAAACCCTGTCTCAAAAAAACCAAAATAAATAAATAAATAAGAATGGGAAACTCTAAAAAATATTACCAAGAAATAAAGATAGTTCTAAAGTAGAATGTAGTAGAAAATTTCAATGGAAATATTGGGAGACAATCCAAGGCAACATACTTTAAACACAAACAAAAATGGGTGAAATATAAGAAAAATGGGGTGGCTTAGTTCGGGTGAACAGTATGCCAATTAAAAGTTGTTCAGAAAAAGAAATTAGAGAGTAGAGGGATCACCAACAAAGTAATTCAGAGAAATATCAAAGGATAATTCTGTGGCAGAGAGCTTGCCTAGCAGGCATAAAGCCCTGGGTACTATCCCTAGCACTAAGAAAGTGAAAATTCTTTAGAACTGCAGAAAATGTTTCTCTATTGAGGAAATTCACCAAGTATCTTACACAATAGAAAATTCTCATATCAAGGAAATTTCATTACACTACAGACAAAGAGAAGATCCTAAGTTTCTCAGAGGAAAAGAGAAAGAAGGTCATAAATAAAGATTTCATTGGTTTCTCAACAGCACATCGGAAGGTAGATGACAATGGGACAAGGCCTTCAGACTCGGGGAAAACTGTCTTCAACACGCTTTCCATACCTAGCTAAACTGTCATCGGATGCGAAGACAGAATACAGACATTTTGGACAGAAGAAATTTATGTTTTTTACTTACTAAATACTCTTTCTCATAAAACTGCTAAAGGCTGCATGTCTCCAAAGTAAGAAAATGAGACATAAAATCTAATAAAACCAGAAGATTCAACACACACAAACAGAAATGAAGTAGGACTCCCCAGGATGATGCCAAAAGGAAACAAAAAGTCAGCAGCTACTCAGTAGATCTAGAGAGCTCTTGGTGCACAAAGGAGGGACCAGTGAGAGGAGGAATGAAATGATGGCTGCACTTGAGAACTAATCAGAAGTAGATACATAAAAAATATCCAGTTTAATCTATTCAATTTAAAGGAAGAACAAAATGTTTAATAAGAAAGGAAATCTATGTCTGGGAACATAGCTAAGTTGGTAGAGCACTTGCCTAAGGTGATAGGTGCTGGGTTCTAATCTAATCATAATATCCTACAAGACCCAGCTGTAAATGTTTACGCAGTGACATCATCTAAGCACTTGCTGTTGCTCAAACAGCAAAGAGTTGAAATATGACTCTATTGGAAAGACGATAGAGGAAGCAGAAGCTAATGTTTTATTTCTTTTTCTTTTTATTTATTTATTTATTTTTGGTTTTTTGAGACAGGGTTTCTCTGTGTAGCCCTGGCTTTCCTGGAACTCACTCTATAGACCAGGCTGGCCTCGAACTCACAGAGATCCACCTACCTCTGCCTCCCAAGTCCTGGGATTAAAGGTGTGTGCCACCACTGCCCAGCTGTTTTCTTTCTCATAACATGAAGTTCTAAGTAAGTCTGGAAAAGTACAGTCATTGTACTCTCAAGCACGGATTCAGAACAATGATCATAATATCAGAAGAGTGGCTAAAAGGCCCTGCCCCCGTGGAGTGGGAATCAGACAAAAGCAATTGACTCGGGAGTGGGCGGCAGAGAGAGGAGGGAGAGGTAGGAGGCAGGTGGTAGGTGGCACTGGTACCCAGCCAGCCCTGCGAACAGGGGAAAGACACAGGAAAAGGCAGCCTCACAGCACAAGTGTACTTGAGATAGAAAGGAAAGGAAACTCGGTGGGAAGGCACGGTCCAGCCCCTCACTCCTCTCCCATCTCTTGACACTCCGCCTTCCCAGCAGTTGACGGTTACATGCAGGTCACATGACGGTGACGCCCTGCCCCGCTACACCACCAACACAGGCCTCTGCCCCTCTGCTTTCCACGGCGGCAGCAGCAGACATACGGTAGCTCCTCGAAGTCCTCGATGGAGGACTAACCCAGGAGTCCTTGTACTCACTGCTGCTCAACACTCTACATAACTGTTCATTTCATTCCTCTGGGCACATTTAATTGACAAGAGCAGAGTGGGCAGGCTGCTTTACAGAACGTCTCCCTCTGTGGGCCTTACAAAGGGAAGGATAAATAGAGGTCCCCAGAGAAACAAGAGTGTTCTCTATTGGGGAGGGCTTGTAGTGCGTCTTCTCTGTCCCAACAGAGCATATAAAATCCAAACCATGGGACCTGGCTATAGCTCCATGGTAGAACACTTGTTTAACATGTATGAGGCCCCTGATTCCATCTCCAGCACCACCTTACGTAAGTAAATGAATTAGGAATAGAGTTAGCTGCAGGTTTATAACATCTTTTCAGACTGTAATTAGATGCCTTCTGAGAGACCAGAGCCTCTGCGTCATCCTTATGCATTTGTTCTTAACGGAAGGAGAGCAGCTCTCAGATGTGAATACGTGCCTGGTAAACCCAAGCCAAGTTCACTGGCAAAGGGCAGTTTCCTCCCACGAGGGCCTCAAACAGCCAAATGACCACCATACATAAGGAAAACCCCAAAAGTTTAATTACTCTGGTGGTAACCGGGTTATTGTTACTGGCCAGGAGCAGTCCCCCGAGTCTCCCCACTTCCTCACTTGCCCAAAATAAACACATGATCACAAACAAAAGAGTGTAGATGAGATGCCATCCATGCTGCCTTAAGATGGAGACACCTAGAACAGTGTTCTGGCCCCAAGTCCTCCCCCTTCACCTCGGCTACTGAGAAGAGTTTAACTATCTCCAAGAGGGCGGGGGTAAGAGAGAGAGAGAAGAAGAAAGCCAGGCGGTGGTGACACACACCTTTAATCCCAGCACTTGGAGGCAGGGGCAGGGGGATCTCTGAATTTGAGGCTAGCCTGGTCTATAGAGTGAGTTCCAGGACAGCCTGAGCTACACAGAGAAACTCTGTCTCAAAAAATGAAAGAGAGCCGGGCATTGGTGGCGCACACCTTTAATCCCAGCACTCGGGAGGCAGAGCCAGGTGGATCTCTATGAGTTCAAGGCCAGCCTGGGCTACCAACTGAGCTCCAGGAAAGGCGCAAAGCTACACAGAGAAACCCTGTCTCGAAAAAACAAAAAACAAAAACCAACCAACCAACCAAAAAATGAAAGACAGACAGACAGACAGAGAGACAGACACAGACACACACACACCCCGCATCATTCAACTAGTGCTTTCACCTTAGCATCAGCAGAGCTTTGCTCAGCAGTCTAGTTCCTGACTTAATTTCTGAGATGATGAGTCGAATTTAAGGGAGTCCACACACTGCACTGAGTGGGTGACGAACCCTGTCCCAGCTTTGTGCTGGAGGGTGAAGAATTAGTCATGGTGCGATCCTAGCCCTGACAGTTTTGACACCCCTCCCCTGTGACTGGACCCAACACATGGGCCGGCCTTCTCCTGAATACCCTTTGCCTGTCCAGAGCAGGCTGGAGTTGGGATAGGCAGGCTCACCCACTCTCCTGTTAGAAGAGCATGCTGGTGCAGCTGTGTAGTGGGTGATGGGCCCACCCACTTTTCCCCAGACATTGGTAAGGTTGGCCCCAGCCTTCTCTGGACACAGCCTGTGCGTGTAGCCGTACGCAAGAGTCCAGGAGCAGAGGCTGCACAGTAGAGCAGTCAGCCTGGGTTCACACAGGCTGTCTATCCAGAGTGGTTTAAGCAAGAGCCGTGACTGCTGGAGTCATCACTGGTCTTGAGGAGACAGGACAGGAGAGACGGAACAGAGGAGTGCAAGTCTCATGGATCTCTTGTTCCTGACTCCCAGGCCATAACTGGCATGGCCATTGACAACCACCTGCTGGCACTGAGGGAGCTGGCCCGGGACCTGTGCAAGGAGCCACCTGAGATGTTCATGGATGAAACATACCTGATGAGCAACCGGTTTGTCCTCTCCACCAGCCAGGTACAGCCTCTGTGTGTGTGACCAGGGCCTCATAGTAGAACCTGGGAGTTTCTGAAGACATTATTGACTTGGAATCTGCCTTTGTCTCTGCTCTCTCTCTCTCTCTCTCTCTCTCTCTCTCTCTCTCTCTCTCTCTCTCTCTGTCTCTCTCTCTCTCAATCTCTCTCTCTTGTATGAATATATTTGCACGTGTTTAATATATGTTAATTATGCAAAAAAAATATACATACTTACAGGGTACAGTGTATGCTGAACTATCTGCGTGTAATGGGTAGCAGTCAGATCAGCCTAATTGGTATATCTATCAACTCAGTCATTTAGAGAACATTCAAAGTCCTTTCTATTAGCGACTTTAAAATATTTAAGTTACTGTTGAAAACCATATCCTTCCTACTGTGACGTCAAACAATATCCTCTCCACTCTCAACCCCACCACTTGGCTCTCCTTTTTTCTTTTAACAAGTTTTATCTTTACTTATGTGTTTCTATGTGTTTCTATGTGTATGTGCCTCTGTGAATGTATGCTCTGTGTCTGCTGGTGCCCTCAGAGGCCATAGGAGGGTGTTGGATGCCCTGGAGCTAGAGTTACAGGCATTTGTGAGCTAGATGCCTGATATGGGTGCTGGGAATTCAACTTGAGACCTCCAGAAGAGCTACAAGCTCTTTGAACCACTGAGCCATCTCTCCAACCCCAGGCTCTGTTCTTAAGGAATTGATAGTCCCCTATCTTCTAAGTAGGAACGACCACAGGCTCCCTTAGCCAAGGTAGACAGGCTGTAAACACATCCACCTGGGGGTTCGAAGTATCATCGGTGCTGCCTGGCCATCTGCTGCACGGACTGGTATTCCACTGCAGAGGACCCTAGGATCCGAAGCCAGACAGGCCTGGTTGGAGGTTCCCCAATTAGGTCACAGGGATTACATTAATGAATGGCCAGGCCACCGATGGCAGAAAATCAATTGTCAGCCCAACACTTCTGACCTAATGCTCCACATATGCCGACTCTGTTAAAGGACCACAACCACAGAGAAATGACATTGGTTAGTGGGAAGCTGCAGGGGAGGGGAGGACACACCTAAACACACCAGCCTCCTGGAAGTTACCTTCTCTGCAAAACGCTGGACATGGGCCGCAAAGGGGGCCGACGAAGCTCTATGTTTGAGGATAAAAGCCCACTCAGTAATTTAATTTTGTCATTACGGCAGTGAGCTCGCAGACATGAATAAATGAGACCAGAATACTACAACATAAATTCTTCAGGAAACCATCCGTGGGCACAGAGTGCTCTGGAATGGCTTTATGGCCTCCAGCCATTGCACGGCAAATTTCTCTGACAGTGCGGTGAGTCTATTAGCAAGACTAATGGCTTGTTCTGCCCCATTAAAATGGCCAGTGTCATTTCTGCAGGCCCAAGAACACAGCACCAGAAACCTGTGGACTGAAAACAGACCCTGTCCCACATACACCGGCCCAGCAATCCTTTCTACTTATCCCTAAAACCAGCTGATAAAATGAGTGTGGGGTGTGAGTGGTTAAGATCTTTCCCGCTGGAAAGTGGCATTTGCGGCGTGAGCTTTCAGTGACACACTGTCTTGGTTTGTGATCTGGACTGCAAAGCCTCTAAATTCAAAACATCTTAGACGACTGACTGCCATTCCAGGTGACAGCAGGCTTGGAGGTGCCGGGTGCTGAGCAATTGTGCATGGGTGGGCCTTGGGGAGGAAATCAGCCCAGCCAGGCGGTGCTGACAGTAATTAAGGATCTGGGGGAAATCAACAGAGAAGATGGGCCAGATTTCCTCCAGTTCATAAATTACTCCCTGTGGGAAGCCATCTAATGGTGGGGTGCCACCAGGGTGCCGTTTAGTAAATTAGCCTGATTGCCACAGTGCCTCAAATGGCCCCTGGATGAAGGAAAGTCTTGGCTCAAGCCAGAGCAGCAGGTCGCCCTGGGAGTTTCCAGTTCCACAAGCAGAACCAATTGCACAATGGAGAGTGGGTTGGGGTCTCTCTCCCTCGACACCGCGCACCTTGATGGGCTCATCTTTATTACTCCAGCCATGCCCTTTCATTCATGCCAACACAATCCAATCTGGTCAAATCCAGATAGACAGGGACAGACAGGGAAACAAACGCCATGGAGGTCTTAGGATACAGGGACTCACCCACCGCAGTCTAGCAGGTTCCAGATTGAATGTCAGAATAGGTTGCATCTGACCTATGCTCTTCTCCAGGTGCCCACAACCATGGAGATGTTCTGTTGTTACGGCCCTGTGGTCCCCAATGGATATGGAGCCTGCTACAACCCCCAGCCTGAGGCCATCATCTTCTGCATCTCCAGCTTTCACAGCTGCAAAGAGACCTCTTCTGTGGAGTTTGCAGAAGCCGTGGGAGCAAGCCTGGTTGATATGAGAGACCTCTGCAGTGCATGGCAGCCTGCTGAGGGCAAAGCCCCAGCAACAAAGGAAAATGCTAGAGGCCCAACCAGGGCAAACAATCTTGACTCCTGCCGCTAGCCTGATCTCCTGCTGGAGCCAAACCCTGCCAAGCCCTGCTCCCATCCCCCACCCCAGCTTTTTGTTGCTCCTTAGTCCTTATGGGCCCAACCCACAGACTCTGTGGGGAGGCATCACACAAAGCTGGCATGTTAGGAGAAAGAGTCCCTCATTATTTATCAAGGTGGCCTCTGGCCTTTACAACTGGAAATGAGACTAGCCTAGCTTGCAAGCAGCCTGGGTGAGCTGGGACCATACTCTAGGATCTTCAAAAACTTAACATTTACGCTTCTTTCCCAGCAGCACCCAGTGGTACACATAGTAGTTCTGCCTAATGAAAGGATGAGTCATCTCATCACGTGATAGGGACCCAACTAAGTCATGAAGGCAGAGGCTAGCTCTGGATCATTACCTGCCGCTGTCCCTCCACACACCCACACACACACATACAGCCCAAGTTCCATTAAAATACAGCGGCCCACACCCTCAAAGACATTGCTTTCATCTTCCACAGCAGTCTTCCTTGAGTTCAGATAATCTCATCCAGATATTCAGAAAGAAAAAAAAAAAAACAAGTTTCTTCATTTGATAATGGAGGGAACTAAGTTTCTGGGCTGTGAAGATTAAAAGCTGGGTTGTGGGTGAAGGGCTTGCATGGTAGCTGAGCAGTGGTGCCCACTTGGGATGATAATACCCCACTGGCATTGAGTGATTTTCTCAAACTATTTACACTGATCTGGAAGAACCAACCCTCTATCAGAAAAGGAATTCACTGTATTTATTGGATATATCAAACCATGCACTGTGAGGTTGTCAAGACTCATGAGTGGCAGACCCTTGGCTGGAGGGAACACCTCCTCCCTTAGGAAGAGACTGGAAGCTGGCCTTCCCCCTCCAAGAACAAAGTGTACTCATCTTTATGCAAAGGCGACACTGAGCCATGGCCACAGGCTACTCTGTGGGGACCCTGGGAAGAGAGACTGTCCCATGTGTCCCTAAAGAGATGGAAAATGAGACAGTTGTTTGAAGCAATGATGCATCCTAAGTGTGGCCACCTTATTGTACTGCTAAATTGCCAAATTACATATGAAGTTGACGTTTGGGTTCTATTTTTATAATATAGCTCTAGATTTATGGCAATATGTACATTTTAATTTATAGTTCTGTGCTTTAAAGAAATACATGTATGAAAAAAATGTATATTGAAAGTATTCTATTCAAGATATTTAAGGACTGTAAGACTGTATTCAATAAAATGTAATGCCAAGAAAGATGATGATGTCATTGTTCCTGCTGACAAATGATATAAATTCACAACTCAATGGCCTGTATCTATGACAGCACCAGGGTCTGAGGGTGAGGCTAGAACATCACATGAAGTCAGGAGTTTGAAGCTAACCTGGGCAACATAAGGAGATTCTGCATCTAAAATAAAAGATACTGGGCCATGAAAGAAAAGGAAGAAGGAAACTAAGTCTCTGCTAGTGTATATGGCAGACCTTATTGTGATTGAGGAGAGGCATAGGTTTCATGTGACATTTTGATTGATTGACAGGAACTCAGTGTAGGGATGGGTGCTCCCTGTAAGCCTGTCCAAACATGTGTAGGCAGCATAAAGTAGAGATAAAACCTCCAGGCTCAGAAGCTAACAAGCCCAATGGTACTCCAAAGTTGTTATGGTTCCTGGGGAGCCTTATTGCCTTTCAAGGTCATAGAATCCTTACCTATAATGTGGGAATGTTGAGATCAACACTACTTATCTCTGAGGTTTGGGACAAGATGATATGAGATGGCCATAGTTTGAAAATAGAAGGAAAAAAATGTAAAGATCAAGCATTCTTGTTACAGGCTCACAAATACATAGTTGCACTGGTCCAGGCTGCAAGACCTCTCCACAAGTGAGCAATCCATAGTGCCAGAATGGAGATTCTTCCAAATGGGAACCCCAGGACCTTTGATGTGGAACCCTGGGGTATGCTGGTTAGGGAGTCGGGATGTGGGAAAGGCACTTTTGGAAGAGATAATGGCTTAGAATATTCCAGCATGGAGAAGAGGATGAAAGTAATGCGATTTGTTCTTATCTATCACACGTATGGCAGGTGGCCTTCAAACAACCAGATGTGAAAATACAGATAACAGAGAACAGGAAGTAAAGACAATATAAAATTATGCCTCCTTTCCATTGGGTGGATGTTAATATCCAGAGAAGTTAGCGGGGAGAATCCCTCTGAATGGCACAAGAGCAACCAGCAGTCTCCAAATGATTCTGGAGCAGCAGTCTCCTTAGAGGGAAATACCAGTGGCCATTCTCTTGTCAGTTCATCCTAGTTACTGTGTGTGTGTGTGTGTGTGTGTGTGTGTGTGTGTGTGTGTGTGTGTGTGTGTATTTCCCTGAGTTTCCCTTTCAGAAATCCCTTTACATGTATAGGGTAAGCACAGTGTTCCTCCTCCAGGGAAGAGCTGGCCTCACATCAGATACAAAGACCTTTCTAAACCGACTCTCGGTTCCACTCCTTTCATGTGCTCCTTCCATTTCTTGAAGTGATTTCTGTTCCTGCCTCTGTCCCTTATATCATGCGCCCCAGTGTTCTGTCTATGCTTTCTGTTTCTAATTAAGAAGTAGTGGTATGGCAGGCCGAGTTGATGCAGAAGGGCTCCTACAACTATGAAAACATATACTTAAGGGAAAATATTTAAGCTATGTACTGGCATTCAGAAGATTTAAAAAAAAATTCCAGCACTTGTGAAGCAGAGGCAGGGAGATCTCTGTGAGTTCTAGGCCACCCTGGTCTACAAAGCAAGTTCCAAGACAGTCAGAGTTATGTAAAGAGAGCCTGTCTCAAAAAAGAAAGAAAGAAAAGAAAAGAAAGAAAGAAAGAAAGAAAGAAAGAAAGAAAGAAAGAAAGAAAGAAAGAAAGAAAGAAAAAAAGAAAGAAAGAAAGAAAGAAAGAAAGGAGGGAGGGAGGGAGGGAGGGAGGGAGGAAAAGAGAGAGAGAGAAAGAAAGAAAGAAAAAAAGAAAGAAAGAAAGAAAAGAAAAGAAAAGAAAAGAAAAGAAAAGAAAAGAAAAGAAAGAAAAGAAATGAAATAAGTGCATTCCAGAAGGAAGGGCGCCCATAGTTAAGCAGGAGCTACAAGTTTATACACGACAGGTCTGTCCTGGCTTCCGTTCTGTTGCTGTGGTGAAATACCCTGTCCAAGAGCAACCTGCAGGAGGGAAGGGTTTATTTGGCTTACAGTTCCAGGCTGCAGTCCAGTATGGCTGAGAAGTCAAGAGGCAGGAACTTCAAGCACCATATCCACAGCCAGGAGTACACAGAGAAGATGCACATGGACCCCTGCTGAGCACCTGGCTTTCTTCACTCTTATACAGCTCAGGGCACAGCCCATGAAATGGTGCTGCTCACATTCAGGGTGAGTCTTCCCACCAACAGTCAAGGCAATTCAAAGGACAAGCCAACAGGCTGACCTGATCTACATAATCCCTCAACTGAGACTCCCTTCCCAGGTAATTCTAGGTGGTGACAAGTTGACATTTAAAACCAGGCAGCCCATGACCCCACTGGCCCATACAGCACACCATCCCTTGGGGTTGACAGAATGCACAAGCCCATGGAGGGTGGAAGAACCACTTAATTTCCATCACGAAACCAATTTCCAGAGGCATCTTCATCCTGTGAAAGGGACTAGAAAAACTCTTCCCATCAGCCCCCACCCAGCCCCAGACAAAGCCAAGAAAGTCTGTCATCTACTCAAGGTAGTAGATGTAGAGGGAAGAAATGAATGAAAAATCAAAACCACAAACTTTGCCATGTGAAGACAAGAAATCTGAATTTACATGATCATTTTAAAAGGCCAAATTGGCCTGATATAATATAAAACCACTTTCCACCTTGGACACATCAAACACCCACAGTGGGAAATAGTCTATTGCAGATGAGCTCAAAGTCAGAAATACAAAGCTAGGAAATTATGTACACCACAGGAGAGCGGCAGAGAAGTAAAGAGGAGCCAGTACCACGGCAGCTTCAGATAATAGACACCTCAGAGAAACCAATAAACAGATGTGTCTAGTATTGCTAAAGACATTGTTGAAGGAAGACAAAATACGGAACTCAGACGTACATGTAAGAGTCGCAGGGGAAGCATCTCAGTTTGTTTCCTGTTGCTGTGATGAAGATCAAGGCCAAAGGCAACTTAGGGAGGAAAGGATTTCTTTGGCTTACACCTCTCCATCACAGTCCATCACTGAGAGAAGTAAGAGCAGGGACTCAAGGTAGGAACCTGGAGGCAGGAACTGAAGCACGGACCACGGAGGGATGTTGTTTACTGGCTTGCTCTCACAGCTTAGTTTGCATTTTTATGCAATCCAGGACCACCTGTCCAGGGGTCATACCACCCACAGTCGGCGAGACCCTCCTATATGAATTATTAATCAAGAAAATGTCCCCATGAACTTGTCCACAGGCCAATCTGATGGAAGCAACTCCTTAGCTGAGGCTCCCTTTTCCCGATGACTCTAGCTTCTGTGGAGTTGACAAAATCAGAACCAGCACAGGGACATGTTAGATAGAATGTGGGAAAGCAATAGTCAATGAGAAATGACTGAGAATATTCCAGAATCTAATAAACAATTCTAAAACTCCTGGGTCAAAGAAAATAAGATAACACAAACTTTAAAATACTTAAAGAATGTTAAAGACACCACATAGCAATGCTGTTCCCAGAATGTCTGGGGCCAAATATAGGATACCTTATTATGAGACACACACACACCCAAAAATACAGGCCATTGCCATTGTTCTTGGTTACCAACCAGAACTAGATGATAAGACCCTGATGTTGAAAGCACCCCTTGATTTGGTCTCAGGAGACCAATAAATCAAGCTGAAATTGATCTGGAAGTGTGCTCCCTGCTGGCTAGCTTTCACACTGCTGGAATGCACTTATAGTCTGCTGGGGGAGAAAAGGCATTCACGGTCTTATCTAGCTATGAACGCTGTGCACTATACCGTTGACGTAATAGTGGCATGGCTGACATGGGAGTGTCCGATCGCTTTATTGTTGGATTTGAGGCTCTCTCCACAAGAGGAATTCATGTCTGGTACTAGAAACCTGGTCACAAACCATGGCTAGAAAGGTCATAGACCCTAAGATGGAAACCTACCCTATTGTTTTGCTAAATGGATATGGTGCCACGCTGCCTTCCAGTGTTTATACCCATAGTTTAGTGCCACTCTCTGAAGTGGTCAGAGAAGCTTCTGTTTGGAGTTGATGCAGAGAATAAGTAACTGTTGAGTGCTTGGCCATAAATCAGACAACTATATCACTTCCTCCAAGGAATATTGTGGAAGAGGATATGGGAAGAATGTAAGAGCCATACTATTTTCTAAACATGGCACTGTGAAAGCTAAGCAACCAAGGAAGATGCTTCCAACTATTGCACCTGTGAACTCATAGCAGCAGTGGTTACCTGCACAAGATCTTCATAAGACTGGACCTATCAACATTCCTTCACAGACTGAGAGGGATCCATGAAGCTATAGGAACTTAAGGGTTGATGGAGCTAAAGGAGTCATATTCCCCAGTGGTAGAGACACTGGTAAATTTCTCTTGATCAAGCAAATAATCTCCCATACATGCTCAGGAAGGCAACTGTAATTAAATACAGGAGGTAAAAACAACAGTAACAAACAAAAAGACAAGAATGAGGGAGGAACGCTCATTGGAAGGGAGGAAAAGGGGTTCAGTGGGAGCAGAGAGGCTGAGTGGGAATACACTCAAAGCATGTTAAAGATGTGTATGAAGTTGTAAAGGAGTAAATGAAATTCATTTAAAGGTACCTAATATCGAAACCTTTGGGATATGGCAAAATTTTTCACAGGCAAGTAATACTTCAAAATACATCAGAAAAGGATATGATAAAAGAATTGGTGAGCTAAATATAGCTTTGAAACAGAAAGGGAAAAGCTGGACCTGGTGGCCTGTGCCTATAGTCCCAGCACTTGGGAGTCTGAGACAGGAGGATCAGGTTGAAGGCCAGTCTAGGCTACACAGTGCGTTCAGACTAGGCAGAGCACCACCATGAGACCCTGTCTTAAAAAGAAAATCAATAATAAGTAAAGGGTTTTAGAATCAGTTAGAAGGAACCAACCAGTGACCCCAAAGAAGAAGAGAAAAGATTAAAGACAAAAATCAGTTACCAAAGAAACAGAAAACAAAACACAGTAGAAAAGAGAAAGAAAATTAGGCTATTTGAAAAGACTAACAAAATACACAAGTGTGGTAAAACTAGTTTGGAATAGTTTAGTTTCCTATTGGGGTAAAGACTTTTCTTCCCAGAAAACCACCACCTTGTCAGTAGGAAGGAAAAATATGTTAGAAAAAAATTATTCCTTTTGGAAGCATTCTTGTTAAACAATCATGGAACTTACTTTTTTTTTTAAATTTATTTTACAATACCATTCAGTTCTACATAATAGCCACAGATTCCCTTGTTCTCTCCCTTCTTGCCCTCCTCCCCTTCCCCCCAGCACACCACCCATTCCCACCTCCTCCAGATCAAGGTCTCCCCCGAGGACTGGGATCGACCTGATAGACTCAGTCCAGGCAGGTCCAGTCCCCTCCTCCCAGATTGAGCCAAGCGTCCCTGCATAAATCCCAGGTTTCAAACAGCTAACTCATGCAACGAGCCCAGGACCTGGTACCACTGCCTAGATGCCTCCCAAACAGATCAAGCCAATCGACTGTCTCACCTATTCAGAGGGCCTGATTCAGTTGGGGGCCCCTCAGCCTTTGGTTCATAGTTCATGTGTTTCCATTCATTTGGTTATTTGTCCCTGTGCTTTATCCAACCTTGGTTTCAACAATTCTCACTCATATAAACCCTCCTCTTTCTCACTAATTAGACTCCCAGTGGAACTTACATTTATGGACAAACATTTCAATCTAAAAGTTGACCTATTGTGCAGAATTTTCACTGTGCCTACGATCGTCAGTCCTCTGGGTAAGTTGTTAAACAAATGACATGGAAAGAAATTGTCAAAATCAACCACGCTTCAGCTTCTTTAGCCAAAGAGGCTGCCTTTGGCTCTTCAGTCTAAGATCTATGTCACGTGGAAAACATCAGTTTATATCCTTATAAAATCATCGCTGGGCATGCTATCAAAACGGAATGACTGCATGAGGCATTGGACGGTATTTTTCAAATGATAGCTAAAAGTTCAGAATTGGTTACAGGGACTTTGAAAAAGACACCAGATTGAAGATTCTGTTCAGCCACAGTAAAGAGAGACACAGCAGCCACTTCTAACCCCCTCTTGTGTTACAAAACTCCAAGAGACAAAGCTTGGGTTTGTGTTTCTCACCTCAGACTTGTGCCCCCTTGTCCTGTGGGCATACCCACGTGAACCTCAGGGGGCCTCAGTGAGGCTTATTTCCACTACTTCAGATCTGTAGCGGAGGACCCCAGCTGGGCACAATGGGACTCAACGCTCCTCTCACATCTCTACTAATTTCTGCTCTTTTATAGCATGTTTCCTAAATCCTTTTATATTTCAACTATTTGAAAAAAATCATTCCTTAGTCTATTTTTTTCTAAATGAGAGAGATAGTGATGATCTGAGTTTTAATAAAAGTACAAATGAGGATGATATCACATCCTCACATTAGTCACATTATTTGTTATGACTCTTGCCTTACCCAAACCTCCTACTTCATTTGAATCAAGTTTCAAGTCTCAAAAAATTTAAAAATTTCACTCCCTTCATAAAATAAAGTATCTTATTTGGAGAAAATATAATTTTTAGACAAAAATAGGACAGAGGAAGCCGGGTGGCGGTGGTGCACACCTTTAATCCCAGCCCTCAGGAGGCAGAGCCAGGCGGATCTCTGTGAGTTTGAGGCCAGCCTGGTCTACAGAGCGAGATTCAGGACAGGCACCAAAACTACACAGAGAAATCCTGTCTCGAAAAAACAAAACAAAAATTGGACAGAGGCTTTTCGTTTTTAGATTTGTTTTTAATTATGTGTGTACATGTATGTTTGTATGGGTGTATGTGCATATGAGTTTCAGATGCTCACAAAGGCTGGGGTCATGCTGTCCCATGTGGATGCTGGGAACTAAACTTAGGTCCTCTGTAAGGGCAGTACTCACTCTTAACTGCTAAGACATTGTTCCAGTTCCATAGAGGCCTATTGAAAATCTTCCAAAAAGAGCTTTGTATTTTGGGGTACTTTTCTCTCAGATGAGATTGGGTGAGTTTAGTCTGGGATGGCTGTATATCATATCTTTATTTGAGATCTAAATTCTTACAGATAAGAACAAAAGAACTTCTTAATATATATTGGATTTGCATGTGTGTATATGCATGTCTGTCACTGGGAGGGACCTGAATCTCACTCATTAGACTAAGATGGCTGGCTACCATCTTAGCTGAGAGTCTGACAGATCCTCCTGTCTCTATCTTTTCCGTGCTGGAATTGTCAGCGCACACTATCATGCCTGGCTTTTTTATGTGGGTGCTGAGGCTTGAGCTCTGGTCCTCAGACCTGCTTTCCAAGTACTTTCGCAACAGAGCTATATTTCCCCAGTGCCCCCCAAAGAAAGAATATTAACTGGGTCTGACCTATTGGTTTCCTATGTTGCTACTGACACTAAAAATGTTTAGAACAGATTAAAGCCTCTAGACAGAGCCATAGTGTAAGTTAAACTTATGCCTACTTTAGAGTCACTTTGACCATTGTCAGGACTACCCAAGATTTAGGTTGACACTTTTTATTTAAATTATGTACAAATAGTATCCAATGGCAAAAACATTTATGATGATGTTTTTGTTGTCAGTTTGTTTTAAATAAAGATTGGCCAAAAGCTAGAATCAAGAAACTTCTCTGGGAGTATAGGCCTATGAATTTTAGGACAAACCCAATCTACTGAAAATAATTTTAAAAGACATACTTTAAAAAGAATTAATATTCAAAAATGGGACATGAAAAATGTTATTTCTGAACAAAGAAAATTTGTAACCTAGGAGACCAGAGTTTAAGAACCCATACTTCCTGATTGAGTCTTCAAGGTGCCCCATCATGCAGTTAGTTTGGATTAGAAAAAAAATACTAAACAATAATATTACATTTTTCCAATGAAAAGTAAATGAACAGTGTTACAAAATAACTCCATTGGAGTCACAATCCCCTTTATTCTTCCTTTTCTCTTTTTTTCTTTTTTGTTTGTTTTTGTGATGACAGGGCCTCATGTAGCCCAGGCCAGCCTTGAACCTATTACCTAGGTTGAGGATGAACTTGATCTGATCCTCTTACCTCCACCTCCAAAAAGCTGAGAGTGGTTAGATCCCATTTCTTATTTTTCTTTTTTTTTCTTTTTTCTTTTTTTTGCCGGAGCTAAGGATAGAACCCAGGGCCTTGCACTTGCTAGGCAAGCACTCTACCACTGAGCTAAATCCCCAACCCCATGGATCCCATTTATTTTTCTGATATAAAATAAAGAATGAGATTTGGTCATGCAAACAAAAAATCTATGGAGTCCTGTTTTCTCACATATTTGGCCTCTTATTTCTACCCCTATTACTAATAATGTTTTGAACCTGTGGAAAATATAACTTTGTTTAAAAATTTTTTTTAAGTAGTATAGCCTTATTATCTTCAGGAGTGTGAATTTCCATTCGTTTCCACGAACCGGAATGTAGACTAACACCAAGGTAAGAGGACAAATCAAGTTGTTATCCAAATAAGAGTTATGGTCATTTACATATGAAAGGCCAGTCTTCCCTGGAATTAGAACTGTTCCATGTGAGGCTATAGCTGCGGAATCAAGGAGGAAAAATTAAGATTAGAGGACAACATCTCAAGTTCAGGATAAAGAGAAAATATATATAATAACCATTCTATTCAACTTTGTGGTAGAGTTTCTAGCCAGTGATATATGATAAGAAGAAAAAAAGAAAGGTTCAATGAAGGAAATACAGCTGTAACTGTTTGGAAGCTGTATGACTGTTTACACAGATAACCCCAAAGGACCTACAAATACATTATCAAAAAGAACAAAGAAGATCAAGGTAGTTTACATAAGATCAATATATAAAAGTAAAATGTTATACTCCAGAAATAAACTCAGCATTGAAAAGACATGGTTTAGAGGCTGGGAACATGGTTCAGTGGGCAAAGTACTTGCTATGAAAGCATGAGAAACTGAGTTCATATCTCCAGTGCCCATGTAAAAGCTAAATGTGGACGCTCACATCTATAACCTCAACCCTGGGCACTTGGGGGTGGGGTGGGGTGGGGTGCAGAGACAAAAGGTTTCTAGAAGCTTGCCCAACAAGCCACTTGTGGTGGTTTGAATAAGATTGGCCCCCATAGGCTCATATATGTAAATGCTTAAGGAGTAGCATCAGGAGGTGTGGCCTTGTTGGGGGAAATGTGTCACTGGGGGTGGGCTTTGGGGTTTCAAATGCTCAAGCCAGGTCCAGTGTCACTCTCTCTTCCTGATGTCTGCAGATTCAGATGTATAACTCTCAGCTCCTTCTCCAGCATCACGTCTGCCTGCATGCCACCATGCTCCCCCTTATGATGATAATGGGCTAAACTCTGAACTGTAAGCGAGCTCCAGTTAAATGTTTTCCTTTATAAGAGTTGCTGTGGTCATGGTGTCTCTTCACAGTAATAGAAACCCCTAACTAAGACACCAGTTTAGCCAAATCAATAAACTCTAGGTTCAGTGAGAGACTCTGTATCTAGATCCAAGGTAGTGCCAGGCATAATAACACACACTTCTAATGCCAGCACTCACAAGGTAGAGGTGAGTTTGAGTCCAGCCTAATCTACATAGCAAGTTCCAGGACAGCCAGGGTTATATAGAGAAACCTCGTCTCAAAAAAAAAACAAAACCAAAAACAAGAACAAGAAATTCACTATAGTGGGCTGATAAGCAGACGTAGTGAATCCAGGCTCTGGGCACCAAGGCTGATGACCTCAGTTCAAGCCCTGTAACCAACAGAGAGAGAGACAAGTCCCACAAATTGTCCTCTGACCTCCACACGCATGCCACAGCACAGTGACAAGGAGGTGAAATATGAAACAGATTAGTAGTAAAACCAAGAAAAAAAGTACTTACAAACGCTTTTAACAAAGTTAATCATCCAATCAGTAGTACTTCAGTGAGGAGTAGATTTTGTCTTCTAAAAGTGCACCAAGTTCAGAGAAAACCAAACATTAGTGTCTTAATTAGGGTTACTACTGCTGTGATGAAACACCATGACCAAAGACAACTTGCAGAGGAAAGGGTTTATTTGGCTTACACTTCCACATTGTTGTTCATCATTGAAGGAAGTCAGGACAGGAACTCAAGCAGGGCAGGAACCTGGAGGTAGGAGCTGATGCAGAGGCTATGGAGGGGTGCTGCTTACTGGCTTGCTCCTCGTGGCTTGCTCAACCTGCTTTCTTTTAGAACTCAGGACCACCAGCCCAGGGATGACATCACCCACAATGGGCTGGGCCCTTCTCCATCAATCACTAATTAAGGAAATGCCCTACAGGCTTGTCTGCTTACAACCAGATTTTCTCAATTGAGGTTCCCCGTCTCAGATAACTACAGCTTGTGTCAAGTTGACATAAAACTAGCTAGCACAATTAGGTCCTTCTGAAAGGCATGAGGCCATACTGATTAGGATGAAGAGCACTGATGTCATTCATGGAGGGCACTGCCTGTCTCTCCCTGTAGTTGGCTGTGCTCCTCTGTGTCGTGACTCCCTTTCTGCTATTCAGTGGTGCTGTGAACTGAAGTTCCCAGAAAAGGCCACACCCATATGAAAGAGTCTGCATGGCTGATTGGTTGGTTTGAATTTCGTGATTGTAATGTTCAGATCCAGAGCCCAAATTATCTTGAGTTATTGTTAATATTCATCCATTGCTAACTTCCCTGTCAGACCTAACATCTTTTCAGCTATTATGTAAAACCTTTGGAGTATATTATCAGACCATTAGCTTCCACAACCCCCCAGCTAAAACATCATCAGACAATGTCTGCAGCCTGTTGCTGAGTTACCTCTGCCTTGCTTCGACTTGTATACCCACTGTGCCCACCAATGCATTTGGTAAATGCTTTGAATTATGACTTTTTTTGTTTTATGACTATAAAAAAGTTCATAAGATGACTTCTATGTCAAAACATGTTATATTTGGGGCAATCTGAATTCATGTCTCTGGGCCATGGTTACTGGTATTTGGCTCAGAATCAACTCTTCCTATTAAGGTGAAAGTCATGTCTTGCATTGACAATGTGAAGCAGAGTACTAGGGGAAATTCTTTGTGCCCTCCAAAAGTCATAATTCTACTGGCAATATGGATCAACCAGTATGTGTCACAGAAGAGCAGACTGTGCACGTGGAGAGAATGCATATTAATGCACAACAGCAGCATATGTTGGGAGAAGAATTAATGGGAGTTTTTAATCCTAGCACTTTTCATAATGAGTGTAAAAATATCAACCATGTTGGTTTTTATAAATGTGTGTTGCACTCACAAGAAGGTGATTGTTAGGACTGGCTAACTGCTGTGAAAAAAAAAGAAAAAAGAAAAAAAAACAACCCACCCCTGAATCTCAGGACTGTAGAAGAAATGCTTCCTTCTTCCTCTCCCAGAATAAAGCAGGCCGCTGAGGCTACGTCCAGGAATCCAGCTTCCTCCCTGTAGTGGGGTCTCTCGTCCATGGGACCTCCAGGTTCTCCCTGGGTTGTCTGTGTCTGGGGTGTGTGTGTGTGTGTGTGTGTGTGTGTGTGTGTGTGTGTGTGTGTGTGTGTGTGTGTAGGAGGAGGAGGAGGAGGGAGAGGAAGAGGGCAAGAGGGAGGGAGGAAGAGAGGGAGACAGAGACAGACAGACAGACAGACAGACAGACAGACAGACAGAGACCCTTTTGAGTCCTTATCCCAACCCCAGGATGAGAGTTTGGTGAATCTAGGTTTGTCTCAGCCGAACAGGTTAACTAGCAAGGAATGGAAACTACTTCCAAACAGAGCGGAAATGGACTAATTGAAAACTTATCAGCACATGTGGTGGCACATGCCTGTAATCCCAGCGTTTGGGAGGTTTCAACAAAACAAAGATATGTCTATTTGTATGTATGTATAATCAATCAAACACAGAACAGAGAGTAGAGAAAACGCAGTTTCCCATCCACTCTACTTTCCTGCGCCACCTGGCAAGGCTCCCGAGCCTCAGCTGAGTAAATACAAAACCGCAGGCCGGCAACTCACCTGGAGCAATGGTTACTGGGAAAAGGAGGAAACTTTGGAAAACACAGCCAGACACGTGCTTTCCATAGCTAGTCAGCGTTAGTCATTCACCCATTCACCGCAAGCACTTAGCACAGCGCGTACCACACAGCACTTACCACAGCAGGTGGAAACTGAGTTAGTTTATGAGGCTGTATAGCAACTGTCCTAGGCCTGGGGACCTGGGACAAGGAAGCCTTAGCCCCGCCCAGCGCATGGCCACGCCCACCCCTCTGAGGGCCGGAAGGGCAGTTGCCTAGCAGCAGGTGTTGTTCCGAGTCCTTGACAGCCTCCAGCAGCCAGGAAGAAGCACCATGCCCAAGAACGCCTTAGTGACCTTGCGCTACGGGCCCTACAGCGCAGTGGGCCTGTCCGTGGAGCACCGTACCTACCGACTGGAGGGTCTGCAAGGTGGGACACCCCGCTGAGTGCCCCTTTTTGAGACTCAGCCTCCCGGACTCAGGCTGAGTCCTCTACCTAGGCCTTCCCTCCTCAGACCCCAGGGAAGTGCTGCCTTCCCTAGGAAGCCTTCCTAGGATGACTTAGCACCTCCCTCTGATTCCCACTACTCTATGGGCACCCTGAGTGTTACCAGGCAAAATACACACACACACACACACACACACACACACACACCACCTAATCCCACATTACAATTTGGGAAAATTAGGTCAGAAATACTAAGTGTCCTTTGCAAGTCAAATGGCTGCAAAGCGACAGAGCTGAGATTCTATCCCCTGCTTGTTCATTTATGCGGCAAGGCCTGTGTTAAACATCTGTGTGCCTGGACTCAGGCAGATGGGCTCACCGTTGAACAGGATGTGTGCAGGAGAGCATTGATTGTTGAGAGTCATGCCTAAACCCTAACAGACTAGAGGCTGCATGGGAACCTGCCGACGGCAAAGCGACCAGAATTTTAGGGCAAAAGTCCCAAGAGGCCAAACTCAGCCACCACCTGTATTAGTCACAGAACTAATAGATTATATATATTTGTTGTTCTCTAGAGTCACAGAACTTATAAAATATGTATTTGTTGGAATGACTTACAGGCTGCAGCCCAACAATAGCTAGTTGTGGATGGAAAGTTCAAGAATCCAGTAGCTGCTCAGTTCCCCGAGGCTGGGTGTCTCAGCTGGAATCCCGAAGTAGGCTCAATGGATGTGCTGACAAGGACAAGCAGGCGAAGAATAAACAACCCCTTCCTTCTTCTAGTGTCCTTATATAGGCTTCCAGCAGAAGGTGTGGCCCAGATTAAAGGTGTGTCATCCCACCTCAAGATCCGGATCAAAGGCATGTTCCCTTCCTGCCTCAAGATCTGGATCACAAATGTGCCCTCCATTTCACTCCAGATATAGTCAAGTTGACAACCAAGAATAACCATCACACCATCCCAATATGATACTTAAATAGATAAGCCTAGAGAAGCAGAGAAATGTAATTAATGTTGCACACTGGAAGGAGGAAGAGACAAAGGGCACAATGAGCCAAAACCCATCCCTGGGGTGCTGCCTAAATTTTAGGATTAAGTGGAGAAAGGGCCCGGTGATGGCACACGCTTTTAATCCCAGCACTTAGGAGGCAGAGGCAGGTGAATCTCTGAGTCTCAAGCCAGCCTGGTCTACAAAGCAAGTTCCAGGACAGTCAGGGCTACACAGAGAAACCCTGTCTCAAAAAAAACAAACAAACAGCCGGATGGTGGTGGTGCACGCCCTTAATCCCAGCACTCAGGAGGCAGACGCAGGTGGATCTCTGTGAGTTCGAGGCCAGCCTGGTTTACAGAGTGAGTTCCAGGAAAAGGAAACCCTGTCTCGAAAAACCAAGAAAAAAAAAAAATTGAAGTGGAATTGGTGCAGGAGGTGAGATGCTCATATACTCCAGCCATCCTGATTGATTGAACATCACCAGTGTTCAGGAAGACTCCTTGAGCAATAGCCACGTTAAGCAATTGAGTGACCCAGAATAAACGAGACAGACACAAAGTGAAGGCAGAAATGGCAGACTTTCGTCCCACTCCGAATTACCTTGTACAACCGAAAGATGAATTGGTTCTTTTTAGCAAAAGCATTTCCTAAGTGCCTGTTAGAGTGCCGGTAAATTGGAGGGGATTGAGGATACATTTGCGTTTTGATGAATGAATAGAGATTGGCCAGGGAAAGAGAGGCCAGGGCATTCCAGGCAGAAGACCTGACACTTTCAGAAACTGATGATAGGAATAAGTGTTGAGACGTTGAACTGATGGAGGTTAGGCCAGTAGGAGCAGCCTGAGAGCTCCAGGCAGGGAAATGAAACCTCAGCTGCTCTGGTCAAGCTGGAGGGTCAAGAGCGGAAGAGAGAGACAGTAGAGGGCTTTGATGGTGGTCCGAGGTTGTAAGGAGAGCATCCTGGGTCAAGACGGCCATAAAGGGAAGTTATGCCAAGTAACAGCAGTGACCTCCCTAGGACAGTAGACCGGGTAGGCAAGGGCAGGGAGGGTGCCACCGGCATTTAGCCATGTCTGCCTAGCAGCAGAGCTGATGGATGGCAATGCTGTCTACCAAACTGGGAAGCACCAACCGAGGGCCACAGTTTGGATGAGCACATTCTGTTGTGGACACATTAAACTTCATTCGCTTTTAGCTACCTAGGTCAATGTACAAAGAAAAAGAAACTCTCTAATCCTGTCAAACCAGCACCCCACCCCACAATGACTTCATTTCACCTTAGTTATGTCCTAAAGGCCCCGTCTCCAGGCATGGTCAGAGGGAGTTAGGACTTTCAACATACAAAATAGGAAAAAGCACAATTCGGTCCATAGCAGCAGCATGTGGTGACATTCATTACAGATTGCAATATCATAGACCCATCACTGTCTATTGCCAGAGTTTTTCGGTATCCTGAACAATAACGTAGAAAGCAGTAACTCCACCTCCCACGCTAGACCTGACACTCTAATCCTCTCTACAGCCCTGTGTGCACCAGGCTTTCTCTCTCTTTTCGGCCACCACCCAGCTCCCAAATCATGACATGGAGACTTCTTAGTTGTGAATGCTCAGCCTAGCTTAGACTCATCTCTGGCTAGCTCTTTTAACTTGAATTACCCTGTTTCTGTTTACGTACCGTTTGCCTCAGCTTTTTGCTTTTCTTTCCTTCTGTATAGCTTACTTCCACTGCTTCTTGTGTCTGGCTGGTGGTAACTGTCTGGCTTCTGGCCCTGGGTGTTTCCCTTGTTCTTCCCTCCTCCTCCTCTTCCTCCTTCTCCTCCTCCTCCTCATCATCATCATCTCCTTCTCTCTTCTCTCCCAAGCCTAGATTTCTCCTCCTATTGATTCTTTCTGCCCACCAGCCCCACCTATCCTTTTCCTGCCTAACTATTGGCCATTCAGCTTTTTATTAGATCAATCAGGTGCCTTAGGTAGACCAGGTGAAACAAATGTATCACATCTTTACCTAGTTAAACACACATCCTTACATCATTAAACAAACGCATCATAAACAAATGACACATACCTTTACACAATTAAAGTAATATTCGGCAGTATAAACAATTGCAACATATCTTTACATAGTGAAATATTCCACAACACCCGTGAATCTTCCAAGTTTAGATATTTAATATGTTAGAATCTGCTCATAGGCCTTCTCTACTGCCAGGGAGACAGCATCAGCAGAGGCAAAGCACAAGGGCCCTGAAGTTGAGCTTACCTAGTTTTGACTCGGTCTCTACTCCTCATAGACTTACAGACAAAGTTAAGATCAAGTTGTTTTTCCTTTATGAGCCTCACCTTCCTTGCTGGTAAAGGAGAATGTGAACCCCGCCCCCCATTGGTGTGAGTCTGATGAGAAAAGCATGGAAACGCACATGTGACAAGGACTTACTCTGGAGACAATCGTTAGGAAAGGGGGCGGGGTGTCTCTCAGAGCATCTGAGGACTGGAAAGCAGTGTGGGCTGGTAGAGGATGGTGTATAGCAAGAGAGTTGGTCTGTTTTGCCCTTGACATCAAGCAGTTGGCAAAGGTGCCTAGGTGAAGAACCATGAGTTAGCTAGGCGTGGTGGTGCACACCTTTAATCCCAACACTTGGGAGGCAGAGGCAGGTGATTCTGAGTTTGAGGCCAGTCTACAGAGCGAGTTCCAGGATAGTCAAGGCTACACAGAGAAATGCTGTCTCGGAAACAAACAAACAAAACCCACCATTAATTTGTACTTTAATGTTTGATTCTGAAAGGAGGAAACTGGAGAAGAGAAGTGGAGGACGTTGGATTATTAAGAAACACCAAACCAGTGGGTAGAAATCATGTTGTAGGATTTAGAAGGAAGAAGGCAGGAGCCCTTCTAACTGTAGACCAGATCTAGATACTGATGACATCAGCATCCCTGTCCCAGGTCCTGACTGCTCCAGTTCTGCTGTCACTCATGTCTCAGACCTCCCTCCACTGTACCTTCTGTCAGGCCTGTCAATCCATCCCATGGTCCTTGTCCTCAGCATATGTCGGTAAGTCAACCCTTTGCCCCGTCAACCTCCCTCCTCCCTCCCCCACCTATGTCCAGTCCCCATCACCCTCTGCTGAATTGTGTCATGGCTTCCAGCCAGAGCTCTCTGTGACCACAGGAGTCTCCTTATAGTCTGTTCTCAGAACCAGAGCTGGGTCAGAACATGGCTTCATTCCTGGATGACTCTGGTGACTCCCAGCTCATAGATGCCAAAGACCTTCCAAGGCTTTCCGGCTTCTCCTGACCTCTTTGACCTCCTTACACATCCTCTCCAGCCATAGCCACATCCTCACTGACCAAGGACCTCTCCAGGGATCCCGGGAGCTGACACCCGATGCTCAGCAGGCATTGTACCTGTGATGCCTTTTTCTACATGATCCTCCCTTTCCACCCTCAGCCTTTAAGTCATCAGCCCGAAAGTCACCCTCATGGATAAGACATCCTGAAGTTGTGTGTGTGTGTGTGTGTGTGTGTGTGTGTGTGTGTGTGTGTGTGTGTAAGTGGCAGGAGTCTGTTCTCTCTTTCCACCATGTGGGTACTGGGTATCACACTAAGGTTGGGGGGGACTTGATAGCAAATGCCTTCTTCACCCACTGAGCCATCTCAGCAGCTCTAACCCCCTCCATCTCTAGTCCTTTCCTCCTCCTCTGTTCTTCGTGTTTCTAGATATCTGCCACAGCACTGATCTCACATCCTCACCTCACACACATTCGGATGTAATCTTCAGAGATTCTTGTCTGTCCCGTGGGGTCCCAGTTCCTGTACTTGGTGTACGGAAAGTGTTCCATGACTTTTCCTGGAGAGGGGTGAACAAATATTCACCCCAGATGGGGCACTAACAAAGACCGAAGAAACAATTCCACCCAAGTCTAACGCAGTCAGCCAGTGAGCTTATTGGGATTGCCTGCTTACAGGAGCATGAGCGACTCACAGGGAAGCCCACTCTGCCAGGGCTGATGAGTCACAAAAGCTGCATTCCTGGAGGTCCCTGCTCAGCTGACCCTGCTGAAGAGTATGCTCTGCCCCGCTGTGCTTCACTGCTTCCATGACCTTCAAAGTGGGGTCTCCTGATAATGCAACTTTCTAAATATTCCAGGAGGGAATGTTTTAAGGACATGACTACTCATCAGAAAGATAGAACCCCGTGCTGGAGGGAGAGACGGAACCAGGCGGCTGGCAGAGGCGTTGCCTAGGGACAAAGTGCTAGGGGCCAGGGATGGGTAGTGCACAAGTGGGAGATGATGAACCAGAAGGCATGTGAGGTGGGATTCCAGAGGAAATGGATCCTAAACGGTTGCGCTCAAATTATCTCCAGAGAGAGAGATGCTGTCATGGTTGTCAGCTGTGGATTAGGAAATGAAAATTCTCCTAGGTTCCCAATTGTTCACAAATGGGACCGTGACCTTGGAAGGCAACTTGGAAGAGTCTATAAAATGTAGCCCACACAACAGAAGCCAACGGCTTCATTTCCAGGTGCCTTCTTAACTGGAAAAGACCACCCAGACCCAGGTGGCAAACTGCCAATGTCTTCTGCAACCTTCTTGGTGAAGGAAAAAAATAGAAACAACCAGAAACTGCAATGGCTGGGTAAATCGCAGCACATCCGTCATGTGACATGGGGTGGTGGAAGGCTGGGCTGGGTAAGCGCAGCACCAGGGAGCGAGCCTGCCCCTGAGCCCCTGCACACCATGATCTCCCTTCGCTCAAAGAGGCAGATAACGCAAGAGGCACACAGGGTAGAGTCAGGGTGGTTTTGAAAATTTTGTTGTCCTTTTCTATAATTTCTAAGGTTTTTACAGAATCAAGAGTCAGCTTTATATTGATAAGCTGATAATATTTTAGATGTACTTTTTTTTTTTTTTCAGCAAAAATGTACTTAAAAAAAGAAAGAAACATAGGACCAGTGCACATCTGTATGCATGGCACTGGGAAAGAAACATAGAACCAGTGCACATCTGTAATCGTAGTACTTGGAAAGAAACATAGGACCAGTGCACATATGTATGCATGGCACTGGGAAAGCAGAGGGAGGATTAGGAGTTCAAGCTAGCCTGGGCTACATGAGACTCTGAAGAGGGGAGAACAAAAGAGGAAGATGGAGAACCAGTCAGGGGAGAACACACCTGTAATCCAGCATTCAGGAGGTGAGGCAGGAAGGTCATGAGTTCAAGGCCAGCCTGGACTATGCACCAAGACCCTGCCAGCCCCACCCCCAATAAAGTAAGAAAGAGGGGTGGGAAAAGAAAGGATAGAGGAAGGAAAGAGAGGGAAATGGAGGAGAGTAGAGAAAGCAGACACGGGTTGGTGAGGGATGCAGAGGTAGGTGAATTACTGAGCATGTGGTTCTCTGACTTCAGAGAAGCAGGCAGTGCCGAGGGAAAGGAATCGGTGGAGCCGGGCACTGAGCTGAGGCCACAGGCGCAGGCTGCTGCACCCTCTTGGGAAGGGAAGGGTAGTCTGAGAAGATCACGGGGAGCATTTTGGTGGCCGGCGAGGTTTGTAAGGTATCTGCAGGTGGCTGATTTGTAGAGTCATTTGTGTACACCCATGCTTGATAACACATCTAATAACAGCTGCCAACATTTACAGAGGACCCAGTGACAAGGGCCGAGGTGTTAATAGCAACAAAGCAGGGAACATTCGCTCCCTCCCCCCACACCCCACTTGAGACCCGGTGTCAACACTGAGGCAAGCAGGTCTACTTGCTGCCCTTCCTCTGTAAAATCTGCATCTGAATTCTGCATAGGACTTTTAAAAAAACATAGCCCTTTATCGTTTCCCGGAGTGCCGCTGTCTTTGGAAGGATGCCTGATCTTTTCTGAACGTACCATGCCCTAAGCAATCTGAACACTTTTGTTCTTTATTATCCATGAATTATAATGGCGCAGCAAAAAATGTCTTCACTAAACCAGTTGCTTAAAAGAGCGCTAAGTAATTGCCCTGGCCACGGTTGCTCCTTGCCTACTGTAGCTGAGCCTGCCAAACGAGCCCCTCAAAGGGATTGGAAGGCACTGAAACCGACCATTAAAAACAGAATCAATCTTTATTTAGTCGAGGCACCCAAACGCTACCCTGCCTCCCCAGTGATGCATTAGCTGAACTCATTAATGGCCGCTGGCATCTTGTCTGCTCGGAGTTAAGGAAGGAAAGCGATCTGCCGGTGAACCTCGACTTCCTACTCAGAAGCATTTACACCATCCGCAGATGCTACCCAGCTCTGCCCGCTCAGTGAGGACAGAGCCTTTCCCCTGTCCCTTTGCTCTATCCAGATCTCCTGTGAGGAATGAGGTGCCACTTCAAAGAGGTGGGTGTTCGGCGGGTGGCTTACCGCTCCTGGCTGATGTATGCTGGAGTTCAGCCACTGCCTGTGCACAGACTTTGTTTCAGGGAACACATTTATCTGACCTTTCTTTGAATAGACAACTCAGTAGCAACTCAGGAAACCGTGGCCCGCTCCGTGCCGAGTGGTGGCATTTGGGTGAGCTGCAGGGATTCCAACGTGTCTTCTTCTCTCATCCCTTAAGGCCGCACCAGCCACGTCACAGTCAGCCTCGCTGTTACATGTCACTCCTCTCTGATAGGAAGGGGACGATGTCCTGAGGCTGACAGTGTGACAGACTGTGCAGGTGTTGTCGCTGGAGTACAAACCGGGCAGGTAACCAATAGCCACAAGGCAAGTTGGTGGTACTCAGCATCATTTTGTGTTTGCTACTTTGGGGAGCCAGTGTTGACCCCAGGTTCCCAGAAGAAGGTCAAGAGGCCTGCCCTTCCAGAGCTCAGGTGCCTGTACTTGGCAGCCCATAGAAGGAGAGAGGACCCTTTCTTGTCTTTTTTGTAGATCAAATCCATTTTCTCAGCCACACCTTGTCTTGTAAGAGCAATTTCATCTCTATACGATACTCCAAACCCAAGTGTGATCTGAGCTCAATCTGATGGGCCTTTCAGGGGATGTCAGGGACAGCTGGGAGGTGCTTACCTCCTGAGGTCTCTTGCGGGACTGCCTGTCTAGTCCTTATAGTCTCAGTCTCTCAGAGCCCCTTAGGCCTTAGAAAGCTGGCCTTAGGAGTTTGTAGCAGAGTGACAGACAGCTAGGCTCCTGAGTTGTCCCCGCCAGATTCTAGCCCACTCCCCAGGAGGGTCTACAGACCGTGCAAAGCCTAAGGTCCCAGAGGCCACGGTGTACTTTCCCATGTATAGCTATTTCCTACTGGGTAGAGGGGTGCTATGGGCGGGGGAAGGTGAGGCCAGAAATCCCTACCACGGACTGACGTCATGTCTCCCTACACGATGAACTACCCTTCCAACCCAGCTGGACCACTTCCATTTAAACAAGTCACTGGTCCAAGCTGAGTGCCCTCTTCAGAGATGTTTAAGATCAAGACACTTGAACAGGATACAATAGCATAAATATGCCAAAGAAATGATGCAGGCGTTCTTTGGAGCGAGGCATTAGCTGAGGCAGGTCAATTAGGGCCCCAACCGGGTGCCTGAGGAGCGTGATCGTGTTAATGGAGACCCTCACTGAGTCTTTCTCAAGTTTCTTTCCAAAAGTGAAATCAAAATTATGCAATTAAAATGCTCACAGCTGGGGCTGGATGTTCTTGAACTGATTGAAAGATGAAGAAGTGGACAAGACAACTTTTCAAACAGCGATTGTCTCTGTAATTAAATGCAATTAACTGACAGAAATGTCTGCTTTTCCCATCCCTAAAACTGATTAGAATGCTAAGACTTTTTAAAAAAAATGACCCCATCTGATGCCTTGTTCCTTCTAACCCAAATATTCAGCAGCGCACACAGAACGCTGAAGGCAAACGGCACACAGACTCTAAGATGGACTGTGTCGCCCTGGCTGTCCTGGAACTAGCTCTGTAGACCAGGCTGGCCTCAAACTCAGAGGTCCACCTGCCTCTGTCTCCCAAGTGCTGGGATTAAAGATGTACGATACCACTGCCCAGATAACTCATGGTTCTTTACCTAGGCACCTTTGCCAACTCCTTGATGTCAGAGGTAAAACAGACCCAACTCTCTTGCTATACACCATCCTCTACCAACCTGAACTGCCTACCATTCCTCAAATATCCTGAGAGACCCCCACCCCCACCCAGCAAAGCTCCTATTTAATTTTTTACATGTATTTACACATTGTGTGTGTGTTTCTGTGTACATCATGTGTTTTTAATTAGGGTTTCTATTGCTGTGAAGAGACATCATGACCACGGCAACTCTCATAAAGGAAAATATTTAATTGGGGCTGGTTTACAGTTTTAGAGATTTAGTCCATTATTGTCCTAGTGAAAATCATGGCGACATGCAGGCAGACATGGTGCTGAAGAAGGGATTGAGAGTTCTATATTTTGATCCACAGGCAACAGGAAGTAAACTGTCACACTGGGTATGACTTGAGCATATGTGAGACCTTAAAGCCCACCTCCACAGTGATAAACTTCCTCCAACAAGGCCACACCTTCTCCAACAAAGCCATACCTTCCAACAGTACCACTCCATATTAGCCAAGTATTCAAACACATGAGTCTATGGGGGCCATCCCTATTCACACCACCACATCATGGCACACATGTGGACATCAGAGAATGACTGAAGAGTTGATCCTCTTCTTCTACTTCAGGTTCTAAGTCTTGGCAGCAAGCACCCTTCGCCAATCTCATCATCCTGTAACTATAAACTTCCAAGTTAAAATCTCATTATGAACACATAGCATTATTTACTCAGTCAGCCTTTTATTATCAGACTTACGGATAGTTCACTGAATTTTGGTATTATATAGAAAAAAGAATATCTTGTTGCAAAAATCTGCCTGTATTTCTGACTTTTTTTTTTTACAGGGTTTCTTTTAAGTATGATGTTCTCAAAATATGTTTTTGAAGGTTATGGTTTATGCTATGGATTGCCCTCTTGAAAGGCAACCAAATTATATTTCCATCATCAGGGAAAGAAGTTGCTGGATCCTGGGTCCCCTGAGCACTGTCTCTATGAGATAAAGCTGTGGGACACTCAATTGCCACTTCGAAGATATGGGTCATTTCCTAACAGATCCCCTAGGTCTGGGGTAATTCACAAGCAAGAGATGTGCCACTTGGGTGTCTGTCTTTGCTTTCCTGAGACTATAAGGACACATGGAGATCAAGGACCATCTAGGTGCCCAGCTGGTGGTTATGACCATGAACAGCCAGGGAAGAGAGAAAGCTGCTGCTGTCCATGAGAACATAGACATAGGCTAACCTGGAGTCTGCCCCCATGTCACCCACATCCTTCCCTGTTTTCCAGCTGTGTTGACCAAAGATGGACATGATGTCATCCTGGAGCAGATAGAAGACTGGAATCTAGTGGAGCTTGTGGTAAATGAAGAAATAGTCTTCCGGTGTGATATCCAAGACCTGGAATTTGGTAAGGCCATAGGAGGCCTCTGCCCAGCACTCAGCCTCCTCTGAGAAGTCCCTCAGTTTCTAGTTGAAAAGCTCAGGGAGTCATGCCTAGAACCAAATTGGGGTTCTTTCTGCATCTCAAACTCAGATCAAGAGCCCTGTTTCCTGAGGCATATGAAAGACAGCACACACACACACACACACACACACACACACACACACACATACACACACACATACACACACACCATGGTACAGACACACCACTATAGGAATAATAAGATAGTAGATTATTGAATCTACCTTTAAACTAAAAAAAGCAACTACTAGTCTTAAGTATTTTACATTGGTATGGATTTTGTATATTGATACAAATATAAGGTTATTTTTGTTATACTGTATATATGTTTCTACTCTTGTTTAAGGTATTATACCTATGCAGGTCATTTTAAAATGTAGTGTAAAGTTTTAGTCCTTAAAGGCTATTATCAGAAACTGTTTAAGATAATTAAGAAATGTAGGTTGGTAGTTAGTCATCTATAACAAACTTGCAGTCATGTAGGTATGTTTTCAAGGTTAAACAGAGATATATTTTAGATAAATAGATGGTCTTCAAACACTTCAGAGACCTATAGAATATGGCATTTAAGATGCTTTAACAACATAATGCTTTTCATGACAGTGAGACATGTGTGCTCCTGGTAGCACTGATTTACTTTAAAAAAAAAAGATGATGGGTATCAAAGAACCTCCATATGGAGTTTGCTTTCATTGTGGCAAAGTTAGACACTAGGCAAGAAACTGTCCTTGCTTCAACTGCTAACATTATGTTGTCCTAATTGGACAAGCAGGACACAAAAGAAGGCAACTGTCAAACTTTGCCAAGACAAGGTAGGAGAGTCCTTCAAAATTCCTGCTTCACAGAAAAATATGTCATATATGCCAGGCCTGTAGGTCAAAGATGGATGACCCAGTGTTGCAGAGGAAACTTGTGGTGACTGTCCAGGCAGCCAGATGTCGCTGTCATTTCTATCGTTTTAGAAGTTGTTTGTTCTGTGCTTCCTGTTTACGTAGGTAATAGTATATTCTTCTCAGGTCTTTGATTGGGTTGAAGACTAGATAGTTATAGTTACAGTTTTCCTTGTTATCAAATTCAGAAGAAAACTTACAAAAGAGATGTAAAGTGTTTAAGGTTGAGAGACATAAAAGCTTAATTTATCTATCTAAAAAAATGTTCTAAGATCTAAAAGGATATTTTTAGGATGGTTATACAAGTTTTGATAGAAAATGGTTTAGGTATAAAACTTTGGACTCATCAGGATAGGATAGATAATAATTTCTCCAAATTTGCCAAATAAAAATGGACTTGACATTGTGAATGCAATTTTTACTTGATAATTGTTCTTATTGTATATAACTTTACTGTATTAGAGTTAAAACCTTTCTTTTTTATTTAGACAAAAAAAGGGGAAATGTTGTGGGATACTTGTACACTGTGTGAAGATGTATTACTGTGATTAGTGTAATAAAAAGCTGAATGGCTAACAGCTACTCAGGAGGTATAGGTGGGACTTCCAGGCAGAGAGAGAACTCTGGGAAGAAGAAAGGTGGAGTCGCCAGCCAGACTCAGAGAAAGCAGGATGGGCAGTACAGAGATGGGGTAACACCACATGGAAGAATGTAGGTTAGTATAAATGGGTCAATTTAAGTTATAAGAACTAGTTGAGACAAGCCTAAGTGAAAGGCCAAGCTTTCATAATTAATAATAAGTTTCCATGTCATTATTTGTGAGCTGGCAGACCAAAGAAAAATCTGACTAAATACCACACACACACTCACACTCACACTCACACTCACACATGCACACATACTCTCTCACACACACACCATGGCACACACACCACACATACATACATACATATATATACACACACACCACGCATACACACTTACACACATATACTACACTCACATACAAATACACACCACACACATAGACATACACACTTATATAATACACTCACACACACACACACACACACACATACCACACACATACACACACACTTACATAATACACTCACACACACATACACACACATAGCATGGCACACACACACACCACACATGTACACTCACACACATAGTCACACACACTCATACACACTTACACACATACACTACACTCACACACACATACACACCACATACACTATACACATTCACTCACACACATACACACATACACTACACTCACACACACATACACACCACATACACTATACACATTCACTCACACACATACACACATAATACACACACACATACACCACACTCACACACACATAGCATGGCACACACTCACATGCACATAGCATGGCACACACACACTCCACACACATACTCACACATACTCACACACACTCATACACACACACACACACACACACACTCACACACACCCATACACACCACACACATACACTCACACTGAAGTGCTGTGGTACCCAGCTTCTTCCCCAATACTGGAGATGAGAGAGAAAAGAAAACAAAGCTGAGCCCACCTTTCATATGTGATGGAATTGGAAGAAAATAAGGTTTTGTGGTTAGTTTCTTTTTTTTAACTTTAATGATGTGTTTTATTATTTACTTCAGTGTGATTTTTTGTTCCATTTGTTTATTTCATCTAGACTTCTGAGACAATTAGAGTATGCCCACAGTGTGTGGCGTCATCAGCTATATTCTGCACCTTCTTTTGCCCTGGAGGGCTTCTGACCCATAGGCTGACACCATGTTTACCTCCCTGTGTCTGAGAGCAAGAGCTTCAGGAATCCACTAAGACTCTGCTAGAGGCTACTTAATGTTTTACATGCCTGTAGCTTTGGAAAATACACTTCCAGTGGAAGCCTGAGGTATATTTACTGCTACATCAAACTGTACCTAAAGCTGGCCGAAGGTGCGTGTTATCTATTTCCCTAGGGGGTGACGGCAAACTAGACCCGCTGTGTGAAGAGGCCAGGATCGCTGTGCTAAATGCCTTCTGATCTCATGGAGCAGACAGAAGAAAGCCAGCTCTGCCCTCCAGTCTACAATGCCAGCAAAAGGGGCTTATTGGGCTCTCTCTACCAGTTAGAACATGGCAATGGCACCCATCCTCTAGTCTGTGTGTTTTGGGTTTCTCATCTGGCTGCATAGACACTCACAAAAATAATAAAAACCACCTCACTGGCAGCATCTCTCTGTCTCAACCCATAGGGAAAGCCCTCCAATATCAGATGCATGTGGATCTGAGGGAAATAATAAAATGCAATCTAATAACAGAGCGCCATCCCCTAATAAAGCGCCATTGCCAGGAGCATTAGACATTCCATTCCGAAGCAAGCCAAGAACTAGGAATAGGTGAAATTAAAGCTGCCTGGGCAGGGGTGAGAACGACGCCTTTGAAAACCTGGACCAAGCCGGTGTCAACAAAGAATTCGGAAACCCAGCTGTCTCTACAGATTTATTTCTTGCTCCTACCCGAGTACATTTTTAATTGCTAGTATAAAATTAGGTGAGATCAAATCTTCACTTGTCCCTGTTGCAAACAAGAAAAGCATCTGCCTTTTTGTGTGTGAGCCATTTTAGCCGGATGTTCTGAAGGAGGCAGGAAACAGTCCAGGGCAATGAGAGTGACTCTCGGGCTCCCTGGTGGAGAACACAGCCTCACAGAAAGGGACTTCAGTGACAGGCACTGTAAAACAAAGAATCGGTCGTGCTGAAATGATGGTGTGTTTGCTTTCCAAGTCCCATGCTGCGTGTGTGTGTGTGTGTGTGTGTGTGTGTGTGTGTGTGTGTGTGTGTGTGAATAAATATGTATATTCTTAACTACAAAGCCACAGAGTCAGGAGGGAAACAGATACTACTGTATGGTGTTACACATGAACTTGTTTGCAGCAGACTTCTCATATTTTAGAAGACCCCAACGGAAGTCAAGAGCCTATGCAGAAAGAAAGGTGCTTTCATACCCTTCAGGGACCTACACCATCTAGGAAGCTGTCCTTCCTACCAGCCTGGGAAGCCTCAGGTTCCCCCACATCCTCAGTTACAAAGGCCAATAGAGATTCCATGTGCTGAATTACAGCCTTCATTTGTCAGAGTCGATCCAGATTACAAATTGCTCAGACCGCTTCAGAAATATTTAATCATCCCCTTATTAAGAAACTCAGGCTCCAGCACAGTTCCCTCCCAGTGTCTGGTACTGGTTTTCAAAGTTCCTTAGTCCCTTTTGTTAGAGGCCAGCTTCAGTTACAATATATGTAGCATTGCATATTTATTTGAATATAAAAATTTAGAGGAATATAGTTTCACTAAAGAACTATGGAGAATACAAAGTAATGATAGAGTAGAAATTCAGCATAGTTTTGGTGTATTTCATGTTTGAATTTCTTCTAGTTAGGTCTATATATTCACAGAAACGAACATACACAGAACTTGACTGTGCCTGGTCAAGATCACATTGTAATTTCTTCTTTTAACTTAGTGTTTTATATTGAGCTTGTTCCCATGTGGCTGAGCGTTTACTGACTGCCTGAGCATTGTGTTTAAATCAGGGAAGTTCTTCGCCTTGGAAGTGTGTAAGGAGCTGTCTTAGTCCGCTTTGCATTACTGTAACTCAGCATCTGGCCCGAGGTAATGCACAAAAAAAAAAAAAAGGTTTATTTGGCTCATAATTCTGTTTGGTAGAAAGTCCAAACATCATGGTGCTTGTGTCTGGTGATATGTCAGAACATGGTAGATGCCACCCCATGTGAGAGATGAAGCAAGAGACAAGAGATGGCCTAAGCTTTTATAAGAACTTACTCTTGAGACCCATGAGACCTGATTCATGATACCATTCATGATACCATTCATGATGCCATTCATGATACCATTCATGATGCCATTCATGATACCATTATGATACCATTCATGATGCCATTCATGATACCATTATGATACCATTCATGAACCACTCATGATGCCATTCATGATGCCATTCATGATACCATTATGATACCATTCATGAACCACTCATGATGCCATTCATGATACCACTAATGATGCCATTCATGATGCCATCACTAATCTCTTCCACAAAAAGCGCTCATGACTTATCTGCTGCCTGTGAGGTTCCACGTCTCAGAGATCCCACCATTGCACTGGTGACCAAACTTCTAGCACAAAAACCTTATGGTAAAAACCCATTCCAAACCTAGAGAAAGTACTTTCAAGAAAACATTGAAACTAAACTTAAGGAGCAGCAAGATGGCTCGGTAGACAAAGGTGTTTGTCACCAAGTCTAAGGATCAGAGTTCAGTCCCCAGAGCTCACATGGTAAGAGGAGAGAGCCAACTCTCTCAACTGTCCTCTTACACACACACACACACACACACACACACACACACACACACACGTTAAAAACTAAATAGATACACTTAAGACTTTGGCATGGGAGCCATCTATCCTCATGGCCTCTCTTTAGAATCGTCTGAGGACATGTCCCTATCATTCTTCTGCCTTCCCTGCCTTCCTCTGTCTTCCATCTCCTTGAAGACACTTCCCTGTAGAGAACCAGGGACCTGCTTTTGCCCTGTCAAGACAAAAGTACTCTGTGCCTCCACAAGCTAGACATCCGGGTGCCTTTTAATGTTCCTAAAACACCACTTAATTAAATCACATTTCAAGATTTAGAAAATGACAAATCAATGCCACTCTTAGTGGAACACATAAAGAAAGTGTCTTTTTTAGAATAAAATTAAAGTCATGGTTCTGTCTCAACAGTTTAAGAAATGAAATTTGGAGTCTCTAAACCTTTTTCATCATTTTAAAATTTTTTAATGAATAGATTTGGGGCATGGGGCCTTCCAGGACTGCTGCTGCTGTAAGTCTTGCTGACTACACCTGCTTTCTCTTGTTAGTTTTACCCTTGAAACCTGTGACCAACAATCCTATGACCTAGTCATATATAGGAGAACCTCAGCTCCCGAGGGCAGTCACAGGAACATTTCAGTAGTGTGACAGAGAGAAGACCCGGAAGAGACCCTTGTACCCTCTGGGGCTAGATACTCTCTTGGACACATCTCCCAGACAAATTAATCCTGGGACATGACACCCAGATCTTTCTCCTTCAGACACTGACTTCCAGCTGGTGCCTTTGTGGGTGATTCAATGTTACAGGAAAAGCACATGTCAGGTGATAACAATGCATGCTCCCTCTGGGTGCCAAGTTTCCAAGAAAAACACACTAGCTAGCCAGATCCAGGTGAAAGACAAGAAAGTGCCAGCAGAGAGATAGTCTTCCTTAATTGAACATTTAAAGGGAAAAGAGCATGAGATGGTAGTGCAGCCAAGTGCTCTCAACTTGGCTGTGAGCTAGTGTTCTGATCCATGGGAAGCAGATAAGGGGCCTTTTCCAGGTAAGCTCACATTCTGGAGCTATGGAGGCTGGATGACAGCAGGCTGACAGTGCCAAGCTCATCTAAGAAAATGGGTATCCGGGTAATATGTGCGGTGGATTGAATGAGAACGGCCCCATAGGCTCATATGTTTGAATGCTTAGTCCCCAGTCAGTGGGACTATTTGGGGAGGATTAGGAAGTGTGACCTTGTTGGAGGGGGTGTGCCACTGAGGACAGGCTTTGGGGTTTCAAAAGCCCATGCCATTCCAGTTGACCCCGTCTCTGCCTTCCTCTTTCTCTGACTTATGCTTGTGGATCAGATATGAGCTCTCAGCTACTGCTCCAGCACCATGCCTGCCTGCCTGCTGCCATACTCCCTACCATGATGGTCATGGACCCTCTGGAACCATGATCTGCCAAATTAAATGTTTTCTTTCATAAGCTGCTTTGGTCATGCTGTTCTGCTGTAGAAATAGAAAAGTAACTAAAATGGTGTGTGTATATAGGATAAAAGGCAGGCCAGTGGTAGGACTTAAATGTCATGAAAAACCGTAATACATTCAAGGCACAGTTTGCCGTGCAATAGTCAGAGCAATTTGGAAGTCTAATGCAAAGCCCACAGAGAAAGAAACACGCCACAAAAATTGGAACTGGTTCTCAACTTAGCTTTCTTCATTCATCACATGGTCACATAGGTATTACAGCTCAACAATCTGCTCACCCCCTAACCGGGTACCATACTAGTCTCTACTGGGACTCCAGATGAAAGAGTTACAACTCGAATGCATCCTGGGAGAAGGTCTCAGGCCCACTCCTCCAAGATCACAGCTCCCCAGCCACCTTCCACCGGAACACAGGCCTCTACTGCTTTTTATTCAAAGCAAAAGACTTCTAAATGGAAAACTGTGAATTTTAATACACAGATATTGTAGAAAGGGAGGCAATTTTCAAGCACACCACCCAGATCCTCGGGGGTTCTTCCTGGGTTGTGGGTTTGCTCAGAAGTGTCCTCCTGCATGGTAGAAGGACAAGGCCACACCTCCAAGCCAGATTGTCTCTGGACAGGAGTGTCGAGGATTATATGTGCCAATGGTCTCCCACAGAGACCTGCTTATTGCCCGACTCACCTCCAGCAGGTTCCGTGGGCTCTGACCACAGCTGCTGCCCCTGTTCTGGTTGGAAATCGTTCCCTCCACACACTGGCCCTTAACTCCACCCCAAGAGCAGACAGACCTTGCAGGTCTGTCCACATCTCAGGAGGCTCCAATGTTGCCGCTGTTAGCAAGCACTGGCCCGAGGCCTGGGGAATAACTCGTCATGTTCAGTGAGAACCAGCCCAGAATCTTTCCAGCCCAGCCATGAACAGAGGCCTCAGCCAGGAGAGCATCTACTCTCACCGTACAGGAATACCCCAAGCTCTTCTGAGCTCCGTGGAATCTGGTCACCAGTGTCCCACGTGCTCACAGGATGTCCCCTCCATGTGAACCAGAGGGAAACTGGTCACCGTTTGGGGCTTATGACTTTGATGAACAAAGTGTTTCAAGTCCGGGGATATTTCCACATAGCCCTCTCACTCTTCACTCTGTCAAGTGCTTTAGGCAGATTCATCACACAATACCAGCTTTCCTATGAATCTGATGTTGCGCCAATAAAAATGCCAGCCGGGCTGTTTGAAAACAAGACAAACTAATTACAATGTTTATATTGAAATATTATCAAGCAAAGCGACCCTCAGTGTGGAACAGAACTGAAATTTGACCCACCAAGGAAAGCAGCATACAGTAAATGCCTTTTCAAACCACTCGAGGGAAGAGTGTTTATTCTAAAAATGCTAGGGAAGTTTGACAGCAACCTGGAAGAAGGCTGGATTCAAACCTAGACTGAAATAAATGCTAGGGATTTAAATGTAACAAATAAAACCACCAATCTGCAGTTCTTGAAGAAAGCTCTTCCTTTTTAAGAATTTATATTTATTTGCTTTCTGTGGAGAGGCGCGAAGCATGTCAGAGCACACATGTGGAAGTCAGAGGAAGGTTAGCGAGTCGGTTCTCTCCTTCTGCCATGTGAGTGCTGGGGATTGAACTCAGGTCATTGGGCTTGCAAAGCAAATACCTTTAACCACTGGACCACCTCAATGGCCCCATAACGAAGGCCTTTAAAAGTGTGACTTAATACCCTCAAACACAAAAGAATAAGTGGATAACTTCAATCCCATAAGAAATAAAATTTCACAGGTTTTTTTTTTTTTACAAAATAGTAAATCACATCAGAAGTAAAAATACATGTGGAAAAGGGCCTTTTCAACTCATTTTTTAATCAATACAAGACTCCCAAAAAAATCAATAAAAAAAAATCCTAACAGCTAACACAGAAGAAAGGCAAAGGAAATGGAGAGAACATTCACAGAAAAGGATATATAAATGGTCCTTCAACACAGGAAAAGATGTTTTAACCTCACTCATAATAAGATCATTGTGAATTAAAGCTGGATATTAAATCAGAGGAGAGGGCACTGTCTTTGTGGCAGATGCAGAAGAAGCACTTTCTCCTGGACAGAAACAGTATGTTGATAAGATGTTTGCATAACAACTTGGCATTATTTGTCAGAAAATTAGGGCATATATCCTTCAGTTCAGTATTAGTCCCTTTCAGGAATTCATCCTAACAGTATCCACAAACCAATGTTTATAGGAACAAAGAAACTCATTAAAATATGGTTAGTAGTGCTGGAGAGATGGCTCAGTGGTTAAGAGTACTTGTACTTGCAGAACCCCTGGGCCAGATTCCCAGTACCCACAATCATCCATAACTCCAGCTCCAGCAGATCCACACCCTCTTCTGATTGCTAAGAGCAGCAGGCACGCACAACATACATACAGGCAGGCAAACATATGCATAAAATACGAGTAAATCTTTTTTAAAAGACCATTTATCATATAAGTCTATTCATATGAAAAAAAGTCAAACCAAATGAATATACAGGGACCAAATGTAGATTAGTGGTTGTATGAGGCTGACATGGGGAGTGAGAAGTGATAGCTAAAAATTAAGGGACTTGTTTAGTTGGTTAGTTGGTTGGTTGGTTGGTTTTGGTTTTTCAAGACAGTTTCTCAGTGTAGCTCTGGCTGTCCTAAACTCACTCTGTAGACCAGGCTGACCTCAAACTCACAGAGATCCACCTGCATCTGTCTCCTGAGTGCTGAGATTAAAGGTGTGTGCCACCATGCCTGGCAAGGGCCTTATGTTTTACATAATGAAAATGTCCTATAATTAATTGTAGTGATGCTTATACCAGTCCATGAACATGCTAAAATCCATAGAATTGTGCACTTAAAAATGGGTGAATTGCATGATCTGTGAATTATATATATCTTAACAAAGCTGTTAGCAAAAAAAAAAAAAGAGCAGTTATATCTACTCTTTAAACTATTTAAACAACTTAAAAACGAACTTGCTTATTATACTTGTCTATATGTATTAGCTTTGCAAAGATGCCATTGTCATAAATATGTTAACAATGCCTGGTGTGTGTGATATGTACGAAAGGATGTGTGCACGTGTGGAAGTAGGTGGGTGTGTGTTGTAGGTACACCAGGTTGTGGTGGTAATCTAATTATACTGAAATGTGATTTTGATTGTATGTTAATAAATAAAGTTGCCCGGGGGTCAGAGCTATTAGAGCCATTGCAAGAGTGTGGCGGTGGTGGCACACGCCTTTAATCCCAGAAAGCCAGCCTTTAATCCCAGGGAGTGGTGGTAGAAAGCAAAAAGATATATAAGGCGTGAGGACCAGAAACTAGAAGCATTTGGCTGGTTAAGCTTTCAGGCTTTGGAGCAACACAGTTCAGCTGAGAGCTATTGGGATGAGGACACAGAAGCTTCCAGTCTGAGGAAACAGGACCAGCTGAGGAACTGGTGAGGTGAGATAGCTGTGGCTTGTTCTGTCTCTTTAAATAGACGAACAGACAGGAAATAGAGCGCTCATTCGGGAAGCTGAGACATCGCAGGCGGAAGGGTGAGATTTTGGCTCTGAGCTCTGACCTCTCGGCTTTCTCTTTTGCATTATTTCTGTGTTTCTTATTTAATAAAACGGTTGGTTACATCAATACCAGGTCACACAGGTAAAAGTACACCTGAAAGAATATTCTTTCCTGGAGACCCCAGGAGTGGGATGAACAGGGAGAACGAAAAGGAGACTCCCCTTTTACTCTGTGTCAGTGGGCGCGGCCTGGATGAACACCGCACTATGAGCACATGCAGTTTTGTTTGTATACAATTAAAACACAGTAAAAAGACAAACCCTGAGCTCCTTAGGAGCTGGAGAAATGGCCCAGCTGGGAAGAGGGTATACTGCTCTTGTAGAGGGCCTGAGATGGGTTCTCAGCACTCATGTTAGGCAGCTCACCCGACTGCCTGTAACTCCAGAGGCATGTGTGCACCCCCTACACACACATATTATTTTAAAATAATAATAAAAGTTAAGCTCCTTTACTGAGGATCAGTGAGTATTGAGCCCTGGCTATGTGCACATGCTCATCTGGTGTCCTGATGCGGTCAGTGTCACTGAATTCTCACACAGATCCCTGTACAATATTCTATTTAATAGATGGGGAAACTGAGTCTCAGTGGAGCTAAGGGGCTCAACCAGGCTGAGCTGTTCAGGTAAGAGGCAGCTAGGCCTGTAGAAAGAACCAAGTGCTGTGAGACCCCCAAGCTCAATTGCTCCCACTCTATCCTCTCCTGTTCCTGAAATGGGCCTCAAACTATTTTTGTAACTGTCCCCCAATTGACCTTAGTGACAAAGAATGACAGACACAATCCACCTCAGCACCCATGTGAGATAAACCAGCCTCATTCAACAAACTTCAATATCACCAATGCTTAGGCAAAGAGCCTGAATAGCACACAGAGGATTCGGGGCAGCAGCTCAGGCACCAGGACCTGACTGGTCCTTGTTCTTAAATGTACGTCATTTAACTATGCCCTGGTGGTTCGGCAGCACTGGGAAAGTGAATTGAACACCTCGAGTCCTAGCAGAGAAATATCCAGCGTGCTTGTTATTTGACGCACTTTCTGCAGACCTCCAGAGAAGTACAATGACATGTGAAAGGCAGAAACTCTGGACTGTCTTCTGAGGAACCTCTGCTTTCCCCCCTTCTAAAAAGGCTTCCCAAATGTCAGCTGTATCTTCCTTACAGAAAAACAAAAACAAAAAACAAAACAAAACAAAAAAACATGCTGGGCTTATCGTAGTGTGTGTGCATGCATGCATGTGTACATATGGAGGTGAAGGTGCATGTGGAGGCCAGAGGTTGACATTAGCCATTGGTTATCTTCTCCTATTGCTCATCACATTACTAGTTTTTGAAACCATGTTTCTCACTGAACTTGGAACTTGCCAGTTCAGCTAGACTAGCTGGCCAGCGGAGCCCGGGGGTCCTCCACTGTCCTACTCCCCAATGCTGGCATTACAGGTGCATGCACTCTGCCACACAGATGCTGGGGGTGTGGGGTCTGAACTCAGGTCCTCATGCTCACAGGGCAAGCATTTTACCAACTGAGGCATCTCCCCAGGCCCCTTCTTGTATTTCTAGCTGTCTTAAAGTGTTTTCTCAATCTGTTACAAACATTAGTGCTTTATAAGAACAGTGAATTGTTAGTGCTTTGGAGTTAGAAGTTTCTGAGCACATCTCTACACAAGCTCCCAAATCATGGCTCATCTCATGGTTCTGTCCATACCTATCCTCTCCCCTGCAACTCTGAGGTCCCTGCAACTCTGAGGTCCCATCTCCTCTCCGACACCCCAGTGTCTTCCTCAAGCCCTATTTCCCTTACTAAGACCAGATTCCAAATCCCAGTAGCTGAGCCAAGTGGTTTGAAGTCAACTGCAACTGACTAAGGAAATAGATGTATGCTGGGTTGTGTAGCAGAGAAAGTCAGCTTCAGTCATAGCTGGTCACGAATGCCCCATAGGTGATATCTGGCCTCTCCTGCCACTGGTTGGCTACACTTTTCCCAAAATAGTGACAAGGTGGCCACTCCAGGCTGGCTGGAATTCCCTGGCTGGGAAGTCCTAGTGGAAAGGAAGTTTTTGCTTCCCAGTGAATTCCAGGAAAGTTCTGTAACCTAACTCTGATGTCCCCTGATTGGGTCACGTACTCATTTCAGAATGATCTGGTGACCTGGGTTGGCCACATCACACATACACTTCTGGGCTAGAGAGATGGAGAATTTCATCCTCCATGAGCAACAGACCTGGTAGGGGGAAGGGGTGAGTTTCCAAAAAGGAGAACAGTGACTGTTTCCCGAGTAGGGAAGACTAGAGTAACCAAAAAGAGCATTAGTCCATGTACTGTGGACATCTCCAACTACATATCCCCATCCACACGGCCAGCACCCCACCTGCTCCTCATCACTATACCCAGCCGCATCTGCCCCCATGTTGACTCGAGTTATCAGTGGCTTACTTTGGAAAGTTGGGGACTGCCACGATTACTCCCTTGCCATCTTACATTTTCCTGAAATATCACCAATTTGCCTTTCCTACAGTGTGCTACCCATCTCCCCATCACCACAACAACCAACTAAGATCATCAATTTAGAAAGAGAACATGCTTGCTTGGGCCCACGGCTCTGGAGTTTCCTGTCCCCTGAGCAATCTGCCCCGTTTGTTTTCAGTCCTGGAGTCCAGCAGCAGAGCCAATCACTCCCGCTGTGCCTGGGGAGCAGAGCAAAGGAGAAAGGGCAGGGAGCCCCCTCTTGCTGTGAGGGTCTGCCTCCCCCATGTGACAGGAAGAGCATCCACTGGGATCCACCTTCCCACAGGACCGTTCCGGGTACCACACCTTTAACACACGGCTCTGTGGGGACAGCTAAGATCCAGGCTGCGGTACCCGACAGCACTCTCACTTTTGCTTTGAGTGATTGGACATCCCCCTCTTGAGCTGTTTCATTGGATTCCTGTCTCATGAATCAGTCCCCGGGATCCCCACCTGCAAACCACTCTCCACACGACTACCAAGAGTTCCTCTACATCCCCAATCACCCATTCCTTTCCTGTGGTTATACTTCCCTTCCTGTCCTAATATTATTTTAGGGACCTGCATTATCATGGATATTGGGCGACATGAGCAAATAGCTCATGCTTGGTCAGTTTCTGCCCCACGCCTTGACTTTGGAGTATGTGACTCAAGGATAGTGGAGGAAAGATATAGGCTCCTCTTGTCTCACACAGCCTGCGTGCTCCATGGTCTCTGAGAAAATATCTGACACATTGTAGCTGTGTCTGTCTCCAGACAGGGTCAAGAGCACATAACAGCAGCAGCCATGTAATCTTCTCTATCTTTGTGCCTCTTACCCAAGAGCAAAACATGTAGGTATCACCTCATCAAATCTCCAGTCATGTGGAGAACACCAGAAGGGATGATGGTCCATCTTCAACGTCAGCTTGACTGGATTTACTTCACTAGGAGACACATTTCCGGGCATCACTTTGAGGGAGGTTCCAGGGGCGGTTCACAGGAGAGGACAGATCCACCCTGTAAGTAGGTGGCACCATCACAGGGGCTGAGGGGGAAGCAAACGGTGAGCTGAGCCCCGGCACTCATCTCCCTTGACTTTCTGACTGTAGACACAATGTAACTAACTACATCACAATCCAGAGCTCACGCCTTTGCTGCCATGATCCACTGTCACCCTGGCCGGGAGCCAAAAGAATCTTCCCTTACGTTGTTCACTGTCAAGTATCTGGTCACTGTGACAAAAACAGAAACAAATGGTCACAACAACAGGTAACTAGTAAAAAAGTAACCATACACTGTAACCTGCTAAGATTGAGCAGGTCCCATTCATACCCCAAGGTGCTGTGCGGCATTCTTGCTTCATGCGATAAAGCATGTTTGGGAATGTCTAAACGTCCCAGAAGTGCATAGTACAAATTGTTTCTGACAGCTACTTGGCATCTCCTTTTAGGGAGCAGTTGACTCCTTGGGGAAACTATTTCCCTTGGGTCCCAGTGTCTGGCAGAGCTCTGACTGTGAGTCAGGGAGGCTTGACTCTCAAGATGCTCCAGCAACAGTGGTGGACACTGGCTGTTTCTCTTTGGCCTTTTCAAAGCAATAGTCCTGTTGTTTTAAGAATCCACCTCTCAGCCAGGCGGTGGTGGCGCACACCTTTAATCCCAGCACTCGGGAGGCAGAGCCAGGCGGATCTCTGTGAGTTCGAGGCCAGCCTGGGCTACCAAGTGAGTCCCAGGAAAGGCGCAAAGCTACACAGAGAAACCCTGTCTCGAAAAAAAAAATCCACCTCTCCTTCCCTTGATCTCCATGCCATCCTGTTGTTGCTACTGACTCATGCCTGGTCAATCAAAGTAGGACATCTCCCAAGACACAGATTTTCTTAGGCCAGCTTGATTAATTAGATCCTATCACTTGGAACCAAAATAATTTTCCCTAGAACCACCTCCAAACATAACACAGTAAGATGCTGAGTAGCTGGAAGGCCAGGGTGCCTCTCACACAGGAACCAGGCAGCTTCCTACAGCTCCTAACATGTTTCACTCAAGTCTTGGACTTGAGTCACTCACACTCCTGTAGGAACTGGCTATTGATGCTCCTCTACTTGGGACATCTTCCAATCCGCCCGCCCTCCCAGAGACCCCCATGCACCAAGCAGAATTTCTGATTCCCTAGGGAGAAAAGACAGGGCTCCTATGATATATCCACAGCAAGTGTTTTAAAGATTTATTTTTATTTTCTGTGTATCAATGTTTTATCTACATGTATGTATGTGTACTGTGTGCATGCAGTGCCCACAAATGCCAGAAGAGGGCATCAGATCCTTTTACTAATTAGCATGACTTGATTGTTACACAATGTATACATACACTGAAACATCATACCATGCTGTGTTGTAGAATATTATTTTTTTTTCCCACAGGCAATTTATTTTATTCTATTCATTCACAGTTAATACAGAAAATACTTAGAAACATTTCCATATAATGTTTGACACAGAAATCATCAAATAGAAGTATACAATGTTGACAGGAGGCAGTACATTTATAATTTATAACCCCAAATGTATTTATAAATTAGAAATGGAAAGATCTACAAATGAAATTATGAAGGTTCACCAAAGTCATTTAATCTGTCAGTTTCTCATTCATTTTTATGTCTTAATAATATCTTAATAATATTATTAAGATATTATTAAGACATTTTTATGTCTTAATAATATCTTAACAATATCTTAATAATATCTTCTTTTTTTTTCTGGTTTATTTCTATCTATTACAAATGTATAAAAAATCCTCCATCAACCCTGCTGATAGAAGCAGAACCTTGAGAAATATACCTTTGGTTTGCCTCAGAAAAGGAACACGTATTGCACTGTAAAGTTTATAAAATTGGCGCAAAACATTGGGGTAATGTTACAATACCAGTTTTAAGAGTTCAGTGACTAATGGGGAGCCGATGGGATACATGCAGAACTGTGAAAGCGATCTCACTTAGCCAGCTGTACACGTAGACTGTAAATCTACATTCAGATCAATTCAGATCAATGAACTAAAACTATCATCTCAGTTTATCTGTTGAGGTCAACCAGGAAACCCTAGAATATACCTTGATTTTTGCAAAAAACAAAATAGGGGGAGGGGTTTCTTCAGCATTTCAGTCCACGAGTAACAGTATCCTAACAGGCAAAGTGTTTTCTCACTGTCAACATAGAATGAACTGCTGCTGGAGGTCAACTTGGGCTTTAATTTGCATTAGTACTTACATGCATAGTAGTCCAAGTTGTTGATCTCATGACTTTAAAAAGTAACTCTAAAAAAGTAAAATGGTCCTTCTTGGAAGACTAAAGAAAGACATCCAGCCACAGTTGTAGAGAGTCTCATCAAAACAATATACCCTTTTATGGATTATGCCTCAATTAAAAAAAAATAGCCCCAAATAAGAAGCAGCTCTGAAAAAGAAAATATAACTTAAGATATTTGAAAAAAACAAGGTGAATACAGGTTCAAAAATAATTAAGATACATTTTCTTAAGACTACCTAGAATTAGGCTTTAAAGAATTCTACCATTTCAAGTTTACCACTAGCTACTAGATACCCATTTACAAACAAGATGTTCACTTTTTTTGTTCCTTTATCGAAAGAAAAATCTACCTTCAGACTATGAGGGTGGTGATGGGGAGGGACTAGAAAACAAAATTCAAACAATCCCATGCAAATATCACATTTTTCAAATGGAAGAACTCCAAACTGCACTAGAAGTTCCAATCACTAAGACACTTTCCATTGAAATGATTTAAGTACAACTACATGGCACCACGGTTTAGGCCTAACATCGGCCTGACAACCAAGTCCCTGTTCTCTGGAAGAAAAGCCTCAAAAGTCCCACTCAATTCCACATAACAATACTTCAAAGATCAATTAGGTTTTCCTTTCCTTAATATTTTTGTTTTCGACTTCTAATCTTAAAGACTAGATTAAAACTTAGCTCATTTCCCAGAAGGCATTGCTTCCCTTTGCTCCATGAAAGAGTCCACCAAGACCTCTTCCTCAAAACCATCTAGCCCCCAGCCTCCAGCCTGTGCTTGTGATGCATCTTTCTCAACATCAGCTTGATCTGCACTGACAATGATTGTCGAAGCCTAGAATTCAACATTTACAAATTGTCATTCACACACACAAAACACACTATTATCACACAACTTGTGTCTTGAGAGAATCTTCTGCTTTTTAAATCTTTGGCCTCCCAGTCAATCCCAAGTTCAACCAACTTTAACTAAAACTTCACTCAGAATTTCACCAAGCTTTTCACCCACACATTAATGCTTGTCGTATCTTTCATCAACTGTCAAAAACTGAAGCCTGCTCAGAGATCTCCAGGTATAGGTGAGTTGAGACTATTGATATTGATGGATATTAATGACCAGTGATTGTTAATTCCTGTTATTTTTTGTGGTTGTGTTGTGTTGTCCTTCTGTGGTGTATGTTGGTGTGGGATTATCTATTGCTTGATTTTTCATGGATGTGTTGAGCTTCTTTGGGTTGAATTTTCTCTTCTAGTGCTTTCTGTAGGGCTGGGTTTGTAGAGAGGTATTGATTAAATTTGGTTTTATCCTGGAATATTTTGTTTATTCCACCTATGGTGATTAAGAGTTTTGCTGGGTATAATAGTCTGGGTTGGCATCCATGGTCTCTTAGTGTCTGCATGAGATTTGTCCATGATCTTCTAGCTTTCATAGTCTCTATTGAGTAGTCTGGTGTTATTCTGATGGGTTTACCTTTATATGTTACTTGGTCTTTTTCCTTTGCGGCTCTTAATATTTTTTCTTTGTTCTGTGTGTTTAGTGTTTTGATTATTATGTGGCGAGGGGACGTTTTTTTTGGATCCAGCCTATTCGGTGTTCTATAAGCTTCTTGTATCTTCATAGGTATTTCTTTCTTTAGGTTAGGAAAGTTTTCTTCTATGATTGTGTTGAATATATTTTCTGTGCCTTTGAGTTGGCATTCTTCTCCTTCTTCTATCCCTATTATTCTTAGGTTTGGTCTTTTCATGGTGTCCCAAATTTCCTGGACGTTTTGTGTTACGACTTTTTTGTCTTTAGTATTTTCTTTGACTGACGAATCTATTTTCTCTATCATGTCTTCAGTGTCAGAGATTCTCTGTTCCATCTCTTGCAATCGGTTGGTTATGCTTGTTTCTGTAGTTCCTGTTCGTTTAGTCAGGATTTCTATTTCCAGCATTCCCTCAGCATGTGTTTTCTTTATTGTCTCAAATTCATTTTTCAGGTCTTGGAATGTTTCTTTCATCTGTTTAATTGCTTTTTCTTGGCTTGATTTGATTTCTTCCCATTTTTTGTTCGTTTTTTCTTCCATTTCTTTAAAGGAGTTTTTTATTTCCTCTTTAAGAGAGTTTTTCATTTCCTCTTTAAGGGAAGTTTTTATTTCCTCTTTAAGAGAGTTTTTCATTTCCTCTTTAAGGAAAGTTTTTATTTCCTCTTTAAGGCAGTTTTTCATTTCCTCTTTAAGGAAAGTTTTTATTTCCTCATTGAGGGAATGTTTTATTTCTTCTTTAAGGGCCTCTATCATCTTCTTAAAGTCATTTTTAGGGTTGATCTCTTCTGTTTCTTCTGTCATGGTATGTTTAGGTCTTGCAGGTGTAGAATCACTAGGTTCTGATGTTGCCATATAGGTCTTTATGTTGTTGCCTGTATTTTTGCACTGGCGTCTACTCATCTTTTCCTCTGTGCGGTGCAGGTGGTGTCTGTGTCTGAGAGTGCCTCTCTTGTTCTAATTTTTAGTCTTGGTTTAGTAGGGGTTCTTGGTTAAATTGGTGCTATTGGGCTGTTTCTTCAGGGACAGCTGATTTCAGTCGGTGAAGTATATACTTATGATTCTGGTGATCTGGTTTAGTGGCTGGGTAGCTCCTTCTTCTGTGTTCCCAGATCACGTTTTGTTCATTTGTCAACTCCTCAGCTGATCTTGTTTCTTCAGACTTCAAACTGTAGGCATCTGAATCCTCTCCCAGATGGGTTTCAGCTGAGCAGGGTAGTCTCACCAATACCTCCAAGTTGTTGGGTTTCACAGGATCAGCAGTTGGGCCCTGGGTTGTCCCCAGACGGAGTGTCCAGACTCGCCCTGGTTCTGACCCACGGAGATAGCCTCTTCCCCAGATGTTGGGGCTAGGGGCGTCCCCGTTCCAAGCTGCGTCCACCCCTCTCTGTCCCCGGGCCTGTCCACCCCTGTGGCCTGCCGCCACAGGCCCACCTGCCTCTGCCCGTCTCCACCGCTGGGCCTGTATGTCCCTGTCAGCTGCCGCTGGCTCCGTCCACCTCTGTGGGCCACCAACGGGCCTGTATATCTCTGCCGGCTGCCGCTGCGGGCCTACCCACCTCTGCTTGTCACTGCTCCTGGGCCCATCCACCTCTGCGGGCCGCCACCGGGCCTGTATGTCTCCGCCGGTCGCCGCTGGGCCTGTATGTCCCTGTCGGCCGCTGCCACCAGGCCGTCCACCTCCGAAGGTCGCCGACCTGCGTCCGCCCGTCTCCCCCGCGCGGCCCGTCTATTTCTGTGGGCCGCCGCCACCGGGCCTGAATGTCTCTGTGGGCCGCTGGCGCCGGGCTGTTGACCTCCGTCTACTTATCTCTGCCACAGGGCCTGTCCACCTCTGTGGGCCGCCGCTGGGCCTGAATGTCTCCGCCAGCTGCCACCGGGTCTAAATGTCCCTGTCGGCTGTTGCCGCCGGGCCCATCCACCTCCGTGGGCCGCTGCCACAGGCCTACCTGCGTCTGCTTGTCTCCGCCATCTTGGATCGACTCCCGTAGAATATTATTTTAAGGTATGTTACTTTTGTTTATGTTGCATTTGTTTAACTCTGTGAAGCTGTGTTACTGTGCCTGTCTGAAACACTTGATGGTCTAATAAAGAACTGAACAGCCAATAGTGAGGCAGGAGAGAGATATAGGTGGAGCTGGCAGGCAGAGAGGATAAAAAGGAGAAATTTGAGAGAGAAAGAAGAAAAGAGGAGGACTCCAGGGGCCAGCCACCCAGCTACACAGCAAGCCATGGGGTAAGAGTTAAAGTAATATATACAGAAGTAAGAAAAGGGAAAAGGCCAGAGGCAAAAGATAGATGGGCTGATTTAAAATAAGCTTATAAGAAATAAGCCAAGGTAAGGCCGGGCATTTATAAATAAGAATAAGCCATGTGTGACTTATTTGGGAGCTGGGTGGCATGTCCCCACAAAAGAGTAGAAAAACAAACAATACATATGCCTCACAAGAGTGTCGGTAATCACATACCAATTAGGAATAAAGTTTCAAAATAGTAAGAAATATCTGCCTCAAGTTTAAATAACTATCCCACCCCACCCCAGGCTCTCACCTGTCTTATCCAGCAAGCCCAGCTCTTCCTTCGTTCTCCTTGTTTTCCACAGGTTCTGCCACCTCCTCCTTCAGAAGCAAACACTCACTGCTTACTCCTTGGGCAGCCAACCTCCCCCTGGTCTCTATTCCAGGCAAACAGAGGCTACAGTTCAGACTTCAACCTGTCACCTCTTTGAGCGAGGAAGCAATACCAGGCTCTTCACATGTGTTCAGGAGCTCCCAAGGACTTGCATGTTAACAAGCCTTGCTGTCCAGATGCTGTTGGTTAATAGATAACAATCATGCAGCTATCTGGGGTACTGTAAAAATGTTGCACTACATTTACACATTGCTTATTGGTCAACTCAGTACATGTACTTGTTGTTTCTTTGAGATGACAACATTCAGAATTCAGTTTTCTGGATATGCTAAATTATGCTACAAAGGGTGTTTCAGAGAATGAAACTTCTCACACACACACCCAAAGTCTGTAGAGGCCGAGTCAGCCTCTAACTCAGACCTGTGTGACCCAGATGGAATTAGAAGATGGCTTGGGTGAGCAGGGTGCTGATGAGTGAGGGAGACCACAAGTGGGGTGACTGAAAGCACTTGGACTCTCTCCATTTGATGTGGAGGTGTTTGAGCATGTTAGGGCACAGGCACAAAGTTGTGCTGTAGAGCTTTTCCTGAGAAAGCTCTTTGTCACCATGGCATGTTTGGGAAAATACTACCCTTTCCCAATATGCAGTTCAGTTTGTCACAGTGATTGTTGCTGTTCTCTGGACAGTGTGTCTAAAACGTAGATGAGTCCTGGCCCCACCCAGCATGGATGGCCACCATCTTGTTCAAAACACACATGTCAACAGGCTACATGGTTGTCCCGAAATCCCTTTACGGCACAAGACAATTTGGGCACACTTGTGTCTGGGAAACATTTCAGTGGTTGCTCATATAGAAGCATCTATGTCCTCTGATGGGATGGTGAACCAGAAAAAAAGAGAAGCTTGCTATCTTGATTTTTACTCACCCAATCTGTGCAGCTCCAGGCAGAGATTCAGAATGCCACCTCTCTAGATGACTGAAAAACTATTCAGCCTCTTAAACCTCAGTTTTCTGACCTATAAAATGGGGCAGTGCAACTCAGCCTTCCTTGGGTTCCATCCTTATCATCACAGATTTATCTGTCTATCTGTCTGTCTGTCTGTCTAAACTATGTAGCCCTGGCTATCCCGGAGCTCCCTACATAGACCATGAGCTCATAGAACTCCTTACACTGGCCTCAAACTCATAGAAATCCACCTGCCTCTGCCTCTTGAGTGCTGGGATTAAAGGCACGCACCACCACACCTGTCCCCCAATTTTTTTTAAAGGAGCCTAGACTGTGTGATTCAAGTCACGAGCGAAGCCGTCAGTGGAGATGGAGGACTGGTCCGCTGTCTCTTCTTGTGTTTGTCCACACAGCCTACGGTTCAGGATCAGCGCAGAAGCCCTGCCTCTGTCCTCTGCAGCCCTCTCTGTCTGGGTCTGACATTCTGAGAAGGAAAAAACTGCAGGGGATTTTCATTTTGCACTCCAGCTAGACAGAGAGGTGCAAACGGCCTGTGGAGGTGGATAATTTGTAACATAGTTCCGCTCCTACCTCTAAATTCTGAGAAATCCCTCTGATCGCATTGGGAAGTTGCTTGTTCAAAAGGAAACAGCTGGCTGTATTCTTCCACTCCCCGAAAAAGGAGACAAGCAAATGAGCCCCAGCTGGACCCACACTGATCAACATGGCTGGGCCCTGAGCAGCACAGGCTGAGAGTTTCTCTGGTCCACCTCTCTTTCTTCTCATAACAGCCTTGAGTACCCCCACCCAGAGGCCGTGATGCTCAGCGGTGACCCTGGGTGTGACTCCAGGAAAGCATACAAGTAAGGTGTGTCTCCTAGGTGGGTGAGGTTGAGAGGCCATGCAAGGTAGAAGGGCCCCAAACCAAGTGGACACACAATAAGAACTTGAAAGCGCTGGGTAAGTACTGGGTATTGTTATTGTCTTCATATTGCCTCTGGCAACAGAGGATGGCCACCTGTAGTTTGTTCTGACTATACCCACATCCCTTTCTTCTTGAACCAGCTTTGTGTGGGTCCTTCCACCATTCCTTGTACATAGTTTTAAGAAAACTGTCAGTCAAGTTACCAGTTACCCCAAGAAAGATATGGATTGGCCAAGAGATGCCATATTTTTTTTTCTAGACTGTGACTCTTAGAGACAGTGACAAGTCTTAGAAAGTGGATAGAAAATCCAGGAATTCATCTTGGGAACCAAACATGGAGCGGACTCTCCATCAGCTCTGGCAGCAAAAATGCTCAGATCCATCCTGGTCATACACACCCTGTGTACACTGTTCCATGGACTTTGTAGATGCAAATTCTCCAGGTGTGTGGCTGGCAAGAAATGCACTCTAAGACATCCTGCAAGAAGGCATATTCAACACACTGCCCTGCTCCCGATACATCACAACCACAGGTAGAATTAAGAGAGGAGTCCCCTAATATAAAGTCAGTTGAAAAAATGATAAACATCCCGAGACCAGAAACAAGACTGGACGGAAAATAGTAGATGGGCCGGAGCCACAGGCGTGTGAGCACTGGAGCTGGAGCAGGAAGTCTGGCTTCTCCAGGAACAGGGCTGAAAGCATTGTGTGTCAGGTGGAGACTGACACCATATTTCTGTTTACAATCAGGTGCTGAGTGAGTACCCATTAGTCAGGAAATGGAGCCAAAGCAAACTCTACCTAGATGCTTGCAACATCAGTTTCTTTGCACTTCTGGACCTAAAGGAGAGTCTGGATAAAGAACACAAACTAAATGAATCTCTTCATGGCATCTAGCCTAGGCTTTGCATCTCTCCTGTGTCACCATAGAAGAGAATCCATGATCTCCATTGCAGTCACTTCCCCCATCCTTGGGCTACATTTCAAAATCCTCAGAGGATATCCGAAATCAGAGACAGTTATGAACCCCATTATGAGTACCATTTGTACTGTTTTGTGATCAACTGCTATCAGAAAAACAGTAAATGGAAAATTCCAGAAATAAAGAATCAGTTTGTAGCAATCTGAGGGGTGTGATGACGTCTCCCACTTTTGGCTCCATCACAGTGGCCATGACTCACACCTTTGTCTAGCAAATCTATACTGTGCACACACAGCCCCACAGTCTCTTGTAAGCCGTCTTTGTGATCAGGCTGGCTGAGCACTCACACTGTCTGCATCAGGTGACTCATTGCACTTAATAACGTCTCCAAAGTACAGGGCTGGTGATGCCTGGAGACTCAGAGCTTCCAAAGAGAAATACAAAGGGCTTCCTTTAGGCAACAAGGTGTTCAACAAGAACAACAACGCAATGGGTCTGCAGTGGCGCACGCCCTTAATCCCAGCACTCGGGAGGCAGAGGCAGGCAGATCTCTGTGAGTTCGAGGCCAGCCTGGGCTAAAGAACTAGTTCTGAAACAGTCCAGGCTACACAGAGAAACCCTGTCTCAAAAAACTGAAAACAAACAAACAAACAAACAAAAAACCTAAAACCCTATGTTGGGATTGCTAAAGTCTATGGCTAGTTACCGTTGCTAATTTACTACTGTACCTAATTTATAAATGAATCTTTAACATAGTTATGTGTGGATAGGGAAAAACACAGTATTCTTAGGGTTTGGTAACATCAAAGGTTGCAGGCATCTACTGGAGGTCTTTAAGTGTATCCCACAGGAAAAGGGATGTGTGCTGTTTTTATGTCAGCTTGACACAAACTCAAGTCATCTGAGAGAAGGGAACCTCAACTGAGAAAATGTCTCTGTAAGATCAGGCTGTAGGCAAGCCTGTAGACAATTTCTTTTTCTTTTTCTTTCTTTCTTTCTTTCTTTCTTTCTTTCTTTCTTTCTTTCTTTCTTTCTTTCTTTCTTTCTTTCTTTCTTTCTTTCTTTCTTTCTTTCTTCCTTCCTTCCTTCCTTCCTTTCTTTCTTTCTTTCTTTCCTTCTTTCTTTCGTCCTTTCTTTCTTTCTTTCTTTCTTTCTTTCTTTTGTCCTTTCTTTCTTTCTTCTGTCCTTTCTTTTGTCCGTTCTTTCTTTCTTTCTTTCTTTCTTTCTTTCTTTCTTTCTTTCTTTCTTTCTTGTTTTTTTTGAGACAGGATTTCTCTGTGTAGCTTTGCGCCTTTCCTGGATCTCACTCTGTAGACCAGGCTGGCCTCGAACTCACAGAGATCTGCCTGCCTCTGCCTCCCGAGTGCTGGGATTAAAGGCATGCACCATTTTCTTAATTAGTAATTGATGGGGAGGGCCCAGTCCATGGTGGGTCAATCTGGTGGAGGCAATTCCTCAGCTGAGCCTCCCTCCCCCTTCCCAGATACATCTAGGTTTGTGTCACGTTCACAAAAACTGACCAGCACACAATTCTCTCCAATTACAGCTGTTCAAAGAGGTTTGTTGGCATTGGGGATTTAGCTCAGTGGTAGAGCACTTGCCTAGCAAGCACAAGACCCTGGGTTCGGTCCTCAGCTCCGGAAAAAAGGAAGAAAAAAGAAAAAAAAGATTTGTAAAAATAACATTCATTAAAAATAAAATCAGGGGCTGAGAGATGGCTCAGAGGTTAAGAGCAGTGACTGCTCTTCCAGAGGTCCTGAGTTCAATTCCCAGCAACCACATGGTGGCTCACAACCATCCGTAATGAGATCTGGTGCCCTCTTCTGGCCTGCAGTCATATATGCTGTATACAAAATAAATAACGGTAGCTGAGAAGAACTAGAAGACAGTCCTGGGGAACCCGCCTGTGATGTGAGATACAGAAGAGCAGAAACGCATACTCAGGGGCATTAGCTGGTCGACACAAAATGCACTCGTGGTGTGTGTGTGTGTGTGTGTGTGTGTGTGTGTGTGTGTGTGTGTGTGCTATAGAAGGGGACCTTAATTTGAGGGGAGAACAGAGAAGTTGGGTTTTTTTTTAATGATGTCAATACAGTGTATTTATGTATAAAGTACTCAGGAAATTCAAATAACAAGCATTAAAAATTTTTTTAAAAAGTAAAGCACGAAATCAGGAGTTGATCAAGATAAGTGGTCCGTGGGTTTATTGATGTCAGTTCCTGTGGCCCCTTTTCTGTATATTCAAAATATTTTTCCACCTAAAAATCAGAATGAGTCCTAAGTATTGTAGCAGAATCCAATGCATACCTATTGAGCTCCTGGTTTACCTTGCCCATCACCACGGACATGTTCACTGTCCCTTCCCATCATGGCCCAAGTTCTGGGATCCAGCAGGGATGGATGATGAGAGAAGGAAGCCCTATGGACCTGGCTTCTCCCATCAGAGACCTTTGCCTCCCTACCACAAGGAGTAGTGAACACTTTCTCACCAGTGTTCAGAGGCACAGATGACTTCCCATGGGTGGCAAATGTGGTCCTGAAGCTGGCTTCACTCTGGGGGTCCAGACACCTTTGGTGTTCTTTACTCCCATGTAGTGCACAGCAGCAGGGAATCACCAGCAGGAGGCTCACAGAGTTTGGAGGAAGGTCTGAACTCTCCTTTCTGCAGCAGAAGCCCCCATAAACACAGCCTCTTCAGTACTGTTCCGTTCTCATCTCAACACAAGAAAATCCTGTTCAACAGTTAGCTGGAAGCCCCACCATACTTTTCAGAGGATTTAAATACCAAAGACAACAACATTTATAAAAGTCACTCTGACGACTAGGGAACAGACAAGTGTGCTGGCTCATTTTATGTCAACTTAATACAAGTTAGAACCATTTGGGAGGAGGGTCTCTCAATTGAGAAAATGCTTCCATAAGGCTGGCTGGTTATTAACTCTGTAGTGCATTTTCTTAGTTAATGATCGATGTGGGAGGGCCCAGACCACTGTGGGAGGTGTCACCCGGAGCTGTAGGTCCCGGGTGCTATAAGAAAGCAGACTGATCAAGTCATCAAGTCGTGGAGAGCATACGTACAAACAGCACACCTCCATGGCCCCTGTATCAGTTCCTGCCTCCAGGTTCCTGCCTTGAGTTCCTGCCCTGACATCCCTCAGTGAAGGACCGTGACTTGAGAACTGTAAGGTGAAATAATGTCTCCAAGTTGCTTTTTGTCATGATGTTTTATTACAGTAATAAGACCCCCAAGACAATCAATGACCCTGTTTTAAAGCCAAAAACATTTCCATACAATCAGTGTTCAACATATAGCCCTCAGCTTCAACGACTTAAAATGAACTTATCCCTTGGTGATGTTGTACCTCTTAAAGGTAAGGGCATATTGCTGAATTGGTGGGTGGGTGGGAGCTAATCTCAAAAGGTGGCAGAAGGGGTGATTGCATTGATAAGACAAAATAACAAGCCCATATGGATGGAAATGGATTCATGGCTGCTGGGGTCTGGGATAGTGGGTAGTGAGTAGACCCATTGGTGGTGGGTACAGGGAGATTTTTGGGGTGATGTATGTATGGGTCTGCCTTTTTGTGTGCAGTAGTAGTTACACAAGTCAACATATGTGAGAGTAGGGTATTTAATTCACCTATTGTTATTATTATTGTTGTTGTTGATTGCTGTTAGCCACCATGTAAGTGCTGGGAATTGAATCTGGGTCCTCTGGAAGAGCAGCCAGTACTCTTACCTGCTGAGTTATCTCTCTAGCCCTGGATCCTGTTTTTTAATCCTATCTGTCAATTTGTGTCCTTTGCTCAATGGAAATTGAGACCATTAATAGTCAGTTATGACTGAAAGGTGTGGCTGATTTCCATCCTTTTAATGGTTTTGCGGTTTCTTGTTTTCTTCTTCTTCTTCTTCTTCTTCTTCTTCTTCTTCTTCTTCTTCTTCTTCTTCTTCTTCTTCTTTTTTTTTTTTTTTTAGTTTTTCGAGACAGGGTTTCTCTGTGTAGCTTTGCACCTTTCCTGGATCTCACTCTGTGGACCAGGCTGGCCTCAAACTCACAGAGATCCGCCTGGCTTTGCCTCCCGAGTGCTGGGATTAAAGGCGTGCGCCACCACTGCCCAGCTGTTTCTTGTTTTCTAACTATTAGTTTGCTTAGCATGTGAATGAAATGAGGACATGGCCACTCCAAGGTATGAGGTGGAGGATCTTATGGTAGATATGAGGGAGTATATAGCCAGAGGCATCTAGAAGAGTCCAGAGCAGGGAGAGAAAATAATAGAATAAACAGGACCAGCAGGCTGAATTGGGCCATGGGGGTGGGGGGTGTGAGAGAGGAAGAGAGAGAGAGGGAGCAAGGGAGACAGAGAGAGGACCGAGAGAGAGGCAAGATGGGGGAAGGAGAACCAAGAGAGCAAAGGAGCAGGGGTGGGGGCTTGAGGGGATGGGGGTGCAGGCGGGCAGAGGAGCCGAGGAAACCAATGGAGCAAAAGAGAGTGCATGGACTAAGTGGCCAAAATACAGGAGCTGGCGGGAGGGAGCCCCTGGGCTGGAGAGGTTTAGGGAAGGAGGTGGGGTGAGAAGAGCTGAGAGGAGCCACACAGGTGCTGAGGGAGCCTATAGGCCAGCATACACTTTGGTATGCTAATGTTCACTCAGTCATTTGTCCTGAGTTTCTTTTGGACCTGATAGTATGGTTCATTCTTTTCTGTAGCATTGTGTGTGTGTGTGTGTGTGTGTGTGTGTGTGTGTGTGTGTGTGTGTGTGTATACACACACACATATATATACACATATATACATAAAGAGTCTAGTTTATTCAAGTGTTTAGATAGCACATACACAGAATAAAAATCCTTGACTTTTTATTTTATAGTTTTATAAAATAAGGAACACAAACACCGTTTATACTCAGAGAAATATTGAAAGGAAAGCCAGAGCAAATGACAATCCAGTCTACACCGTGAAGAGGCTGACGAGTCCTCCCTGAGCTGGATGAGGCTGTTGGCTCTCATGAGACTGATTCCACATTGGGTAATTGACAGGATCTTTCCTAATATTGACCAGGGATTGGGAAATACACTCGAAGAGCCTCCGAAGAACACTTTAACAGATAACATATGTAAATATGATTATATATAATCATTAATTTTCTTCTGTGCCTTCTGTATTTTTGAAAATTCCCACAGGAAGAATGTACATACTTTTAAATGGTATATACATATGAATACCGATTGCTGTTTGTATTTCCTTTAATCCGAAATCATCTTTGCACCTTTTTTCCCCTAACATTGCCCTTGTCAAGAAACCAGGTGAGATGTCCTGGCCTCTAAACTTGCCTAATTATTTCTCAAGATGCTCTTCAATCTGTTCGTCCGCCATTGAATTGCCCAGAAACAAGATGTTAAACTAGAGGCTGGATCAGATTGAGGTCACACATTTTTTTTGGCAGTTTTATGTGCTGGATAAAGCTGTGTACATGGTGTTTCACCCTGTCAGGTTGTCCCTAGTTCAGAGTTTAGCCCATGATCGCTTGGCCCCATGGCCTTGAGCAGACCGTGTTGGCATGAGAGTGTTACAGGAGAGATCCTTCACCTCATGGTGAACAGGAAGCCACACTGACATTTTTTAAAACAAATAATAAGAGTCAATTGTTCTGCAACTTGTTCAACTTCCATATACATAGACACATACACATGGCATATGCGTATCTATAGAATTGTCACTGGGATGGCATTGAACCTAAAAATCAATTCAGGGAAATTCTATATAACTCATTTAATTGTAATATTATTTATCATTTTATTTGCAATTTTTAAATTAAAATATAATTACATCATTTCCCAGTCTACTTCTTCTCTCTACAATCCCTTTCATGTGAAGGGAGAAATGAGAAAGGGGGTGGATTTAATTGAGGGGGAAGATCAATACAGAGGGAGAGAGATGGTTTGAGTAATTCTAAAGATTTTTTTAAAAAAGCCATAGAATTCATATTATTTTATATTTACCTAAAATTATACATAATACATATAAATGTTTGAGTATATACATACATATATAGTTTAAATGAAGTTATGCCATTTGGGGTAATAATATTCCCCCCAAGAGTCATATACCTAACAATAATCCCATACCAGACGATGAGAAACTTCCATTTGAGTTATTGACCAAGGGTGTCTAGGATAGTCTCCAAACAATAGAGGCCACTGCTGTTGCTATTGGTTGCCCCCCAGAAGTTGAAGGTGAGTCCCTATTGCTGAAGAATCATGCATTCACACATAGGGTTTGGAGAAAACCAGCTGGATCTGCCCTGAAAGCATCTTCCCTGAGGACTGGCTTTCATAGTACCACAAGGTGCTATGCACGCTTCCAGACAGAGCAGGATAAGGCTGGCCTGCAAAGTCGGCACTGAGTATTAAATAAAGGAAGAATTGGTGGCGGTGGCGGCGGCACACGCCTTTAATCCCAGCACTCAGGAGGCAGAGGCAGGTGGATCTCTGTGAGTTCGAGGCCAACCTGGGCTACAGGGTGAGTTCCAGGAAAGGTGCAAAGCTATACAGAGAAACCCTGTCTGGGGGGGGGGGACATAAAAAATAATAAAGGAAGAATAAATATGATAGGAGGGAGCTGCTTGGGGGTATAGAACTTGGCCTGCTTCCTGGTTCCAATCTTGACTCTCTTGATATTCCTTCTTCAGCTCTCAGATGCCGGTTACAGTCTTGGGTGGTCCTTTGTGAGGTCGGGTCACATATATTCATCTCAACAGTGGGCCATCCTTTACAGGTCAGTTGACAATGTTGGTCACACCTATAGGTGGTCCTTCAGTGATAAGTTTGCAAACAAGATTTACTAGAGTGGCTTACAGTCCAATGATGGCTATCTCCTGATAGAAAGGCCAAGTATCTGGTAGTTGTTCAACCCATGAGTCTGGATGTCTCAACTGGTCTTTGGTCTATGTTGAAATCCCAAAGAAGTAGGCTCTAATATCAGCAAATGAATGCCTAAGCAACAGGATAAATGAACTTGTAGGGACAATGAGGAGAAGCTGGCATAAAGCAAAAGCTTCCATCTTTCATGTCCTTTTATATAGGCTGCCACCACACCAGAAGGTGTGGCCCAGACTTAGGATGGGTCTTCCCACCACAGATGATCTAATGAAGAAAAACCCCCACAAGTGTGTTCAGAAGCATGGGTTTTAGTTGATTTTGATATAGTCAAGCTAACCACACAAGATCATTTATGTGATGAATTACATTTACTGATTTAGTTATGTTGAACATCCCTGTATGTCTGGAATGAAACCATCATGATCTTTTTTATGTGTTCTTGAATTATATTTGCAAATATTTTATTGAGAATCTTTGCTTCTGTGTCCTCCATATGGGGAGATCCGCCTATAATTCTCTTTATTGCAAAGCAATACAGGCTTCATAAGGAGATTTTGGAAGTGTTTCCTTTCTATTTACAGAAAAACCTGAGAAACAGTGTGGTCTTCTTTAAAGTCTGGTAGAATTTTGCGCTCAGCTCTCAGATGACCTGTGAGGACTAGGGGAGGAAGCCCTGAGTGATTGTGCATCACTGACGTGGGCATGACCACATCAATGACTCTGACCTAGGGGAATGGCAAAGCCTTCCCCAGATGAGGCTCACAGGCATAGCAAAGCCTTCCTCTGGTCCAAGTGCAAATGTTGACAGTGTGTACAAACTGTCAGTCATAGCTTCCTTCTCCAGGATGACTGCAGCCTGAAACTGCTCCTCTACCCCTTCCTTCAGCTGTTCACCATAACCCCTCCTCCTCCTTCAGCTGTTTGCCATAACCCCTCCTCTTCACTCAGCTGTTTACCATAACCCCTCCTCCTCCTTCAGCTGTTTACCATAACCCCTCCTCCTCCTTCAGCTGTTTACCATAACCCCTCCTCCTCAACCTGTTTACCATAACCCCTCCTCCTCAACCTGTTTACCATAACCCCTCCTCCTCAACCTGTTTACCATAACCCCTCCTCCTCCTTCAGCTGTTCACCATAACCCCTCCTCCTCCCTCTGCTGTTTACCATAACCCCTCCTCCTCACTCAGCTGTTTACCATAACCCCTCCTCCTCAACCTGTTTACCATAACCCCTCCTCCTCCCTCTGCTGTTTACCATAACCCCTCCTCCTCCTCACTCAGCTGTTTACCATAACCCCTCCTCCTCCTCCTTCAGCTGTTTACCATAACCCCTCCTCCTCCTTCAGCTGTTTACCATAACCCCTCCTCCTCACTCAGCTGTTTACCATAACCCCTCCTCCTCCTTCAGCTGTTTACCATAACCCCTCCTCCTCCTTCAGCTGTTTACCATAACCCCTCCTCCTCCTTCAGCTGTTTACCATAACCCCTCCTCCTCCTTCAGCTGTTTACCATAACCCCTCCTCCTCAACCTGTTTACCATAACCCACCTCCTTGATTCAGATGTATAGGGTAAGTGCTGTGTTCCTGGATTGCTGCTGCAGTGGGTGCCCTGAGCGAGCACAGCATACACCCCATCACAGCTTTTCTGTGTGTCTGTCCTTTTCCATTCCCTTGTGGCACCTGTTAGATCAAGAACTAGACATTTTATTGGGGAGATATTTTACTCTTTCTACTTTATAGCTTGTTACAGATGTTTTAATGATGTGCATCATCTCTATTAGCTTTGGTAGATCACAGTCATCTAGAAATTTGTTTTTGATTTTCTGTTTTGGTTGGTGGAATATAAAACTTTAAGGTATGTCTCTACAAGTCTCCGAGTTTCCTTAATGTCTCTCTGTTCATCTCTGATTTTATTAATTTGGTCCTTCTTTATGGTTAATTTGCCGATCTTGTTTACCTAAGAACCAGTTATTTGCTTTGTTGAGTCATGGCAGTGTTTTCATGCCCATTTCATTAATTTATGGCCTCGTCTTCATTTTCTCCACCTCTACTGCTCTGGGAATTGGCTCTTGCTTTTCCAGGACTTTAAGGTGCATCATCGGGGGGGGGGGGGATTGTTTGTTTTTATTTTTTGAGACAGCCTCTCTGTGTAGCCCTGGCTGTCCTGAAACTCACGCTCTAGACCAGGCTGGCTTTGAACTCAAAGATGCCTGCCTGGTAAGATTCCCCCATCCCACCCCACCCCCATCCCAGACAGGGTTTCTCTGTGTAATTTTGGTGCCTGTCAACTCGCAGAGACCCGCCTGCCTCTGCCTCCCAAGAGTGCTGGGATTAAAGGCATGTGCCGCCACCGCCCAGCGATTTTTTCCCCTTAATGTATAAAGTTTAAGGTATAAACTTCCCCTGGTATTGCCTTCATTGCATCCCACAGATTTTCATACTGTGTTCTCTTTTTCATTCAATTCTAGGGCTTTTATTTAAATTTTTCAATGACCTATTCATCATTCAATAGTATGTTGTTTAATCTCCATGAGTTTGTAATATTCTAGTTTCTTTTGCTGTTTTATAGCTTTACCCCCTATGGTCAGAGAGAATGCAGGACATTAATTTTCCTGCATTTTTTTGAGATTTGCTTTTTGTCCTAATATGTGATCTATTTTAGAGATGTTTCCATATGCTGGTGAAAAGGTATATTATTTGGTGGCTGGGTGGAATGTTCTAGATGCCTGCTAAGTCCTTGACCTAATTGGATTCCAATGTTTCTAGTTTCCATTTTTGTCCAGTTATCTAATGGTAACAGAAAGGTATCATATTGTTGTGTTAGGATTAATCTGTGACTTTAAATCTCATAGCACTGGTTTTATGGGACCAGAAGAGCCTGTGTTTAGTGCACATCTAGAATTGTAGTCTCCTCTTCATGGACTATTTCCTTGATCAGCATGAAGTCTCTATCTTCTGACAAGTCTGTTTTATCAGATATTAGAACCACAGTGGCACCAGTTCCCTGGATGGAATATTTTTTCCATCATTTTGTCCTATGATAGTGTTTATCTTTGATAGTGAGATGTGTTCTAGAGAGCATAAATTAAAAAAAAAAAAAAAACTGTTCCCTAATCCAATATGCTAGGTCCTTATCTTTTCATGAGGAAACTATTTAATATTCAGTTATTACTGATTCCTATTACTTTGTTTGATTTGTAGCATTTTTGGTATTTCTTAGTTCTTGTCTGCTAAGCATCATTGTTTTATTCCTTTTGTAGACTCTTGGGTTTATTTACCTTTGACTTCAGTCTTGGATATTCCTTCCAATATCTTCTGTAGAGCTGATGTGGTAGTCATGAATTCCTTTAGCCAGCTCTTATCATGGGAACTTATCTTCATTTGCAACAGTTTCGCTGAGTATATTAGACTGTTCTAATTGTGACCTTTCAGAATCTCAAATACATCCCTCTAAATACTTGGCTATTTCAGTCTGTTGAGTAGTCTGTGACCACTATTCTCATTGCCCTCTAATGGAGCCACAGACCTTTTTTTTTTTTTCATCAGCTTGATACGATTCTTAATAGTGAAATGTTTCACTAAGCTTGCCCAGTGATTGGGCAAAACCAAAACTTATTATAAGCCATAGTCATCCTAGGGTCCCCCCTGCTAGGTAGCCTCTCTGGATCTGTGGGTTGCAGTCTGATTGTCCTTTGTTTTATATCTAGTATCCACTTATGAATGAGTACATACCATGTTTGTCCTTCTGAGTCTGGGTTACCTCACTCAGGATGATATTTTCTAGTTCCATCGATTTTCCTGCAAATTTCATGTCATTGTTTTTCTCCGATGAGTATAGTACTCTATTGTGTATCTGCACATTTTCTTAAACCATTCTTCAGTTGGCAGGCATCTAGGTTGTTTCCAGGTTCTGGCTATTACAAATAATGCTGCCATGAACATAGTTGAGCATGTATCTTTGTGGTATGATTGAGCATTCCTTGGGTATATGCCCAAGAGTAGTATGGCTGGGTTTTGAGGTAGATTGATTCCCAATTTTCTGAGAAACCGCCATACTGATTTCCACAGTGGTTGTACAAGTTTACATTCCCACCAACAGTGGAGGAGTGTTCCCTTTGCTCCACATCCTCTCCAACATAGACTGTCATTAGTGTTTTTGATCATAGGCATTCTGACAGTTGTTTTGATTTGCATTTCTCTGATGACTAAGGATGTTGAGCATTTCCTTAAGTGTCTTTCACCCAAATCTCAAAAGATTCTTCTTTTGAGAATTCTGTTTAACTCTATAGCCCATTTTTTAAATTGGATTGTTCAGTATTTTGATGTCTAGTTTTGAGTTTTTTATATACTTTGGAGATTGGTCCTCTGTCAGACGAGCCACAGACCTTCTAAAGAGCTTATTTCCCAGTCAGCTTTTACTAGGTGGAGTAGGAGCCCTTGCTTCATGCAGTTTCCCATTTAGTGATCTAAAACTCACCCCTGCATAGGGGGCCCCTCCAGCCCACTTGTGCTCCTCTCTGTATTCCTGTGGTAGAATTACATGTGCACCCCACAGCTGAATTTAAGGCTCATGGCACTTTACACTCGCCAGTGCAACCACAGCAACTCTAGCAAGTCCCCAACCAAACCCCATGTTAGTGCTCTTGGGTCCCTTCCAGGTAATACCACCTCGTATTCCTCTAGGACTTCTCCTTCAAAGAAGCCTTCCCTGCTTCCTACACCTGTACTTTCCTCTAATAAGACTCAAAACCCAGTGACATAAACTACTGTCATGGCTGGAAATAGACTTCAGGGGGAAAATGAATACTCAGTACACAAAAGGCTGGATTAAATGCCCAAAATTAAATGACCAAACAAAAACAAAAATGAAAAAATAAAAACTATATACACTATCAACAGATTTGAGGAAGCCTCAGTCTTTAACTGTATACCCACCATTGGTCCACGAGGCTCCAATGGGCAGCTCCTGACCCAATCACACAAAGAGCCATGGTTACTCTTGGTGAATTACCAAACAAAATGAATAGATGGGAACTTGAGAGAGAAACCCATGAGGACAGGGAGGAGAGAGAATGCATGGAAACGGCACGGAAGAGTGATCAGTATGCAAAGCGTGCACATGTGAAATTGCAAATACCGTAATTAAAAAAATGGCTACAGGTGTCTGTCACTCAGTGGTGTTCATGCTAGCATGTACCAGACCTTGGATTCCATAAGCGAAAGGATTAAGGGAGGGGAGGGGAGAAAGTACAGGAAACCACAAGCGTATCTCCCAAACTGGACCCCGAGTCTGAAGAGGCTGTATGAAGCTGTGACCTTGCACCTGGAGGCCTGGCATCTAGTTCCAAGGAGGCACTCTGGGAAGGGGACACATGAACAGATAATTTTAGGAAGAGTCACAGCCCCCTCAAGCATTTTAGCAGGTACGAATTCAACAAGGGTGAAGAATGGAGAAGCCAAAGAGGGGCAGGAAACCCCTGCCTGCGGCTCAAGGGAAAACTCTGTTGTGTGGACACTGATGCAATCTCCATGGGTTTGTTTTTCTCCCTCCTCATTCTCCTTCCCTCCCCACACCAGCCATCCCTCCCCCAGCTCTGCAGTATGAAAGGAGAACAACACGTCTTTCCCAAGCATGTCTTTATTCCTCTGCTCTTTGGTTTCCTACTTTGGTTCACACAAGTGCGCTACATCTCCCCATGTCTCCCAGTGAGGTTGAGCCTCACCTGCTGTTATTGCTGAAATCTCTACTTTTTTCAAGACAGGGTTTCTCTGTGTAGCTTTGTGCCTTTCCTGGAATTCACTTGGTAGCCCAGGCTGGCCTTGAACTCACAGAGATCCGCCTGCCTCTGCCTCCCGAGTGCTGGGATTAAAGGCGTGCGCCACCACCGCCCGGCATTGAAATCTCTACTTCTAAGAGCACAACAGAGAGCATCTCTTTGAATCTATGGATGGAGACAACAGGATGGATGGTAACTAAGACAACCAGGATGGTACTGACTAGAGACAAGACCACTACAGAGAGAGAGAGAGAGAGAGAGAGAGAGAGAGAGAGAGAGAGAGAGAGAGAGAGAGAGAGAGAGAGAGAGATATCCAGAGAGGTCAGCAGAGGGGGTGGAATAGAGTACAGAGTACATCTACAGCCCCTTCATTTAAGGAATGCTAACTCTTGGTCCTGACCGATTCTGAAATAACAGAGACCAAAGCCAGGCTTTGGTCCCAACTGCTACATGAATGTGGTTCGGCTACATGAGCGGTTTGTCTGGGGCCCCCAGAGTTCCCAGATAACCTCCCTCAGCGAGACCTGAGCAGGTCTGGCCTCGTCCTAAAAGGTCTTGCCCTCGAAGGCCTTCAGGTTGAAGGCAGTATCCAGAAACTTCCTCAGCGACACCAAGTGAGCGTTCTTGTTTCCAGTGGCTGGCGCAGCTGCTGGGTCCCGGCCAACATACCTGGAGGAGGAGGAGAGTCAGCTAAGGGAAGGAGCCGGGCTAGCTGCACACACTCTCATTCTAGAGCTGCAAGGTCAAACAAATGAGGAAGACTGCCTGCCAGGGCGGTCCTCTCAGTGTGCTGTGAACCGACACAGCGGGGAGACGCCCGCTCCGTGGCCAGGGAGACAACCATCACGCCGCACCCCAGAGACTTGGGGAGCAAACACACTTTTGGCTTTTCCATGTGGTGGCCCCATCATCACAAAGATGCCCACACTGAGCATGAGGGGCTGCCACCTGCTAGGCTTCTCAGGAGGCTGGCTTGCACACACAGCCTATCCCGTCACTCTCTGGCAGAGGGGAGGAAGTACCAAGGCTAGGGGCTAAGGTTAAAGGGGGAAGATGTGGGTCATTCGGGAGGGTCTGTAGTTTGATCTGGGCTGCAGAATACTTAGGCTGACTTCTCCTTGAAGGTCACACTGGCAATACCCGCAACCCCGACAGGGAAGCTAAGCTGCAGACAGGGAGCTCAGAGCCTGTAGGGACTCAAATGCCTGGCAGAGAAGGGCAGAGGCTGGTTCTGGATGGCACCACCAATGAGGCAGGAAAAGCCAGTAGGGGGTTCCCAGGCTCAAGAGCCAAAGGCAGGCTAGCGGAGGTGGGAGGTAGATTGTGAACCCTCCAGCCCAGTACCATATGGGCCGGGAGCGGCCAAGGAGAGTCATGAAGCGAGGACTGATGTAGTCGTAATAGCCCATGTTCTTATGCTCTTCCTGACACCACACCAGCTCGGCACCCGAGTACTTCTCTGCCTCCCGCATGATCAGGTCAAAAGGGAATGGCGAGATCTGGGGATACAAATGGCACAGTCAAGGAGGGACAGCATGCATGTGCAGGGCCTGCTCTGTGCCTCACCGCCCACGCACTGCCCAGAGCCAGAGGCTGGCCGGTGGAACTTGTCCATCACGACCAGTGCTCAAGAGACCCAGCCAACCTGCTCCAGGCGTGTGATGGCCACGTGCTCCTCCAGGCCCTGGCTGCTGCGTTCCTTTACCAGGTCATAGTACACCTTTCCTGTGCAGAAGATGAGCCGCTGTACCTGCCCAGGAGACCGTGCAGCGGGGCCATCTTCTGGAATCATCCGCTGGAAGGTAGTTCCTAAGGGGTAGACCGGAAACCTCAGGGGTATCGGCACCAGAAGGGCAATGGGACGCTCAGCACCCCAAGCATCCATGGGCTCTTCCTGGCTACTGAGCTTATTCACATCAGACTATTTACATCAGACAGCTTTTGATCCCAATGATGGAATAAAGGGCAGATGATACCCTGTGTTGCCACAGGGAGAGTAGAGACAGCTCCGTGGACAAGAGCAGAGCTCTAGGAACACAAACATTCCAAGTGTGGGGTACAGGAACCAGGAGGAGCCCCGAGGGACAGAGAGGGTAACACGATGGACCCATGATAGCACCATTCTGCTCTGGATCTGTCCCCTCCAGTTGTGCCCACATTACACATGGCACTCGGCCTCCATGTGCCAAGGTGAGAAGCTGGTGGGAGGTCACTGTACATTCCTCCTCCCTTAGCCCTGCAGCAGTCTCCATCTCCCAGCCTTGGCCATTTCTCCCTCCCGAAGTCAAGCATGCTGCCAAACTTCTCAGGAAGCTACTATGGTGTTCCGATGTCACCACAGCTCAAGTGAGGACCCTGGGACACAGAGGGCGACTGCTGCTGGGGAGGGCAGAGCTGCCCATCCATCAGGGTCCGGTGACACTGTGGAGCTCTGATGGCCCACTACAGCCGCCTTTCCACGATGGACACACACAGATGAAAACAAACAAACAACCCCTCAACTATCCATGCTGCCGAGGCCCTGACTGGCTAAACCTGGTCCCGACACTACTACTCAGGTTTCAGCCAAGACAGAGCTGCTCTGTTGGCCACAGGGCTTCATTCTTGTGCCTCCCCAATACCCTACCAAGTCACACTTCAAGTCCTCATGTGCTTCACCTGGTCCCTGATTCTCAGGTCAAAGAAGCTGAGTGCTTTGGGGAGAGCGCAACCAGATTCCCAGCAATGTTTATTTAGTTCACGAGTGAAAATATAGTGAGTGAGTGATACTCAGTACTCGGCAAATCAGACACTGCTCTGCCACTGTCACGCCTCTTGTTGGCCCTTACTGATGGTTAAGAGAGCCACACAGTACTCAGACACCTTACTCCAAGTGATCTGATCTAGCCAAGGTGCCAATCTCCCAATGCTGTGGTGGGTGAGGACCAGGACTGGAGCTGCTGAAGGGCCAATGAGGACAGCCGGGGAGACAGGGGAGCTCCAGGGGCAGAAAGCACACATCAGCCACCAGGCCTCACACAGATCACCATCCCAGTGAAGGTGACCCAACAGGTCCAGATAAGGCACCTACCGGACACCATCTGGTCAAAGCTGGACTTGGCATCGGGGTGCCTCAGCAGGGACTTGGGTGTGAAGACAATGAGCTGGAAGGTAAAGAGCCAGCTGCTAGCAGCCCCTCCCCAGCCAGGGCTCCCCACATTCAACTCTTGCCCTGTCGCCGCCGCGCTAACGGGCTAGGGGCAGCTCACTGGCTTGCGGAAGGGCAGCAGGATCTGTCGGCGCAGCACATGGAAGTAGCTAGCTGGTGTAGAGCAGTTCACCACAATCCAATTGCAGTCGTAGAGCTGGCTCACCTCGAAGTCCTCAGTGAACACCTGCAGCGGATACTGGTGGCTAGGACTGGCACTCTACACCTAGGCTCTACTCCTCACATGGGGACAGCAGGCAGCACTCACTGGGTAGGCATCGGAGTCGTCATTGCTCATCTGCAGGAACCTCTCTGGCCTTGCTGAGGAGTGCTCTGGACCCTGAAAATACATAGGTGACCCAGACCAAGACTGCAGAGACCCCAGGCTTGGGGTGCCTAGATGGCTCCAAGGGGCAGATAAACCCTGGCTGTGCTGTTCCCACCTTGCCCACAAGTCTGGCTCACTGGTTCCAGGGACCCGGAAGGCTCTTCAAGGGACCAAGGAGTGACCCTGCCCCCGCCAGGCTAGGCCCGCCAGGGCCTCCAGCCCTCACCATGCCCTCCATGCCGTGAGGCAGCAGGAGCACGATCCCATTGTGCCGCACCCACTTGGCCTGGCCAGTGCTGATGAACTGGTCGATGATGCACTGGGCTGTGTTGTGGAAGTCACCAAACTGAGCTTCCCAGAGGACCAGGGCGTTGGGGCTGGCCATGGCGTAGCCCAGCTCAAAGCCTGGGCAAAGGACACCGAGACAGAGTTCAGTGCAACGTCACCAAGCAGCAGTGGTTGCAGTTAAACCCAGCCTTTCCTCCCTCTATGCTCCTGGTCCTAACCTGGCCTTCCTGATAGGCCAGAGTGAGCCAGGGGCTCATTGGGCCACAGAGGCCTGGATGTGTCTTCCTGGATGTGGAAGCATGCTTTTCTTTGTTGTTTTTGTTTTGTCTTTTTTTTTTTTTAATTTTTTTTAAAGATTTATTTATTTATTATGTATACAGTATTCTACTTGCTTGTATGTATGCCTACACGCTAGAAGAGGGCACCAGATCTCATTATACAGATCTCATTACAGATGGTTGTGAGCCACCATGTGGTTGCTGGGAATTGAACTCAGGACCTCTGGAAGAGCAGCCAGTGCTTTTAACCTCTAAGCTATATCTTTCCAGCCCCTGTTTTGTCTTTTTGTTTTGTTTTTCGAAACAGGGTTTCTCTGAATAACAGCCCTGGCTGTCCTGAACTCACTTTGTAGAGCAGGCTGGCCTTGAACTCACAGATCTGCCTGCCTCTGCCTTTGCGGTGCATGCTTTTCTTACACCATATGCTGCCATGATCAGCCTTATGTGGCCCAGGAGCCAAGTCTAAAAACAACTTGGGGACACTACACAGACCATCCACCAATAAGACCCCTGAAAATATGGACAAAGCTCCTGGAAAGGGTAGGCACAAGCCCAGGTGACTCCCCACATGTGGGGTGAACCCCAGGAAGAGGAAGTGAAAGGGCAAGTATGCTGGCTTCAGGTAAGCTGAGAGGAAGCATGTCCTTATGGAGTCAGGCTCTGGGGTGCAGGACAGAGAAGAAAAGATGGGCTTAAGACCATGTAGGTCAGGGCCAGGCTTAGCACCAGGCAGTCAGTGGCTCCACACTGCTATGGACTCTACTGGACTTTCGTGTCTGGACCCTCTGTGTTTGTATCCAGGGAAAGGGTTTAGGTGTCAGAGAAAACAAAGCAAGCATCTCCTCCCCCTGAGATGCCTGCTAGACCATGTGTGACATGATCTCACCTCCCAAACCGCTCTAGAAATGGTCATCTTAGTATCTGTCCCCCTTCCCAATCTCTGAGATCACCTGCCCTCTCAGACCCGAAGGCACCCCACCCACCGAGAACTCCATACTCCGAGAGAGAGCTATTGCACACGGTATAGGGTGCCTGGTCCGGCCACAGGTGATTCATAGGGACACACGTCCTCCGGTCAACTTCCTGGTCATGAAGAACATGGTGCCGGTGGCTGGGGAGAGAAATTGGGATAGGGACAAGAACAGGTAGACTGTCATCTACTCCAGACCTGGGCAACAGCAGGTAGACAAGTCCTATTATTGTCCCCAAATAAACCTATAAGGTCCTGTGGAATGGTTATACCAAGAAGGATTCCACAGCAACATGCTCCTTCCCTCCTCTGTATTGCTGAGTTATGAAATCCATGAACTCAATAAAGACATGACCAGCCGGGAGGCCAGGGCCCCAGCCTGCCTCAGCCTCACCTGAAGGTGCCCCTCTCCACATCTTGGCCACTGAGCCGCACATGGATGCCCTCCTTTAGCAGTGAACCGAAGGCCATGTACTCTGCCAATGCCCAGTCCACCGTGCGCTTCTTGGTCATGTCTGCACGGCCACGCAGGATGCGAGAGAGGCCTGTGGGAAGGGGACCCGAGGAACTGTCCTGGAGGACTACAGCACCAGCGCCCTGGGGTGGGTGCTCAATGAGAAAGCAAAGGCTGTAGGTGGGCTCCTGCGGACTCTCCTCCCAACCTGCAGCCACACCAGGGCTGATCTGGGCTTCCTCACAAAGGAGGAAGCTGTAATGTACTGGGTCAGGGTTCTCTCCGACAATCCCATGGAGGACTGTCCCTGCTCTCCAGAAGAAGGGGCTAAGGTTAATGCCACACACCCACCGAGAGCCTGCAAGGTGGGCAGAGCTCAGACTAAGCCTCAGTTCTATCAATGGGAGAGAGCTGTGCTCCCAGACGCTATCTGGAGGAGATACAGACATCCTCCTATAGCCATGAGGCCCCAAGCTTCTCAAACAGAAACTACAGTGGCCACAGCTAAGGGGCTAGAGTCAGTGACCACCTACTAGCCAGGCTCACAAGCCAGGAACTCATGGGGCTATCCCCGGGCATGGTCCTGGGCAGGGGCACACCCATGTTCTCCTTGCCAGCATAAATCTTCCTATGTTCCAGGTTCTTCCCCTACACCCTCCACAGATGCCCCGCTTCCCTGTTCTCCTACATGGCCCACAGATACACTAGAAACCGCCTTTGGCAGATTCAAGGTACCAATCTAAGACCACGCCCTGACACCCAGTTGTAATGTGGTGTCCACGAATGTCTAACTCCCCACATCCAGTGAGAGAAGAGCAGTAACATGGGAAGGGGCCCACATGAGGCTCTGCGAGCTGAACCAGGACACCAAGAGGCTAAGCAGGGACATGCCACAAGCTTTGTCCCCCACTTAGGATCCCAACAAATCTCCCTGCAGGGTACACTGTCAGCTTACCTGTGTGGATCTTAAAGTCCTCCAGGGGCACAGAGCTGGCCACATTGCCGATGTGGGTCAGCATGTCCTCAGGGATGCCCGTGGTAGGGCATGTCATGCTCTTGGGCTCGCCATCCACATTGAAGAAGCCTGAGGGGACAGAATCCATGCACACACTGGCGGTGGGACTTTTGACACTCCCGGTCAGTTTTCTGTCCCAGAAGAGAAATTCCCCCTGAGAGGCATCAACATATACGCTTGGGGCCTGCCACAGCTCAAGAGCCACAGCTGTGGCTCCTACACCTGCCCAACACTCCCCTGGACCCTGGGGTCATAGCTGACCCAGCTTTGCCCAGCAGAGGGGCCCTCTGAGTGGACACACCCAGGACCTCCCACCCCAACCCCTGGTAAGTCCTAGGTGGACACACTTGATCTAACACCACCTCCTCCACGTTGGCCAGCCTCCACCTGCAGGAACAGGTCACACCTGCATGACAGGACTGAGCCTCAGCCTCTAGCTCTGTAGTGACTGCCCTTCCAGAGCCACCACAGTCCTGTTTCTGCCGGTGCTTGAAGGAGGTTCGGTGGGGGAATCACTGAGCCGCATGCGCCTCACTCACCAGGCCAGGGGGAGTCCAGCCAGTGCTTTATGTGCAGGATCTTCTTATCCTTGGACCTGCCATATGCCTCCTCACAGATGCGGTCATATTTGGCAATTTCTTCCTGGAATCGAGAGGAAGGTGTGGACAGACACTGACATCTTGGGCATCTAAGAGGGTCAGTCGGTCCAGACTCAAAAGCCCTGGTCTCCGTCACCAGGTTCTAGAACTCTCTTGGTTTGTAGGGATGCCATGGTCAGAGCCCTAGCAGAGTTCAGAGCGGTCCTAGACAGACACTCCAAAGCCTGATGAGCCTGGAGCATGCTCAGTCTGATCCAGAGGACAGCGCAGAGGCTCAGACCTTGTTTTCAGAGGTTCCGTCCAGAAAGGCAGAAGGGCTAACATGTCCATAGACAACTTCCGGCATGATCACAGCGGAAGGGGCCCTCTTAGAAGACCCTTACAGGACATCCCCATAGAAAGCCCCTTTCCTGCCTGAAACTTGGTTTCTCCCCATCACAGCACACACCCGGCTGCAACCATATCCTTAATTCCTCGTGCCCTGTTAGAACCAGGAACTTTTGGAAACGAAGGACATCAGCTACTCCTTTAAATCTTCAGTGTCTAGTACCAGGCTGATGTCATCTCTAGCCATCCCATGTCCCCAGTCTGTCCATCTGAGATTTGTCCCAATGCTGTCCCAATGCCCGGATGTCCCGCCTGCCTACCTCAAACTCCTGTAGAGTGACCGTGCCCTCGGCAATGAGCTTGTCTGCGTACTTCTTCAGCACGGGCACCTGCTTGTGGATCTGCTTGTACATGAGCGGCTGTGTGAACATGGGCTCGTCCATCTCATTGTGGCCACGCCGGCGGTAACAGACCTGCAGGGGCAGTCGGGGGGGGGAGGGGGTGTCGGTCCCTACTACAGTAGGCTGTGTGCGCAGCTGCACACGCAGGCAGGGCACCATCTGAATGATCCACTCTGGCCTGTCACTGAATGAATGCTCCATGCCAAAGCCTTGGCACAGATGGTTCTTAGTGACACGAACTCTCCTTCTAGAAGCACTTCCAGCCCTTAGTGAAGATGTGACTGAAGATCTAACCAGCTTGGCTCATCAAGATGGGCCTTCAGCAGTTTGCCGGCCCCAGCACCCTCAAAGATACCAAGCTTGTCCAGCAAAGCAGAAAGGGCCCCCATCCCTGCTCTAACCCCAGTACCTCCAAAGGCCACTAAGCCTGCTCTGGCGCCAGCACCCTCAAACACACCTGACTGTCTTGGCAAGGCAGGGATGGGCTACTCACCCCATCCTTGGCTCCAGCACCCCCAAGCATACCCAGCACAGCAGGGATAAGCCATCCACCCCACCCCTGCCTTGGCCTCAGTCAGTACCCCAGACCCACCAGGTCCACAACAACATCTTTGTTGAAGGTATTCCTCCACTGAGCTGCCACACTGCACACATAGATCACAGCCTCCGGGTCATCCGCGTTCACATGGAAGATGGGTGCGTTGACCACGCGTGCCACGTCAGTGGGGTAAGGTGAGGAGCGAGCCATTCGGGGGTCTGTGGTAAAGCCAATCTGCAAGGGCAAGAGAAGCCAGATGTGCCCCCGCTGCGTACTTTTTGTTTGTTGTTTTTGGAGGCAGGGTTTCTCTGTGGAGCCCTGCTGGCTGTGCTGGAACTCACTCAGGAGAAGGAGCTGGGGGAGGGGGACTACTGGGGTACCTAGGACATACAGGAGACACGAAGGGGTAATAGAGAATAAGTCCTTGACCAGATATGACCGCAGTTGCTACGGGGCAGCAGGAAAGCTGAGCCGCGTTTCTACCAATCCCTTTGCTTCACGGGTACACTGGCCCGGGGGATCTGATCGACCAGAGTGACTCTCGAGCTTTGGGCAAGATGTTTCAGCTCCCAACCTCAGTATCCTCATCTATAAGGCAGTCTTATTAAAGTCCTGCCTCCCAGCAAAACTCAAGAAAGATTAAACGCTGCTGCAAATGAGGCAGAGAACGCAGCGTTTCTAGCTGGTATTAACCTCAGCTGCCTGGGAAGAAAGGAACATGACGGCCCACGAAGACCAATGTGCTGAGGGGAGCCCAAGGTCACCCACCGCTCCTGCACTGCACCCTCCATCCTCGCCACCTCCTCTACGCTGCTGCAGATGGCTGTCTCCAGGGGCCTGTGAGATTCTTCTTCAGGACCCCCCTCCCATACAAAATTCTGTAGTCTTTGCACAGAATCTGTATCTGTCACTATACCGTTAATCATATACCTAACACAATGTAAATAATATGGAAACAGTCACTATACTATAAACTTTAGAGAACAAGAACAACAACAAAAAGCCTGTGTGTGTTTTGTACAGGTTTAATTTTTGTTTTTTCTTGAATACTCGTGTGCATGTGTGTGTGTGAGATGTTTGGGTTCAAACCCAAGGCCTGCATATCTAGGCAAGCACTCTCCTTGGATCTTCTGAGATGGATCTCACTATATAGCTCAAACTGTCCATGAACTTTCTATGTAGCCCAGTGCTGAAATGACAGGCAGGTAGCACCACACCTGGTCTGAATATTTTGGATCCATAGTCCATTGAGCCTATGGATGTATATTCTCCAGGTACAGCGGTGTTCAATACATGTATGTTTGTTCATACATATATGTATTTGTGTGTGCTCAATACATGTATGTATTTGTTATGTAGCTACCAATTTCTCAGACCAGGACACAGGGCTGGGGGTCGGGTTCCCTGCCTGAGGTTGTATCCCGAGCTAGGTAACATGTTCTCTACCTGATGTCACGAGTGTTGAGAATTGCAGGGCAGTGGGATGAACACCAGGGCTGGCTCCCTTTCCCCACCAATCCAAGAAGCCTGGTCTTCTAGGAATGGGCATGCAACCTGGCATGGAGCCCACACCCTTACCTGGTTGTTGACCACAACATGCACTGTGCCATTGGTGGTGTAGGAAGGCAAGTCACTCAGATGGAAGGTCTCATAGACGACACCCTGGCCAGCGAAGGCGGCATCCCCATGGACCAAGATGGACATGACCTGCATAGCAGGGTATAAGCCAGCAGGATCCCGTACCCCAGCCTATGAAGCCCACCCGACTTCCTCTTCTATCGAGACCCAGGATCCATGCCCTCAGTATCCAGTCTCTCAGAGCCCTGCTCTCAAAAGCTGACCTTCAGATGCCACCCTAACCCCAGGGACCCAGACAAGCTCACCTTCCTACCCTGGGCATCCCCACGGTAGAACTGTTCTGCCTTCGTCTTTCCCTGTACCACAGGGTCCACAGCTTCCAGATGGGAAGGGTTGGCTACCAGCGACAGTGTGATGTTCCTGTTGGTGACACGGTTGATCCTCTCATGGTACATGCCCAGATGGTATTTGACATCACCAGAGCCCTGAGGATAAAGGTGGGATAGGATGAACCTAATACCCCCATGGGGAATGAAGGGCAGCTCATGATAGTACTGAGCCAACCTGCCAGGCTTCTTGGAACATACCAGAGCTCAATGGCTACCTTCCTCCTCACACCAATGAAGTCAAAATGCAGAGAAGGGTTGGAAGATATTTTAGGATCTAGGAGTAGAGAAAGCTTACCTTCGAAACAATAGAAAGTCCCTATGCAGTAAGGCGGCTAAGCCAGGACAAATCTGCCATTAGCAAGGGAGAGAAAATCCAAGCACCCCAAAGGGGAAACCAGCTGATAAGTCACATGTGGGGCAAGAGCTAACTGCCCTCAGCGCGCAAAGTGGCTTTGCAAACTAGTAAAGGGACGTTCCAAAGTCCCAAGAAAAATGAACAGAAGCTGTGGAGGGGGCTTTACAGAACAACCACCTCAAGAGATTCAAAATACTTGGTTCATATCAAAAAATACGTTAAAAATGGGGTTGGGGATTTAGCTCAGTGATAGAGCACCTGTCTATCAAGCGCAAGGCCCTGGGTTCGGTCCTCAGCTCTGGGGAAAAAAAAGAAATGTTAAAAATAAATCATTTTGCACCATCCAATTGGCAAAGAAGGAAAAATCAACAGAAGGCGAAACAGCCATGGGAGGCACATGCTGTCCGCTCTTTGCCCAGGTTCCTGCACTTCTCAGACACCACCTAACAGCTACAGCCACACGCTCACTAAAAGGGTGAGGATGCTCATGTCAGCAGGCCGAGCTCTGACACAGAACACTGCAGCTGCAAGGAGCCAACAGACCGAGCGTCTTATGTGCTGACGTGGAACAGTGACAACTTCGTTTGTGTGAAACAGCCAGGTACCTCTAGTTCCCCGAGCTGCTCTCCTGGCTCCTGGACAAAAATCCATGTGTCTGCAGAGAACACACCCCACCACAAACGTAAGCAAGCACACACAGACACACCACAACAATGAAGTCTCCTGCACTTGTGTCTATTCTATGGAGGAACAAAGGTTTGAAGGTGGCTGCGGGACATGAACAGGATGCAGGGAGACCCTGGGCTAGAAGCCAGAGGTGTGGGCCCTGGGCCTACTCTGGCACCACGTGTCAGGTGTTCTTGGGCCGTTACCTTAACCAACCAAACACCTGTGCGGGAGCGAGGGCTCTGGAGACAAAGCCCCTCCCTTCCTTCCTCACTCTTGGAAGAAAACAGATGCACATGTAGACATGGATGGACACATGGGGTTGCACACAGACAGACAGACAGACACACACACACAGACATACACACACACGGAGGCTAAAAAAGGTCAGATGCGCATGTAGACACGGATGGATACATGGGGTTGCACACAGACACACACACACACACACACACACACACACACACACACACACGGAGGCTGAAAAAGGCCAGAGAAGAGACAAAGAGAACAGAGAGGGAAGGGAAGGACAGACAAGATGTCCAGATCAGGAAATTCCGGCAGAGCCCTGAGCGAGGCAGAGGAGAGAAAAAGGGGCAGCAGGGCTGAGGGCTTGGCACGGCCAGGAGCCTCAGTGGCGTGCAAGCCACAGGGTGGGAGCAAGAAGCATGTCCTTGGCTGGTTAATGGGGAGAGGAAGCCACCAGGCCCCTCATGCCTCTCTGGAGCCAACAAGCCATTCCAGGCTGATAAAAGGATGGTGGGTTAGCAACAAAACCTCAAAAGAGAAACTTCCAGGAACCCCACCCCACTCCCACTCTTCTCTGAGCCTGTTTTTCCAGCTGGAAATAGTGAGGTTGGCCTGGATTATCCCATGCAGCATCCAGTCCCAAAGCCTTAGTGACCTGCATGCATCCCAACCCCTATGACTCTTCATGTCCATCCATCTCCACAGCTGTTGGTCTGGAAGCTCGAGTCCCAGACTCTCCCAGCCCACCTCCCAAGGCGCCCACCTCCCAAACACCAGGCCCTCCTGGGGCGCCCCCCTCCCAAACACCAGGCCCTCCTGGGGCGCCCCCCTCCCAAACACCAGGCCCTCCTGGGGCTCCCCCCTCCCAAACACCAGGCCCTCCGAGGTGCCCACCTCCCAAACACCAGGCCCTCCCAGGGCATCCCCATCCCAAACACCAGGCCCTCCCAGGGCATCCCCATCCCAAACACCAGGCCCTCCTGGGTGCCCCCCTCCCAAACACCAGGCCCTCCTGGGGCACCCCCTTCCCAAACACCAGGCCCTCCTGGGGTGCCCCCCTCCTAAACACCAGGCCCTCCTGGGGCTCCCACCTCCCAAACACCAGGCCCTCCCGGTGTGCCCCAGGACTAGGGTGTATCACCAACCTCATCTGCTGCTTCCAGCTTGGGATCAAACTGACAGAAGATCTGCTCCAGGTCCTTTCGGATCACGTTGGCCAGCACATTCAGCCTGCCCCTAGGACCAGAATGTCCTGGGCTGTCACTTGACACCTGGTCACCTTCCTACATTGGCCAAGTCCAGCCACTCCCTTACCTGCCATGGGACCTATCAGAACTCTTCCTGCTGGAGCCCCAGTAAGGCCCAAACCGCCCCCCGGCCCCCCCCCCCCCCCCCGCATTCTGCTTCAGTATATACCAGGCACACGAATAGGTCCAGTCAGCCCGCTTCCTTCAGGCAGACTCCCTGCACATCAGTGGTTTAAAAAGCCTTCTGGGGAGAGGCAGGAAGCCACCAAGCCACCTAGCATGTCCCCACTCACTCCCCGCCAAAACTGACCCAACCCATTACGTTGGCACCTCCCCTCCACCATGCTTAGTCTGCTGAGGCGGCAGGGCTGCTCATATGCCCCTCCAGCTCAGGCCGCAGCAGCTGTCAGCAGGATAGGGCAGAGGGGACTCAGACTAGGGGGAAACTGAAGGGACAATGTGGCAGTCACGGACCAGATTCTTAAGCCCAGCCTGAACTTCCTATTCAAGGTACTTACCGCAGGGTGGGCACCAGCCTGATAGGAATACACAGGGGACTCGAAACTTTCTCCAGAGCCCATCAGCTTCAGGCCAACAGTGACCCCAAGCCTGACTCCCAGCTCCACACGAGTGCAGCAGAGCCCCCTTCCAGTCAGCCCCTTTCCCCCATACACACAGGTCCCATGGGCTGCAGGAACCCAAGGAACATTCCTCAGCTGCTCTGGACAAAGCCCTCCACAGCCTCAAGGTTACCACTCACACTGTGGAGGCCTGAACTGGCCCAGAATGGCCCCACTATTCAGAGAGCACTCCAGGCAAAGGTGTGTGGGGGGTAGGGAGGGTAAAACAGCTTGACCACACAGCTGCCATGACCGGCTTAGAGGCCCAGACACAGCTTCTGTGACAGGCTTCCTGGCAGGCCACACCCAGACATAGGAAAAGCCATAAGTTGACCCCACCCAGGGAGGCCTGTATCTAAGGGGAAATACCTGACATTCCAAACATTCTCTATACCCCTAGACAAATGTCAACTATTGAGGAATCAGGGTCTTGGACCATGGAAATCCCCTCACCCCAACCTCTGCTATGATAAAAACCCCACCCTGCCTGGGCTCGGGGCTCTCTGCTCTCATCGCTGCATGGGACAGAAAGACCAAGCTCCAAGCTTGAAATAAAGGCTCTTTGCTTTTACGTATGGGATCCGGTCTCCATGATGGTCTTTTGGGGGTCCCTGCGATCTGGGCACAGCCATCTGACAGATGTCTCTGTCTCCTAGGTGCCACCTTCTCCCGTTGCGCTAACAGCCTGAGACACCAAGTCATGTGTTCCATGCCATCTTGCTACTGGGCCAGCTCTGCCTAACCCCCCACCAGACACGGAGCATTTCCAGGCCCCTCAAAGGACTACGACAGACAAACCTCCAGCTCCCGGCACATCTGCCAGGACAGAAGCTCTCCACACCATGCATCTAGACTCCCTAAGGCAACGCATACCTGTGCCAGCCCAACCACAAGCAGCTTTCTAGATCACAACAGGGCTTTGTCCCAAAGATCGCAGGGAATGAAACTTCCAAGTCTTCATCAAGGGAAACATGGAGTCAACTTACACAGAGCTTCATCCCATCTCTACAGACCTATGTCCAAGATAGGCCAACTCAGGGCCATCTACTCTTACATCCCTGAGCACACGCCCTTGACATCCCCTTATCCAAAGGACTTTCCAGTAGAATGTGTCCCAGTCCGAGGTCCTGAAACTGCTGGAGAAAGCAGCAACATGACCAGAGAATCTGGTTGGGCCCTGGCTGCATGTGGCTTTGACCAAGTATCTGACTCTTGCTATGACAAACAGGCCAGACCAGGAGCCCTGAGAACCCATCAAGTCCCACCAATGCCCGTCACCCTGACTCCCACCACCCTCTCTCTCCTCAAGGCCTGGACAGCAAGCATGGATGGCAAGCGGAAGTCAGTGGTCCTACCTGTGTGGCATCCCCAGAATGACGTTCTCAATCCCCATCTCACTAGACTTGTCGATAATGGTCTTCAGAGCAGGAATCATGACCTCACAGCCTTCTAGGCCAAACCGTTTCTCTGAAGACCACTTCCTGGCCAGGAAGTCTTCAAACCTGTTTGGGGAAAAGGGATGAGAAGGGGAGGGTGGGGATTCCTGAGGGCTTTTCACAAGCACTGGGGGCTGAATGCCCAGGACACAAGAAGGACAAAGTCACCTCCCTCCTGGATAGTCCAGGACCCACACTGGACACCACGTCACACTCACCCAACAAGAAGAAGCACTTGGCAGAGCAGCTGGCATCCATTCCCAGACACCTTTTCATAGCCAAAGGCCCCCAAGAGGCCATCTTCCATCCCACCACCCTCCTGCTACTGTGTAGGCCCCAACACCTCTACCCTGCTAAAGTCTAAGCTGAGCCCATGGCCCAGCACTCAAAAAGTCAGCTAGCATCCAGCAGCTGAGCCAGGTGCACTTCCAGGCCCTGCAGCGCTGGAAGGCCCCTTCTTCCAAGTCACCGGTGGGTAGCATTCCACTACCCTGCCAACGGTGTCATCATACTCACCCACGCCAGGGACAATGCGGAGACAGCATTCTGCCATGTCATCCCCAGAGCCACACTCTTGTTATTTCTGCCCGTGTGACCTCTGCTGTAGTGTTTCTCTGGAGTCCCATCCCTGCCCACCAATGTGGCTCTGATGGTCCCACTAACTGAGCATATGGTCCTGATACTCCGCCTCAGGGCTTCTGCAGGCCTCCAGCAGTGGGAGCAAGGAGCCTGCCTTCCTTTGCTAGGCCCTGCTAGTTTCCCAGCTAGGGCACCAAGCGTGGCCCTCCAGCCATGCAGGCAGGCTGTCCATCGGGTGGTGCTGACCTCATGGAGCGCACCAGTCGGGCGAGCAGGGTCCGCTTCTCTTCGCTGGAAAACTGCATCACCCCGGGAGTCTCAAATTTCTGTCGGATCCACTGGCACTGCTCCACATCATTAATAAACATGAACTCCAGGCCGATGTGCTGACAGTAGGTGCTCTAAGAGGAACAGGTGGAAAGTCTATGAGGAACCAGCAAGAGGGGTGATGGCCCCAGAGTTTGAGACTAAAAAGGAAGCACCCACACTCCCTCCCTCCCCACTCGCTCACTAAGCCAGACATGCCTTCCCGGGCTCACCTCCAGGCGACGAATGATCTCTCGCAGAGAGAGAGTGTTCTCCGAGCCCCCAATGAAAGTCGTGGTGGGCAGCTGGAACTCCTTATCCAGATCAGCTTCCTGCAGGTCATAAAAAGCTGGAAAGGAGCCCAAGGCAGAAGAAGAGGAAACAATGAAGTTGGGTAAGGAATGGAGAGCATCCCAGCAGTACCCACTGCACCCACCCTTCAGGCCTATCTGGAAGCCCTTGACCATTCATCAGTGGGAAGAGAAGGGAGGATGTGCACCCACCTACTGCATAAGCGTGGGTGTGGACAAGTGGTGGACCCTACTGCAGGTGGGAACACAACCCACTTGGGGGCACTGTACAGTAATAACTGGAACAGGCAGAAAGAGCCACACAGAACCAGAGATATGCTGAACTCAGGCAAGGCTTCAGGGCCCAGAGACTCCTCACTAAGCCACAGCTAGTGACTGCCAGGGTGACAGGAAGTGACAACTCTTACCCAATTTGTCAATGGTTGTGATCAAGTCTGAAGGCACAAAGGAGTCCAGGTCTGCATCCAGGATGCCCAGGGGGTCCAGCTGGGCCACATGGTGGCCTCGGATCTGGGAAAAGGGGAAATAGCAAGGCTGGACATGTCTTTATCCACCCCACTTGCAGATTGAGAGTCTCAAGAGGTCACACATCGTACTGTGCTGTCATCCATGGATCCCCTGATGACAGACGGCAGGAGCTCCAGTTCACAAGCACAACACAGGGCGAGCAAAAATAAGCAAGAGCCTATACACTAAGTTAGACACTACACAACATTACTAAGTGTGAATTTCCAGAAACTCCCAAAGGGCCTGGCATACGAGCAAGGAAAATAAACACAGAAGTGAGGAAAATTCCCATCTGCTATTGTGAATCCACTTCCATGCTCTTCCATACATGCACTGGTGCGTGTACACACATAATAATAATAATAATAATAATAATAATAAATAGTAAAGAAAAAAGTAAAAGATTGATTAGAGAGTTTTAAAAATACATACAGGCGTTCGAAGAAATCACAAACTAAAAAGATTCCATGAAGCAAAAAAAATGATTGTACGTAGAGATGGAACAATATAGTAATTGTAAACATTGGATTGAAAGAAAAGATTTCAAAGAACCAGGCTTTTGAGGATATAGGAATTGTAAAAATTGGATTGAAGGACTAAGATTTCAAAGAACCAGACTTTTAAGGATATCTCGTTGATGTACACCTTTAATCCCAGCATTCAGGAGGCGGAGGCAGAGGCTGGCAGATCTCTATGAGTTTGAGGCCAGCCTGGTCTACAGAGTGAGTTCCGGGACAGCTGGGGCTACACAGAGAAACATTATCTTGAAAAACCATGGGGAAGAAAAAAGGAGTATCTTGTTTTGAAGATTTGACTTTGGAACCTTACAAATATTTTAATTATAAAACTAAATTAAGCCAGGCGCACGCCCTTAATCCCAGCGCTCGGGAGGCAGAAGCAGGAGGATCTCTGTGAGTTCGAGGCTAGCCTGGGCTACAGAGTGATGAGTTCCCGGAAAGGCGCAAAGCTACACAGAGAAATCCTGTCTCGAAAAACCAAAAAAACCAAACCAAACCAAACAAAACAAAACAAAAAACCTAAATTAAGATTTAAACATTAATAGTAAGATGTAACAAACAATAATATATTCACAGAAGCACAGCTATACAGAGAAGAATGATTCCATTTGGCCAATGGAATATTCTCTGAAGACGAACAGAACTCCAATGGAAAATTCATAAACTCTCCTATTGCCAATCAGCAGCAACAGTGGGAAATTGTTATTCTAAGACTGTTGTGTGTGGGCTATGAAAACATCACATAAGCCACCGCACTGGCATCTCTGAGAACATCCACTGTTGGCATCTTTGAAAGGAGATGGCGCCCTAAGATGGATGAGGTCAAGCCGTCAGTCCTACATTTGAAGTATACAGCTGCATCAGAATAAATCCATAATGCATGCTATCTTTCTAAAGAGCACACACTTCCCAGTACTCTTTAGAAATCACTGACAAGACTGATAGAGAACATTCTCAGAACTCCCTGGAAGCCTGGGTGGTTCTGGAAGGGGGAAATATACGACTATTCTGGTCATTTTTCTGTTGTGATAAAACACTGACCGAAACCAATTTGGGGAGGAAAGAGTAATTTGGCTTCCAGGTTACAGTCCATTATAGAGGGAAGTCAAGCCAGGAATCCAAGGCAAGAAGAACCAGGAGGCATAAAGTGAAGCAGAGACCAAGGGGCGGATCCAAGGACAGGAGGATCACTGCTCACTGCTCACTAACTTGCTCAGCTACCTTTCTTTTTTTTTTTTCTTAGACAGGTTTTCTGTGTGTAACATTCCTGGCTGTCCTGCAACTTGCTTTGTAAACTAGGCTGGCCTTGAACTCACAGAGATCCACCTGCCTCTGCCCCCGAGTGCTGGGATTCAAGGCAGTTAAAGGCGTGCGCCACCACTGCCTGGTTCAGCTACCTTTCTAACACAACCTAGGCCCACTGCCTAGGAGAGGCAGTGCCCACTGCAGGCTGGGCCCCCTTACATCAATTAGCAATTAAGACAATGCTCCACAGACATGTCCACAGGCCAATCTGATTAAGTCAATCCCTCAGTTGAGGAATTCCCGGGTGTATCGAATTGCAAACCGAAGCGAACTACGACAAAGACTGACTGAGGGAATCTTATTAGATCAGAGAGCAAAGAGGTGCTGACCACTGCCAGGACTGGGAATAAAGACACACTGTAAAGAGAGACACACGGGGCTGGAGAGATGACTCAACAGTGAAGAGCACCGGCTGCTCCTCCAGAGGACCCGGGTTCAATTCCCAGCACCCACATGGCAGCTCACCACTGTCTGTAACTCCAGTTCCAGGGAATCTGGCATCCTCACACAGACATACATGCAGGTAAAACACTAATGCACATAAAATAAAAATAAAAAGAAGAAAGGTGGGTATGGTGGTGCATACCTGTAATCTTAGCAATTGCTGAGGCAGGAAGATCGTGAATTCAAAGCCAGCCTAGTCTGTAGAGAAAGACTACTAAGGTGGGGAAGGAGGAGGATGACGACAACCTTCACTGGTTACTTAGGAAGGATGCACAGAACATCGTATTTTTGGAAATCAGTCAAAAGGAAAAATAAAGAGCTTCCTCTGATCTGTCTTTGCTATACCACGTCCATCTCGATGTAAGGGACAACGGGAGCTACCCCATAACAGTACCTCAGGGACAAGGGAAGCTAGGCAGAGAACATTTACCGTCCTTGGCTGCTCACTGCAGAAGTGCCCATCTCATCCCCACCAAGAAGCTGACTGGGGGAATCAAGTCCACAGTGGGTGAAGCCTCTGGTGCACCATACTCATTGACATGGACAAAGGGACCGGTGAAATGATACTATGTGGATGAAAGCAGCAAAACCCTGACTCAGAAAACCTCTACAGGAAAACCACAGCTCATTTCACAAAAACTGGCAAACACACACACACACACACACACACACACACACACACACACACACAAAGCGGGAGCAAAAGAGTGCAGGAGGCACATCAGTCACTGCAACGTTTGACTTTATTGTGATCCTGAATCCAGAGGATCCTGCATCTGGTACCGGCTAATTTAAAAAAAAAAAAGCAAGCCAGATATGGTGGTACATGGCTATAATCTCAGCACCTGAGATGGAGGCCAGAAAATGAGAAGTTCAAGGTCATCCTTGGCTACATGGCTAGTCTGAAGCCAGACATCCGGGCTACATGACAAAATGGCCTGAAGAGACAGCTCAGTGGCTGAGAGTACTTACTCTGCAAGCACAGAACTGAATTCAAACCCCCAGCACCCGCACACACAGCTAGGCATGGCTTTGTGTGCCTGCAACCTCAGCTAGCGCTAGTGGAGTCAGGTGGATCCCCAGAGCTTGCTGGCTCACTCAGCCAAAACAACGGACCCCTAGCTCAATGACAGACTCAAGGCAATAAAGCAGAGATGAAAAGAAAGACACCACACGGCCTGCTCTAGCCTCTCCAGGCGCGCACACGCGCACACACACAGGCTAGAACTAAGAACTACGCTGGGATAAGACCAGATAAAGGCCCGCACACAACATCCTGGATGTTACTCTCCATACAATATAGTTCCAGTTCGACTCTGCTTGTTCTTATCAAGATCAACCATGAGGTCACTTTTTGCCATCTTTCACCCAGTCAAGAAAACACAATGAACTGGAAGATCCCTTACTGGAAATACTTGGAACCAGCAGCATTTGGTATTTCACCCTCTTCTTGATTCAGGGATATTTACAGACATAATGAGATATGCTGGAGACAGGACCCAAGTCTAAACATGAAATTCGTTTATGGTCTCAAAAAAACCTTACATGCAGAGCTGAAATGTGGTTTTGTACAATGTTCTTAGGCTGCCTGTGTTTTGACTACGATCCATCACATAATATTAAGTGTGGAATTTTCCACTTCTGACGTCACATTGATCCTCAAAAAAACCTCAGATTTTGGAGTTCTTTGGGAGGATGGATGGATGGATGGATGGATGCTCGCTCTACTGGTATGACAGTTACTGGGTCCTCAGGCCAGTGAGAACCCCGACACCCAGAGGCACGGGGCGCCCAGCTAACTCAATTTCACTTTATACTCCCACACAGAGGGCGCCTAGTGGTTTAGAGCACATTGTTTCCATTTGCTAATGCCCCGGTGTTCCCAGGCCCATGTAGCAGCTCGCTGCTCCCTCCCCCCAAGTCTCTCCGGGACCCAGGCTCCCTAGCATCACCCCCTGCATGCCCTGCTTCCCTTGTGAAATGCCTTCTGCCACCAGTTCCCACAGAGATCCTCAGTGATTGCACCTGTCATGGCATCAACCCCAGAGCAGCCCTCCAATTAGTCCTGTTCTATCAAGAACATGGACCATCACCAAGACATGCTGCCAAAGACCAGGCCCAGCCTAGGGACCCAGTGTGAGAGAGTCCAAGCCTCCAGAATGAGCAGCTGGTGGGGGAGCCGTGTTTGGGAAATTATTAATTCATCCCATCTTCACTAATGAAGCTTCTGCTGTAAACAGTCCCTGTTTCCTGGAATGCCCAGACTAGAGAATGGTTACCAAGCGTCAGAGTGTTCCACAGTCACTTAACACTAAACATAATTGATCACCTACTAAGTGTTCCTCTAGGCACTTAGGGCATCCTTAACAGCATGAGGAAACAGACAACCAGCAAATATACTCAAAGGCTACCAGGGAGGTGCTTTGGGCTCTAAAGAGCATACGACAAAGACTGGTTCTCAATAGAAGTGACGTTAGAGTTCAGACCCCTGCTTCTATCCCGACTGCACCCTGCCCCACCCTCCTTGCCCACACCTTGACCGCTCTCACCTGGTAGGCACGGATCAGGGACTGTACTGCCAGGTGGTCCTCTACCAGCTTGCTGGTCTTGGTGCAACTTGAGACCGATGGCCTGATCTCTGGGATGACAGCTGGGGGCTGTGACTGAGCAGGGCCCACAGAGGCCTCCTTCCTTGCTTTCCGGAAGAAGCTGTCCCAGGACTGGGTAGGGAGAAAAAAGACCTCACCCAGGTCAGGAAGAGCTGGGATCCCCAAAGCATTCAGTGTTCTTGGGAACCATAGTGCTCAGGGCCCTTCCAGAGCCTCAATTCAGGGACCCCCTCTACTAGCCCAGGCCTTTACCCATTGCCCAGCTCTCCTAGGGAATGCAGCTTTGAGTGTGGGTTCAGCTATGAAGGGACTTCTGCCCTGAGGGCAATCTGTCCTTGCACACTGGGTTGCAGGTCTTAGGAGATGGTGGAATAGCCGGCATAGATCACAAGATCTATGTATAGGTGGTTCTTTTGAGATAATAATCCCACTACTGGTAATTTACCCACCAATGTACAAGTATGTCCAGATGTTCCCTTCAGGGTTATTTATAAAAATGGTGATGTCCAAACAACCTAAATGACTATCAATAAGCAACTGGCTAAATAAATGAAGGCAGAAGCTGGAAAGGTATGCAGTCTTCTGTGAGAAGGTACATTTGCTAGGATGGATATAGGACACTTACTACCAACACACAGTGACTACAAGGACATGCTGAAGAGGACGTGTGGCCCTGCTGCTTCACAGGGAAGCAAGAGCAGACGTGCGCACACAGAGATACTTCTGGGTTCTGGGAGAGTAACAGTGCTGTCCCGGAGAGGACTGCTGGCCGGGCTCCTGGGAGAAGCCTGTCTCACATGTGCCAGGGCTCAGGTCCCATTCTCAGCACAGAAAGACTGCTTCCCTCTGCTCAGTCCCATGTAGTGCCAGTGGGAGAATTCCTACAGCTAGCTGTGTGCACACATAGGATTACACTCTGCAGCACTGTTCATGGCAATTGAGACAAGAAGTGGACCAGAAGTCTGTTACTGGGGACAAGTCTATCACAAGGCATCCCTGTGATGGACTACTACGTAGGTAGAAATAAGCAATGGGCTCTTCATGTACTGACAGGGAAAGAGCTGAAAGACAGCCCAATGAAAGCCAAAGAACAAAACAGGATTGTTCCCTGTCACTTGTGGGAAAGAGGGGAAATTGTTATGTCTGCAAAAAGTTTACCTAAAAAAAAAAAAAAATCTCAGGTCGGGCGATGGTGGTGCACATCTTTAATCCCAGCACTCGGGAGGCAGAGCCAGGCGGATCTCTGTGAGTTCGAGGCCAGCCTAGGCTACCAAGTGAGTTCCAGGAAAGGTGCAAAGCTACACAGAGAAACCCTGTCTCGAAAAACAAACAAACAATCTCAGAAAGAGAAGAAAATAAGAATAAATCATGTAGTAGGCTGGGAGGGACCTCTTGACTTTTTATATTCCCTGAGTCTGGATCATGTGACTGTTTATTTATTGTCCTCCCATTTCTCCTTTAGTTATCAAGGGGTATTAGTTTATCAGATGACACATCCACAGGCATTTATCTTCTTCATTTCATCCCAGGGCCATCTGGAAAGAGCTCAGCATAACCTGGGAGGGCAGGTCTCCGGCATGCTGAGCAAGGCGTCTTCGTGGTCCTTCAGGTGGGCCACCTCCCACCACAGTTTCATCAGCATAAAGCAAGGAGCCTCCCTTCCCCAGACACACAACCGCACAGGGACTAAGACCATGGCGGATTCCCAGCAATCCCTCATCCCGCCATACACCCCAGCAGCTTCCCTCCCATGAAATGCAGAAGGCAGACGCCAACCTTGTGAACGCTCTGTGGATTTTCCAACCAGGCGAAGTACATCTCCTCCACATAACTGGAGCTGACTCCACTCCTGCTGCTTGGGATGGTGGTTGGCGGCCCAGAGGATATCCTGCTCCCACCAAACACTGGGATATCCCGTGTGGCCAGGAACCTTATGGCCTGCGGTCCCAACCTGAACGGCAGCAGCCTCAGCTGACTCATGCTGAACATGGGCAATGAAGAAGAGGCAATAAATCATAGGATGCAGTCAAGAGGAAGCTCAGATAGGTGTGGATTCACTCCTAGCATCTATGATCTCACTAGATGGTGGCCCCAGACTAAGGCAAGGTGAGGCAGAAGTGACAGACTCTCTTCCAGCTTCATTTCCTCGAGTCCTCCTCCAAAGGACTCTGAACCCCAGTGCTCCTGGGCCCTTCCCTCCAGCCTAGGCTCCCTCTCTGTTGGCCCCAGGACACTGCTACTCCCATATACAGGCCTGCTTCTGAGATCCCCAGCTCGGGCCCTGGAGCCCACTCAGAAGATCATGTGGGGGCAGTAACCCAAAAAAGGGATGGGCACATAGCCTACCACCTTGGAGGTGAGGCAGGGGTCCTCCAGGCTCTGGGTTGGCTGTGAATGGTCAGAGAAGGCAGAGAAAGGTCCTGGGGTGCAAAGGCTCAGAGATGAGAGGGGACAAGACACATGTCACACTGACCATTGACCAGACGTGACCATTGACTTCCTATGAGTGCAATTTACTGGGTCAGGAATTCCTTCCTCCCAGGCAAAGCCAGAAGGTCAGGAGTCCAGGCCTCGACAGTGGCCCACTTCACAGAAGTGATAACTAAGGCTCTGTGTGGTAGAGGCAGAACCAAAGGCATCCAAGTGATGGATCCCTGCGGCAGCTGCCTTCTCTGGCTCCTGAATGCTGCCTGGAACTCACACTCTGAACAAACACTACCCAAGGCAGCTGTCAGCCCAGGGTACTTACATGCTGGAGGCCACCCAGGTCACGGGAACACAACACTGGGTTCCCTTCACTTGTCAAATCACCTGCCCTTTTGCAAGGAAGAGGCCTGAATGATGGGCAGGCAGGCTTTCGATGGCGAGACTTCCTCAGCCACCTCTCCCCAGGAGGACAGGAGTTTTAAAGGTCCCCTCCGCTCCGAGAGGACCGCCAGGCTCCCCACTCAGACCCACCAAGGCCCCTGCTGGCCCAGGGCCTGGCTACCCCATGTAAAGTGGGACCTCTGTTCTCCCGCTTCACCCAATGGCTATGAGCAGCAGCCCCTCTCCCGGCCCGCTCTGCCCAGCCCAGCCACAGCCTGGACACTGAGCACATCCTTCCTACTGAATACTGACTAATGCTTTTCTGCCTAATGAAACCAAGCCTTGAAGCAGAATACAACCCTAGAACCACTCATCAGAGTCCAGAAGCCCAAGGCCGCTCACACAGCTCAGTAACCCAGAACACATATACTCTAGGGCAGTGGTTCTCAACCTTCCTAACGCTGCCACCCTCTAATACAGTTCCTCGTGTTGTGGTGACCCCCCCTACCCCCAGCATGAATTATTTTTGTTGCTATTTCATACCTGTAATTCTCTTAGTTATGAATCACCATGTAAATATCTGATATGCAACCCCTGTGAGAGGGTTGTTCGACTCCCAAAGGGGTCACAACCCACATGTTGAGAACTGCTGTTTGAGGATCTAACGGGCTCCTGGGTCCTGCTTAGAGTTGGCCCTGAATCAATGTTCCTACGTGTGTTCTGCCAACTGTTCACCAACCGCACCCCTCTACCCTACTCCTGCCACCAGCTAAAAACCAAGTCAGGACACCACTGGCTGGAGTTTCTGCAAGGGATCAAGTCCACCGAAGGGCAGGTATGGTTCTCCTGGGCTGCCTCTCCTCACCCTTGCAAACTCACTTGAGCTGGATGGACAGGTGAGGAGTTCCTCAGTCAAGGAAGAAGGGTCTCTCCCGAGGTGACCTGCGGCAAGCCTGAATAGAGGACAATTCATAACTAGAAAATACATTCCACAGCAGGGGGTGGGGGTAGCAGAACTCTGAACCTCCAGTGCCCCAGGATCCCCTCCCACACATTTCAACCCCTGAGCTCTTAGAGGAGCCAGGCCCCACAGTGAGCCGCCTGAGGCTGGGCCCCCTGGGCGGCAGCTTTCCAAAGGTAAAGCATAGGCCCTCGGGTCAGACAGCTGGGGTCACCACGTGGAGACCTCACAAGAACCCAAACAACCATGGGGGGTCGGCATCCGCATTCTGCACAGCAAGGCAAGCAGACCGTCATGAAAGTAAGAAGGCCTTGTAGTCAGTCAAGGCTGAGGTCACAGTGCTCACTCCTCCTCAGAGGGGTACAGAGACTGGAAGCTGGAGAGTGACCAGCTCTCTGTTCCAGGGCCTGTGTCCTCCTCACAGCAGCAGCAAGATCTTAGGGGCAATGCCCCAGTTGCTCCTTCTGCCAGCTCTACCCCCACAGGGGGATGGGACATTTCAGGCCAGATAGGGACAAGGCCTGGCTGTCTCCAGCCTGGCCCAGGGCAGGAACACTGTGGTTTACAAACACAGAACAGGGTGTGCAGCCAGACACTGCTATGGCCTTCACCCAACCTGGCAGGGGATGCCAGCCGTTCCCACCCCCATGCCAGCTGGGCTGGAGGACCCCAAAGCTCTGCTGGGCTCAGAACCTACAGCCAGAGCCCTAGTTAGCCCTGCTAGGTCCTGCCCATATAGGGTAGGTTGGCAGCAAGGACCCCAACAAAGTGACCTGTGCAAGCTGCTAATGGGGCAGATCTTGGGGGCATCCTCTCTGGAACAGTGTCGCCAAGGAGACCCAACCCAGCCCCAGAACCAGTGCAGGCAAGCTGCCCCTAAGTCTCCTGCAGTGGCGCTCAGGTGAGGCTGCTCCACAATGGCTCCCTTGGGGAAATCAGCAGAGGTCAGAATAGGGAAGCGTCCTCCCAAGACCTCAAACAGCGTGAAGCAACAGCGCTGGCGTTCCCTTTACCTCCTCTTGCACGGGAAACTGGACTCACTGCCCGACTGGAGAACGCAGGACTCCAAGGAGCGAGGCAGGAGGGTGGGTTGGGGTGGGGTTAGAGCTCATTTCCTTGGCTGGGAGGAAGGGCGGGCCAAACCAAAGCCCAGAACTGGGAAAAGTACAGACAAGTGAGGCCTGTTTGAAGGTTACTGGTGGATGTATGGAGAGGAGCTACACATACTGGCTTGGGCTTGCACCCTGTGGGGTTTTAGAGATTTGCAAGGAGGGCATGGCCCCCGGGGTCAGGTAAGGCCTCTTAGGGCCTCAGGGCTGCTCATCCTGAGGGTGGGAGAAGCACCTCCCACAATGGCTGAGATTTCAGACTACTTGAGCTAGGAAATCTGGCCAGCCTCAGTTTCCTCAAATGGGAGCGGAGACCGCAGTTAAAACCATGTATAGGGCCTGTCCCCTCACTGTCCTGGGACCTGGAAGTTGCCTGCGTGTCTTGCGCAACCCTGGAACCTCCTGAACCTCAGTGCAGCTCTGGGCAGCCCCCTCTCCCAGGAAGGGTATCAGGCAGGCTCCTTCCCAGGCCATGGAATGTGGAGAAAGGGAGGGGGTCCGCAGCCTTCCGGCTGGTGACCCAACACTGAGGCCGGAAGCCCCGCTGTCGGGGCGTCACTCCTCCCCACGAAATCTGCACTCGCCTGCCGAAACGCGCAAAGGGCCAGGGGTCCTAGGGAACTCGGCACAAAGTCAAGGGCGAAGCCAAGGTCACGTTTCCCCCACCCCACCCCCGCGCCAAGGGCCCGGCTCAGAGCAGCGGGCAGCGGGCAGCGCTGCCCCAGGACCCGGGAGTGAGGAGCGGAGGGATCGGCTCGCAGGAACGGGGGTCGCGCCGCAGCCGCGCTCACCGGCTGGCCGGGGTTCCGGGCCGCGCGGTCCAGGGGGCTGCGGGTCCAGGGGGGCTGTGGGTCCCGGGACTGTGCCGAGGGGAGCGCGCGCAGAGCGCTGGACCAATTACCTGGGTCACGTGACGCGGCCGCCCACGAGCGCGCACCCCCGGGATTCCGCGCGTCGTGACGTCCTGCTAGACGCCCCGCCCTGTCTGCTGCCCGCGCTGTCCGCGGTGCTGACCTCCTAGATCCGAAACCACATGTGGCCCCCAAAGAGCCAGGCCCCTCCACATGACAAGCAGGAGCCCGGGCCTGTCCTGGCTGAGGGACTGGGGATACTGCTGGGTCCATGAACCCCAGTGTCCTCGACTTGAAACTAAGGAGAATGTGCCAGAATAAAACAGACGGGGGGAGGGGGGATTAATTCCATTCTATGGCCTGTAAAATGGGAATGCTATTAAAAGCTCTGCTGTAAAGCCGGGCGGTGGTGGCTCACGCCTTTAATCCCAGCACTCGGGAGGCAGAGGCAGGAGGATCTCTGTGAGTTCGAGGCCAGCCTGGTCTACCAAGTGAGTTCCAGGAAAGGCGCAAATCTACACAGAGAAACCCTGTCTCGAAAAACCAAAAAACAAAGCTCTGCTGTCTTCAGGCTGTTTGGAAGAAAGGTTGAGGTATTCGTGAAAATGCTTATCACACTACCCATTCACTTTCTGAGTGACTGTGGCCTGGGCTTCCCTCCCCTCAGAGCACCATTGCCACAAACAATGTTAGTGAATATATAGGCAGAACCTGGGGGAAATTTCCCTGCAGCATGTGTAATGCAGGTGGGTGATTCTTAGGTATTGCTGAGTGGTGCGAGTGTGTGCTTTCTCAGGCCAACAGAGCAGTGGTCGCTGCCGGCCGGTGGTGGCGCATGCCTTTAATCCCAGCCGTTCCCACCCCCATGCCAGCTGGGCTGGAGGACCCCAAAGCTCTGCTGCCTTTGGGAGGCAGAGGCAGGTAGATCTCTGTGAGTTCGAGGCTTCGAGGCCAGCCTGGTCTACAGAGCGAGATCCAGGACAGGTCCAAGGCTACACAGAGAAACCCTGTCTCGAAAAACCAAAAAAAAAAAAAAAAAAAAGTGTCACCTCTGCTACGTTTTTTTTACTCCCAGTGACTGTGAGAGGACTCTTAAGTCCTTGTATCTCAGTGTTAACTTTCTAGTTTTTCCAGAATAGCAAATGTGATGTACTTCTTTTATCAATAGTGATTTACAGTTCATGTTGTTTGTCAGTTTATGGTTTTTCTGTTGTATTTCTGCCTTTTTTGGTTTGTTTTTGTTTTTGTATTGGGTTTGGTTTCCTTTATAAGCAGGTAGTCCTGGGACTGGATGCTAATGCAGTCCACCTGTGGCTGGAAACGTCATCCGCTGTCCTCTGCAGTTACTGTAACAGCCCTAATGGCTTCTGCGTTTGCATCCCTGAATCCTTGTCCAGCACAGCAGCCAGAGATTTTTGTAGGGCATCACTTTATGCCAATGCTCTATTCAAAGCCCTCTAATGATCCCCATTCCACTACTAAGATTAAAAGCCAGAATCCTTACATCAGGCATACTACCATGCTTGCAAGAAATGTGTGATGTAATACTGTGTGTGCTAATTAAAGGCACATGCCCACAAAACTGCAATATACATTTCACAAAGAGGAATTTAAAACACATGTCAAATGCATTCTTATGGCTGCCTGTAGATGTAACAGTCTTATTGAACAAGAAACACAGAGCCAAATGCAGAGTTAAAAGCCCAAGAGGTCAGAGCAGTAGCTAAGAGCTGAGCCTAAAACTCTTTCTTACCCCTCACTGCTGCTGCCGTCCTTGTCCTCAGAAAGAGACCTACTTCCTCAGTATACGTCATTTTATTGACTTTCTGTTCTGCCTTCTCATTGGTTGTAATCCCAACCACATGACCTCCTCGTCACTGCCTGTCTATACAGACCTGCAGGTCCTCTATGGTTGGTATTGAGATTAAAGGTGTGTGTCTCCATGCTGGTGGTGTCCTTGAACACACAGAGATCTGCCTGTCATGTGATCGGGATTAAGGGCGTGTGCTACCACTGCCAGACTTCTGCTATGGCTTGCTATTAGCTCTGACCTCCAGGCACTTTTATTTATTAACATACAAATAAAATCACAGAACCATTGCTCTAGGTTTCTCTTGCCTTTCTGCCAGGAACTGACCGTGAGGAAGTGACGGTGCTTGGTGCTTAGCTCAGCCTGGAAGGAGGAAACACTACGATCAAGCAATCAAGAGGCTTTGCTGGATTCCCTAATAGTCTATTCAGTTAGCTCACTCTCTGCATGTACGATCACCTTTCTGCATAGTTGTCTGAGATCCACTGATCCTAAGCAAACTCTTGATAGTTGACCCTGTGTTTTTTTGAGTGTTCAGTCTGAGGGCTCCTATGTCACATATAATTATAACCAAATGAAATTTTTATGCTTTTCTCTTGCTAACCTGTCCTTGGTTATAGGAGTCTAGGCCATCATCCTTTGTGAGGAGCAGGAAAAAGATCATCCCTTTTTTCTTCCCTGTATGATAATAAGTACCTATAATTCCAGCACTGTGGAGGCTAAGGCAAGAGAATCAAGAGTTCAAGGCCAGCCTGGGATACACCCCGAGAACCTGTCTCAAAAAAGCGCCCAGATTCGATCGAGGAGGTTGTGGGCAGTTATGAATGTTCAAGTTTGCTTTTTTGAAATCATTCTCTGGAAACTGGGGGGAAGCTGGAGGGGTAAAAGGTAAAAGTGAATATTGTCCAAGTGGAAGGCAATCATACATTGTTAGAGATGAAACTGGGGCAGATTGGAAAGACAACTGGAAAGAGTCTGGGAGACTGGTGGCTGGCAGAGTAGTGGGCAGGGTGTGAGGAACACCGATTTCTAGCTTTATTGACTGGGGTTCATTGAGCAGGAAAACAAGTGATAGAGGTCGGGAGGCACAGCAGAGAAGTCTACAGCTGGGAGTCAGCAAAGTTGACAAGCCGCAGGGGCAGGAGCCCCAGCAAGTGAGAAGGCTGCATGACCTCCAGTTCGCTCACAGCCCTCTGCAAAGAGCCACATCATGGAGGGGAGGCGAGTCACGCCTAGAATGGGACGGGAAGAGGCTGGCAGCGACAGGAACCACAGCCTGGGAAGCCTGCTGGCTGACTGCCCCCCCTCCCCCAGCCTAATTGTTGCTCCGCTAATTACAGCAATTGAAGCAATTATTTGGGAGCAATCAAGGCTCCCATGAAGGTGGCCGCCATTCTTAGAAGTCTGAAAACTTGTGGCAGAGGCTGGAGCTTGACGAAAAAATCTTGGCAACAGATGCCTGTCTTTTCTTCCTTAGGTGTGGGGTACAGACACACATGTTTATTTATTCTAGCAGTATTAACTAGTTAATTTAGAAATATGAAGTTGGAGAAATGAAAGCCTTCCTTTCCATTCTCCATTTCCCTGATCTCCTGATCTCCATTTCCCCTCCAGAGGCACCACTGGCTAGTCTGGTGAACATCTTCCCAAAATGTTTTCATATATTTGTATACATGTACATATATGCATATACATTTACACAATTATAAAAACATGAAATTATCACACTAGAACATAGGTCAGCAAATGTCCCTTCTGCCCTTTTGAGGATCTTTATTTTAATATTAATATATATAGAACACCTCTTGTATTTATTGGGTATTGGACTCATTGTATAATGACTGCATCTAACTTCTCATTGGCTGAACATTTCCTTTTTTTTTTTCATTTATAGTATAAAAAAAGTTGTGTGATATTTTTTATTGCATTCTGACAGTAAAGCTTGCTTTGGATCAGAGGGCAGAGCTAGCCACTAGCAGACCAAAATTAACCATAGAGGTCTTGGAGGACTGAGGACAGGAAGTGGTAAGGCAGGGTTTAGAGAGGATCTCAGTCCTTTTGGATGGAGGAATGAAAGAGATAGGAGGTCACTGGTGGCTTCTCCACCGCTTGCTTCTATGATCATTCAGGTTCTTACTCCAATATCTGACTCCCGATTTTTATTAATAAAGAATAATTAGATAACACATCAAAAAAGAAAGCAGAAGGCCTCTGTACATTCTTCAGAACACATGCAATCTGTTTAGTAACACTGACTGCTGGAGGGGTAAAGTATGCACATTTGGGGATTTAATGTATAGTCTTTAGTAAGCTCATCCCAATTGACGCTTCCCTGTCAGTGTCCATGAGGAAGTGGGTTTCCTCACACCCTCGCCAAACTGCTGAAAAGCCATCTGCTTTGTTGTTGTTGTTATTGTTGTTGTTTAGCTAGTTAGTTTATTTTGAGATGAACGGTCACTCTGTGGCCCAAGCTGGTCTAGAACTAACGATATGGTTCACGCTGTCCTCAAACTTGCAGCAATCCTCCTGACTCAGCCAACAACCACACATGCCTTTTTTTTAAAACAGTAAGGAGGTTAAGAAGAAAAAAAAAAAAGAACTCATTTTGCTTTAGTTTGCATAAAACAATGACATTAAGAATCTTTTCATATGTGTGTTGTTTTGGGTTTTTTAAAATTGCCTTCTGATAACCTCTGCCCATTTTTTATTACATTTTTCTTTAGATCAGTGTGAACTCTATACATATTCTAGATAACTACACATGGCACGTTACATGCATTATTCCCAGCTGTCACTTGTCCTTAACCTGGTTTCTGGATGCTTTGACTGAGTAGTAATGTATTCCATGCCCGGCTTTGCTTTCTGTTGCTATGATACTGCTGTTAGTATTATGCGGCGCTATGTTATTCATTAAGCGGCACTGTTTACCATTCGAGAAAAGCCACGAGGCACAGCAAAACTCGCTATAAGAGTTTTTTAGGGGAAAGAGAACAGAAGGGGGAGTGCTTAGGCCTATGGAAATGGTCGAACAAGGAGAGAGAGAGAGAAAGAGGAAGAAGAAGAAGGGGGAGGAGTCTGTGACCCGCTTTTTATGAATTCCCCCACACATGCGCATATGGGTTTACATCTCTATGCCATGCATACACATAGATTACGTGATCACGAAGCACATGGATTACGTAGGACGCAAAGCCCTGGAATGACTAAACATCTTGCCTGGACAGCGCATGTGCAGTCATGTAGCTGGGGGAGTGGCCAGGAATTCCAACAACCACATTGACCAAAAGCAACTTGAGGAAGAAGAGGTTTACTGGCTCACACGCCCACATCAGTTACACAATGTCACACTTCTGTGTCACAGTTTATCGTGGAGGGGAGAAACCAAAGCAGGAGCCTGGAGTCAGGGACTGAAGCAGAGACAGTGGAGGAATGCTTCTTACTGGCTTACTCTTCTGGCTTGCTTAGCTATCTTTCTTACACAGCCCAGGCCCACCTGCCTAGGGGTGGCACAACCCACAGTGGGCTGGACCCACATCAATTAGCAATCAAGAAAATACCCACAGACCAATCTGATGAAGGCAATTTCTCGATTGAAGTTCCACTTCCCAGGTGACTCTAATCTGTATGAAATTGGCAGGCACAACTTGTTAAGGGTTAAACTGTGTCCTCCAATTTTATAAGATGAAACCCTAACTCCAGGTAACTCACAATGTCACTGTGCTTAAAGATCAGTATTTAAGGAGGAAAATGAGCTAAAATGAGGACATTGGGGTGGCCCTAATCAAGTAGGACTAGTACCCTTGTAGGTAGAGGGAATTTGGGCACAAACACATGTGAGACCAAAATGAGCCATCTTAGAAATAAGACCAAAATGCTTTCATCCTAAAATTAAGGCCTAAGATTTCTCCTTTTGGGAATAGTTACTGAAACCAGTCAGTTCAGATTCCAGAAACCAGGAAATGTAAAAGTACAGAGTCACAAGATAGTTAGGAGGTAATGGCTGCCGGACTATGGAATGTCCTCTCCCTGGTTTCCAGGGTAACTGACCACAGAAATGCCCCCACCTGAGGGCAGCCAATGAGAAATGATGGCGGGCAACCACTCCCTTAGAAGTAATTTCTAGAAGTCCCTAGAAGCGAGCCAATCAGAATTGTACCCGTACTAGCACCCCTAAATGATGTAACCTTGTGATATTTCCCTTTAAAAGCTGAGCTTGCAGACGGGTGGGCGTTTCCTCCAGCCTCCACTGCGTTGGGTGTATTGGACGAAGTCCTTGCCTAGGCTTGGATATCCAGAATTAAACCTTGCTTTTGCATTCCAGCATGCTTGTCTTTGGTGGTCTCTCTGGGGGTCACGATCTGGGCACAACAAAACAGAGAGGGGAGACCATATGAGATGCAGAGGAAAGATAACCTCTGCCAGCCAAGAGGGGTGGCCTTGGGAGAATGGCCCTGCACTGCCCTACAGATGTGAGGAAATGGGTGTGTGCTCTTTGCACGGTCTGCCTGAGGCACTGCTTTCAGCCTGAGAGCCCCAAGGGGAGGCTGTATGCAGCTCCTGCGCCAGACACAGTTCCGCAACTTCAACCCCACTCAGGGTGTGATTTCCCCTGATTCCAGCTTCCTCTTCCTCCTGGTTACTGTGTCTGTCTGCAGGGGCATTCCCAAGAAGAGCAGGGCAGGCTCCACTCTTCCCTCTGCAGGGGCATTCCCAAGAAGAGCAGGGCAGGCTCCACTCTTCCCTCTTGAAAGGCTTATGTGCCTTTTCTCTTCTCCAACCAGTTCAGTATCTTATTATTTTGAAGAGGAATTTCCAAGGGGCAGGTCACCACTCAGGAGCAAATACTGTCTGCTCTCTTTGGGACTGATTTTGCCCTCACTTTTGTTTTCCTAAGATCAAGGACAATTTTATTAGAATTTAAAAGAGAAACACCCAAGGCAGCCAAGCTATGGCTCTCAGGCAGCCACAGCCTCCTCTAAGGAGGATAATGGAAAAGAAAAAGGGGTGGGGGTGGGGCCATGTAATTTAAGCTGGCGAGGAGGTCAGACACAGGATGGACAGGCAGACAGATGGCAGGGAGTGGTCTTTAGAGACTTAGGACTTGGCCAGCAACCGAAAAAAAGAGACAGATAAAAGAAAGAGGAAAGTTGTGCTTTCCTGAGTCAGGACTTGGAAAGGTGGGCAAACCTAACTGAAGCTCACGGTGGCTGTGCTCTCTTGGGACAGTGCTTGGGGGAGGTATTCTGGAAAGGGAAAGTAAAATGTCTCATTAAAGACAAAAACATCCCACCTATTTCTTTAGCCTGGCTTAATGGGAACCCACTTTCCTGAGGGTGGGCACTTTGCCAGGTGATTGACCTGGCCTAACTGGAATGTTAGGTCCCCATTCAGGCCAGAGATTCTAGTTTGTTGACAAAATGAAATTTTTCCTGAAAGGGCATTTATTGCTGCTCTGTTATGCCCAGATCACAGGGACCCCCAAAAGACCACTGCGGAGACCAAATCTCACATGTAAATGCAAAGAGCCTTTATTTCAAGATCCAGAGCTTGGTCCCTCTGTCTGTCCAACACAGCAGTGAGAGCAGAGAGCCCTGAACTCATGTGGGGCAGAGTGTTTATCATAGCAGAGGTTGGGATGAGGGGATTTCCAGGGTCCAGGACCCTGATTGGCTGACAATTATCTAGGGGTATCTGTAAAACAAAAATAGGTGTGTGTTAGACTCAAGGACATCTGGCCACTTTATCTAATGACTGGACTGTTTGAGGTGTCAGGTGCTTCCTCACTCCTGGGTGGTATCAGTTTAAGGCTTTTCCTGGATCTGGGTGTTGCCTGTCAGTAAGCCTGTCACAGAAGCTGTGTCTGGGCCCTTAAGCCTGTCATGGCTGCTGTGTGGTCAAGCTGTTTTGGGGCCCCTTCACACTAACATTTTCTCATTGGAAGAGTAATCTTTATATCATTCAGGATCCAGATCAGGGATCCGAGCCCCAAACACTTCTGGCATCTGTGGCCTCTGACTCACTCTTCTTTTTGAAGTATCATTTACATGAAGAGTAGAAATACTTTCCATAACAAAATAATGTAAGCACTTTCTCGTGTTACTAAATAGTAAACAGCCATGAGTTTCATGATTGAACATGTATCATTGTATAAACAATTCCTCTAGCACAGATTCCTAAAATGCACTCCAGTGTGAGCCCCCGGCCTGTGGCCTCTGATCAGAAGCCACACTGCTTGCTGTATCACCACTGTGACTCCAGTCCCCACCAGGGTGCCACTGCAGAGCCCGGCTGGCATTTCAGCATTTTAAAGCTTTGCTGTATCACCACTGTGACTCCAGTCCCCACCATGGTGCCACTGCAGAGCCCGGCTTGCATTTCAGCATTTTAAAGCTTTGCTGTATCACCACTGTGACTCCAGTCCCCACCAGGGTGCCACTGCAGGGCCCGGCTCGCATTTCAGCATTTTAAAGCTTTGCTGTATCTAGAACACAGGAAACTGACATCACATATAAGCAGAGTAGCGCTCTGGAAACCAAGGAAAATGGGAGCTGAGCTCTAGGACTCCCAGCACTGGGCCAGGACTCTGTTAACGGGCTGCCAGATTCTGGCCTCCCCATCCCAGTGTTGCCTACTTACATCCCATGTCACCTCCATCCCAAACATCAGCTCCCCCTGCCTGCAATGCTGTCATTCAAGAACAGGCTATACAAAATAATCTTGTAGTAATATGGGACAACTTGGGTGCATTTGAGGCCCACAGAGGCCCTCTTTCTTCTCACCTCAGGTGGACTCCAACTCAGGAGTTATGGTGCCAGATGCTCATTGTCTTGTGGGACTTCCACCGAGTCAGTGGATTCTGCATTCTTCCTTTACACATTCAAAGAGTTAAATTCATGGACTCTTTGAGTTATTCCATAGTCCCCTGATACCTAGTTGACCTTAGAAGCCAAGGACCAAAATATTGTCCCTTTAGGTCCCTCTGTCCTCGTTAGTACAGGCTTCCAGGGGTAGTTATTGAACACCCAGAAGATCAGTTATACCAGTATAGCCATCTGGCATTTTTAGCAGCTGTATAACATTCAGATAAAGGTTGAACAAAACCCAAACACTTCTAAATAAATCTCAACTTTGTTAAGATTCAATTTCGAAGTAGTTACTTTGATTAAATTCAATAGATTTTCTGCCCCCGCCCTACCCAACCACCACCATAAGTTTCTCCGCTGACACAGTAAGTCAGAGCAAGTCGAACTGAAAAGTATAACAATAGGCATATTTGAGCAGAACAACTCCTGGTGGGTTCTCTGATCCCAGAGACAGAGGCCAGAGAAGTCATGCCCACAAATGAAAGCAGGGAGATTTTATAGGTTGTAGGCAAGGGGTGATGATGTGTCTGCCACAAGCTGGGTTTGTGCCTGAGTATGCTCAAAAACTGAGTGCTAAGGCAGGGAACTGGGTGACTGGCGACTTCAAGAGGGGAAGTTGCAGGAGATGCCAAGAATGTGAAACTGTGTTTGGGGGGCTTTTCCTTTGAATGGGGCTTCCTAGATGGTGCAGGGGCAAGCCAGAGGGTCCAAACCAACAAAATTGATATGCACTTTTTTGTCTTTTAAACAGTTATTACAAATGTTACCAAAAAGCAGGATAAATAATAACAGAACACTGTTAATTTAAATAGAGGTTCACTTGAACTTTGTCTTTAGACATTAATAACCTTTGATTATCATATACTCATCACCTCTAAGTCTCACCTTTTGCATACCTTATGTAGCTTAGACCTTCTGTGACTTATTTAGACTTTTTTCAAAGTTTTAAAAAGATTATTTTCTCTCTCTCTGCCTGTCTCTGTCTCTCTCTCTCTCTGTGTGTGTGTGTGTGTGTGTGTGTGTGTGTGAATGCCACATGTATGCAAGTGCCCAGGGAGGCCAGAAGAGTGCATCAGATCCTCTGGAGTAAGAACCAAACTCTTCCTCAGCAAGAGCAGGAAGTATCCCTAACCATCCAGGCACCTTTCCAGTCCCTTGTTTAGGGTTTCTAGCTTTTTCTGCATCTTGTTATTTTGGAAAAGTCTAGCTACCTTAATTCAGGTTAAATATATCTTTATTTCTATATCCTTTTAACATTTCCTTCTTTTATTTGTTGGCTCCTTTTTATTTTATTTTCTTAACATCATGAGGCGTGACAACACTAACAAACAGATTTACCATCTTATTGGAAAAGAGTTAAATCCGAAGTACATACATAGCATAATGTAATAAAATTAGAATAGCTGTATACATATGTTAACCTGTGAAGCTTAAAAAAGCTCCCAAGCAAACTTCATAGAAAACAAAAATCTCCTTGTGTTCAGTGCAGTCCAGGGAATGCTCTACCATAGATGTGCCTTTGGTTTAAATGAGTGAATTTGCCAAATACATAGAAACGTAAGTACTAAATACATAGCAGGTGGGTATTTAAACATCTTTGAATCCATATGCCTAACAGTCAGCAGAAATCAATTAAGGAAGCCCTGTTAAACCATCATGCTCAAGTTACCAGCAAGTGGCCATTGCCTGCTGTCCTGTGTTGGGAATGGGGACTGGTAAGAACAGTCTCTTTCCTCTGATCGTAAAAAGGGAGGGAGCACTTGATTTTGAAGTTGCACCTCTGCTATCTTTAAGGTTTTTTTAGTGTCATGAGCACATGGCAGCTAGCACCTATGACCAAGAAGGATGAGGCTAACAGAAGCGTTTGTCTTTCCCCACATCTAACTTGAGATCCTCCCTGGCTAGAGGATGAGGCTAACAGAAGCATTTTTCTTACCCCACATCCTCCCTGGCTAGACGTGAGAGTGACCGTGCATAGAAGTCTGAAGGTTCAATCAGTGAGCATGTGCCTGTAGTAGAGGCAGGAAAACTATAACTCGGTGAGTTCCCTCCTTCCTACAGAGCGATCAAGCTGTAAATGAATATAATACCATGGTTGATATGTTCTTCTACAGACCATTGTTTTTAATCCTCCAGGATAAATTTAGGCCAATCTCAAGTGCAGAAAAAAAGGTATTTTTTCTCTCTTTCAGGTAATCCTGTCTTTTACTAACACCCGTTTCCCTTTTAAGGTCTGAGCTAAACCGAGACAGTTGAGGGCCTTGTTAGCTGCCATAGGACAAACAGAAGGCAAGGTGGGCCATCTTCCAAACTCCTTTGCTCTCGTCTCCAGCGCATCTGGGGGAATTTCCCCTCCTCGTTTCTTCCTCCCCATGCACAGCCCGGAGGAGAGGAAAGGCTTGTTGGGCTACACTGAAGGAGACCTTTCCTTTCACCTCAGGTCGGCTTTAACTCAGGACTCAGGGTGCCCTGGGCTCACAGTCACACGAAACTTCAACTGGGTCAGTGGCCTCTGAGTTCTTGTTCCATGGACTCAGAATGAAATTCACAGAGCAGGGATGGTGAGTTTGAGGAGGAATGTTTTTAGATCCCAGACTAGACGCTGAGCAGGAGGCCCACAGGTAGTTGGTTTTGCAGACAAGTCCCAGACTAACAGGCTCCAAGCTATCGGGAGCTACCGATGACAGACCTGAAATGAAGGATACACATTAACTGAATGGCTCCCATTCCTACCCTCACACCCCCAAGACCACACACTCCTTCCAAAGAGTGCAAAATCTCTTCTTTCCCTGCTGCCCAAGCAATAGAGCCAACCTGACCACAAGGGTCCTGCTATGGAGTATTCATCAGCCACCTCCATGGTTCTGAAACCTGTAGGAAGTAACCACCACTCTGCCTCAGGCCAGAAGTCTCCTCAGATCCCACTGCCAAGGTGCTGTCTATAGCATTAATAACTCTTCCAATAAATTTCTTATACAAAAGAATAATCCATCACAGCGGCCCAGTCCAACTCCAAATCCAAGAACTTTCAGGTTTACCTTAGATTTATAGGTGGGATCTTAGGGTTTTGGGCAGGGTTCCTGGATAGCAGATGGGTTCCAAGGAATGGGATACCATTGAGTTGCTAATCTGGGGGGCATATTAAAAGATTTACAGCAGAAACTGGGGAGAGGCATGGGGAAAGAGTTGAGCTGATCAGAGCAGTTTGCCCAACAAAGTGTTCTGGTGCCTCCTCTCAATTTTGGACCCATCTCATGGATAGCTTCTAGAAGGGTAAGAGATAGAAAGGAACTTGGCATCTGAACAGTCTCGGGCATCCTGGCTTCCAGCAAGGACATTATTAGAAGTGATGCTTTAGGGTCCCTGCCCCACGTGACCAGTTCATCTCCTGATCTAATCAGTAGGAGGGAATCTTTGGAGACTGGCTGCCTGTCCTTGTTTACTTCCTGCTGCTCTGATAAACGTCATGACCAAAAGCAACATGGGGAGGAAAGGGTCTATTCCGGCTTACAGTTTACAGCCCCTCACTGAGAGAAGTCAGGGAAGGAACGGAAGCAGAGGTGCTGCTCGCCTGCTTGCCTGTGAGCTCACTGGCGTGCTCAGCTGCCTTTCTTACACAGCCCAGGCCCACCTACCTAGGAATGACACCTCTGAAGTGAGCTGGACCCTCCCACATCAATTAGCAAGCAAGAAAATGCCCCAAGACGTGTCCAATCAGATGGAGGCATTTTTTCAATGTATGTTCCATTTCCAGAGCTATGTCTAGGTTTGAATCAAGCTGACAGTCAAACACTACACAGCACACTCCCCACACCGGTCCCCTGACAGCCAGTGAGATGTTTAGAGACATCGGGGTTTGTGATACGGTTGAATTGTTCATATGCTTTATGGATGAGTAGATCTTCACAGTGGGTGCCACAGATGGTTTAAGCATTCACCAGTTAAAAGACAGGGACATCACTTCCTGGTGTTGACCTACGGCCTCATTCACAGAGAATAAATGCATAGGCAATTAATGACCAGGTCATATTAGATAGTCGGATGATTAATTTTTTTAAGGAACTTCCCATTTCTTTTCCAGAGTCTGTTCCATCTTACATCCTCACCCACCAAACATATGAGTGACTCAGTTTCTCCGCATCTTTGCCAACATTTAAGTGCGTGTGTGCAGGTGCACTATCCATCCTGATGAGTACGTCACAATGTTTTATTGTGGCTCTAATTTGACTTTACTGAATGGCTAATGAGTATCTTTTCCTCTGCTGGTTTGTTGTCTGTATGACCTCTTCAAAGGAATGTCTGTTTATGTCAGCTAGCCCTTTTCTAATCAAATTCCCCTCGTCCCTTATTTTCCTTGCTGTTGGATTTGAGAGTTCTGTGGGTAGCCCACACACTGGTCCCTGTCAGACACACTTTTCTCTTAGTCTATGGCTTGTCTATTCATCCTCCTAAAGGGTCTACTGTGCAAATGTAGTTAATTCTAACGTGTCCAACTCGTCATTTATTTCATGGTTTACATTTCTGATGCCTGCGTAAGGTTTCTTTGTTTATTGGGGGATTATCAGTGCAAGTGGAGTGCCCAGGAGGAGGGAGAATATTCCAAAGAGACTTGTGTCTCTCACTCTAGCATCTAGACTACTAAAACAAGGTACAACCCACTCCCACCCCGGGAATTGGGAACTGGAATGTCCCCTGGGATTCTCCTGCTGGGAGAAAGAAAGTATTGAAAGCTCGTACCAGCTTGAGGGTTCCAGTCTGCTGGGAAGACCATGATGGATCGGTCCACACATGACTCAGTTTGCCTAATTAAGCATTCAAATGCCTTCTAATTAAGCTTAATCCTCACATTGGCATCTATAAAATGGACTGGGGGATGTGGGGGTGTGGGGGTATGGGTGTCTCTACATCTCTTTTGACCTCTTTACAGTGTGGCCACATTGGCTAAGTCTCCCTTTCACTATTAATTTGGCTCTTTTATTGGCCTATCAAGGATGGGTGACCAATCTTGGCTTGTTGGAGCAGTGTGAATCCAATAGCATCATGGCCTTGGACATGCAATGCCAGCAAATATTCTGCTACCATATGCCAGCCCCACCCCATCTAAGAAAATTTCACATCACTGTACATCCTGAGTATTTCCTCCCAGTTTTCTCTGAAGGCTGTATTATTTTACATTTAAATCACCCCATCAGTTTTGAGTTAATATTTGTATAAGTAATGAGTCTTAGGTTGAGCTTTTTCTTTGTCTTCCTAGACATGCCCAATCACTCCATCACCATTTGCTAAAACGACTTTCTTTCTTGCTTTTGTACCTTATCTGGGCATATTTGTGTGGCCCTTTTTCTTGGGTTATCTTTATAGAGATATAATTCAAATACTGGTCAAGTCATCCATTTAAAATGTGCTTTTGAGGGGCTGGAGAGATGGCTCAGAGGTTAAGGGCACTGGCTGCTCTTCCAGAGGTCCTGAGTTCAATTCCCAGCAACCATATGGTGGTTTACAACCATCTGTAATGAGGTCTGGTGCCCTCTTCTGGTATGCAAGCATACATGCAGGCAGAACACTGTATACATAATAAATAAATAAATCTTTAAAAATAAAATAAAATAAAATGTGTTTTTGGTGGTGGTACGTGTAGAATCCTCAGAGGTGTGAGAATACACTAAACCTACTACAACTATTTGAGGGTGTCCAAGGTTAGTGGATGCAGGAAATTTGGGGGTGTCTGAGTTCAGAGTCCTCTTGAGACAAGTCCTCTTGTTTCAGGTGGGCTTGACTCTGGAGTTAGGGTGCCAGATGTTGACAGTCACACAAAACATCCACTGAGTCGGTGGCTTCCAGGTTCTTGTGAAAATTTGAGGAATGAAATTCATGGACCATAAAGAGTGAGGGATTTTGTTGTTGTTTTGGTTTGGTTTGGTCTTTTGGTTTTTTGAGACAGAGTTTTTCTGTGTAGCCCTGGCTGTCCTAGAACTCTCTCTGTAGACCAGGCTGGCCTCAAACTCGCAGAAATCTTCCTGCCTCTGCCTCCTGAGTGCTGGGATTAAAGGCACGTGCCACCACTTCCAGGCTACGGGTGAGTTTTATAAGGAGTTTATTACAAAGTCACAGGCTGCAGTTTAAGGGGTGGACAGAAGGAGGTTCCAAGACGTAGGGTCTCGTGGAGTTGCTAGCCTGGGGGCTTTTTAAGGAACTGATGGTGGAAACTGAGGAGAAACACGGGCAGGGGTTGGAGCTGGTCAGTCTAACTGGCACGACCACAGATGTCCAGGTGCCTCCTCACAGTTTTGGTCACATCCTCATGTAGAGCTTCCTGACGGGGATGAGAGAAGAGAAGGGACCTGGGATCAGAACACTCATCTGGCATCCTGGCTTCCAGCTTCCTGCCTGAGCTGCTGCTTTGGAGTCCCTGCCCTGCCTGACCAGTGCCTACGTCCTGTTCTCCTCAGAGTGCGGTCCTCAGCTGACAGGCCTGGGATGTGAGGAGCTGAGCTCCACCTGAAGGCTCCCGAAGTACGCTGACAAGTTCTCCAGGCCACACTGCCATCCACAGGCCTCACTGGCCATCAGCATTGGTCTTGGCCCCAGAGAGCATGTATGAGTTAGGTTTCTGTAACTCTGAAAATACCCGAGATACTCAGTTTGGAGAGAGAAAGTGTTTACTTTGGCTCGTGGCTTCAGTGCTTCTGTGAATGGTGGAGCTGCAGGGTGGGGCTTGAGCAGCCCATCTTGTGGGCAAAGGCACAGCTCACCTCATGGTGAGGAAAGAGAGGAAGAGGAATGACCAGGGTCCCACTATCCCCTTCAAGAGTACCCCCAGCCATCTAAAGATTTCCAACTAAGCCCACCATCTCTTAAAATTTTTCACTGTCTCTCAACAGCACCATAGGAAGGGGGCCAAACACTTAATTCTGTATGCTTTGAGGGATACTCAATAATCCAAACCATTGTAGGGTAGACCAAGGTTCCCCTCCCCAGAAGATGGATACCCTCCTGCCAGCCCCAATCCTTCACAGCCTTCCAAAGACCAGGCAGTGCTGGGAAGCAGTGACTGCAGGCCACTTAGGTACCTGTCTGGAGGCTCAGAAGTTGCCCATCTCCAAGAGTTCACAGCTGGATTCCGGCACTCCCATTGCTTGGGGACCTGCTGACTTACCTCACAGGATTCGGAATTCTCTGGTCCCTCTGAGATAATGTGGACTTGTAGCTAGAGTTTTCCTGCTTTGCCCACAGTCAGGACAAATCTTTGTCACCCGCCAGTCCCACAGCCACTCAGACCCAACCAAGTAAACACAGAGACTTATATTGCATACAAACTGTATGGCCGTGGCAGGCTTCTGTCTAACTGTTCTTTTATCTTAAATTAACCATTTCCATAAATCTATACCTTGCCACGTGGCTGGTGGCTTACCGGCGTCTTCACATGCTGCTGGTCATGGCGGCAGCTGCAGTGTCTCTCCGCCTCAGCCTTCCACTTCCCAGAATTCTCCTCTCTCCTTGTCCCACCTACTTCCTGCCTGGCCACTGGCCAATCAGTGTTTTATTTATTGACCAATCAGAGCAATTTGACATACAGACTGTCCCACAGCATGGACTTCTGAGTCCCTCTGTTGCTTTCACGGAAGGAAGCATCCCTGCTTGCAGCCTGGGTGGTAATCTCCTGGTTAGTCCTAGGAGACAAGAGGCCCAGTCCTCGGCAGTCTCTCCGGTCCTTACGACTTGCCACAGCCCCCTTTCCAACCATAGGACTTGGGATTCCCTGTGGCCCGGTATCTCACAGGTGAACCCTCTCATTCCAGAACAACTCCTTGACCACATGTGTACCTGGTCCAGCCTAAGATGAGGGGTGGTGGTCCTGGAGGCACCTTGGTAGTGGGTACTGAGAGGGTAAGAGTCAGCATGTCTTCTGGGAGCTTAGAGCCTAGAGCCAGCTGCCCCCCACTGGGGTGCAGGGGTGACTCCTGTCATGTACTTGAGACCAAAATCACTATTTGCTCAGGACCCTTGGAGTGCAAACTGAAGAGTCACCCAAGAAGCCCTTGCTTTGGGGACGGGTTCAGGGTGTAGCTCACTCACTTGTAGCTAGTTCCAGAACAGCCTTAAGCCCTGTAGAGGGTAGATGACAAGACAGAGACCCGAGGAGGGGACTGGGAAATGCTGAAGGGACTGGCAAAGCAGGCAGAAGCAGGGTCTCCTCAGTGAGTTCGCTCTAGTGTCAAGACTTCTCTCCCCGCCCCTTTTGTTTTGTTTTGTTTTATTTTTAGCTTTTCAAGACAGGGTTTCTCTGTGTAACATCCCTGGCTGTCCTGGAGCTTGCTTTGTAGAGGCTGGCCTTGAACTCACAGAGATCTGCCTGCCTCTGCCTCCTGAGTGATGGGATCAAAGGCGTGTGCCACCACCACCACCACCACCACCACCACCACCACCACCACCACCACCACCCCCTAAGACTTTCTTAATTACAACATCAAGAAATGCTTGTTATAGAAGTTCAAAGGCGGCCGGGCGGTGGTGGCGCACGCCTTTAATCCCAGCACTAGGGAGGCAGAGCCAGGCGGATCTCTGTGAGTTTGAGGCCAGCCTGGGCTACCAAGTGAGTCCCAGGAAAGGCGCAAAGCTACACAGAGAAACCCTGTCTTGGAAAACAAACAAACAAACAAACAAAAAAGAAGTTCAAAGGCATAGAAAATTAGAAAAAATTTCATATTCTCGCTCAAACTCAATTAGTTGAGTTTATAATGTAACATTTTCTTTTGCCTTTGTTACGGTTTTCAAATGCTCGACAAAGCTGTAGATGTTATTTTCCCAATTCCAGTCTCTCTTCACTTAAGTGAAGACCAGAAGGCATTCTCACCAGGTAATGAACTTCAGGGTCAGCTGAACATCAGCACTGAAGAGGTCACTCAAGATCTGACCTGCCAGGTTTAATGTAGGTCCCGAGTCCCAAATTATTCCAGTGAATCTGCAAACTATAAATGCCAGTGCTACCTGGTTCACTTGCTGTAACAGGAGCTAAGGCTGGCTCCCTCACACGCAAAACCCTATTCTGCTCTGAAAACTCTTGAGGCAAGTGTGAGCAGAGTAACTTAGAAACCCCAGCAGGATAATTAACTTCCAGTGGAAGCGAGGAGGAGGTGTGGGCTGCAGTTGGTTAGTAAGACTGGGCCAGGCTCCTGTGTTCTATGAAGTGTGTGGGCTGGAGATGAGGGCCTTAGGGAGTAATCAATGCCATTGTTGCGTGAGCTTAGATTTATTTCATAAACAAGCACTGAGCTACTGAAATATCAGATAGAGGCAATGCCTTGCTATTTAAACTAAGAAAAGATTGCAATTCATTCTCTATGGTTGTCCCAGAAGAGGTCAGGACATGTTTGCTATCATCCACAATGGGATGACAGCAAGAGAGAAGGCCTTTGTGGACCCCTCAGGAAACAGCTGCCATGTTTCTGCCCCAGAGATACAGGAGTGGATTGCTCAGCATCTTCCACGAGTTCAGCTGCATCACTGCCTCTAGGCTGGCTATTGAGGATGTGGTCCAGAAGCCTGGCACCCTGGCATCACTTGGGAGCCTGTCAGCAACACAGGACCTCAGTCTAGATTTACCCAAGTAGACTCCACATTTCTCTAGCATTCCCTTTCATGTACACATTAGATGCCAGAGGCACTGTTTATATATATATATATATATATATATATATATATATATATATATATATTTATTTATTTATTTATTTTACAATACCATTCAGTTCTACATATCAGTCATGGGTTCCCCTATTCTCCCCCCTCCCACCCCCTCCCCTTACCCCCAGCCCACCCTCCATTCCCACCTCCTCCAGGACAAGTCCTCCCCTGAGGACTGTGATCAACTTGGTAGACTCAGTCCAGGGAGGTCCAGTCCCTTCCTCCCAGACTGAGCCAAGTGTCCCTGCATAAGTTCCAGGTTTCAAACAGCCAACTCATGCAATGAGCACAGGACTTGGTCCCACTGCCTAGTTGCCTCCCAAACTGATCAAGCCAATCAACTGTCTCACCTATTCAGAGGGCCTGATCCAGCTGGGGGCCCCTCAGCCTTTGGTTCATAGTTCATGTGTTTCCATTCATTTGGCTATTTTTTTTAATAATTGAGTAAAACTGAAATTTATTATATGCCACAGTCGTCCTAGGGACCTCCATGCTATATATATTGCCTCTATGGTTCTATGGGTTGTGGTCTGATTGTTCTTTATTTTATATCTAGAATCCACCAATGAGTGAGTACATACCATAACTGTCTTTCTGGGTTTGGGTTACCTCACTCAGGATGATTTTTTCTAGTTCCATCCATTTGCCTGCAAATTTCATGCTTTCATTGTTTTTCTCTGCTGAGTAGTACTCCATTGTGTATATGTACCACATTTTTTTCATCCATTCTTCCGTTGATGGGCATCTAGGTTGTTTCCAGGTTCTGGCTATTACAAATAGTGCTGCTATGAACATAGCTGAGCATGTATCTTTATGGTATGAATCAGCATTCCTTGGGTATATGCCCAAGAGTGGGATGGCTGTGTCTTGTAGTTCGATTCCTAATTTTCTGAGAAACTGCCATACTGATTTCCACAGTGGTTGTACAAGTTTACATTCCCACCAACAGTGGAGGAGTGTTCCCTTTGCTCCACATCCTCTCCAACATTGGTTGTCATTGGTGTTTTTGATCGTAGCCATTCTGACAGGTGTAAGATGGTATCTCAGAGTCGTTTTGATTTGCATTTCTCTGATGATTAAGGATGTTGAGCATTTCTTTAAATGTCTTTCAGCCATTTGTAGTTCTTGTTTTGTGAATTCTCTGTTTAGCTCTTTAGCCCATTTTTTAATTGGACTGTTCAGTACTTTGATGTCTAGTTTCTTGAGTTCTTTATATATTGTGGAGATCAATCCTCTGTCAGATGTGGGGTTGGTGAAGATCTTTTCCCAATCTGTTGGCTGTCTTTTTGTCTTATTGACTGTGTCTTTTGCCCTGCAAAAGCTTCTCAGTTTCGAGAGGTCCCATTTATTAATTGTTGTGCTCAGGGTCTGTGCTGTTGGTGTCTTATTTAGGAAATGGTCTCCGGTGCCAATGCGTTCAAGAGTGCTTCCTATTTTCTTTTCTATTAAGTTTAGTGTAACTGGATTTATGTTTAGGTCTTTGATCCACTTGGACTTGAGTTTTGTGCATGGTGACAGATATGGATCTATTTGTAATCTTTTACATATTGACATCCAGTTATGCCAGCACCATTTGTTGAAGATACTTTCTTTGTTCCATTGTATAGTTTTGGCTCCTTTGTCAAAAACCAGGTGTTCATATGTGCATGGATTAATGTCAGGGTCTTCAATTCGATTCCATTGGTCCGTATGTCGGTTTTTATACCAGTACCAAGCTGTTTTTATTACTATAGCTCTATAGTAGAGGGATGGTGATGCCTCCAAGGGTTGCTTTATCGTATAGGATTCTTTTAGCTATCCTGGGTCTTTTGTTTTTCCATATAAAGTTGAGTATTTTTCTTTCCAAGTCTGTGAAGAATTGTGTTGGGATTTTGATGGGGATTGCATTGAATCTGTAGATTGCTTTTGGTAAGATTGCCATTTTTACTATGTTAATCCTACCTATCCATGAGCATGGGAGATCCTTCCATTTTCTGATATCTTCTTCAATTTCTTTCTTTAGAGATTTAAAGTTCTTATCAAAAAGGTCTTTCACTTGTTTAGTTAGTGTTATCCCAAGGTATTTTACATTATTTGTGGCTATTGTAAAGGGTGATGTTTCTCTGACTTCTTTCTCAGCCTTTTTATCATTTGTGTATAGGAGGGCTACTGATTTTTTTGAGTTGATCTTGTATCCTGCCACTTTACTGAAGGAGTTTATCAGCTGTAGGAGTTCCCTGGTAGAGTTTTTGGGGTCACTTATGTATACTATCATATCATCTGCAAATAGTGAAAGTTTGACTTCTTCCTTGCCAATTTGTATCCCTTTGATCTCCTTTTGTTGTCTTATTGCTCTAGCTAGAACTTCTAGTACTATATTGAATAAATATGGGGAGAGTGGACAGCCTTGTCTTGTTCCTGAATTTAGTGGTATCGCTTTGAGTTTCTCTCCATTTAATTTGATGTTTGCTGTTGGCTTGCTATAAATTGCTTTTATCATGTTTAGAAATGTTCCTTGTATTCCTGATCTTTCTAAGACCTTTATCATGAAGGGGTGTTGGATTTTGTCAAAGGCTTTTTCAGCATCTAGGGAGATGATCATGTGGTTTTTTTCTTTCAGTTTGTTTATATGGTGTATTACATTGACTGATTTTCGTATGTTGAACCATCCTTGCATCCCTGGGATGAATCCTACTTGGTCGTGATGGATGATTGTTTTGATGTATTCTTGGATTCGGTTTGCCAATATTTTGTTGAGTATTTTTGCATCAATGTTCATGAGGGAGATTGGTCTGTAGTTCTCTTTCTTTGTTGCATCTTTGTGTGGTTTGGGTATCAGGGTAATTGTAGCCTCATGAAAAGAGTTTGGTAGTGTTCCTTCTGTTTCTATTGTGTGGAACACTTTGAAGAGGATTGGTATTAGTTCTTCTTTGAAAGTCTGGTAGAATTCTGCACTGAAACCATCTGGTCCTGGGCTTTTTTTGGTTGGGAGACTTTTGATGACTGTTTCTATTTCTTTAGGGGTTATTGGTCTATTTAAATGGTTTATCTGGTCTTGATTTAATTTTGGTATGTGGTATTTATCCAGAAAATTGTCCATTTCTTCCTGGTTTTCCATTTTTGTGGAGTACAGGTTTTTGAAGTATGATCTTATGATTCTCTGGATTTCCTCATTGTCTGTTGTTATGTCTCCCTTTTCATTTCTGATTTTGTGAATTTGGGTGCTCTCTCTTTGCCTTTTGGTTAATTTGGCTAGTGGTTTGTCTATCTTGTTGATTTTTTCAAAGAACCAACTCTTTGTTTCATTGATTTTTTTGTATTGTTCTCTTGTTTTCTATTTCGTTGATTTCAGCCCTCAATTTGATTATTTCCTGGCGTCTATTTCTCCTGGGTGAGTTTGTTTCTTTTTGTTCTAGAGCTTTCAGTTGTGCTGTTAATTCATTGGTATGGGATTGCTCCATCTTCTTTATGTGTGCATTTAGAGCTATGAATTTTCCTCTTTCATAGTGTCCCATAAGTTTGGGTATGTTGTACTTTCATTTTCATTGAATTCTAGGAACTCTTTAATTTCTGTCTTTATTTCTTCCTTGACCCATTGATGTTTCAGGTGGGCATTATTCAGTTTCCATGAGTTTTCTATAATTTTTCTATAATTTTCTATAATTTTTGTTGTTATTGAGGTCTAACTTTAAGGCATGGTGGTCTGATAAGATACAGGAGGTTATTCCAATTTTTTTGTATCTGTTGAGATTTGTTTTGTGTCCAAGCATGTGGTCAATTTTTGAGAAGGTTCCATGGGGTGCTGAGAAGAAGGTATATTCTTTTGTGTTAGGATGGAATATTCTGCAGATATCTATTAGGTCCATTTGAGTCATAACATCTGTTAGGTCCTTTATTTCTTTGTTAAGTTTCAGTCTGGTAGATCTATCTTTTGGTGAGAGTGGTGTGTTAAAATCTCCCACTACTAATGTGTGGGGTTTGATGTGCGTTTTAAACGTTAGTAGTGTTTTTTTTATGAATGTGGGTGCTTTTGTATTTGGAGCATAAATGTTTAGAATCGAGACTTCATCTTGGTGGATTTTTCCCGTGATGAATATGTAATGTCCATCCTGGTCTCTTTTGATTGATTTTAGTTTGAAGTCTATTTTATTAGATATTAGGATAGCTACACCAGCTTGTTTCTTAGGTCCATTTGCTTGGAAAACCTTTTCCCAGCCCTTTACTCGGAGGTAGTGTCTGTCTTTGGAGTTAAGGTGTGTTTCTTGTATGCAGCAAATGGATGGGTCCTGTTTTCTTATCCATTCTGTTAGCCTGTGTCTTTTTATAGGTGAGTTGAGACCATTGATATTGATGGATATTAATGACCAGTGATTGTTAATTCCTGTTATTTTTTTTGGTTGTGTTGTGTTATCCTTCTGTGGTGTATGTTGGTGTGGGATTATCTATTGCTTGATTTTTCATGGCTGTGTTTAGCTTCTTTGGGTTGAATTTTCCCTTCTAGTGCTTTCTGTAGGGCTGGGTTTGTGGACAGGTATTGATTAAATCTGGTTTTATCCTGGAATATTTTGTTTACTCCGCCTATGGTGATTGAGAGTTTTGCTGGGTATAATAGTCTGGGTTAGCATCCGTGGTCTCTTAGTGTCTGCATGAGGTTTGTCCATGATCTTCTAGCTTTCATAGTCTCTATTGAGTAGTCTGGTGTTGTTCTGATGGGTTTGCCTTTATATGTTACTTGGTCTTTTTCCTTTGCAGCTTTTGATATTTTTTCTTTGTTCTGTGTGTTTAGTGTTTTGATTATTACGTGGCGAGGGGACTTATTTTTTGGATCCAGCCTATTCGGTGTTCTGTAAGCTTCTTGTATCTTCATAGGTATTTCTTTCTTTAGGTTAGGAAAGTTTTCTTCTATGATTTTGTTGAATATATTTTCTGGAGGCACTGTTTTTAATAAGCCAAACATCCTGCATCCCTGTACAGAAAAATGAAGCTTGTCAGAAAAAAGGACACTTCAAGGGGGTCAGCTTGGTGGCTTAACAGTAAGTGAGCTCATCTTTACATTCAATAATTCCATTTGGAAGAATATCTTTCCTTTTGCCCCCTCCCAGGAGGTAATTATTTCTCTCCCAATTACTACTGTGCAGCATTTTCTATTATGACTTCTGTGGATGGTCACAGGTGTGAAGATGAGATGTGAAGGCCATGCCTACGTGTGATTCCCAGACAAGCCATTTCTTCTTACGAAGTTTTGTATTAAAAATGATTGTACATTTTAATTAAAAATGAAGCTTTATACATAGCTACCCACATATGTACAAACCATTCTGAGAGTTTTGGGGTCCTGAAGGCCTTACAGATCATGTGGCTTTTCACATGTGAGGTAACAGCATCTCACTTGGCCGCACTGGAACAAGAGTTTCACACCAACAACACAATGCTCCTGGATGAAAGGAAATATAATTGACAAAGGATGAAATTAGAAGGAAACCTCTAGAATTCTACCAATTCCAGGATCTTCAGATGTGTACAACTGGCTGGTAGCAATCTCAAGATCACCTGTCATTGTGTCCATTGTTCAAAGGCCCTGTGGCCAGGGTTAACAATGGTCTCCAGTGACAATTTGTGATTAACTCTTTTTGTTTGTTCGTTTTTTGTTTTTTGTTTTTGTTTTTGTTTTTGTTTTTGAGACAGGGTTTCTCTGTGTAGCACTGGCCATCTGTATTCACAGAGGTCCACCTGCCTCTGCCTCCCGAGTGCTGGGATTGAAGACGTGTGCCACCACCACCTCCCAGCTTGCGATGAACTCTTGAGAATCTACCTCCCTTCCACTTGCAGCCCGGGGATGTCTGACCATTCAGTGATTCCAGAAGCCTCTGGCTGCAGGTGTCCATGACACAGTTCTGTTGGCTGTTATCCTCCAGACTGGAAGACAGTGTTCCTGGAGCTGAGAAGCCTGCCCCTGTACCAGAGAATGACTGCTCTCAGTGCCGTGACCATGGAGGACAAGGCCCTGGCAGTGACCATTACTCCACAAACTCCCTTTACGCTTAAAAAAAAAAAAAAAGTACTGTTTTCATGTCTGTAATTGGCATGTAAAGACATGGAATGTAAATGCAGATGCATTCAAGTTTGCTACGCACCCCGACTATGTTCACTCTGTCTCCCCTCCTTCCTGCTCCCCACTCCCAGTCTCCCTTCTTCTACCTTCCTGTATTTCATAGATTTATGATCTCTACACTCAAAAAGCACAGTCTAAAGGTTTTTAGTTTAATCTACTGCTAACTATCCTTAGTCTTTGGCTTCTTGACATCTTTCCATGATCGTATGATGGACAAGACCTTGACTCAGAGCGGATAGGCTGGGCTTAGAGACAGGCAAGCTCCTGTTTGAGCACACTGCCACAGGACTGAACCCCTGGGGTGGGGGCTGACTGGGGTGCTCCTAAAGGTAGCTTCCGGCGCAGCTGCTGTAGGAAGTGGGATCTGGTGTATCGAGGAAGAAAGGCTAGTGCACTTGTCTAGAGTGGGATGATGGGCACCTAGAAGGCGTCTGGGCTCTCTGTCCCTGGCCAGCTGGGTGACCCGGAAGCACAGTTCCTGCCTCTGGATATATGGATTTAGGCCACTACAGGTTAGCCCTTATGGTTTGGCTATGTTTTATCTTGTCTGACTCACTCTGGATACTGATGGCCATTGAGGGGATGTTAGGGTGGGGCTTTAAGAAAGATTAGTGGTTAAGGCGAATGGCTGTCTTTCTTGCTGGAGTGGGCTTGTTCACACAAAAGCAGGTTCCTATAAGCAAGGTTGCCTCTTGTGTGCTGCCCTTTGACCCGTGCTGCCCTTTGACCTGTGTTGACTTGCCCTGCTGCCCTTTGACCCTTCCCGGAAGCTGTTATCTTGCTCTTGGACTCCCTAGGCCTCAGAATCATGAGCCAAAATAAATGTCTTCCATTTATACGTTACCTAGCCTTCTGTTACAGCGACAGGAAACAGCCCAACAGAGTGATATGAAAGCCTCAGAAGTCTTACAGCTTCAAATTTATTCATTTTTAAAGGAGTTAACTGAGCTGGGCAGTGGCAGCGCACGCCTCTAGTCCCAGCACCCAGGAGGCAGAGGCAGCCAGATCTCTGTGAGTTCGAGGACAGCCTGGTCTACAAAGTGAATTCCAGGACAACCAGGTTTTTCGAGACAGGGTTTCTCTGTGTAGCTTTGCGCCTTTCCTGGAACTCACTTGGTAGCCCAGGCTGGCCTCGAACTCACAGAGATCCACCTGGCTCTGCCTCCCGAGTGCTGGGATTAAAGGCGTGTGCCACCACCGCCCGGCCTAAAAAAAAAAGACAAAAGTTAACTGATGTGTAGCCAGTGCAGAGGGTGCTGAAGAGTCCAGTTAATCGTGACCTAACAGGGACCCTGAGGTACTTCCTTATGCATTCACATTACAGGAACACCTGTTACAACTACTTGAAGATATGAGAAAACTCAAAATGTTCATCCTGATACAGAATCCTCAGGCAATCTATCCCAAAGAACCAAACTGAAGAGACATTTGCTGCAGCTCCAACCTAGAAAAGTCTAGCTGCAGGATATTAAGATAACCCATGCCACCCTGGTTTTTCACTACTGAGGAATCTTTTCATAGATCTGGGGACACCAGACCCCCCCTCTTCAAAATCAGAAGTGTTTGGTGATGTTAATTGATGTTAGAAAGTGTTTCATCTGGGCAGTGGTGGCACACACCTTTAGTCCCAGCAGTCGGGAGGCAGAGGCAGGCAGATCTCTGAGTTTGAGGCCGGCCTGGTCTACAGAGTGAATTCCAAGATAATCAGAGATATGCATAGAAACCCTGTCTCCAACCCCCTACTGCCCGAGAAAGAAAGTGCTCCTGACAGAATTTTCTTATCGTCAACAATCACTGAACCTTACAGTGTGTCCCAGGCTCCCCACGAAGTACTCCGTAACATGGTTGGTTCTCCTAGAAACTTGCAATGGTTTCCATGGCTCATGTGTCTAAAGGCTTGGTCCAGCTCCTAGCATGTTGGGAGGTAAACTCCTTGGGAAGCAGGGCCTACTGGAAGTGAAGTCCTTTGAGGGCATGCCCTTTAAGGGAATGTCGAAGGTGTTGTAAAGGTCGGACTGCTTCTTGTCCATCTCACTGTCTCCATGAGGTGAGTTCTTTCTCCACATGCTCCCACTAAGATGCTCTGCTTCACCACAGGCCTTAAACAACGAGGCCAAACAACCTTGAACTGAAAACTCTCCACCTATGGGCTCAAACAGACCTTTCTCTAAACTGTTTATCTTAGGTATTTTGTTGCCGTAATGGAAAGCAGACAAACCCACAAGTCTAAGAGAAGCATCATTATTGCTATTATGCCCCTTTGGAAGAAATTAGGTCGCTCAAACATTAAGAATGCCTAAATGTAGTAAGGGGTAGAAAAAATTTCCATATATACCTAGAATTGTTCACATATACATAGGAACAAAACATAATTTAAGAAATCTACCCCTTTAATTTTTTTTATTGAGGCATAGTTTATACTTAATTAAGCACATAAATCCTAGACATAGAGATTAACGATCTTCATGGTATACACTCATGCTACCTCCACTGGAACAGCGTGTAACTGATTCCCAGCATCCTGAAAAGCCTGCCTGTGCTGCCTCCCTATTAATGCTCCGCAAAGGCCGCCACCATCTCACTGTTCACCATACACCAACTTTGATTGTTTTTAAACTGCAGAGATGGAACACTACAGTAGAGTTCTGCCATAGATGCCCACCCTTTCAGGTCCTCAAGTCCCTTATATAAAAGGGCATATTGTTTACATATAGCTCTGGGCCAGGGATGTAGCTTAGTGATCAAGCACTTGTCTAGCATGCACCAAGTCCTGGGCTCTAGCTCCAGTATGTGGACCCCCTCAGCCCCATACACATACTACATATACATAGCCTTCTTCACACTTCAAGTCATCCTAATTGCTTATGATACTTAAAGGAAATGTTATACAAAAACAGCTATTATACTGTATCTAGGTAATAATAACAAAGAAAAAATCTATTTATTAACACAGCACAATATCTTTTTTCTTAAAAAAATGATTATTTTATTTTATGTGTATGAATGTTTGCCTGCATATATGTATGTGTGCCATGTATGTGCACTGCCCATGGAGGCCAGAACAGGGTAGGGTGTTGGATCCCCTGGAAACAAGAGTTAGAGATGGCTATGAACCACCATGTTGGTGCTGGAAACTGAACTCAGGTCCTCTGCAAGAATAGCAAGTATCTATAACCATTAATCCATCTTCCCAGGCCCCATAATTGCTTCTTTAATGATTATTTTCTATCCAAGTTTGGTTGAAGCCACCAATGTTGAGCCTATGGGCAGAGACAAGCATTTGTGTTTGGCTCCTCGTCAGTGTCATGACTGTAACTGTTGTGCTCATGTCACGAGACACCCCCCCCCCCCCCCCCCCCCGAGCAAGACCACCACAATGCCGATATCCAATGCAAAACACACAGGGGTTCATTGATAACAAGCAAGCCCAGGCTTGGTCCCTATCCAATGCTCTGACATTGCGGGTGGAGGAGGACGGCCTTGAGCTCTCAGAGTGAGGGGCTTTTAAAGGGAAAAAACTACAAGCAGGGTGGTACAAGCCTTTGAATCATATGATTGGGCAAGGGTGTGTAACCTTGGAATTTATTGGTTAGGAGTCACAGTTATCATTTTTGGGCACAGCTGGACAAGTTCCAGGCTTTGTCCTTGAGCTGCTGGAGGCTGCTGGCCTAGCATGTACTGACTGTGGGGGCTGACTGAGTGGCCCAGGCTCTGTCCTTGAGCTGCCATGGAGGCTGGCCGGCCTTGCACATTCACATTGACCCATGCATGTAGCTCTAAGTTGATGAGGGGTCCCAGGCAGTAAGCAATTGGCTGGACCTTGAGCAGTCAGAGTACGTGCAGAAGGGAGCTACAGCAAGGACTATGTCTTTTGTTCACCGCCCTCCCAGAAACTGCTTGCTTAAGTCTCAGGAAACGGAAATTGAGGCCTGATCTCTGACAGCAGCCTGTTATGGCATCTGCTTGGTCCTTTCATAACAAGCATTGTTATTCATTGGCAGCAGCTTTTTTTACTGTGCGTAGTGATGCCTTACAGGAGTGCTCAACATTATTTTTTGCCCTTTCTACTCTAGTTAGAATTTTGGTTTTATGATACTATAAATAATGGATCTAGAACATTATAGTGTATATCTATTATACTCTAGTATGAGTAATATTTATTAGACACATATCCATGAGGTAGATACTGCTAAAAAGCTTTCTGAAAGTGGTTCTGCCAATTTACAATTGTATTCTGCTTCTTTATGTCTTTGTATAAATGTCCTGTTTGTTTCTTTCAGTGTGCATGCATGCCTGAGTGTGTGAGTGTGTGTGTGTGTGTGTGTGTGTGTACGTGCACATGCACAAAGGAGTGGAAAGTAGGACAAAATACTAGCCTCGCCATGGAGTTAGTCATGTATTATCCAGAGAGCAGGTCCCCGGATTTCCTCATTTGTCTCCCAAAAGAAGGATGAAGGAGGCTGGTGGCCACATGACACTCCATAAAGCTGTCCCCTCCGTCCCTAGTGAGACTATCCTGAGCTTGTCACCTCCACACTGTTGGAAGCCCACAATCAATCAGTGCCACACTGCTTTATCACGGAAGAGAAGCCAGGATCCAAGAGATGGTTGAGGACTTACCTCTAAACCCCAGATCTGTCACCGAGTCGCTCTGGTCACCCTCCTCTGTGTAAATCGGGGTGAATAAGCCCCGCTGTGCCTATGGAGTGGGATGAAGGTGTGTAACTGTCTTATAAGCCATTGTTTTCAGTCATTAAGATCTGATCGCTGCCGCTCTGAGAGGGCGGCAGATGTGCAGTGGCTTTTGCTGTGATGAATTATGGTTTTCTTTTGCCATGTCTGAGACTAGTGTAGTGTCACTGACTCTGAACACCAGCAGCGATTTATGACACATATGAGTCATCACGGGAGAGACACAGAGGAAGAGCAAGGCCTAAGAGAGACACCTCTGGGTCACAGTCCAATAGCATTCAAAGGGATGATCTAAGCCTGCCGTGGCTGCCAAAGCAGTCTGGATGCAAATGTGTATGCTGCCCAGAGGTCAAAGGCTCTCCTTGTCCTGACCGGCTGATTCTGACTCGACTGGGACTGTGTGACACACACTCTGCTGAGGGCATGGTGCCCGCTCTTAGGAGTCTCATGGTCTGCACAATAGTGACAGGTGAGTAAATGGGAAGGGAAGATCAAGTTGATGTCAGGTCTCATGGCAAGCGCAGGGCTCAGGGCCTGAGAAACAAGAACTCCACCTTCTGTAATTAAAACCCACAGAGTGTAAGTTAAAAGAAACAAGAAAGAAGAGCAGTGAGACTTCAGAGAAACTAGTAAGTATGTACTCAGGACAATACAAATGATCCAACAACTTCAGGCTGGAGTTGTAAATCAATGGAAGAGTGCTTACCTGGGCTTCATCCCCAGTGGGGGGGAAAAAGAGAAAGTTTTCATAAGCCAAAGACATTCCTGGGAGGGTCTAGTCCTTAAACTCTAAGTTGAAAAGCCTTTCCATAAGCAAGGGCTGGATTCCAATCCTAGCTTAGTTGCTCTCTACTTGTGGGGTCCCAGCAGGTCAGGCAGTTCCTTCGAGATCTGTTTCCCTATCTGCAGAGAGGTAGGGAGTGCAGAAAAATGGGTCGGTAGGTAATAGTGCTTACTGTTCTTGCAGAGGACTGGAGTTTGATTCCAAGCACCCACAGCAGGTGGCTCACAACTGCCTGTAACTCTAGCTCCAGGGGATTTGACACCTTCTTCTGGCCTCCAAGGGCACTCACACACACGTACACAAGCACACACAATTTTTTAAAAATCCTTTACAAAAAAAAAAAAAAAAAAAGAGTTAGGGTTTCTGCAAGCTTCTTAACATCTCAATGTGGGTCTGAACTACATCATGTCAAATGCTCACACAGTCCCCTCCACTGATGAGGTTTATCATGTTACAAACCCCAGGCTGCTCTCTGTATCCCTGGTTCTGCATCTGCAGACTCACCAACTGTCCCTCAAAAGCAGTCAGAAAAGTGGTGTTGTCAGCTCTGTGGCCAATGCTGGAATCGGAGATTAAAAGTTGGTCGTTGTTCCTGTCAAAGCAGGAGAATGAGATACCCAGGTAAGAAGAAGAGTATGCATCGTTTCACCACCCCAACAGCACCGGCAGAAGCACATTGTGTAGGAGGGTGTTAGAAATGCAGCCCAGTGCTTGAGATGAGAACCTGCATTTTGTGTTCTAGACACATGCTCCACCTGGTGCAAGGCTGTGGGCAGCATGGGGCAGGTAGAACCGCTGTCTGAGGCCAGGAAGGCCTCCCCAGAGAAGCTGCAGCTGCATAGTTTGGTAAGATGCCTGGGAACCTACTGGTTTGAGAGAGGGAGGAAGGAAATCCAAGCAGAGGAAGGGGCTGGATGAGAACACTGGAATACAGAGAGAAGAGCTGACGTTGGACGACATCTATCAACTATGTTAAGGAATTTGAGTTTTCTTTCCTTTCCTGAGCACAGGTCAGACTGTACATGACAAATGCACCAGTGACCCTGTTCAGTGTGGAATTCTGTTTTCAAGGTGGAAAAAAAGTCAGTAAAGACCATTGTCCTTCAGGTTTGCTCCAGAGGGTGGGAAGTCCATGACGTTCAAAGGAAACACATACAAACACAAATTCCTGTGGGAGGCAAGGAAAATCACAAAGGTAAAAGAGTTACCAAGTGCTCTAAATATTATGACAAAGTGTGGTAGTCATTTTTCTTGGAGGCAAAGTAGCAACTGATCAATCTTTCTCACAGACTGTGAAAAGCAAAGGCAGACAGAGAAAGCCTGCCTTTAGTTAGCTGCAAATCAGTTCTGATGTGAGACTTGAGGCCTGTTCTGGTAGGAGTAGCCAGGCTGTGTGTCAGGTTGGGCCCTGGATCCTGTCTGGGTGTGTGCATCCCCGTGCAGGCCCAGGACCCCCTTCAGCCCCTGACTGGACATATCCTCTCACTGCTGAGCTAGTGCGAGCCAGGGGCTTTTAGGAAGGGCAGAGGACATTAGTCATACTATGCTATTATAACATTATTGATTTTTATTTTCTTTTTGGTTTTTTGAGACAGGGTTTCTCTGTGTAACAGTCTTAGCTGTCCTGGAACTCAATTTGTAGACTAGGTTGGCCTCCAACTCACAGAGATCTGCTTGCCTCTGCCTCCTGAGTGCTGGGATCAAAGACGTGCGCCGCCGCCGCCACCACCTGGCAACATTGCTGATTGCTGAAGTTGGTGTATGTGTGTATAATAATACAGCCATCCAGTCTAGCATGGGGAACTCAGAGACTCCTTACCTGAGAGATTAATGTCCAGCATCTAAATGTACCTTGCTGCAATACATCCTTGTCAGACCGAGGAAAGCCCAGAGAAGCCCTCAAAACTTCACGGCTTCCCTTGCTCTTGGTTACTTGCTTTTAGCTGACTTTTTAAACCACCCATTTGTGTGGTAGATCAATACCTCTGAGGTGTGAGGATGGTGATGGTGAAGACTGACTGCACATGCCGGAACCCTGGACTACTTCCTAGTCTCCTGTCACCTTTCCCACACCTCAGCCCGTGAGGATCCCCAAACTCCCTCCTTACGGAGATGAATTTAAACGTATTCTCCTAGCTGCACATGGAGCCACCTTGTGAGAAAACTGTTCTTCCAAACTGGCTGTGTCAGGGATCTTGGCTACGCATCCTATGCATAGCGGGCGAAATGCAGCTGTCTGAGTCACACTCAGCCACTGGGAGTGTCAGCTTGGAGCCTGAGAGTCGCACTCAGCCACGGGGAGTGTTAGCTTGGAGCTTTAATATTAGTACCTGCTAGCTGCTGAGCCCTCCCGCCAGGCTCTCGTTAATTAATGTCAATACCTGCTAGCTGCTGCCCCCTCCCCCCAGACTCATTAATGGTAGCACATGTAGATGCCGCCTTTTAAGGCCCTCTTTGCCCAGGATGCAGGGCGTGCATGGTGGTCCCTTTCTCCTTGATGTGGGGGCTGAGCAATGCTATCCCATTCTGTGGATGAAATGTATGGATTGGCAGGTCTCCAGGGGACCATGCGGCTGTGTATGGCTGTGGATGAAATGGAAAGAGCTAAGCTTCTTTAGTATACATTTGAAAAGTTAACTAAGAGACATAGAGGTCAGAGTGACATCTAAAACATCCGGAGTTCCAGGAAGGGAACATTCTGGTCCAGATGAGCAGCAGGGTCAGGAGAGCTAATGCACATGAGCAGAGTGGATGAAAAGGAAGTCCAACTGCAGGGAAGCAGGAACGAGGCAGACCTGAGCAGCGGAGGGGCCGGCCTTCTCAAGAACAGGAAAGACCAATGCTGCTGGATTCAGGAGTTTGACTTCCGAAGTACCTACTCTTGCAAAAATGTAATTTTCCAGGTCCAGGTGATCCGTTGTTCCCCTGACTACCCTACCCTCTGCCTCATTTCCCTTCTATTATTGACTCCCTGTTTTAGTGTGGCACATTTGTAACTGGTGAGCCAGTCTTGATATATTATTATTCAACAAATGCTAATGTCAGGAATCTATTATTATAAACTTACCAGGAATCATAGCCTCATCAGTTGAAAAGTCCCATGACCCAGTTTTTTACCCTTACCCCTTGCCTCTCTTTACCCTAAACCTCTAATGTATAGCTAGCTATACATTATAAATCACCTATCGTATTCATCATCTCTATATTTCACCATTTCCAGAAGTCATATAATTTGGGTCACACAGTATGAACCTTCTCAGACTTGCTTCTTTCACTTCTTTCACTCAGCAATACACATTTTAGATTCTTTCATGGCTTTTGTTATGATTTGATAACTTTTTTTCTGAGTAACGCTCTAGTCTATGGATGTATTACAATTCATTTGTCATTCACTTGGTAAAGGACACTTACTGTAAGGATAGCATCATACGTAATGAATAGGGGTGGTGAGAGGGAATGTTCTCTGCCTCTGTTTAATCTATAGGTCAAACTGGGGAAAATGAGTATCAAGCCATCCTTTTCATGAGCATGGGTTTCTGTAGATCAGGCTGGCCTCAAACTCACAGAGATCCACCTGCCTCTACCTCTCCAGTGCTGGGATTAAAGGCATGTGCCTCCATGCCTGGCAATAGCTCTCCTGTGGTTGCACTTTGACTATGTATGGTTTCTCATAACAATCTTTTTTTTTTTTTTCTTTTCAAGACAGCGTTTCTCTGTGTAGCTGTGGAGCCTGTCCTGGATCTCACTTTGTAGACCAGGCTGGACTCGAACTCACAGAGATCCTCCTGGCTCTGCCTCCCGAATGCTGGGATTAAAGGCATGCGCCACCACCGCCCGGCTCTCACAACAATCTTAATAATTTGTTAGACTTACATCCGTTTCATTTTGAAAGGCACTAACATAATGTTCTAATTTTAAATTCTACTTGTACATTGTTGGTATATAAGAGTGATTGTGTGTGTGTGTGTGTGTGTGTGTGTGTGTGTGTGTGTGCATTAGCATTGCATTCTGCAACCTTACATAACTGCTTACTAGTTATAGATTCTGTTTTCAGAGTTTGTAAGTAAATGTACTATTTTTTATGTTATTTATTTGTGTATTTATGGGTGTACATGCTGTAGTATGCATGTAGCATTCAGAGGGCAGCTTGTGGGACTTGGTTCTCTTCCTCTACCATGTGGGTTCCAGGGATTAAATTTAGGTTGTGGGACAAGTGCTTTAACCCACTGAGACATCTTCCCAGCCCATAAACATGATGTTGTCATCTATCATCTATCTATCTATCTATCTATCTATCTATCTATCTATCTATCTATCTATCTATCTATCTTTGGTTTTTCAAGACAGGGTTTCTCTGTGTAGCTTTGCGCCTTTCCTAGAATTCACTCTGTAGCCCAGGTTGGCATCAAACTCACAGAGATCCACCTGCCTCTGCCTCCTGAGTGCTGGGATTAAAGGCATGCACCACCCCCGCCCGGCACTGCTGTTTTTTTACACTTTAGATTAATTATGTGTATGAGTGTTTTGCCCGCATGTACACCACATGTGTGCCTGGTGCCTGAAGAGGTCAGAATAGGGCTTTGCAACCCCTGGGAGAGCAGCAAGGGCTCTTGACTGCTGAGCATCTCCAGCCTTCTAAACATGTTACTTTAAAGCAGAGTTTTATTTATTTCCTTTTATTCTTACGCAGTAGCTAGACCTTCCAGTACTGAAATGGGACATACCTGTTTTCTTCATGATCGTAGCAGAAAGACTGTACTCCCTCCCACTGAACATGACGTAACACTCTTTGTACATAGGTAGGAAGTTCCCTGCCTTGTCTTAGTTCCCCAGAGATTTTAAACTGTGAATGGAAACTGGATTTTACCAAATGCCTTTTCTCCATCTACTGATGTGATTGTATTACCTACCTTCCTTCTTCCTGGCAGTGCTGGGGACCAAATCCAGGGCCTTGCATATGGAAGGCAAGTTTTTCCCAGGAGGTTATACTCCCAACCCCTATTTTATTTAGTCTGTTATCTGATAGATTGATTTATGAACTTAAAAACTATTGCCCCAGACTTACATATCTGGGGTAAATTCCATTTGGTAATGATGTACATCGAAAAATTATGCTGTTGGATTCAAGTAGCTAATACTTGGCTCAAAACTTCTGCATCTAAGTTGAGAGCTATGGGTCTGTAGTTTTCTTTTCTTTTCTTTTTTTTTTACTTCTTTTTTTTCCCTTTTATTTTATTTTACAATATCATTCAGTTCTACATATCAGCCACAGGTTCCCCTGTTCTCCCCCCTCCTACCTCCTCCCCTTACCTCCAGCCCACCCTCCATTCCCACCTCCTCCAGGGCAAAGCCTCCCCTGAGGATTGCGATCAACCTGGTAGACTCAGTTCAGGCAGGTCCAGTCCCCTCCTCCCAGACTGAGCCAAGTGTCCCTGCATAAGCCCCAGGTTTCAAAAAGCCAACTCATGCAATGAGCACAGGACTCGGTCCCACTGCCTAGTTGCCTCCCAAACAGATCAAGCCAATCAACTGTCTCACCTATTCAGAGGGCCTGAAGTTTGTTTTCTTTAAAGGCTTTGCTTGGTTTGTTGTTGAGGGTAGTGTTTACCTCACACCACGAGTTGGGTGCATTCCCTTTGTTTCTGTCCTATAAACAGACTGGAGATAATTGCTTTGAGTTCTTCCTCCATTTTATAGGATCCATTAGGAACCATCTGGGGTGGCAGCTTTCTGTTTGGAAGGTCATTAGCTACTGATTTATTAAAGGTAGGCCCATTTAGAGTCGTCCTGTAATTTGTGGCAGATGCTTTTTTTTTTTTTTTTAAATAATTGGTCTATTTCTTTTAGTATATCGAATTTGTGAGCACTAAGTTCATAATGCTCAGTTATTATCTGTTATGTCTTAGGTAGGCAGTGATACCTCTTTTCATTTCTGATACTAGTAACATAAATTTACTTTTTTTTTTCTTAGCTGGATTAAAGGCTTATTAGTTCTATTGATCATTTTGAACACTGAACTTTTTTCCTACCTGTTTTGTTTTCTGAGATGCTTATTAAAAGTGCGCACCACCACCACCCAGATTTCCTCCCTTCTTACAGGTTAATGCAGCACGCCTCAGAATTCCACACAGACAGCAGCTTCAAGCGTATCTCTTCTAGTGATTGCTGCATGTGTGCCACCCACAGCTTGTCACACTGCACCAGTGCTGCATTTTACCAGTTTGTGTGACATGGAAACTTCATCTCTCTTCATGCTTTCTACCCTTGAATATTTATAATGGAGTCATTGCTTCAATTCTTCTACATACAATAAAACCACTTTTAACTTCAATAAACATTTGGAAATCTTGGTTTGTCATACTTACCCATATTTCAACTTTCTACTCTTCCTTTCTGGTCTTCCAATATCTTTTTTGAAAACCATTTCCTTTCTTTTGAGAGCTTCAGCTAAGTTATTAGTCAGTTCTGCTGGCAACAAGCCCTCTTGGCTTTCCCACATCTCAGACTGTCATGATACCCTCTCTCCCTGAATTATGTTTTTGCTGAATTCTTTCTTTTGGCAACTACATAGAATGTAGCATTCCCTTCTGGCCTTCATGAATTCTAATAAGAAAATCCAGGCAATTGAACTGTTTGTTTTAGAATGTGTCCTTCCTTGCTCATTACTTTCAAGATTTTTTTCTTTAGTTTTCAGAAGTGTGACTCTATTAGTTATGCATTTGGGGGCTTTTTTTTTTTTTGAGCTTAAGAAGCTTTTTCATAAGCTTATGTCAATCACTAATTTGAGAAACATGTAGAAATGATTTCTGTGAATACTGTTCCAGCTGCATATTCTTCCTCATTTCCTTCTGCATTCAGCATTTTGGGGTTGTTGGCTTCTCCAGTGAGAGCATGGGATTTGTGGAGCAACAAGAAAAGCCACAGGAACCCCTGTGCTGTTGACCCCCAGGGTCCCTGGCTAGTCTGCCCTTTTCCTTCTGCTATCTCAGTCACCCAGTTCTGGTTGTTTTATTTTATTTTTTATACGGTGACCATGGGTTTTATCTGTACTTAACAGGGACATTGAAAAGTATGTCTACCACTATTTTGTTTTTCGAGTCTACTACTCTTTTGAATTAGAAGTCCTTCCCTATTATTTTGGGGTGTGTGTTACTGTGGGCACATCTTTTTGAGGTATAAATTAATTGTTGAAAATTAATTTAATGAGTGTGATATACTGAAGTTCATTTTTCTAGTTTTCGCACATGTGTAAAATTCTTAAAAAAACAAATAAAATTTCCTAACTGTCCAGTTTAAGTAACAGGCAGAAGTTTGAGAGCAGTGAGCATCTGCACTCCTTTTAGAGCATAAACTTGATAACAGGGGCTCCACTTTTTAGTTATAATTGTAGTGCCAGAGTTTAAAGGTAACTGGCATAAAGCTGCCACTAAGATTACCATAGTTCCTCAAATAGAAGATTCCCTGGATTATAAAATGTACCCTTAATCTTCTGTATCATTAAGAAAAAGGATTGGGCGGTAATGGCACACGCCTTTAATCCCAGCACTCAGAAGGCAGAGGCAGTCGGATCTCTGTGAGTTCGTGAGTTCGAGGCCAGCCTGGTCTCCAAAGTGAGTTCCAGGAAAGGCGCAAAGCTACACAGAGAAACCCTGTCTCGAAAAACAAAAAACAAAAAACAAAAAAAAGAAAACAAAAGAAAAAGGACTGTAAAATTTTAGAAATATTTTGATGTTAGGAATGCTAGAATATGAAAAAAAAAAGGTGACTGGTTCTTGTGGAATGAATTCTGAAGGCACGCAAGGCCGAGGCTAGGACCTGTTTCCACACATGTTCAAGACAAGAACCAGAGTACAGCTCTGAGGCTGCCAATTCTAGAACACAGGCTTTGCGCAGCACACTGAAATTTTACATCCCAGCTTATGTGCCCTTATAACCTTAGGAGAAGACAATAATCTGTCATGCTGGTCCATCTTTTCATCAAGGATGACTCCCTAGTACTTTCAATCCCCCAGACCCCCACAATGTGAATACTGTGTTATTAAATGAAATTCATCTGTTAATTTTCACCTTTTATTGATTAAACGTGTACTGTTTAGACATACTGAGATGATGTAAAACCAGCTAAAGCAAAAGAAACTTACGTTTATCCAGGGTACATGGACCCACTCCAGGGAAATGAGCGTTTCCAATAGGCAATCACTTTTAAAAATCAGGTATTTGATTAGCATACAAAGTATTAGGGTTCATTATGGCATTTTTTTTTTTTAAACAGAACTTGTTTTGTTGCTCTTCTCCTCAGCTCTTTTTGTACATCTCCCTGTGCCCTATTGGACCCTTCCACTCACAGTGGGTACCTTTCCATCTTCACGAACGTGTGTTCTATCATCCTGACCCTTTCTCTCCTCAGACCTGCTTCCTCAGAGTTCAGGGCCCACTGAAAGCAGGATGTGGGCACTGTTCAGGCATTGAGACAGCCTGCCTCACATTATATGTTGGGTCATTTGCTATACAACTCTTCAAAGTAGAGTTCTGGTGACTAGACAGAATGTGGGCTCCTATTTAGTTTTCAAACTGATAGGAAGGAGATTCAACAGGTTTCTCTGGGTTAAACTGGAATAAGGCAGTAAAAGGAAAATGCCATTTGTGGGTTTTCGGTCATTCAACTTCATTCTGTGCCTCAACTTAAGAGTTGAGTTCAGGCCGGGCGGTGGTGGCGCACGCCTTTAATCCCAGCACTCGGGAGGCAGAGGCAGGTGGATCTCTGTGAGTTTGAGGCCAGCCTGGTCTCCAAAGTGAGTTCTAGGAAAGGCGCAAAGCTACACAGAGAAACCCTGTCTCGGGGGAAAAAAAAAATAAAAAAAAAAGAGTTGAGTTCAGGTACAAGTTACTCATTTTTTTTTGCTTCCCCTGAGCAGAGTACAGAAAGCTCTTAGGAACTATGAATTTGTGGATGACCCAGGTCATGGTCCCTGACTCAAGCTCTCTTTGTAGGTATGAAATTAGGAGAAGAGATTAAATGTTGCGCAATGTGACTTCAAAAGCCCAGCAGTGAAAAAAAACAAACACACCCTGAATGCTCATCATGTGTGAAAGCTCCTTGTGCTGGTGGCTGTCTGTATGTCCTAACACCTAAAAGCAAAGCTACAGGCAAAGTGTTCACCAAATCCCTAAGACATACTAAATGTCTTAAATGACACATGCACACAAAATCTCAAAAAAAAAAAAAAAAAAAACAGTGAATAATTATTTGAGGGAAAAAGAAGGCCATGACAAATGGAGGCTGGAATTTCATATACTGTCCTTATAAAACTCATAAGACAACTCCTGCTCCCCAAATGTAGAATCTTCACAACACATTAATTGTACATGAAAAACAAAGAGGCATAAAAATAAGAGCAGTCATTAGATTAAAACAGGCAGTTCTTCTGACCAGTTTGGGGAACCTGCCACCTGGGCTCCATGGATTCTTGTGTTGTCTAGGGAACAGGGACTCAGGGTGCTCTACTGTTGGGCAATGGACTGTGGTGGGCAATAGATTCTTGTGTTGTCTAGGGAACAGGGACTCAGGGCACTCTATTGTTGGGCAATGGACCATGGTGGGCAACGGCTTTGAGCAGTTTGATCTAGGGAGTCTCACACGGAAATGCCTCTTCCTTCCAAAGAGCACAGATTATTGTGAGCTCCTGTTCCAGCAACGACTGGACTTGTGTCCATCAGTGTCATCCTTCCTCCAACATATATACAAGCAGATTGGTGGGTGGTGTCTACAGCCATCAGAGCTGAGGCTTTTTTGAGCTTTCTCTTTAAACTGGATACAATGGACCAGGCCTTACTTGCATCAGAGAAAAGCCACAAGAGTGAAGTTACAGATCCTGGAGAAGAGAGGAAGAAGCAGATAAGAATCTACACAGACATCTCACTTTTAGTTTAGGTTTCAAGAAACTTGCAGTTCTACCACAGCCCAACCTTTTAATTATATTCTGGAATGGGACTCGATATGTGGTTCCTAGAACATTACACATTAGAGAGGAATATCTGGTCCTGTAAACACAGGGCTTAGTTGCATCTCCTTTTCAGTTCACCTTTGAACATAGACGTCACTGTAGCCAGCAAGGACAGAGAAAATTCTCTGAATGTGCTCCAGTGTAAATAATTACCCATGGCAAAGCGTAACTATTTAGTTTCTGCATCTTTCATTTGAAAACTCCAAATCTGAATTGATTTCCAAATCCAAAACTTTAGGAGAAAAGACATGATGGCACAAGTAAAAAGAATCCTACATCTGAGATCATGTGATATGCCCTAACTGAAATGGAGGCACACTGGACCTATGTTATAAAATGAGCCTTAGGTGTGTGGGTAGGGGACAGAATGAAACACTAGTGAGCTACGTCGTGAGGCCTGGGTTGCATCTGTTGAGCTCAGGGTACACGCAGTGCCCTGAGTTCCATACTCAGTAGGGGTGACAGTGTAGGTCTTCTTTGTAAGAAAGATGTCAGTGGAGGAAAATGAAAGAATAGACTCAGTTCATTCTCAAAATGACAAGAGCAAACTTTTATTGGCTTGAGAGGCTGATGCCCCCAAATCCTGTGACTTGGTTTTTGAGGGTGCAGGAGAACACGCTATGTAAAGTCTGAGAACATTTTTGTAGTGCTTAGAGAGAGGCAGGGCATGGCTTGTTAGACCCAGAAATTGTCTTTTTGAAATTGCAGGGTGGGAGAGAGTCTATCTGCTTTTGTGACCTCTGGGTTTCAGGGCACGAGGTGAGGTGGGCTGCTTTCTGGACTTCTTCTTTTTTGTTTTTTGTTTTGTTTTTCCAGACAGGGTTTCTCTGTGTAGCTTTGCGCCTTTCCTGGAACTCACTTGGTAGCCCAGGCTGGCCTCGAACTCACAGAGATCCGCCTGGCTCTGCCTCCCGAGTGCTGGGATTAAAGGTGTGCGCCACCACCGCCGGGCCTGCTTTCTGGACTTCTATGGGTGGCAGATTTCTTGATGCCTTGGGCCTGTTTTATGGCCCTGGTTTGAGAGCGGTGGGGTCTTTTATCCTTTCATAATGAACTCCTAGAGGTAGAGCTGGCCTCACATATGCTAGCCTCGGACGTCCACTAGCTCACTAGAAGAACAGGCTGTACTGTGTTGAGCAACCAGCAGCCGGTAGACACTCGACTGCTGGCTTGATGCTTAGTTCCCAGTAGGTTACTAGTTTATCTGCTAGCTCAATGAGGTAAGAGATTCAGAGACAAGTTTAAAATATTAACTAGAATATAGCTAGCATTCAAATTCAATTCTCCTCATTAAATGCCCTATCTGTTACTGTATATTGCTTCCTTAAGTGGGTGAATTAGAAATTAAAAATGAGCTTTATTAAAAACTTAAGATTTCCAAACTTGGTAAATTAAAGGAAGAAAGAGTCAACAACATGAAATAAAACAACAAATGCTACATGAAAGAGAATAAAAAGGTGCCGTTAAACAGAATAGATATGAATGCTATTACACCCCTCCCCCTTTATATAGAGGCTCTTCAAGGACAGAGCAATAGTGTTCTCTGCGTGGTCCTCCTGCCTCAGTCTGCTCAGCTTCATTAACCTGTGCTCATCAGAACACACTAACATCAACACACACTTGGCACACACTCCTCAAGCCTAATTCTTGGCAAGCCCCTAAGAGGCAGCACATAGATGTACGTCACTAACCCTGCACAGCACTAAGAGCTGGGCCGAGCTTCTGTACTCTGGAACATTAGGCTGGGTGGCCTTTTAGCCTAGATCTACAGTTTCTGTTAGAATTGCTTCTGTCATCATTTGGTTGCCTAGAGGGAAAGGTGTAGGAATGGAAAAAGAAGGAAATGCAATAAATCTATAAATCCCTTAGTAAAGCACAGAACAGCTGGAAGAGAAAGAGATTTTATTTAGGATCAGTGGGGATAAGGCCAGACTCCTCTAAATTTGGGAGCTGATCAAAGTCTTAGTTGTTGCAGTAAAGAGCTTCCTCCATGACAAGTGGTAGTCTTCATGTGCCAAAGCCCATTATCCTCCCACTCTCTCTATAAAAGAGCTAAGACCCTGGCCCAGGCCCCGTTTTCCTGCCAGTGATGGCAAAGGAGTTTAGAGCATGTAACAAGAGCTTCTTAACAATAGGACTTGATTTCTATTGGGCTTTCCCGACAGCCAAACTGCAAACAGAACTTCATTTAAGACTACTTTGGAAATCTGAAACAGTGTTTTTGTGATTAAATTCTAATCAGTTAACGCAGATTGCCTTTGGTTTTCAGATTAACCTGACAAAGACATCAATTATCATTTACCTTGTTGATGGTTTTAAAAATACAAATGTGAATAAGAGATTTTAAACAGAGCTCTGATAAAGCCCAAACCTAATTGTTTCCCATCTCGGCTGTTGAATTTATGTGCTCCTGCAGACACAATTAGGGAGCACATGTTTATATGTATAAATAAAATATAGGTGATATGAGAATTTCTGACAAATGATTTATTAATGAAAACGTATTAACTCTAAGCTTTACTGCCAGAGAAACTTCAATATGTACACGAGCATGAAGTTTTCAGTTCCCAACCTTTGGTTACATGAATAAGCCTTAAGCGCCACAGAGCAAACATTGATCCTAATTGCAAAAGAAAAACAAACAAATCCCCCCTGACTCTTGAATCTCATTTCTCTACACCATATGAGGAAGACTCTTTGATTCTACTTTTCTTTCCTCTCAATCAGCTTCTAAAATAGCGCCAATAAAAATGAAGCTGGGGAAAGGACAGATAAACCATTGCTTGTAGGGATGATGTTTCAAAGAGCAACTGGAAATTAGTCTGTCTTAAATAGAAAATAGTTTTAGCCTAAGATCCTGGCATTAAGTAACATTAAAAAAAACTTCAACTCTTAATTTTCAAAATTCAAAATATAGACAATGCAAGCCTAACAGCAGTCAGGAGCGAAAGGCTCCCAGGGACATCTGTAGCAGTCGCCACTTGAGATTCCTGGGTTTGAACCTCCTCCAGGCGAATGGCATCTGCTAGCCACCAAAGCCATCTGGAGAATACACAGACAAGAAGAAAGAGACCTCAAAGCTGAGTGCAACCTTCCATGGGGTTCACAAGAAATCTGATTGGCAAAATAAGGAAAAGTCAAAGAATAAAGACTGACGGAGAAGAAAAACGGAAGAAAACATATTCAAGCCCACGTCAATAGGACGAACGGGGCTCAGATGTACAAATGACAATTGCATGTAGAGAACGGTTGCATCCTTGATTACAAATGTGGATTATATACACATTTATATTAGATGAAGTCAGTTCATACATTACACCGCACAATTCAAACAGGACGTCTCTGAGAGGTGAGAGGAAGTCCCATTCCCTTGGTTTCTCAGGTCCCTGTCTTTTGTCCTGGCTGGTCAGTGGTCTCTGCACTTGACTCAGCGGCATGGTATATGAATGGATAAAGCTTGATGTCTGGTCCAGGGGTGGAACAGTTTCTGCATTCTTCATTGTAGTACCGTAGTAACAACTTATACACTTTTCCTAGAGAGTGAAAGGCCAGAACAATTTGTATGTTAAGTTATATTGATGGAAAAACTTCAAAAACAAAAACAAAACACTGCTATTTTAACTTATCTTTTTTTTTTTTTTTTTTTTTGAGCTGAGGATCGAACCCAGGGCCTTGAGCGCTCTACCACTGAGCTAAATCCCCAACCCATTAACTTATCTTAAATATCACAAGCTTAGATTTGGCTTCTAAAAATAAAGTATGAATTTCTAATGCCTAGAAGGCTTTCCTGGACATAAACTTGAACATTTAAGAGATATTTTAAAAGAACTTAGGCTATGATTGCTGGCTGTCCATGATCCAATGTCCATGCACTGTCTATAGAGTTCACTACAACCCCAGTTATATACCCAGCTCCCAGAGGAGCAACATACTTGATGAGCACACTGCATTCTCATAAATTTGACGGATTGAGGACTTGAGGACTGTCAAGTTTGAATTTATCTTTCCCCTCCCCCACCCCCCTCCACCCCTTCCTCTCACATGTGTATACACCCTCATACCCCCTTTAGAGATTTCCATATAAATAAAAGTAAACAAGGACATAAATTCTAGCTTCCTAACTTTACTTCCTTTTAGACAGGGCTCACTATTATCCTATTATCCCAGACTGGCCTAGAATTAATAACCCTCCCAACTTGCTGGGATTATAGGTACACACCACCATGCCTGCCTAGAGACTTCACTCTAAAATGATAAACTTAAGTCAGTATCATGAATGAAATTCTGCCAGGAAACAAACCAAAGCTCTGCAGAAGCTGCCTGCTTAAGTGCTCTGTCACTCCCTGAGCTCCAGCCAAACCATTCTCCCTTTGATCCACCAGACTTAGCAAGTGTTCCTCCCGGACGGTACACATCCATCTAGATACCAAATGTCAAGTCTATCTCCTACTCACCGACATTCAGTTTCTTCTCAGTAAGGAAAGTGTGCATGCTGTAAATGTCTCTCATCAATTCTGAGTCCCCAAAGGTGAAATAAACCACATCGCGTTCAGCTGCAGCAGCGGCCAGTATCTGTATTAAGGCTGTAATGAAGAGAACGGGCAGTTATGTCATGGCGCTTCCTATCAATACACTGTTAGCTCTTTTAACCAGCTACAGAGGCTGTATGCCAGAGATTTATCCTGCATTAAGGATTTACAAATCCAATGCACATGTTATTAGGTACAGTGACTACAAGATAACACAAATTATCCAGTTTATGACTCTCAGGTATGCTTGGAGAATAACATTCAACTGCAACAATCTCACAGTTACCTTCTCTGGACCACAGAGGAAAGTTCATTTGAAGCAGCAAACCAAGGCATAAAGGTAGTATTTATAATTACTTCTATTAATCTATTATTTTTCTGTTTGTTGATTTAATAATTTTGTCCCATTACACACTCACTGGTCTTTTGCATCACAGCCCTATTTGGGAGGTTCTGATGCTGTCACTTGACTGCTACAAGCATTCTCCACACAAGTTGCTAAGCACACCTGCATCCTTCCAGCACTCACACCTATTGGTCCCTGCCACAGGGAGTCAGTGTTACTGAAGATGCAGAGATGGGTAACCCTCTGGTGTGTTAGAACAGAAAAACAACTGAGAACTACTACCTCCAATCAAGGCTACAAATCTGCTATATTTAAGAAAGGGAAAACAATGCACATTAACTTATGCTTAAATGGTCCAGTAGGTAAAGGCACTTGCTGCCAAGCCTAAAAACCTGAATTCAATCCCTGCACCCACATGGTAGAAGTAAAAACTGGATTCCCACAAGTTGTTCCCTGCCCTCTACATATAGTGTATGTACACACATGCACATAATTAATTAAAATTATAAAATAAGTATGCTATTTTTATCTTTTTTTTAAAAAATAAAGTCTTACTTTGTAGGTTCAGGCTGGTCTTGAACTCACAATCCTTCTGCCTCAGTGACTTGCTTGAGTGCTGGGATTAGAAGAGTGTGCTACCATGCTTACCTATTATTATTTCTGACAATGCATGTGATTCTAAAATACCATCCAGATCCTGTCCTGCTTTTTAAACCATATTTACTGAGTATCTACAACCTGGAGATACCATGATGAGCTCTCATTAATCTTAGAATGTTGAAAGTAATTAATTTCAAAACAAAGGTAAGTTTTAATTAAAATTGCTCAACCAACTTATGCATACATTAAAGCTTCAGAAGTCCCAGTTTTAAAAGGTTCCTAATTAACCTTAAAGTACATATAAAAATGAAAACTAATGAATTGTCATCTTCCTTTACCAAAATATATCATGTTTTATTTTTTAGAGAAAATGAGAAGTTGGCTTTCAATGCTAGGAAAGGACCAGTCAGTCGGTCTTGATTTCACACCTGTCTCTGTTCTAGTAACCCTACTGCACAGACATAAGCTGGACCAGGAAGGATAGAGACAGGGATCCACATCCGTCCCCACCTCTGCTAGCTTTATTCACCACTTTGGCTTGGCTCTCTTAGCCTTGTTTTCTCAGTTACACAACAGAGTTGAACTAAATGATTCTTAGAAACTCTCAGTTAGGATTCCCTAATTACTATTATAAGTTTTCTGCCCGTATCAGATGCTAAGACTATAACTGCACAAATGAAATTTCCAGGAAGATAAATTAGTCTTGACCTTAAATACATCATTAAGTCATTGACAAAGTATTTAAATTTTTTTCATTGTTTATTTTATGTGCATTTGGTGTTTTGCCTGGATGCATGTCTAGATGTGTGAGGGAGTCAGATCCCCTGGAACTGGAGTTACAGACAATTGTGAGCTATATGGGCTATATGGGTGCTGGGAATTGAATTGGGTCCTCTGGAAGACTAGACAGTGAGTGCTCTTAACCACTGAGCCACCTCTCCAGTATTTTAAATGGCACCATCTACAGCAACCACTGTCTATGAAATCTCCTAGGTCTTTGCAAACCTCTAGAATTAAACCTTATGATTTAAGTGAACTCACTTGCATTAGAAGTTAGATGAGAATAAATTTAATGGGGTATGGGGACAGATGCCAAGTCTGCTATAAAAGCTTATAATTCTAGCTCAAGCATACATAGGTGCCAAAATAATCACTTAAATTAATCTGTAGGGAGCTTGGTTTTAATTTTCTTTTTGGCAACCATGTTATACCATGAGGAAAAAACCAAATATGAATAAGCTGAAAAAGCAATTTACTGTGTCCTGTTACAGCAAATGAACCAAGCAAATATGGGCAAGATAGGGCCAGGTATGGTGGCACACACCTTTAATCCCAGCACTAGAGAGGGAGAACCACATGGTTCTTATGTTCAAGGCCAGCCTGGTCTACAGAGCGAATTCCTGGACAGCCAGTGCTATAGAGAGCGAGGTGTCAGATATCAAAAACTCATACACAGGTGGTGTCTGAGGCTATCACATGTAATATTAGTAGTGCCTACTAACATGGAGCTTATAGCAGATGAACTCTACTAAAGACAAGCTCATTTAATTTTTGCAGAAACAGAACAAGATAACTAGTATTACAGCCATTTTGAAAATGGTTAAGTAATTGTCCAAGGACACCTAGTAAAATGCAGTGGAGCTGAGATTTGAACCCTGTATTCTGACTCAAAACCCCATGCTCTTACCCAGTTCACTGCTTCCAAGCTGCAATACAAAATCACTCTGCATGAGGCCAAGCAGACTTTACCATGGGCCAGACACAAGGTTTCCTGAACCTGTTTATTTGCATTATTTGAGTGTATTCTGGCAAGAAGGCTCAAATGGGACAGATGTGAAAGTACTGCCCACGCTTTCCACTGAATTCAGTCTTCTGAGCACTCACACACTCTTGGCTGCTCTGACAGTCTCCAGCTCTGCTTGGTAACCCCCAAGGTACAGATGGTGTTTACACCAGAGAGCACTCTTGTAGGCCAACTCTCACACCCAGAGTATTCTTAGTCTTGACTGGCCTGTCCTCTTACTACAGCACCACTAAGTGCCTCCTCTGGTCTGCTCATCTGCGTTCAACAGTCTTTCCTCACGGCCACCACTCTACCTGCAATGCTGTACCACTTTCCTCACTCTGTGACCAAACTCCTAACAAAGCAACTGAACAACACAAGTCTGTGTCCCCAGGTGGAGAGGACAGTCAGCCAATCACAGGAGAGAAGGCGTGGCAGCATGGAGCAGCTGGTCACTTTGGATGCTCAGTGGGGAGGCAGAAAGAGAGGAACGCTGGTGCTCAGTTGTTCTCCTTTGTAGTCAGCCCAGTACCCTAGTCCACTGGACAGTACTGCCCATATTTAGGGTGGGTCTTCCCACCTTAATTAACTTAAACTAGAAACCCCACCACAGATATGCCCAGAGGTTTTTCATGGTAAGCCTAAATCCCATCAAATTGACTCAGATTAATTTATATTAACCATCACAAATGTCAGTTTTCATATCTAGATCCAGGTCCAATGCAGATTAAAGAACAAGTTGTACACACTGGCCTTAAATCTGGCTTGAATATGGAATTGGTAAAATGATAGTTGGGTGATGTCAAGCTGATTATCCAACTCTCTATGCCTCAGTATGTCACCTATCCAAACAGAAAGTCTTCCTAATAGGTTGTGTACTTAGACAACAAAGAACTTGCTGCCATGTTTGATGACCCATTAATATACCTAGATGTAATATACCTAATATCTCCTAGAACACAGAATACATTCAACATATTACCTTAGCTCACAATAAGAAACATACTGATAATGTCTTCTGGAGGAAGACAGGGCCAACTTTATCAGTTCTAACACTTAACCTGCTGTGTTCCTTTGTGAGTCTGTCTACCAACCTTGGCTTCCCAGTCTTATGAAGAGGGTTACAAACTAAAGAGTAGTTATGCAAATAAAGAGACAAGGCAATGGTTCTTACACCCAACTGATCATTATCAACTTGTAGACTATGAAACAAAGTGTGCAAAACATTTTCCAGATCCAGAAACCCAGTGGCATCTCATAAGTGGTAATAAACACTCCGCTCATCCTTGACCTTACACTGTCATATAAAACAATGGGCCACAAAAAGAACAATGCAGGAATGTTACATGTATTCTTACTCAGGGGAAGTGGAGAGAGAAAAGGAAGTATGGTCTATTCCCACAGAGGAAGCAAAGCACCAAGGAACGTGAGGTGACCAAGTGAGGTGACCTGGTCCATAATCTATTTTCAGGATTCACCCTTTCTGATGTTTATAACCACAATTTCCACAACCCTCAATTAAAAGGTCACCAGGTCAAATCAACCACAGCATGGCAGAAAATGACTCACTGGCACTATCTTGTTACCATTCTTGATTAATAATTTTTTCTGGAGTTTAGCTTTTTGTTGTTGTTTGTTTTTTTGAGACAAGGTCTTCTATGTAGCCTAGGCTTGCTGATTCACATGCCACAGCTGCTTGAGTACTGGGATTAGAGGCATGTATGTTCCCCATGACTGTCTTGAGTTTAACCATCTTGATTCTAAAATAGCAAAGAAATTAATAAAGACATTAGGTTTGATTTAAGGACATGAAGATGGCCAAATGTATACCAAGTTTCTGTATCTCATTAATCTTTCACTTAATATGTCAAGGGACCCACTGGAAATCTCAGCTAATGAAAGACATATCTACTGTTTATTGGGTATGTTCATTTGGTCTCATGGGTGGAATAGTATCCAAGTTGGTCTAATTAGAGTATTTCTATGGGATTTTTTTTTCACCTTTATTCTCAAGTATTTCTTCTTCTTTTTTTTTTAATTAACATGGTGTGTTTTTTTTTTAAATTTTATTTATTTATTTATTTATTTTATTTTACAATACTATTCAGTTCTACATAACAGCCACAGATTACCTTGTTTTCCCCCTTCCTGCCCCCCTCCCATTCCCACCTCATCCAGATCAAGGCCTCCCCCGAGGACTGAGATCGACCCGATAGACTCAGTCCAGGCAGGTCCAGTCCCCTCCTCCCAGATTGAGCCAAGTGTTCTATGGGATTTTTTTTAAACTATGGAATTCCGCCCCCACACACACCTTTTTTAAATCTAGGGCCATTCAACTGTACAGCTTGTTAAGTCTATAACTATTTAGTTCCAGTTCCTGTCATGTAGACACAACTTGAAGACAAGAGGATGTGGCTACCACATTAAGTTGCCCACAGGAGGGAACTAATACATGTGTTGCAGAGATGGAGAAGCTGATCCCAGGATCTAATCATTTATAAAGCCAACTGCATGAGACCTTCATCAGACACATTATTTCATAACCCCTCTGGGAGGAAAGAAAGGCTCACCGTCAAATGGAAAGATCCTTTTCTGATCTTTCTGTTCTGATCGGAGGGATAACCTACATTAGAGTCAAAATTCTTTTCATCTTCACGCTACCACAAAGAATCTCCACACACAGCATTTGTGTAGGAGATGGGACCCTCTGGTGGAGCTAGGACTCAAGCGGAGACTGAGGAATGGAAGGAACTAGTCCGGTCCAGATACGCATTTAGAATGTGCAGAGTCTTCAGGTAAGGAAGGGTACCCAGAGGCTGCTGAGTAATAAACAGCTGTGTGGAAACACTGGCACACATCTTATATGTGAATCAAGTATTAGGCAAGGCTCAGGGATAGAAAAGAAACTGCACAGGACTATGGCATCAAGACACTCTTTAATATAGTAAGCTAGCAACAGCATAATCTCTTATAAGGCAAGTAAATACCTTATGGGGGATAGTAAAAAATAAACTAGGAGGGAATCCTAAGGAGACACAAGAAAACCAAAAACCGGCTCTTCATGAAGCAAGCAGAAAAGAAGGATGTGTGTTTCACTGACAGATCTTTCAGGCATGGGTAAGTTCTATGCTCTTCAGACACCTTTTCAAGCGCCAACATGTCTGTAATAGTTAAGTCCCACTGAGACTGCTAAAGTAAACTCTTAAAGCAGAAATATTGTTTTTATTCAACTCTACTGCAGTAAGCCTAGGAAGAAATGAACTTACCTTTACTTAGAAACATCTCATGGAGCCCAGGCTTAGTGAGCAGATCACATTCCCCATTTCTCTCCCACCTTCCTTGAGTAAGAACACTCTAACATTCTTGCAATGGTCTTTTTGTGGCCCTCATGCTTAGATAAAATCTTAAATGATAATTATGTTCAGGGATGTCTGGAATATTTGTTATCAGAAACCCACTCATAGTCTGTTCTAGTGGAGTGTTAAAATAACAACAGCAGCAGCAACAACAAAACCACACCAAAAACAAAAAAGCACAAAGAGTTCTGGGTGGTAGCACACACCTCTGATCCCAGCAGAGGCAGGTGGATCTCTGTGAGTTCTAGGCTAGCCTGTTCTACATAGTGAGTTCCAGGTCAGGTAGGGTTTTGAGACACTATCTCAAAATCAAAATATCATAAAAGGTTTATAAAGCAAACACACAAAGCTGCTTCAACTCCAACAAAGATAAAAGACCAAATAATCTACAAAATTATAAAGTGTGACCAGATACATCAATGACACAAAACACACAAACTCTTATCTTTGAAAGAACATTGGTGAGAGGCAGGGGAACCATACAAGTGGGGACAAATAAATCAGCTAAAACCTTAACAAAAGTGTAACAGCTGATGGGAACTCCAAGGTGGGGGCACTTTAGGATACTGACTGTACCATACTTACGACGGTCTATCTCAATCAACTGATTTCTATTGAAAACATCCGAAAGCGCACTTAATCATCTAGCCTACTGAACATCCTAGCCTAGTGCCACAGTATCGTGAGTTTCAGGTGTGTGCCTTCTTGTTCATGACTACAGGGTGACTGGTAGCTGTGCTATCCTGCTGTTGTCTGGCACCATGAGAGTTATTATTAATTATTATTATTAGGATCTATTATTATACCATATATCCTCAGCTTGGGAAAAGAGCAAATTCAATATGTGAAGCACATTTTCTACCTACCTAAGGCCTAAAGAAACACTGTTTGCCAGGGATTGTCAGGGGAGTTCAGACTCAAAGGCTCTTTCCTGTGTCTTCCAGGGAAACAGGGCCCAGCAGGCAAGAGGGCGTACAGCGTCACTACTGGCACACAGACAGAGTACAGGAGGTGACCCGCAGCTCCTGGGGTCTAGCAGAGAGCCCTTTGCTCTCCTAGTCCTAAGGCCACTGGTTGCCCAGGACAGCAGTTGTAATAAATGACATTGGATGAATTAAGAGATAAAAGTATTCTCTTTATGTTTTTTTCACAATAGATCGAGTGTGGTGGCACATGCTTGTAACATTAGCACTTGGGAAGCTGAGGCAATATCCTGAGTTCAAGACCTGCCTGTGCTATATAGTGAGTTCTAGGTCTGCTGCTAGGATATATAGGAAAACCCTATCTCAAAAAACAAACAAATAAACAAAAACCCAACTTATTAAATTAATAAATGATTATACTAATGTACAACTAGAGAAGCTAACAATGAGTGGTCAACTGTGAAACTTGTGTACTATTAGGCAACACATATCTCAAAAATACTTACTTATATTTTTAAATAAAAATGTAAAAGCTTAAGGATTTATATACACCTGTGTTGTTCATGAAATGTTTGGTAATTTTTTGTTGTTGTTACAAAAACAATACATAGCCTGGTGGTGGTGGCGCACACCTTTGATTCCAGCACTTGGGAGGCAGAGGCAGAGGCAGGAGGATTTCTGTGAGTTTGGGGCCACCCTGGCCTATAGAGCGAATCCCAGGACAGACTCCAAAGCTACACAGAGAAACCCTGTCTCAACCCCCCCAAAACCCAACCCCCCCCAAAAAAAAAACAAAACAAAAAACCAATAATATAGCAATAGCCAAACTGCCCCCCATATACCAAAAAGAAAATATGTTATGTCTCTATTACCACTTAGAGGAAATTGTGCTTATTTTTTACACATATATAGATAAACATAAAGAACCTCAGATTGTATGTGCACTGTTTTGTATGCATAATTAAATTTTGAAAATGACTCACATGGTATGTTTGTTCATTTCCCCTCTAAGTAGGAATATTCCAAAGACATCTTTCCATTTCAGCAGATGTATTTCTGTAATGGTTTAATGTGCAATATTTTATTTCATAAATGCCCTACATCTTATTCTGCATAAAAATTAAAGTGTAAGCAGTGCTACAGTACTCGCCTAACATGCAAATGGCCCTGGGTTTGATCCCCAGCACAGCTGGAAAACACCACTGAACAGTCATGGTGCAGGTAGCCACTGTCCCACTGGAGGACACAATGACTAGTACTCCAATGACTATTCCAGCAAGTGCATGGGAGAGAGTCAGAGTAACCCTTCAGTCTAAATCTCAGGGACCGAGAAAATGACTGACACGAGAGGAATCTTTGAACACCATCCTGATGGTGCAGGCAAGGCTGTGGGAGAGAAAGGGTTTTTAAGCCACAAAGAAAAGGACATAGATGAACACATTTATAAAGCTTTCCATTGTCCAGCACAAATGAACGGGTTTATGGCAGACCAGGTTTTGGATTGATGACATGAATCTAGTCATTCATTTTACTTAAGAGAAAAACAGAAAAAAAAGAAGTATCTGTCATAAAATCAGTAAGTCCAGAGTGAAAAACAGGTTTCCTCAAACAAATTCAAGATGAGAATTTCCTAAAATAAATCTCACAAATTCCTTCCTTTGTTGACTTTCAAACATAAAGAAAAAAAAAAATGCACCAGGCAATTTATGTGTTGAACTTGAAGGAAATATGGTGGTCTTCAAAATGAGGGGACAAGAAAGGCTGTTCTAAAGATGTCACTAAAGTGTGACACATAAAATTAACTTGATAGGGCATTTAACCAAAAAGCTAAAAAAGAAAGGAAAAAAAAAAAAAAAAACCGAAAAAATGTCTGTAACATAGGCTATGAACACTGAACTTTTTTTTTTTTTTTTTTGTTTGTTTTTTGAGACAGGGTTTCTCTGTGTAGCTTTGCGCCTTTCCTGGAACTCACTTGGTAGCCCAGGCTGGCCTCGAACTCACAGAGATCCGCCTGCCTCTGCCTCCCGAGTGCTGGGATTAAAGGCGTGCGCCACCACCGCCCGGCTGAACACTGAACCTTTTTAATTTACTTTTTTCTTTTTGTTTATCTTTTTTTTTCTTTTTTGGTTTTTCAAGACAGGGTTTCCCTGTGTAGCTTTGCGCCTTTCCTGGAACTCACTTGGTAGCCCAGGCTGGCCTTGAATTCACAGAGATCCGCTTGCCTCTGCCTCCCAAGTGCTGGGGTTAAAGGCATGAGCCACCACCTTTTTTTAATGTACCAGAAATTGTTACTGACCAGAGAAAGAATAACTATCTCAAAATATATGAGGAGGAGGCATGAAAAAACAATTCACAGAAACAAACAAAAATGTGCACTAATTGGGAAAGCTGCTGAATGTCAGAGTAGCTGGAGACTGGTATATCTCACCTCCTGAGCTCATCCTACAGCCCTTTAGGGGACAATCTACATCAAGTATCAAAATATAAAGGACACATATTCTAGGAGTTACTCTTACTGGAGGAAATTTATCCTAAGAAGATAATTATGTGCAACTTAAAGTAAAATAGCGCACAGATCAATTGTACCAAGTAGAGAATCTCTGAACTGTGATATATATATGTACTTAGAACAGAATACTATGTAGCCATTAAAATAATTGGCAATAAGTCTTTATTTTGGTATCGAAAACTATCAGAATGCAGGTTTTAAAAAGAGATTATGGGATGAAATTATGGTGTGAATCCATTTATGTCAGATGGCTATACAGAATTTTTTCACAAAGCTACTCAAATGGATGGCCACCAAAACACTGCCAGTGAGTTTTGGTGGTTTATATACCTAAGGGCACCTTTCTGGGTTTCAGAACAGTGAATGTGTCACTGTTATGAAGATAACAAGCTTTTCATTATGGGGATGACTCTACTGCAACAGACATACCTGTTTCCTTCCTAATGAGCTGGTTTTATCTGTGCCTTGCTTGGCTGACAAGGCCAGCTACTCCTTATGTTTGCTGTGACTGTTCCTACTGCTCCCTGGAGACTCCCAGCTGCTCTTAGTACTGTGTTCCTGGAGGGAGCACCTAGACACTTGGAACCGCTTTAGGTTAGTCTGTTGTACTAATGAGGTGATTCAGGAAATTCCAACTGTATTAGTTCTTTGTCAATTTTGACATAAGTTGAAGTCAAGAGAAGAGGGAACCTCAATTGAAAAAAATGCCTCTACCAAATTGGCCTTTGGGCAAGCTTGTGGGGCATTTTTTTTTAAAAAAAAAATAATTATTGATGTGTGAGGGTTCAGCTCACTGTGGGCAGCACCACTCCTGGGCAGCTGGATGCTATAAGAAATCAGGCCGAGCAAACTATGGGAAACAAGTCAGGAAGCAGCACCCTTCATGGCCTCTGCATCAGCTCCTACCTCCAGGTTCCTGCCCTGACTTCCCTCAGGATGGACTATTACCTGGAAGTGTAAACTGAAATAAACCTTTCCTCCCCAAGCTGCTTTTGGTCAGTGTTTTATCACAACAATAGAAACCTTCAGCCATATAGGTAATGATCTAATCAACACTCCTATGTACTGAAAACCCAATCTGAGCACCAAAAGTGAGCAGAATTTTATGGCTCAACATACTGACATTTAAAGACAAAGAGGTGATTTAACACTATTGGGAGAGGTTGTCAAAACTCCCAATTGTCTTCCAGGCTTTACCCTAAGTGTATCTTTTCTGTTCAAAGTATGGAACTTAAGCATTCTGGGAGTTATTCTAGTATATTTTCAAACTTGAAGGGATCAGGAGGCAAAATGCAGGTGACCTGGGGACCGACCCCCTGAGCCTTGTGACTATAACCTAAGTAAAGGCAGCCATGTGGAAGACTATGCCCTAACCTGTACTCATTCCAGGAAGGTAAGTGTCAAACTGTACTATGGTACTTTTAGCTTATGTCAGACCATTGGGGTGAAATGGAGCAGTGGTCACCCTGCTTTCTACATTTGATGAATTCAAATCAAGTAGATGCTCTAACTATAAAGGGCCAATAGCTTTGCAAATAGTGTGTGGAATGTCTCATCCTTCTTGGGTACCAAGTGCCTCCTGGTCTGTGCCACTCACGCAGCTCCCCTGGCCATATCTCCACCGCACTGTATGTGTCAGAGCATCAGTCACTCCATGCCACATCTGCCTATGCCTTCCTTTCATATACTGGGCTGTGACTGTCAAAAAGAGAGACCACAGCTTATTTACCTTGTACTCTCAATGCCCATAGCATGGCAGATGGTCCATTTGTTTAGTGAGTGAATGAAGGAGTTGAGTGAATCACACTGTCCATAAACAACACCCCATTGAGAAAAGTGCTGGAGTGGGCACTTTGGTTTGAAACATCAGAGTTGGTTTTGCAGTCTTCTTTCCCTTGACCTTTCTACATTCAGCAAAACACTGTGGGATCTGGTTGATCAAAGAGCTAAGCAAACCTCTGCATGGAGATAGTAACTGAAGCTAAGAATTCCTTTGAACACAGCAAGGAAAAGAGGACGGTGCCCAATGTTCTTTTTCATCCTTAGACTTTTATAGTCTCCTATGACAACACGAGGCTGGACTTTGGCGACTGACTAACTCCTCTCTCCAGCCCTCCCAGCCCAGTCAGTAAGCTACTGCCTTTCTCTACAGTGACTGACCTACCTTTTAACCGAGCATCACCCCCAAAGGCGCCACAGCCCCAGTTTCCTGTGGCCACTGCAGAAAGATTCTCAGGAGGAACTCCAGGACGGAGAAATCCACAGTAAGCCTGCAGGAGAAAAGAGATACCACAGTGAGCAGACACCAACAGCACCCGCTGGTGAAGGGCTGAGATTGGCATCCACTGTCAAGTTTCGTTCTCATTCCCATTTTCTTTAGGGCCAAAATAAAAGGGGGAAAACAGAGGAGTACGATGTGAAGGACAGTAAGAACTGAAAAATTCTAGTATTTGTTTAGATGTAACTGCTTTGATGTTGGGCAAACCAACCCGCTCAATCCAGTAAGTCTCAGCTGCTCTATCCAGTGAAATAACAGAAGTGGATAGAATAACTATCGGATGGATGGATGTCAAGACCCTGTGCCGGGGCCCCCCCGGGAACGACAACTCGGACAACGCACTTGCTCAGCACTTCCGCACACTTCCCGTCAGTGTCCTTTTGTGGAGTCAGGGTCCCTGCAGTGCTTCACTGGCCTTCAAGAGTCAGAGTCAGTTTTGTGGTTTCCTCCTCTCTACACTCAGGTAAACGAGACACTGGGTTAGACTAAGAACCACAGCTTTAAAAGGGATTCTTATATTCTGTAACAAAATCTTAGTGCAGACTGTCACTGCCCTTCCTCTCTCTGGCTCCTGAGAGAGGAGAACACAAGGGCCTCTAAGACCTCTCTCAGTCCTAGTCCCCAGTTTCACAGCCCTGTTCTAAGTTAGACTCTTTAAGAATTTGCCAGTTACCTCCCCAAAGTACAATGTATCCTAAGGATGTTGGACAAGCAGTAACTAAATAACAACCTCATTTTGGACACAAGAAGACCCGAGTTTAAGTTTCAAAGTTTCTGACTTTTATCTCCTTGCTATCAGCCAAGTCAGTCTTCCTGCCTTTCAAAGGTTCTTGCCTTGTGAAACTATCAGATGAGTTAAAGAGGTTTAATGTAACAGCAAATCTCCCTAGGGTCTCTCAGGTATCAACCAAAGACAAAAATACAGTCTGTATGCAATACTAAATCAAACTACAAGGATGATCTGTGACAAACGTCCCTAGAGAAAAAACAAGGATAAAGAAAGATGCTTCTGTGAAACCCACATGAAGAAATATAGTAAATTGCTCTCTGAAGTCTCCGTAAAGGTATAAAAATGTATTTTACACACTGTCTGGATGGATTAACAAGACTATTTCTTTTACCCCTTCTAGGCTGTAAATCCTGACGGTTATATTAATTATAAGTTGTTACTAAACCATTATTCAATACCAAGGTACAGAGCTCATATAAGAACTCACAAATTACCTGTATAATCAGATGGACTGAGCTTCTGAAAATTCCTTTCAGGTCAACAATATGACAGTGATGGGTCAGTGATGGGTGGGACTAGGGCTGCTTACTTATATATGCCCCCTGCCCTCTGGTTAAAGCTAAATCTCAGGTCAAAGACCCTTATTTCTTTCCCCTTCCCGACATAGCCACACTGAACACATCTCTTTTTTCTGTTTTTCACTATGATCTGTCTCTTTAGAGTATTGGAGATGGATGTTTGAACTTAGTGTGTCTAGACTGGCAGAACTTAGAACAGTGGTTCTCAACCTTCCTAATGCTGCCACCTTTTAATACAGTTCCTCATGTTGTAGTGATCCCCAACAATAAAATTATTTTTGTTGCTACTCCATAACTAATTTTGCTACTGTTATGAATTGTAATGTAATTATCTGTGTTTTCTGGTCATTTTAGGCAACCCCTGAGAAAGGGTTTTTCAACCCCAGGGGGCCACAACCCACAGGTTGAGGACCATTGAATGTCACTGCCTTAGAAACTATAAAATTGTCTCTAAGTAACTAGGGGTAAGTCATTTCAATAAGCAAAAATAGCTTAGTTTAGTGATTATCAGGTTTAACAATGGAGAGTTTAAATCACTTAAATTATTAGAAGTAACATCTAACATAAAATGTCTTATTTTTTTTAAAATATGGCCACAACAAAAACTCTAAAACTGAAATTAAAATACATTTAATAATTTTTTTTTAAAGACTTATTTATTATGTATACAGTGTTCTGCCTGCTTGCCAGAAGAGGGTGCCAGATCTCATTACAGATGGTTGTGAGCCACCATGTAGTTGCTGGGAATTGAACTCAGGACCTCTGGAAGAACAGCCAGTGCTCTTAACCACTGAGCTATCTCTCCAGCCCCACGCATTTAATAATTTTTATCAAATACTTTCAGATAAAACTTCTAAAAAATTAGATAGAAATTAAATGATTTAGAATTACATAGTAATATACAAAGGACTGGTTAGAATGATTAAATGTGAAATGCTCTCACTTTGTTAAGGTCAAGCATTTGTAAGTTCAGATACAGTATTGTATCTCTATAGCACCATATTGGTGAATACTTTTCTGTCCCCCCAACCAAGGTGGGAATGTTTGAGGGAACTGGAAGAGAAAAGGAAACCAATGTGAACTCAGGCCACGCATTGACCTTCTGTCTCCCAATGTTACAACACAGCAATTCATTCATCCTAATAAATAACTGAAAAAGAGGAAAGTATTCATACCCCAGGAGAAGGAGAAAAAAATCAATGAACACCTATATGGCAGAATGAGATCTGATGAAGAAGGAAGGAAGAGAAAGGTAACCTTGGACTCCTGAAGACTGCAAAGGGGAGTGCTGAAAACAAAAACCAACCAACCAACCAAAAAAAAAAATACTGCCATCTAGAATGAAAAACTAGAGACTGAACAGGAAAGTGAAGACAGAGATGTAAGCAGGAAACAAAGAAAAGTGAAAAAGCAATGAAAGAAAGCAGGTCATTTCCAGAACAGAGCTGGCCAGAGTACTCTGGCACAAACATGTACATACAGACACATACGAACTCTGACTTCACGGTCATTAGTGCCACTTTCAAGTAGATACATTTCAACGATGTTTCACTCTCATGTAAACACATACTCTCCCCAGATTTCTAATTGTTCTTGGAGAACAAATATGAAGTCAATCTATCATACTAGTTTAATCTAAACTAGTCAACAGTTGATACAGAGGTTTTCCATATTCTGTGGTTTCTTAAAAAGTCTTTTAATTTTTTGGAAATGAGAATAAAGTTATACCATAAAGAGCCTTAAAATCATCCTATGCTCAGTCACAACATATTTGGTAAACTCCTTAATACCCACTGTTTAAAGACACTGATTCGTATCTTACACATCACGGAACAGACTGAGAATCAGTAAACTATTTACAACCAGGACAGTCATTAAACCAGAGCTCATCAAGCCAAACAATTATAAACATTTTGTCATGATGATATGAAAACATGAGAGATTCCAATATAGTCAGATGAAACAGATGATAAAATATGAGATAATGGGTAATTTTTGGGTACATTTGTATGACTACATTTGATGTGGAAAGACCTATAAAAACAACTGTTTGAAAGGGAGAATCATGGATGGCTTTGTATTTATTTGTATATAATAACTATATATTAGCACACAATTTATCCTATTTCTTATTTCTTCTGTCTGTGTGGCCATGCCAGTGAGTATTAAGGAATACCTGTGGAGTCCAGGGGACAACTTCAGAAAACCAGTAGGGATCCAACTCAGGCTATTGTGATTGGTGGTAAGTATCTTTACCTCTTGAGACATACCAGTTTCTGGTATTTTTTAAATGAGTAAAATGAAAGAAGTCAATTGAGTTCAGTTTTCTTGTTTTTAAAATAAAAAAAAAATAGATTGGATATCTTCATGATTTTCTGGTTCTATGTACTAAGACTGTCAAAGGAAAACTTCCTAGATATGATACATTTGAACTAAGACTCCAGAAAAAGAATGTGACATACACTTTGAGATTATAAATGATCAGATAGATATTGAACTTCTTAGAAATATCAGCAGAAAGCACCGATTGGTTTGTTATTAGGCTTTGATTTAGTAATAACCCCACTCCAAATATAGATCCTAACAAAAATCAATAAAATAGTAAACAGCTGCAATCAACTTGGTTCAATTTCTATCCCAGAAGGCTCCAGGAAATGTATTCAAAATATAACCTCACCTAAACAAGTCTAAGAGGGCAAATACAGCATTTCACTGGCATCTCATTCTTCCCTTGCAGAGACGCCTGACACTTTTACAAGCTGGAGTCACAAATCTTTCCAACACCAGTGTCTAAAATGTCAACCAGCTGATCTCTTCCAGAATTAAAAATACCTTCCCAGTACCAGTTGGACAGAGTAAAACTGATTCATGCTTTTTACAGACCAGCTCCTCCTGCAGGTCCTGATGTAGGTCTAACAGGACAGATGGAGACTGCATGGAGTGACCTCTTCTAGGATTTCTATTCCAATTGTCATCCCCTCAGCAATGCCTAGTGGCAAACAGGATGCGAGAGTGAAGACGTACACAATGCATTATGGTTGCAGGCTTTGATGCTTCATCTAAAAGATGTTCTACTCTCCCAGTCTACCTTCCATAACAGATGCAAAAATATAAGCAAGTTATCACTAATACAATCTAACATGTTTGCTCTAAACACAAGTTTATAAAACATAACAAAATACATTATTTCCTCCAACTTGTACTTCCCTTTGATGTGATTCTTGATGCTTGTGCCAAAATTCACAAATCTGTTTAATAGATAAGTGTGATTAATAAGGAATAGAATTTACTTTAGGAAGCTCAAAGTTTGTTTTCTTCTGTTGTTTTTTAGTGTGTGTGTGTATGTGTGAGAGTCTGTGTGTGTAGGCCTGAGGTGCTGCTAGGTGAAGTCCTCTATTGTTGCATCTCATTTTTTGAGACAGAGTGTCTCACTGACTGTAGAGCTTGCTGTTTTAGCTAGAATGGCTCGCCAGTGACACCAGGACTCCACTTGTCTCTGCCTTCTCACTGCTAGGTTATAGTCACACAGCATTTCTCTAGGTTTTATGTAGGCACTGGGGATCTAAGCCCAGACCTCGTGCTGCAAGCACTCTGCCCACATTGTCACCTCCCTGGTCCCTGTATCAGATAAGATTAAGATGAGGCTGGTGAGGTAGCTCAGTGAGTTAAGGTGCTTGCTATCAAGGCTGACACTCTGAGCTCAGTCCCTGGAACCCAGATGGTGAGAGGAGAAATGACCCTTGTCAGCTGTCCTATAACCTCTGTGAGTGCACTGTGGCATACATGTCCTACCACACATACAAAAGAAATTAATAAAAATGTAAGAAAATGTTTTTTAAAATAAGATGACAATGGCATTTAACAAAATTATTTGTTGCTTTTTTTCTTTTTCAGCAAGAGTTAGAAAACAATTTTTTGCTGAAACAACAAATTTTGTGAACATAGCAATAAATGAAAAGAACATGCATCTAACCCTGGTATGGTGACACAAGCCTGTAATCCCAGCACTCAGAAGGCAAAGGCAGAAGAATTATGAGTTCAAGGCCAGTCTGAGCTATAATAAAACCCTGTCTCAAAAGGGGGGCGGGGAAGGGAACACACATTTATCAATGGGCTTCCCACATGACAGGCCCTGAACCAGGTGCTTTCTCAACATTAGTTTACATGTCGATCAGCTGTATTCAATCTGCACATTTTTCTTGTCTTGCGGGAATTTAATAAATATGTTGGGAGACAACCTTAAATTTCCTTTAAAAATAAATCAGATAGAAAGGAACACTGGGAAGATTCACTGAATACATTGACACAGTAAAAGTTTCTGAGAACAAGAAAGGGGTGACTGTGGCACATACTTATAGGACAGCAAGGCAGGGAAGATTCAAGGTCATTAAGACTAAATAAGGTAAACAGTATAGAGGGTCAGACTTAGTAACTAATTCTTTATGGGAAAAAATTTACACTAAAAAATGTGATCTGGGGGCTTGAAGTCTAGGTCAGTGATAGGATTCTTGCCTAGCACATGCAAAGTCCCATGTTCTCCCTAGCACCAAGAGACAAAGAAAAAGAAAGGAAGTAGGGGAGGCAGAGGAAGAGAAGGGAAGAGGGGAGAGAGAAAACAAAAGGAAGCAGAAATCAGAAGGACATGGATTTGAACCCTGGCTTGGTCACTGGCCAGCCTTGGGCATGGAGCAAATCACTCATGTCCCAGGACTCCGTCCATCTCTCACTAGATGTGGGAACAGCATTGCTTGTCTTTTGGAGTGGTTAGGATTAAATCGGACCATGCAGTCTTGTATGTCCAGTAAGATGGAAGGCCACTTGAGCCTGGAAGTTCAAGGACAGCTTGTGTGGCACAGCAATACATGTCTCAAGAAGAGGAAGAACTATGATGGCTTTGAAAGTGCTACGTGGAATGCCGAGTACACAATAAGTAATCATTTCATTGCCTTTACTACCGTTAGTTATATTAATCGAAGAACAATTCTACTTGCAGTTGACTGAAAAGAGTCTTTTGTAAGTCAAAAGTGAGACTTAACTGCATAGTGATGTCGCTATTGGCAGGTGGAAAACAAATACAAAACTGGGTCACTGTATTCAACAAAAGACAGCACATCTGTTTCATCCGCTGTCTGCTCTACCTGGTGCTGGACTAACTAGGCTTTATTTAGTATTTAAAAATATCTAGGAAGTGTTATTTGTAGTGTTCTGAGATAATGCACTTAAATAATTTCTAAAGTATTTAATTTATGCCTAATCATTACCAAGTTTTCCGAAAAATTCTTTTGAGATCCTTCCATAAGGCAAGCGTGACTGACCAGAATGAAAAGAAGCTCCCCTGTTGCCAGGTTCTTTCAAGATTCACTTTCTGATTATACAGTGCATCTTATAAGTACTCTATTCTATAGAAGCAGTTCTCAACCCTGGGCCACAACCCAGTTGGGGGTCACACATTAAATATCTTACATATCAGATATTTACATTATGATTCCTAACAGTAGCAAAATTACAGTTATGAAGTAACAACAAAATAATTTTATGGTTGGGGGGGTCACCACAACATGAGGGATTGTATTAAAGGGTCACAGTGAAGGTTGAGAACCACTGTTTTTTTTTGTTTTGTTTTTCGAGACAGGGTTTCTCTGTGTAGCTTTGCGCCTTTCCTGGATCTCGCTCTATAGACCAGGCTGGCCTTGAACTCACAGAGATCCGCCTGCCTCTGCCTCCCGAGTGCTGGGATTAAAGGCGTGTGCCACCATTGCCTGGCTGAGAACCACTGTTTTATAAATAAATGTTTTCAGTTGGGGATATGTATCACCAGCCTATTTTTCTATATATACTAATAAACACACACATATACATTTACATATATACATATATACTTCATATCTATAACATTTCTGATGTCTTTGGGGACAATAAACTGAAGGTTAGTATATAAATACATGTAAAGAGCATCAATTAACCATAAGGAATTCTAGAGATTTGTTAGTACCCAAGGATGACATTAAAATATCATAACTGTGGATTAATTTCTTTTTAAAAATGACATTTATTCCTGTGTGTGTGTGTGTGTGTGTGTGTGTGTGTGTGTGTGTGTGTGTATCGGTACACCAGTGCCATGTAGTGCATATGGAAGTTGGAGGACAATTTATAGGAATTTGTTTTCTCTTTCCATCATGTGGGTCCTGGGGAGCAAATTATGACTAAGCACATTTTATTTTACTTTTTTTCACATAGTTCTTTCAAAACACTTACTTAAACATCTTTCAGTTTCAAAAACCATGTAACAAAGTCCCATGGACATACTTCTGTAAGAACACCCGATGAAAGTCTCAAGATAAATTTTACTCATCTTGACATACTCTGTCAGAAAACATCTTGGACTTGAAGGCAATTGCTTCAAGGTGAGAATTCAGAACAGTGAAAACAAGTTATATCTATCTGATTTTTTTTTTTTTTTTGAGCACTAGGGATGTAACAATTAAGCTACATACCAGCCCAGAGCACTTAAAATGTACACAACTACTTATGAAATAGACTCCTTAGTACCAGCCTGACCTGAAGTGTCAGGAGTGAGCAGTGTAGAAGAACTGTTAACACAGAGCTTTGCTGAGGAACTGCTTTAATTGAATTTCAAAACCTGTCTGCTAGACTGGTTCAACTCTGCTGATAGCATATTATTGAAACTCTTTATGAGATTCATTTAAGAACACTAAACATTCAAACAACCTAGTAAGTTATATAATAGAAAGTAAGTTTATCAATGAATGAGCTGCTCAAATGGCCTCAAATTCCATTCCAAATGCCTCCTCAACTTCAATGGCTGGGAAAGCCATGGTGGCTTGTCTCTAACTGGGCTGATGTCACTGTCCAGTTTCTTTGTAGGTTCCTTCAGAGGCAGCCAGGCTAAACCAAAAAACTTGTCACCTTAATAAATAATATCCTAACCAAATCCTACACTGGCAGGAATACACAATGGTTTGCAGAACAGAGTTAATTTTCTTGGTTAGAGAGTAATCTGAGGAACTAAAGAACATCTTAGCTGCTTTGCTTAGGCTCCAAACGCACAGAATAGAATTAACACTCTATTTCACACGGGAATATATTCATTATAGCACACAGTAGTGAGGATTTGAACAAACAAGAGGCATAGCTCCCTTTTTATTTCTGAAGCAACAAAAGAAAATGATTAGACAGAATACAACATCATAGACTATCACAGTCTCAATCATAAATATTGAAAAAAATACGACTAAACCAATAAATGTTTACAGTTTATGATTGGCACATAATTTGTGACATTTTAAAATATGTTTTGATCCTGATATCTGTACACCTTATAGAGAAAATATCATGTGACAGATCCAAAACAAAAAACAAAAACAACGCCATACATAGCTCATTCCTTTCTATATAGTTTCACAATGATAATGTTCTGAAGCCACTAAAAGTACCTGAGGAGATAAATGCGCGTGTGGGGTTTAACATCAAGCAATAGTTTATCTGGCAACACTGGCCAGTAATCAAACAATTACAAAATGGAAAGTACATCTTGTACAAGCTGACAGAACCATTAAATCAGAAGAGCCATGAGCAGATGTACTGACACTGTAAGAATTACCAGAAAGCATTAATTTCAGCATTAATAAAATGGCAGTAAATAGATGACAGCTGCCAGATGAACTCAGAAATAAGGTTACTGGCCTTGTTAAGCTCACGTCTCATTTTCTCAGGCACAAACTGATCGAGGTAGCGTCGGAAGTGAAGTGCATCAATGGCAACGATCTCTGTGCAGCGTCGCTGCCAATCATCCCTGTGAGGGACAGGAAGGGAATCAGGATAAGGAACAGGTAGACTCCTTCAACTAAGAACCTCGCACAAGTCATGCTGTCGACATTTTGGCAGTGTTATGATATTAAAAACAAACAAACAAACCACAAGCACAGGTCCCAGGCAAACAGGAGGGCAGAAAGCCATTCCAGTTTTAGATGCGGAGGTGTGCATGCTGCAGACTGCTGAGTAGTAAACGACAAACCAAGAGACAACATGAGATGACACACTGTGAGCAAGTAAATCATTCACAGGGAGCCTCAGCGGTTCAAGGACTGGGGAGTAAACAAAAGGAATATTGGTCTTTGTTGTCCTCTGATACCACAGGCGTGGTATTTCCTCTGCTTTTGTTTTCAGAGATAGGTACTAAATCACTGATATATATCATTACCTCACACTGCACAGGAAATAATCCTGAGAAATCAAGTGTATAAAAAATATGTACCATTCAGGCCAACTTTATACCTACTTTGAATTTCAGCTACAAAAGGTATCTTTAAAATGGTCCAGACAAGATACACTGCTCACAGAAATGAAGGACTACCCGAGGTGATGAGTTTGGAAACCCCAAAAATTCCATCTTGCTTGCGTGTATTGGTAGCCAAGTAAGTTTTTATACTAAAGATTAAAAACCCCTCAAAGCTAGTCTGTGGGCAATTATGGGGATCCACACAGACACCTGCTTCATCACAGGCATGTGTCAGAGTTAGCATCAGTTGTCAACTCCACACACCTGGGGAAGAGGGACCGTCCCCACTGGACTGGTTGGTGGGCATGTCTGTGGGACATTTTCTTAATTGCTATTTGATATGTAAGGATCCAGCACACTGTAGGCAGTGTCATTCCTGGGCAGGTGTCTTAAGTTGTGTAAGGAAGGTAAGCCCGTAAGCAGGATGGTTCAATGGTCTTTTAGCTACTTTTGCTCCTGCCTCTAGGTTCCTGCCTCAAGTCCTAGCCTTCGCTTTCTTTGATGATGGACTATAAACTGTAAGCCAACTAAATAAACCCTTCCTTCCCTAAATTGGTTTGGTCATATTTTGTTTTTTTTTTTTTTGTTCTTTTTTTTTTTTTTTTGGTTTTTCGAGACAGGGTTTCTCTGTGTAGCTTTGCGCTTTTCCTGGGACTCACTTGGTAGCCCAGGCTGGCCTTGAACTCACAGAGATCCGCCTGGCTCTGCCTCCCGAGTGCTGGGATTAAAGGCATGCGCCACCACCGCCCGGCATGGTCATGTTTTTTTAACCACATCAAGAGAACCCAAACAAGAACAATATATTCTATAAAATAAAAAGAAAGCATAGGCTGGACTTGACATTACAAACAGTAAGACTGCGACATAGATACAGCGGCCTCCTTTTGCCAGAATGCTTTTTTCATTAAAAGTGAACACAAAGTGACTTCTGCCCAACCTGGCACAGTAAGGCTTCTAGATCATTCCGTGAGTAAGCGAAGATGCTGACATATGACGTATTTCAAGAGAACAGGGACAGCAGCAGCAGTAGCCACTGCAGCCTCTGCGTCAGCTGGTGCGTGGCCTCAGCACACTGTCCCAGCATACACCCCCACATCTGATAACAAGGAACACTTGAGGACAGCTAAGCAAGACAGCCAAAGGCTCTAAACTCGCATTAGTCAATCTCTGTAGCTTAGAGACAAAGAGCTGCAGAACTATGCCCTGACGGGTTTTGCCTCAAACTTGAATTTTTAGTCTTTTCTGGTGTGTCAGGCATGGAAATAGTGTTTTGCCTTCCAAAAAAAAAAAAAAATCTGTGATATTGAATTTAAAAAATAATTTAAATGTAGTCACCACATAATGGAGAGAAAATGCTTCACCTAGACAACTTATGCCACCAAGTAAAACCTCCAGTGCCAGATATGGGTTAGAGGTTGTTGAGTTGTTGGCCACAGGGGTCCCATAGATTCCCCCTCCCCCCCAAACACTAGAGGCTATTGCTGAGGCTATAGATTATTCCCCACAACCGGATGGTAATGCCCTATTCCTGAAGACAACACTTACTTAGGTCATTGAACATGGAGAAATCTAGCTGGTGCCCAACTAGGAGCTTCACCCTTACTGACTAGCGATTATGGTGCTGGAAGGTACTCTGCACATGGCTGGAGGCAGCAACCTGCCTGCAAGATATATACTGGTACAACGGTAGCACAAATGGTATGGGAGCAACCAATCAGTTTCTGATTGGATTTAAGGCCCACTCCATGAGATGGAATCTGTACTTGACACTGCTAAAGTGGCCAAGAACCTGAGCCTAGGTATGTCACAGGAACTAGGGGAAAACCTACTATTATTATTCTGCTAAAGGAATAAAACAATAAAATTACTCTTAATGACATATTATTATACCCACAGATCAGTGCTTTGTTCAAGCCTTATCAGAAAAGGCGCTTCTTTCAGCGAATATTAATTAACATAGGAACTCCCAACTGGACAACCTGCAGTGAATAAGAGACTTTAGAACACTCAATCCCAAATGGGATGTCTTCATCAAACCCCTCTCAAGTCTTAGGGATCTATATGGAAAAGGAGATGGAAAAACTGTAAGAGCCAGAAGTGAATGACTCCAAGGAAACAGTGTTTTCTAGACACAAAAGGACAGACATACATACAAACTCACAGAGACTGTCACAACATGTATAAGATTGCACAAAGTCAAACCAGACAAAATCTCAGCGTGAGAAGGGGAGGTGGATACAAAGTCTTAACCCTAATCAAGAAACTCTTTGCAACTGATGCCTGCTGAGAAGAGAAAATCAGTTTTCTTTAATGGAGTGTTACTGGGTATATCAGCCTATAGCCCTATGCACAGTAGGAGCAAACAGAAATGGACTTCATGAGCTTTTGTTGTTGTTTTTGTGGGCTTTATGTTGATAGAGCAAGAGAGAGAGAGAGAGAGAGAGAGAGAGAGAGAGAGAGAGAGAGAGAGAGAGAGAGAGAGAGCCCAAACATGAAGTTGGGTAGGTAGAAAGAAAAAGAATATGATCAAAATATATTGTATAAAAAATATTTTAGATGAGGGCTGGAGAGATGGCTCAGAAGATAAGAGCACTGGCTATTCTTCCACAGGTCCTGAGTTCAACTCCCAGCAACCACATGGTGGCTCACAACCATCTGTAATGAGATCTAGTGCCCTCTTCTGGCCTGCAGGCATACATACAAACAGAACACTGTATACATAATAAATAAATAAATCTTTAAAAAATATTTTAAATGAAAAAAATAATAAATTTCTGGAAGAGGCAGAGTACACCAGAGTCAAGTACATCTTTTAGTTTCAGCCACACGATACTAAAATCAGAAACACTCACTTTTCACTCCCATCTTCATGGCTTCGGGCCCAACGATAAGTTTCAGCATAGCCTGTATATTCACTGTACTGTTCAGTACCTGAAACAAATAGTCTATTAATATCATTCGCTTCAGACTCAATGGGGAAAGCATTCCACCTAAGGTGCTCATAAGGACAGAGTGCCATCCTTGTTTTTCTTTTTGTTGTTTTGAGACAGGGTCTCTCTACATAGCCCTGGCTGTCCTGGGACTCACTATGTAGACCAGGCTGGAGGGTATCATTCTTATTATTTCTAATCAGCACTGTACTTGAAGGGTAAGGTAGATCCGTCCACCCACCACCCTTAATCCCTGCTGCCACCAGTGCAACAACACAAGAATAGACATAAAGAATGGAAAAATATAAGCAGAGATGGGGAAGTAGCTCCATGGTCGAGCATGAACAGCGCCCTGGGCTTGACTCCAATAACAAAACAATAACAAAATAACATAAAGATAAAATAAAATGCAAAACAGTCTTGCAAATGTCATCACTGTTTATACAGTGAATCCTAAAGAACTGCTGGGAGTGGGAAGAGGGTAAGAAAAACTCATAACTAAGAGTCAAGATGTCTCTCTCTCTATATATACCAGCAAACAATGAAAAAACAAACCACTAAACATCCATTAAACATAGTGACAAAAAACCATAAATTACCCTTGAGCAAACTTAGTAACAGATGTAGAAAACCAAAAGAGAGAGAGAAAAAAAAAAAAAGACCCAAATAGACAGAGAAATAGAGCATTCCTTTGAAGTAGAAAATTCAATATTATCACAAGGCTAATTCTTGATCTATATATTCATCTCAATGCTAACAACCATCCCAATTCCAAACAGCCTTTTCTCTCTCAACACCCCGTTCCTGACCCAGGGTATTGCCATGTTGCTCAGACTGAACTTAAACTCCTGGGGTCAAGTGATCCTTACAAATCAGCCTCTTAAGTAGCTGCGGCTACAGGTAAAGCAGCACATGTTTAAAAAATAGTAATTAAACTGGGTGTGATTGTGCCATGACTTCATGGCCAGCAAAGAAGAAAAGGAAGAACAGCAAAATAAAACAAAACAAAAAACAAAACCTAGAGTGCTCAACTATCTTAATTAACAGTTACTGGATTTGGGCTTAAAAATAGACATGGGAAAGAGCTATGAAACAAAGTAGAGGCCATAAGCCAACTGACTGTTAATAAGGGAGCTATAATAAGGGCATCCAGGAAATGATCGTTTCCCCTAATACTGTTGGAACACATAGACTTTCATGTAAAAATATAGACTGGACTGCTATGTCATGTTATGAATAAACATTTTGAGACAGAGATAAACATAAACATAAAACTATAAAATTTCCAGAGGAAAACAAGAGAGGACATTCCTAATCTCAGCACTTGAAAGGTGGTGGCTAGAACATCAGAAGTTCAAACTGGGCAACATGAGAGACCCTGTCTCAAAAAACAAACTTACACAGGAGAACAGATTTATTGTATTTAGCCAAAGATTTCTTTAACTGGATAAAAAAAGCAGTGACCACAAAACTTATAAATGAAACAAAAACTATATCGGATCAAAATTCAATAGTTATTGTCAGTAAAACCTTTTTGGGAAAACCAGGCCCACATGACAATATCTGACAAAGGACCTGTATTCAGAATATGTGACGATGTCTCAAACATCAATACCAAAAACAAACAGGGGCTGAGGAAGTCGAGGTTTGTGACAGAGCCCTTTCCAGCATGTGTAAGGCCCCGTGTTTAGACCCCAGCTCAGCAAAATAACATGAAATGAGTGAAAAAAACACAATTCAACTCACAGAAATGGACAGAAATCATGAATACACGCCTATCAGAAATACATCATTGGCTGACAATCATATGAGATACATAGTTGGCTAACAGTCATATGAAAATGTTTAACATTATCAATCACTAGTGATCACAGTCAAACCACAGTGAGATACTGTAATAAATCTCAACGTATGGCTAAAATAAAAATGTCCACAATAAGGGCTACATGTGGTGGCACATATTTTTTAATCCCTGTACTTGGGAGGCCCAGGCAGGTGGATCTTTACGAGTTCCAAGCCAGCCAGAGTTACATGGTGAGGCCCTGTCTCAAACAACAACATTAACAACAACAAAAACACAAACAAACAAAAAGATTGAATCAACAAAACAACAACAACAACAACAAAAAGGCCACACTAGCCGGGCGGTGGTGGCGCACGCCTTTAATCCCAGCACTCGGGAGGCAGAGCCAGGCAGATCTCTGTGAGTTCGAGGCCAGCCTGGGCTACCAAACCAAGTGAGTTCCAGGAAAGGCGCAAAGCTACACAGAGAAACCCTGTCTCGAAAAAACAAAAACAAAAACAAAACAAAACAAAACAAAACAAAACAAAACAAAACAAAAAAAAAAAAAAAAAGGCCACACTAAGGGCTGACAAGGGAATAAAGTAGAACTCTCATATACTTCTGGTGAAACAACATGGCACAATAATTCTGAAAAATAATTTGGCAATATCTTATAAAATTAAACATGAACAGTTTGATATGGAAATGTCATTTGTAGGTACTTATCTAATAGAAAACAAAAAAAGTGTGCCGATAAAAACTTTATGGAAGGGGCCAGAAAGATGGCTCACTGGTTAAGAGCACTGGCTGTCGTCCCCCCCCCCCCCCAGGACTCAAAATCGACTAACACCCACACGGCATCTCACAACATCTGTAACTCCAGTTCTAGGACATCAGTGCCCTCTCCTGGCCTCTGCAGGCACCAGGCATACAAGTGATAGAGAGACATAGGGGCAGGTGAAACACCCAAGCACATGAAATAAAAAACGAATTCATCTTAAAAATTGCTCAGAAGAATGCTCATAGCAGGTTTACTCACAACAGGTGCATATCAGTCATAGGCCAACCACAGGACCAGAAGGAATAAGATTCATATATGGAGAGATTTACTGCAAAGATTTGGCTCACACGACGATGGTGGCTAATAAACAAGTTTAACAAGCAGGTTGGGACTCTTAGAGATGGGCAGCAGCTGTCCACAGGGGGATTCCTTCTGTGAAGACTGTCTTTTAACTGACTGAACTAAACCCTCACAGATTAAGGTAAACAATCTCCCTTCTTAGGTGTTAACTACTGTGGACTTTTAATCACATCTATAAATTATTTTTATAGCAACACATGAATTCAGTGTCTAACTGAATACATGGGGGCTGTGGCTGAGCTGAGCTAACATAAACCCATAATAAACTTAAAAATAAGCCTGGTATAGTGTCTCATGTGGAAGCTGGAGGATCACCACAAGTATGAGGCTACCTAGACTACAGAATGAGACTCTTTCTGAAAACAAACAAACAAGAAAATAAGGAGGGAGGACCCAAGGAGTAAACAGTCCCAAAGCAAATTAACAGCAAGATAAGAGCCAGTGGGGCTCACACGGAGCAGTGGATGCTGCTTAGTGCAAAGCACAGAGCCACCACATCCAAAATCATGACAGTGGATTCACCAATCTTTAGGAAATATATGATGAAATATTTAGGAGTAAAAGTTATTAATGTCTCCAACACACTCTTAAATATTTGAGGAAAAGAAAATGGAGAAGAAAAAAGGTAAGCTGGTAAATCTTGACAGAGTATGGAAAGCTGGGTATGGTGACACACACCTGTAATCCCAACTCAGGTAGCTGAGGCACGAGGATCATAAATTTGAAGTTTCTTCCAAATACATTATATGCATGTAAAAAGACATTTATATTTAATGTAAAATTATGAAAATATTATATTTTTGGTGTATGACTTATAATTTCCTATAATAAAGGTTAAATACTATGCTTTCCAATTGATTGTTTAGCAAACTCCCTCTTAAAATAATTAAGTAATTTCTATCTTAATTCCCATAAATTCACTTTAAATTTTTTTTATGCTACAAACCAAGAAAACAACTTTATAACGTCCTTGCTATTTCTTGTGCAGTCTTCTTGGACCTGTGAGTACAGCTCGATGTTCTTGTGTGTACAATGTCCACAGAATATGTATATATAATAAGTATAACAAGTGGAACAAAAGGAATAGGATTAACTGAAGTTACATCAGTAAGTCAGAAATACTCTCCAGGCACTACATAATGGACTCTTAGATGGTCACATTTGCAGACAGGCACAGCAGCTCAGGAGGCAGAGGCAAGGACATTGCTGGGACTTTGAGATAGCCTGTATGACACCTGAGACCACGTCTCAGAACAGAAAACCACATCTTCAAAGAGCATGGTATGGTGAAAAAACACCACAGTGACATTAGGAAACATGGGACCCCAGGAGATACTTCCTTGGTCATGTGACCTTGGCTACCCAACATATCTGAAATTCAGGGTTATTAATAGTGCTTACTGTTTTACCTCATAGGATCAATTAGAAAACCAAGTAAGTCAAATTGAAACTCCTTCAAAACCATGTCAATGAACTGAATTTTGCAAAGCAGTAAAGGAAACGAAACTGACTCTTGTCTAGGCATCAACACTGCTCTAGTCTATTGCCAAAAGGAAACAGAGCCAGTCAGGAACACTCTTGTTTATGTTTTCTGCTTAGGAGTAGATAAATCTCACTTTTCCTGTTAAAAAAACAAACAACAACAATAACAACCCCTGTCTACTTTCATCTCTTAATTATGCAAACACCTGTTTTGTCTTTGAAAAATGAATGGTTGAAGACTATAAAACAGCAATTGCTATGTTTCTCTCCCAAGTGAGGCCACGGTCAGCCTTCTTTTACAGAGATTTAGGGCACTTTGGAAATAAATGCTTCCTTCCACTCTAAGCAAACTGAACCTTGAGTTTTCTAAGTAGGCAAGTCTTATATCACTGTCTTTTGAAAAATGAGTTCTTTTAATGTATTTCAAATTCAAATTTATTAATGAGCAGTGATGGAAATGTAAAAGCGAACAGTGGAAAGAGCCATGAAGACAGAAGCTTCTGAGTTAGTGAGATGGTCTGCAACAATTCAGGCCAGAAAGACCTTCACTTAAGGGAAACTCTTAACAAGAGTTCACAGCAGCATTATGAGCTTTAGACTTAGTAAGAAATCTATCTAGTTTCTCTTACTATTAATAAAAGTTTATAGTGAACTGAGGAAAACATTGGAAATGAACAAATTCTGCTGTCAGTGGGTTGTGCCCTGGGACAGGCAGTTCACATGAAAGCCGTACACGCTACTCCATTTTGCATCACCCAGAGCGGCAATTACGGAGTAGATGCAACACTCTTGCCTTCAGTCTTCACAGCTAGTAAACATTTTGTAAGAATAAGCAGCATAAAAACCCTTGATCTCTAATTACTCTCTAAAACTCCAACTGAACTCGGATCTCTCAACAGTCTGGAGTCACTTAGTACTGGGTTACTTCTGTAGTGATGGTGCCTGCACTTTCAACCTCCCCAAGATGGCACAGAATGATAAGCCACAGTTTACATCTGGTTATCTATCACTTCTGCTGACCGAAGACATCTACTCATGTAGACAGTCTTGAAGGTCTGATTCACTGATGGGACGGTCTCACGTAAATGAACTATTCTTCTGTTCATGAAGTTTTATCTATAGGCATGTGTAGGCATCTGCTTTATGTGCTCACCAAACAGAAGCAAGAGGAGAATACTGTAGAGCCCCTTAACACTTGATATTGAAGCTGTCTGGAAGATGTTTAATTCTTTCACTCTATTTATCCTTAACAAAAGGTTTCAACTCAGCTACTATAGGGTGAATCATAGCAAACAGAGATAACATAGAACAAAAGTATTTGCCTGTTTGCATGACCTGTTTCATATTCACTTAAATGTCGGATAGCAACCAGATGTCCCAAAATGATGACAAATTTAATTTATTTCCAATTTCTCAAAACCCTTCTACAGATTCAGGCAGCACAGTCACAGCCATTAGGTCACTGAGCTTAGCTGTATCACTGAAGAAATGGAATTGATCAGGCAGATAAATTGCAGTGCATGGTTAAGAGTCTCCTAAGAAGGGAGATGGCAGAAATCCAGATACTAAATAGATGATGAAATGGTCATTTCCATTAAGGGAGCATCACATCACAGATATTAATTAGGAAGCACTGTAATAAAGTTAAGTGCATGTGGGGGAAAATGCTGAGTTAAAAGTCACCCCAAGTGTCCTTAGCTTGAGGTAATCACAAATTTGAAGCCAAGTCACAGATCTGCAATTTTCCACTCACTTTACAACTGCTGCAGGTAAGTCAGAGATCACTGACAATTCCAGAGGAATCCTTTTTTAAGGGACAAGCTATCGTAAGGGGAGAGGGATGGAGGCAAGAGGGAGAGAGACAAAGACACATACTAATGTTTTCCTTCTAATATTCCCAGGGGAAGTGACATCCCTTATTTACTAAAAAAAAAAAATCAATGGCAGATAAGATTCTTTTCTTACCATAAGAGAATCAAAGTAAATGAAAGAAATTAGCTTTGGATTTAAATGCCCAGCATTTTATTAAGGTTTATTAATCTATTTTTTGGGGGTCTGATTGTTCTTTATAATCTATTTTTTTTTAAAGGATGAAAATTCTTCTTGAAAATGATGAGATATTTTATTGTTAGTCTTCCGTTCAAATACTCTAAATATTAAAAATATTTAAAAATTATCATTTGTATACATAAGTGATGGGAACAGTAACAGCCCCAACTTTTCAGAGTTCATGAAAAGAGCATAATGCAAGTGATCCAATGGTTTCCTTGGCAACAATGGGCATTCACCAGCCCTTCCCTCTTTTGGTTCTGTTATCTGTGCATTCTCACCTCCCCCAGGAACTTCCTCAACTTCATCCATCTTACCTACCTACACCATAATCAACAATTATAGACAGACAAGCAACACGGGAGCTGAGACAATGCTGAGAACAAAGGGGTGTATCTTTCCAATCCAATACAACTTTGGAAACAACTTCAAAATTGTAGAAGAAATTCTTCATGTTATTAACTTAAAGTAACAAAGTAAGTATCTGTCTAAGAGAAATAAATTCCTTTGTTGAGGTTCTAATTTTAATTTCTCACATAAACTAAATAAGTCTTGTTGTCTACCTTACTTCACCAAACCATCAGATGAAGTGGGTAAGAATAGCTACACGACTTGAAGCCATTCTCCCAAGCAGCAAGATCATTTTAAAACCTTAACTACTGTGGAAAGCAGCTGCCCAGCAGCCTCCAGAGAAGACACAAGAGTGTTGAGGCTCCTTCAAAGCCCGACTTTCCGAGAACGCTCATTAGACCTTTCCCCTGGGGAGATCTCACGCAGAAGGCTGTCTTGACTTCACGAAACTGGAGCTTGCCTAGTGTGAAAAGCCTAGTGTCCAAGAGTTATATGAGATGAGCACAGGTCCCTGCTGACCATGGAGACTGCCTAAGGTGGAGCAAGCAATACACTAACCAAAGCATCCAAGGAAAGCTGACAACAAGTTGTCAATCAGAAGCTTAGAAAAGGTCTAGCACATGCGTAGGAGTGCAAAACACCATATGATACAAATGCCCAGAAAAAAACCCAGAAAGCCTTTAGCTTTGCCCACTGCCCAACCTTGAAGCTTTGTGGAAGCAGGAATGCTAAGCAGAGTCACCAATGACACAGTGGAAGGATGATGCGCCAGCACGCACACAGAGCGCTTCAGCAAAGTGGGAACCTTCCTGATTCCAGTCATCTGAGAAATCCACACAGTCACTAGCTAACCACTAGTAAACTGAACAGAAACCTAGTGACACTCAAGAAATAGCACAGAGACAGGCGTGGTGGCGCATGCCTTTAATCCCAGCACTCTGGAGGCAGAGGCAGGTGATTTCTGTGAATTCAAGGCCAGTCTGGGCTACAGAGTTCCAGGACAGCCAGAAACCCTGTCTTGAAAAACCCGAAAAAGCAAAAGTACAGAGTCCACAGAATTTGGTTAGGAAAGGAATGAAGTAAACAACTGAGGCTAATAACAATAACTCTGATGAGGGGATACAATTTCTAGGGTTGCTATATTATTTAAAATGTCAGTTCTCATCATCAATTACAATTGGACCAGAGACATGTATAAAGAATGAGACAGTGTGTCCCATAACCAGGAATAAGTAGTCAATATTACACCAGTAAGCCGATGCAGGACTCAGTAGAAAAACACAAATCTGTTATTTTAAATATGTTGAAAGAACTGAAAAAAACTATGTCTTAGTACTAAAGCAAAGTAAGTATGAGAATGATAATTCTCACAGCTATACTAGGACCTGCGTGAGATGGTTTAGTGAGTAAAAGCATGTGCCATCAAGGCCGACAACCTGAGTTTGATCCACACAACCCACACAGTGGAAAGAGAAAACTGACTTCTAAAAGTTGTCCTCTGATCTCCAAATCACACCATGGCATGTACATACACAATAAATAAAAAAGTATATATATAATAAAATATCAAACAATGAAAAAATTCTTTAAAAAGATATATTAATATAGAGACAAATGGGGGGGCAGAGAAGAAATTCTTGAATTGAAAAGTACAATACTAGAAATAAAAAATCTGCTAGAAAAATTTAAGAGAAAATTAATTTGAGAGCAGGTAAATGAATCAGTGAAATAGAACAAAAATCAATTGACTCTGAGGAAGAGAAAACATAAGTAATGAAGAAAATGAACAGAGGTTCAGAGACTAGCACACCACCAAGTGTCATCATCTGCACTATTTGGAGAGGAAAGAATATTTGAAGACATAAGGCCCTACAACTAGGGTCTGGCTCAGCTGGTAAAGAGCTTGCTAGGAAGGGGTCTTGACTCTGGCCCCCAGAACCCCTATAAAAATGCCAGGTATGGTGGTATGTGCCTGTAATCCTGGTGCTGAGATGGCACAGACGGATTTCAGAGGCTTACTGGCCAGGCAGACTAGCCAATGGGTGAGCCCCAGATCAATGAAAGCCTGTCAGAAAGGAGGTAGAGTGTTCCTGAGGATAGCATCTGAGGTCCTCCAGCCTCCTCATGCATAGGACTACACGTGTAAATGCAGCCCTTACATCTGTACCTGCGCAACACAAACACACATTAAATAAAAGACAGAAGGGCCAGGCGGTGGTGTTGCACACCTTTAGTCCTAGCACTCGGGAGGCAGAGGCAGGAGGATCTCTTGAGTTTGAGGCCAGCCTGGGCTACAGAGTGAGTTCCAGGACATGCACCAAAGCTACACAGAAAAATCCTGTCTCGAAAAACCAAAAAAAAAAAAAAGAAAAAAAAAAAAGAAAAAAGAAAAAAGAAAAAGAAAAAAAGACAGAAGGGCCAACTAGTTAATACATCTGATGACAAAAATAAATCTAAGCATTCCAGAAGCTCAATGAATTCCAAGTAAAGTAAAATCAATGAGATCCATACCAGAAAAATCATAATAAAACCGAGAGACTCCTATAAGAGAGAAACAAAGGGAAAATCAGATACTCTCTTGAAGGTTGTCTGAAAGTTATCAGAGGTCAAGAATGCAACATCAAGACTGGAGCTCAGGCTTGACTTTATCATGCACCTCTTTGCATGTACCTTAAGTTTTATGTATGTCTAATATAAGTCACAGGGGACTTTTTAATAACAATAATCCAAATTCTCCCACTCAAGGAACTACAGTTGCCTATACTAATCTCAAAGCAACAACAGAAACAAAATTTGGTTTTATAGGCTTCAAAAATAAAGACCCAGTAACTGATGAAATGTTTTGGCTTCCTGTAGGTATGTTCTTTTAGTTACTCAAATGAAAGGTACCACTTGGATATTCCAATAAGATGGGGGATACAATGTGCTACTACTCAAGACATTTTAAGAAAATACGATCACAACAATGAAAAAAATGTAAATAATAAATTTAAACTACTGGGTCTGGGGCCAGCAAGATGGATCAGTGAACAGAGGTGCTTGCCATCAAGTCTTATGACCTGAATTCAATCCCTCCCATATTGTAGGAGGAGAGAAACAATACCCCCAAGTTGTCCTCTGACCTCCACATGAGCTGGGGCAAGCAAGTGCCCCTTCTCCCAATAAATTAAAAAAAATGTAATAAAAATGAAATATTGGGTCTAATGGTCATGGAAGAGAAAAGTCTTGATTGGGCAGCTTTTGGGGATTCAAGATGGGGAAAACTACCCTGTCACGAAGACACACAGACACTAACCTGTGATAATAAGACACTCATTGTGATCCAGCACCTCAGTGAAGAGCCGTGAAACAATCAACTCAGGATTGATTAAAAAGCGGATTTCTTCTTGTACAAGTCCTGCACCAGTTACACCACCTCCAACAAAACGATTTGCAAAATCCACCTATTAGAAAAAGATGTAGTGTATTAAACAGTGTCTAAAATGCCTGTAGACATCACAAAGAAACGCACACTCCATGGGATCAAATCTCTCTCTCCTGTGAACCAGCCCCCGGATCTTCCTAAGCAGTGACTACAGCTGCTTACATTCCTTCCATCTGAGCACAGCTAACACCTCTGCATAGTTCTTTAGGCCCCAAAAGTTCCTAACGCACCTGGAAAATGGAGCTCTCAGATAAAATATTAATTAAAAATCTTATCTGGGTCTTTCTAGTTATAAGTCAAGATTAGTCCTGCTCTGAGGTTTCAGGGTCACTTCCCTACATCTATTATTCAACCTCTCTGTGTATTTTAAGTGACTTTCAAACAATCAAACATTTAAGATTTTTAGTAGTTACTTTTCTTCTGTGGAAGAATAAAGGGATAGAACTTTTGTTCCAAATTAAACCCCAAGTCCCAAGTTGCATGAATACTACCAACTATTTTCAAAAATATACCCAATGGCGGGAGGGGGGGGATGGATAAAAATCTAATATAAGAACAAATATTTAACTCCATTAATATTTGTAATTTAGTCTGTAAGTCTATATCAGCAGTTTTGTTCCTGTTTCAGGGTATGGGTTAAGTGCTCTACGCCACGAGAGTCTGATTCCTGACTAAAGAGTCTTGATCCTCAAAGGAACACAAGTCAATCTGCCACATTATTTCAGTTTTCGAAACAGTGATTATGTCTGTAATTAGATTGTTTAGATTATTCTAAAGAGTTAGATTACATAGATGTACACAAGTTATATATACATAGTCAAACACACAAGTAAAATAGTTTATTACAAATTCTAAGAAGTTTTTCAATTATTATAAAATGTGAGGTCTTTCCAAATCTTGTTCATATTTTCTAAAGCAGTGGAATGAAACTATGAAGCCAATTTTCATGTGTAGCAAAATATATGAAAAGACAAAATTAATAAAGGGCAACATATTCTTCTTTTATCCATAAGATCTTGGAAAATACTGAAACATACTATTGACAAATTATTGAAATGAATATATAGGAAACCACATATTTGGGTTTGTGCTCCAGAGTACTACTGAAATGAAAAATCCAGAATAGTTATTTCTCATATATATCTCAATAATGGAATAAGTACAGAGCTGAGCACAGAGGAGGGTAACGCCGCTTTTGAAAGAAAGCAGTCGTCAGTGCTGAGTCGGCCAGCAGGCTAGGGGAATGGAAAGCCATGTGAACAACTGCTGGGGAGGACTATGAACAGTGTCCCCACTATTCCTGCAAGCAGAGGACGTCACATGGGAGGTTACAGATGGTGATAAGATGGTCTGGGGTGTAGAGAGGTTTTCACTCCAATCTTGAGGTTCTGGTAAAGATTCATTTAGCAAGTTGGAACAGTGTTTTATTAAGATAACTCAGGGCAGAGTTTTAGTTTCAAGAAAACACTGAAGGTATGTAAAATTAACAGCAAAGAGGGTAGCTAGATAACTACTGAATAACTGTTAGGCCTCAAGTGGTAGAGTATAGGAAAGAGAAGAGACCTAGAAATTCCAAAAATGAAATGGACAGTCATTTGAAAAGTGAAAAACTAACTACAAGCCCATCATTGTAATATTTCTATGAATACAAACAGGGTTTGAGATCATTATAACTTGATTTTTACTGGAATCAGGTACATAATTGAAATAAAAGATATGATTTATCTAACTTGTATACTATTTGATAATAATCATGAGAAATACACCATATGATATTATTGTTTACTCTTTGACAAAAAGACCAATGACAGTCATTACTTAAAAGGTGGACATAGAAATACACTGTTAAAGGAAGAGCTTAAAAAAGAAAAAGATCTCTTTTTGTTGTCTTAATTGCTCTAGCTAGAACTTCGAGTACTATATTGAATAGATCAGAAAATGGAAAGATTTCCCATACTCATGGATCGGTAGGATTAACATAGTAAAAATGGCAATCTTACCAAAAAGCAATCTACAGATTCAATGCAATCCCCATCAAAATTTCAACACAATTCTTCAGAGACCTCAAAAGAACAATACTCAGTTTTATATGGAGAAACAAAAAACCTTGGATAGCTAAAATAATCCTGTATAATAAAGGACCTTCTGGAGGCATCATGATTCCTGACTTCAAGCTCTACTATAGAGCTATAGTAATAAAAACGCATGGTATTGACATAAAAACAGACATATGGACCAATGGAATTGAATCAAAGTCTCAGATGTAAATCCACACACCTATGAATACCCAAATTTTGACAAAGAAGCCAAAATTATACAATAAAAAATTAGAAAGCATCTTCAACAAAAGGTGCTGGCATAACTGGATGTCAGCATGTAGAAGACTGCAAATAGATCCATATCTGTCACCATGCACAAAACTCAGGCCCAAGTGGATCACAGACCTCAAGATAAACACAGTTACACTGAACCTGCTAGAAGAGAAAGTGGGAAATAGCCTTGAATGCCTTGGCACAGGAGACAACTTCCTGAATATAACACCAGTAACACAGACACTGAGATAGACAATAAATGAGACCTCCTAAAACTGCAAAGCTTCTGTAAGGCAAAGGACATGGTAAATAAGACAAAACAGCAGCCTAGAGAGTGGGAAAAGATCTTCACCAACCCCACATCTGACAGAGGGCTGATCTCCAAAATATATAAAGAACTCAAGAAACTAGACAGCAAAATATCAAATAATCCAACTAAAACATGGGTTATAGATCTAAACAGAGAATTCTCAACAGAAGAATCTTAAATGGCCGAGATACACTTAAAGAAGTGTTCAACATCCTTTGCTATCAGGGGAATGCAAATAAAAATAACTTTGAGATACCATCTTAACAACTGTCAGAATGGCTAAGATCAAAAACACTAATAACAACTTAGGTTGGAGAGGGGAGAGTAATGAAAGAGATGTCTTGATGAGGGGTGGGGTGGCATTTGGGGGTTAGGGAGAAACCTGGTGCCAGAGAAACTCCCAGGAATCCACAAGGATGACCCCCAGCTAAGATTCCTAGCAATAGTGAAGAGGGTGCCTGGACTGGCCATCTCCTGTAATCAGATTGGTGACTACCCTAATTGTCAATAGAGACACCTCATCCAGTAACTGATGGAAATAGATGCAGAGATCCACAGCCAAGCACTGAGTCCTGTTGAAGAGAGGGAGGAGGGATTGTACGAGCCAGGAGGGTAAAGCTCATGACAGGGCAACCCACAGGGACAGCTGACCTGAGATCATGGGAACTCACAGACTCTAGACCAACAGCTAGGGAGCCTGCATGGGTCTGACCTAAGTCCTCTACATGCGTGTGACAGTTGTATAGTTTGGTATATTTGTGGGGCTCCTAGCAGTGGGATCAGGACCTGTCCCTGGCACTTGAGCTGGCTTTTGGGAACCTATTCCCCATGCTGGGTTGCCTTACCCAGTCTTGATGCAGGGGGAAGAGCTTGTCCTGCCTCAACTCGATATGCCATGCTTTGTTGACTCCCATGGAAGGCCTGCCCCTTCCTAAATGAAGGAGGAGGAGGAGTGGATGGGGAGGTGGGTAGGTGGGAGGTAAGGGGAAGGAATGGGAGGAGAGGAGGAAGGGGAAACTATGGTTGGTATGTAAAATAAATGAAAAAGTTTAATTAAAAAAAAAAAGAAAGAAACCCGAAGCTTCTAGTACTTTCAAAAGTTCTTAAAAAGGGCTCTCTATAACAGATGGGAAACCTGCTCCAGCACACGAATACATGCACATGAGTGTCTCTTTACTTTTAGTCAGTCATTTTCCAAGTCTCTTACTTTAAAGGGCTTGCTCAGATTACTCAGTTTCTGCATTGTGACTTGATGAAAAGAGAGAAATGATAGCACTCCTTACAGAGGTTTTGTTGTTGCCATTCAATATAATATAATTTATTCGCTGCATAATGAGCTTTCGGAGCACTGCAATACAATATTCCCTGATCTCCTGGAGAGATGTGGAATGGGTAGAAGGTGCAATTAATAATGCCAGAAGCCTTTATGGTAGTCTTTTAACCTACCAAGGCCCCACATTTCATATATAATATATTGCAGGCAAGTGGGGAGAATCTCAACCCTTACTGTTGGTAAATGATTCCTTGTTGAATTGTTCTGTAATGAGAGGTCAGCATTCCTGTAGTGCTAACTAGCAATAGCTTTGCTTAGTTCTTAGGTACATTATGCCTCCTCCACTTTATCCAACACTTTAATGCAGGAAAGAACTGCATAAAGGAAGAAATGCAACAAAAAATGGTATTCATTTGGAACAATTTTTAAGCACATTGAAAAATTTCTTATGTAGAAGAAAAATTATAAGATTAATTAAATCTTTTTTTCAAATATAAAGAATAGACAAATTACTAATATAACTGGACAATGTGGAGCATACCTACAGCCCTGGCACTCAGAAGACAGAGACAGAAGGATCATATGGTTAAGAGCACTTTGGATTACACAGTGAATCCAAGATCAGCCTGAGCAACACAGTGAGAAGCCATATTACAGAACCCAAAATAAACAGGAAACAGAGCATGCTTCTTTTTAGATTTGACTTATAAATACGTCTTCATGAAGGACTGTTCTAGAAAGAATACAATTCTTTAGCTACTTTGGAACTTATGTCTTTGACCTCATTAAGCTTTTGCCTCAGACTCTCAAATGTAAGGATTACAGGCACATAATACTGTGCCTAGTTTCTTAATCAATATTTCTCTCAGATTTTGGAAAGAAGTAGTAATAGTAACAACTTGATAGCAAGGATGAAGGAACAGACAGGATTACCTGCTTTTCAATAGAGAAAAGACACTACAAATAGCTACCTCACATGCTTTGAAAGTGTTATACATGGGAAAGAAGTCTGTTTTATCAATCAGCCCTAGATGTCTGCCTCCTATACCCAAACAAGGCTTTTGGTGGCATAAGAACATCAAACTAGTCGTGATTTGGGCCAAAAACAAGCCTTTAAAGGAAAAGAACAAAATTGCCTCCTGACAGCTTGTCAAGACCATACCCTGGGAACTTGGTCCTCTGTCAATCCACAGTCAGTGTCTGAACCAAAAGGACTGATGCTGTCCAGATCTTGGGACTTTCTGTCAAAAGCTTTTATAAGAGGAACATGAGCATACATGGGCAATAACAGCTGTCAACGTGATCTGTTCTGTGTTTTTCTCCATACTTTTTTGCATTAGATCAATTTAGGAGACAAACAGGTTTTCACATTTCCTTTTCTGTCAGAAACCTGGCAAGAAGAAAGTCTTAAATATACATATACTTCTGATATTTACCTACCTGTAGCATGCCTCGGCCATTGCCTTCTATGGTACCCTCGTAAGTGACATGTAATCGTGTCAGGGGTTTTTCACATCTAGAATATAGAAAGTATTTTCTTAGATAAGTAATTCACAACACACAAATCTGAAAATACAAATGACTATGAACAAACAAACAAACAAATGAAACTACCAAGAATCAATCTTAAGAGCCAGAAATAAATATTAACAATCATGGTATTAATTCTCCCAATTTTTTTCTCACTCAAATATGCATATTTGCATTAAATTGAGAAAGAATATTATTTTCCCCTACATGAAACTGAGTTAAGAAATTTCTCAAGACAAAAATGAAAATATATGAAACTTTATTATGATGCTAGAGTTTGCAAGTGCTTAGTTCTTAGATGGGCCCTATTTTTGCTAGTTTGATAACTACTGTTTAGGGAGGGGTGCCACTGGGATTCTGATCTATGGAATTTTTATATTAACATTGTTGACAGATAAACCTAGCATTTTAACTAATTACTCAGGAGGCGTAATTATTTTCTTTTTCATAAACTATGGTTACTGAGATATTGGCCTGTGTTACATTAGGTTGATAATTTCATTGTATTAGCAACGTTTGAAGATGCTATTTTTTTTTCTTAGTAGATTCACCTCCCCAATTGCTTATTGAATAAAAAAGCTATATTAGGATATAAATATTTTATATCTACTATAACATATAGATGCTAACTTAAATAGTACTATTTATTTATTTTTTTAATTTATTTATTTTTTTATTTCAGGGCTGAGGACCGAAGCCAGGGCCTTGCGCTTGCCAGGCAAGTGCTCTACCACTGAGCTAAATCCCCAACCACTTAAATAGCACTCTTATGATGTTTTTGAGTAGGTGATGAATAAGCACACAAAGTATACACACATACATACACACACACACACACAATTTAGAAGTGCTATTTATTGCTGAGATTTACTAATGTCCCAATTTTATGAGCCCACAAGCATTTGTGGCAAAACTCTAGCCTGACAGATAAGCTTAATTAAGATCATTTAATACAACTTCCATTCTAAAAACTTTATTTGGATTAACTCATTTAGAATAACACACACTTTACAAATGGAAAAGAAAATAAGAAAGCATTTAATTGATTTACTCAAGTTAGTAAATAAAACGCAGTGAGATTTGAACCCAAGTAGCCTCTCATTGATCGAAAGTAACAGTATATCATGCTTTTAGAAAAGATTATATAATCTTCTGTAGAAGGTCTATAGGTCTGATTCTGTAACACTTTTATTGTACTTTGTTTATCTTGTATGCATGTGTGTTTGTGGGGGCTCACTCAATACTTGTGTACCGGTTAGAAGACAATGGTGGGAGCTGGTTCTCTCCTTCCCTCATGTGGGTTCTGGGAATGGAACGCAAGTAGATTGGTTTTAACCTCCTTTCATGGTCCTAGATTCCTAGTCATTTTATTCAGAGGGAGACTGCCTACAAGGATACAAAAGAAAGACAACTAGGCATGCTCCAGAAATCTGTGAACTGTCAATGGGGACTCCTTTGGTTGGCAACATTTCTCCACAACTGAAGCTGGCAACCATGTGCACCAGTTCTCACTGTAATTAGGAAATGGCTACAAATTCAGTGTGGTTTGTCAGACAAATCCTTTAACCTCCTAATAGTTCTCCACTTTTAGCCTCAGCAAATACTCTGCATTCTTGCCCCAAGAATCAAAGATATAGATTATGTGATCAACTAAGCCTGGCTAAATGTGCCTGCTAATGTCAAAGGGCTACCTGGAACATGCTAGAAACAGACTCAGGAAAGCCTTTAACTTCATGACATCCATGCTCCCATGCTGTCCCATACTCTTGGCAATACCAACAATCCTTATCTCTTCTTCATCCTCTATCAATCAATCTATCTATCTATCTATCTATCTATCTATCTATCTATCTATCTATCTATCTATCCATCCATCCATCCATCCATCCATCCATCCATCCATCCATCCATCCATCCATCGATTCATTCATTCATTTATTTATTTAGTTATGTTTTTCATGACAGTGTTTCTCTGTGTAGCCTTGGTTGTCTGAAAACAAGTTCTATATACCAGGCTGGCCTTGAACTAACAGAAATCCTCCTGCCTCTGCCTTCAGAGTGCTGGGATTAAAGGTGTGCCCCACCACCACCAGGCTGAGTCGTTTGTCTGTAAATGCATTAATTTTCCTGGTCCTGTGGAGCCTAGGAGACCGATAGTAATTACGTTCCCCAACTCACTCATGAAGCAACTAAAACAAACAAGATACCAATAGGGTAAAATTAACTTAGAAATACTACCAAGTTAGGTTGTGCCCATCAGAGTTAAAGGGACAATAGGTCTCACATAGGGACAGTTACTGTATTCCCTTCCCAAAGCAGCCACACCAGTGTCTGCATTTCCACCTGTCCATGGTGACGTTGAGTGCCCTTTACGGTAGTGACAGGCTAGTGAGCACTGTGAAGGATCTAGAAAAAACTGATACCAAAGTGACTTGAATAAAACATACTGTATTCCTCAGTTCCTGTGTCTCAGTATAGAAGAAGAGCAGAGAAAAGGAAAGCTCTCTACTCTAGCTTGGACAGGTGACACAGTAGAATGTTTAGTTCTAGGCCACATATTTTAAGAGAAACATGAAATCAAGGTATGTCAAAGGCAAGTTTACAATCCAAAAATGAGTTAGTATACAACCTGTATCAATGTTAGAAGTAGAGGTCAAGAAAGCAATTTTAAGGTATGAAAAAAGACCAAATGTTGAAGAACTTTACAAATCCTATTCACTAATTGTAGGGTAAGAAGAAAACAACCAAGAATAGGGGAAGGGACTTAAAGAAGACAGATGACTTTGGTGAAATACAATGTTAGGTACTAAGTAGCTAATGAATGGATTGGGCTGTGTTAAAACGATGACTTTCTCATCAATGAGCCTGTCTGGTCTCCATCCATTGAAGGGATGGTAGAGTCATTGGCACTCTAGTGGGCTTCCTGGGCCGCTTTTATCTCTAACTGCCATGGTTCTAAGTGCACTTCTTTCCTGGCTCATGCCTTCTTCATGTTCATGTTGGTTTTCCCATCCACTGCTCTCTATTAAGAATCATTTCAATCACGCACTCAGCCTACCGAAGTTCTCTGACAACATCTGTGAGGACTAAAGCATCACCTAGGTAGACAAGTCCCTTCAAGTTAACTACCTTACGAGTTATTCTCCTTCTTCACTAATTCTGAACAATATTACAAACTATGAAAAACATCAGAAAAGAGAGATATTTCTTAATGTGAAATACATACAAAAATGTGCATGCTGTGGTGGAATTTTGTGTATGCTCTAACAAATAAAGCTAGCCACAGAGTTTGCCACAGAGGCCAGGCAGTGGTGGCACACACCTTTAATCCTAGGACTTGGAGGCAGAGGCAGATAGATCTCTGTGAGTTTAAGGCCACCCTGGACTACACGAGATTAATCTAGTCTAAAAGAGAAACAGCCAGGTGGTGATGGCTCACACCTTTAATCCTAGCACCAGGGAGGTTGAGACAGGAAGTGATATGGCTGGCTGGAGAAAGGAATATAAGGTGGGAGGAGACAGGATCTCAGAGGCATTCAAGTCTGATGATCTCCCCCTTTCCGGTGAGGAGCTGGTAAGTTGAGAAGTGGCTGTGGCTCGTTCCTTTCTCTTTCTGATCTTTCAGCATTTACCCCAATATCTGGCTCCAGGTTTTTATTATAAGACCAATTGGGATTCATGCAACAGCACACAGTAAAGGTTATCATATCTTTCTCTGTATTTAAAAAGCAGGCCCATATTTCTTTAACCATTGGGAATTTGCTCTAGATTAGGAAGTGTATTAACTATTTCAGAGTATTAAAGATCTTACAAATGTGGATTAACTCAGACTGGCTATTACTTTCCTCAGCATTTCCAGATAAAACATGAACAACTGTATTACGTGGGGAATCCACAAAATCTGTCAATTGTACACGTGGAAAAAAAAAAAAAATCAAACCTCAAAATTCCTGATCTACCAATTCCAAAACAGTTGTCCATTAAAATATAAACATTTGACTGCATGGGTGTCAGGGAGAACATGGATGCTCCACTTGATAGCAGCATCTTTTTTTTTTTTTTTTTTTTTTGGTTTTTCGAGACAGGATAGCAGCATCTTTATATGTAAAAATTCTCATTTCTAAACAACCGAGTTTCAGGTCTAAATGAAGTCAAAGATGAGAATTTTATTTAAAAGACACATTCTAACAATAAGAAGCAAGACGAGTCATTTATGGGAAGAAACTCTTTGGATGCAGGGCAATTAAAGGTTGAAAGCCCATCTTTCCAAGAGCTGTAAAAGAAGTCCTCTTGTGATCAAACAGACCTTGTAATTCTAAGGTTAATGTTTTTTAGTTTTTTTGATTTTTTGTTTTTTGGTTTTTCAAGACAGGGTTCCTCTGTGTAGCTCTGGCTGTCCTGGAGCTCTCTCTGTAGACCAGGCTGGCCTGGAGCGCCACAGAGATCCACCTGCCTCTGCCTCCTGAGTGCTGGTATTAAAGCTGTGTGCTACCACCACTTAGCTTGATCATTATTTTTATTATTACCTTTCCCATTCTGGAAAATCTTCAAGACTTTGTCTTGTAAATGTCACCAATCCAGTAGGTTCTAAAAAAGTCATAAAAGAGAACAAACATACAAAGTATTAAATTTTAATTTGACATATACTGAACAAAACAATCTGACTAACAGCACCTGAAAACTAAGTAGAACCAGGAACAGAGGCGTATGTCTGCATTCCCAGTGCTGGGGTTGAAGCAGGTTGGTGTTAATTCTGTTACACACTGAACTTGCAGACGGGGGAGTCCTTGGATACAGAGGTCAAAATAAGGACTAAGAAAATGCTACTTTCTTAATATCAGGATCGCCTTCTATGAAACAATAATCCTTCACTAAATAAAACTACAAATAACAGTACAATAGTATGATTTGAGAGCTGGTATTTTTTGGTGATGGTGGTGCTTTAAAAACTGAAAAGGAAGAATTTAGGGGAAAAGATGATCTGTTTTTAAAGAAATTAGAGACTCAAAAAGATCAAAATTAAATATTACTAATGTAGTCAATAATTTTGGAAAAAAAATTTTGGCTAGATTTACTGTGTGTTTTTTTGTTTTATTTTGTTTTTTAGTCAAAAGCAAAAAATAAGACAGCTGGCCAGAAGTAATTTGTGTGCTTTAGACCAAAGAACAAGCTAAAAGGCTGATGACATGTCTGCTGTCTTCTGGGGGAAAAGGCTCTTAAGCATAAGAAAGAGCTGTCAGAGACTATTAGTGGTGATGGTGCTGCGTCCAGTGGAAGGTCAGCAGTAACTTCATCCTTTCATTCTGTGGGCAGTTCTGCCTTTCTGTACTCCCAGTAACACACAGAACAACTCAAACATAGAGGGCAGCAGTATCAGAGCCAGGACGTTTTGTTAATACAGATAGTAAAATAGCCTTTAGATTATTTAAGACAAATGCACAGCATACTTAAAATTCACAAGAAATCAAATAATCCACACACAAGAGAAGCAATGTACATATGAAAGCAATGTCTAGCTTATCATTCAATTACTCAGCAGAGAAATGAGGTCATTAAATGTCACTCACACATAGTAGAGACAAAGGGAAAGTGATAAAAACACTGCAGGAAGGCAGGAGAAGGACGAGAATGGGAGAGTGAATGACATGGCTATCCTGATAGAAACAGGAATACTTCTTGAGAGCATGTCTAAGTCATCGAGTTTGAAATCTTTAACCTATAACAATCTTTATTTCTGAAGCTATATAAGACACTTCAATTCAGAAGACTAGTACATCTTGCTAGAATTACATCTTATCCATTCTAAAGCCATGTTTTGGTTTTGTTTCTTTCATATATTAAGTTTCTGAAACTAGCATACCATTTTATAGTGGAGCTACTGAGGCGTGGGTCTGGATTAAAATACAGCCTTGCCAGAAAAGATTGGCGTCTGCTTTAACAGTCACCTTGAGGCTCCACTGACAGGACACTGGATTAAGTCCTGCTGCAGGCCTTTGCAGACCACACTGGTGGCAGGATTGCAGGCCTGGTACTCGAGGCTTACGGTTCAAATTCTCAGAGCTTCTCCCTCTCCTCTATCCAGAGTCACAGTAGAGATGTCTACATTTCTACTATCTCCTTTCTGCATAGCCAGGTTGACTTCTCCTTTACCCGTGACTAAGACCACAGATGTTTGGGGTGCCAGTTCTGTGTGACAGCTCACCTATGACAGTCTCCCATTTCTGAGTGTCTTCTTAGAAACATGTAGTGTTTCTCCTTTATATATACACACATACATAATGTGATGGAACTCCCTACCATCTATGGTGTCTTGGAGTTTAATGCAATACGGTACTTTAAACCAATTTCTGAAGTCTCTATACAGTAGACTCCAGAAACTCTACTATAAGCTTTCATTCCCCTCCATATTTTTTCCTTCACCAGAGTCACATCAAGACCTAGAGTAACACTGCGCTGTATTTTGACAGAAAAGTAAATTACTATGCATAGTGGGGGAGGGGCAAGAAAGAAGCAACTTTTGTTAATATAAATTTATTTATATATAATTTCTTTAATCTAAGTTCCAAAGCTTAAGAGTATAGATGTAACCAACCGTCTTATTAAATAAGAAACACAGAAACAATGCAAAAGAGAAAGCCGAGAGGTCAGAGCTCAGAGCTAAAATCTCACCCTTCCGCCTGCGGTGTCCCAGCTTCCCGAATGAGGGCTCTATTTCCTGTCTGTTCGTCTATTTAAAGTATTTTGTTCTGCCTTCTCATTGGTTGTAAACCCAAACACGTGACTGCCTCATCACTGTCTGAATGTACAGCCCCCTAGGTCTTAAAGGCATATGTCTCCAATGCTGGCTATATCCCTGAACACACAGAGATCTATGGGATTAAAGGCGTGTACCACCACCGCCACACTCTTGCTATGGCTCTAATAGCTCTGACCCCCGGGCAACTTTATTTATTAACATACAATCAAAATCACATTTCAGTACAATTAGATTACCACCACATAAGAGGGTTTATATATTTCAAGTTAAACAAACAAAAGCTTTTAAAATTTTCCTCAAAGTAAATGAAGTCTTAAAACTTAGAAAAGCAAATTAGCTTTTAGAAAAGAATTATATGATTTGACTCTCAAAATAGAAAAGTCAACTTTCAATAACTTATTTATATCTAAAACATGTTAGTAAAAATAATTAGTAGCGCTGGTGGTGCATGCCTTTAATCCCAGCACTGGGGAGGCAGAGCCAGGTGGATCTCTGTGAGTTCGAGGCTAGCCTGGTCTCCAAAGCAAGTTCCAGGAAAGGCGTAAAGCTTCACAGAGAAACTCTGTCTTGAAAAACAAAACAAAACAAAAAAAAAACAAACAAACAAACAAACAAACAAAAAAAATTAGTAGCTTGATACTACATTGGATTACATAATTGTAATTCTAGTACTTAAAGGTGGGGATAGGAATTCAAGGCTAGCCTGTGCTACACAATGAGACCCTACCTCAACAGTTACGTGTGTGTGTGTGTGTGTGTGTGTGTGTGTGTGTGTGTGTGTGTGTGTGTGTAAGCCAGAGAATGTTAGGGTATTCCTCAGGCACTGCCAACTTCTATTCATTCATTCATTCATTCATTCATTCATTCATTCATTCATTCACCCATTTACTTATTTAAGACAGGGTCTCTCACTGGCCTAGTAGGCTGGATTGGTTGCTTGTCAAGTAGGTTAGGCTGGCTGGCCAGAGAAGACAGGGAATAGCCTGTCTCTGTTCTTTCAATGCAGAAATTACAAGTGCCCACCATCACACCTGGCTTTTTTTCACATGGGTTCTAGGGAATCAACCTAAGGTCCTGGCCAGCACTTGACCAACTCCCCAACCCAAAGGTCACATTTTTAACAAATCATTATAAATTCTAATTTAGTTGTGTTTCTTATAAGCCTGAACAACCCTGCATCCTCTGTAACATTTCTTTCAGTATAGGGTGCAAAATTAAATTAAGTAAGCTATAAATACTATTTTATTAAGAACATAGTTTTCTCCTTAAACATCAAAATCTTCTTCACCAGACTTCTTTCTAAAAGTTTGACCAATATTTAGCAATACTGTATTTAAAGGGGTAAATGACCTTAGAAGGATTTCGAGATGATACTGAAGACAATCCTCCAAGCTGGAGGCCCAGAAAGGACAAAAGCTCATCTCACTTGACCACACTAGACCTGACTTACTCAGCAAGTCTTCTGGCTTTCCTGTACCTTGTAGGAAAGTCTACCTACTGGTAATAGTTAACATATTAAGTATGTATCTTCTTGCTTAATATATGCAATTACCCTATGAGGTAATTATAATCATGCTTCTGCCTCACAGATGAGACTCTGCTTTGGGGAAAGTGATAGTAAGGTCCCACAGAGGAAGACAGACATGTCTACACTAAGTGTGACTCAGTCTCATAAAAACTCTATGTAGGGCTTAGGAGATGTTGACACAAACTAGAGTTGCCTTGGGAGAAGGAATCTCAGTTAGGGAATTGTCCAGATCAAACTGGTCTGTCACCATGTCTGTGAGACACTATTTTGCTTGATGACTGATTAGAAGGGCCCAGCCTACTTTGGCCAGTACCGTGCCTGGGCAGCTGGGCCTGAGCTGCGTAAGAAGCTGAGCCAGTAAGCAGGGATCGACCATGGTGTCTGCTTCAGTTCCTGCTTCAATTCCTGCCTGGACTTCCCTTTACGATGAACCATGACCTGAAAGTGTAAGCTAAAGTAACCTTCACCCCAAGCTACTTTTTGTCACTGTGTTTATCATGGTCACAAACCAGGACAGTGGGGCAGGAACAAGGAGAGGAAAAACAAATTACTTTATCTATAAAAAGTAAGCTAGCCAATGCTTCTTTAAGTAAAAAGCATCCTAAAGGTATTTTCTGGTCATTGTCCTTTCTTTTGAAAGTCATTTAGAGTTACAACAACCCTTGGGTATGTATTTCAAAGTACAAAGTTCTAATTTCAGATATTGCAGTACACATTTATGTCTATACATAAACGGTATAAATCTAGGATATTATATTAAAGCATTATTGTCTAAATGTGCTTAAACAAGCAAATATACTTCAAAATACAAAATATTTCTCAGATTATTTGATTTGAATTTTCATCACCAGCAAGGAAAATTATAGTTACAAATGAAAGGAATTTACTTTTCTCTGTGACTCTTCGGAAGTAGCAAAAGAGTGTTTTCAGTTTCTCTGGTTTCCTTGATGAACGTCCTTCAAACAACCTGAAAGAGGCCAGAAGTACAAGGGTTAAATGCTTTTGTAGTTACAAAGACCAAGTATCTATTTTTAATCAAATATTAAAACCAAATTCTTCCAGAATCAGTCCTGGGACTCTGGAGAGCCAGAAAGCTGATGTGGATCCAAAGGGCATCTAGAGAGGACTCACCCTGCCTGGAACCAGGCTCCTGAAAAGGTAGCTGAGTCAACAGTACTGCTCTCCTTCCACCCATTCCTCCAGCCCAAACAAGGCACTGTCTTGTACCCAGTGTCAGTTAGGGCCAGATAGCTAATGTCTTCATGGCAAGTACACTTTATAATACATACTATATTTATTATGCATAATATAATGCATAGTATTTAGTTATGTACTTAAACAAAGGGTATCTCAGAAAAGTCCTCATCCTGAGTATTTGTAACAAAGTGAGGGAAGTATGAGAGTCAAGACACAGACAGCTGTGACAAGACATTGGGACTGAATGAGCAGTCTTTGGTAATTAAATAGATCCTGTTCTGGACTGGATGTTTCTGTCTTCCTAATAATCCTGGGTTGAATACAAAATCTCAACAAGGTTCTATTTTGAGATAAGGCCTGCCTGTGAGGCTGTGGAGCAGGCTATGTGAGGTCAGATGAGAAGGCTAAGCCTTACAGGATTATGTTCCTATGAAGCAGAGGCAGCGAGTGAGACAGTGAGAAGACATGGTCTGTAAGACATGAGGAACTCTCACCTCACACTCAATCACCCCCACTTGACCTGGAACGTCTAGCCCCCAAAACTGTCAAAAAATAACCTTGGTCGTTGGAGCCACTGAGCCTGTGCTGTTTTTACAGCAGTCTGAGTTAATGCAGATCCTTTGCTTGGTAACAAAAGCCAAGCCTTCTCTGTGCTGCCCAATATCCACAACCTCGATCTGCACCGTTTGATTCTGTTTTCTTTGTAATGGCATGGCATTGTTATTGTTAACACTTAATGCAATTTATCCAGAGGAAAGAAATGCAGGGCTTTAGAAGCACATGACCTGGGTAAGTAGTTCATTATAGATTTCACACAAAAGCACACTTTTGAGCATAAGACCTAGCTTTCCAAAGGCATTTAAAAAGCATGCGAAGATTCAGTGACTATAAATAATGAACATTTTCTGCCCCGAGTCATATATTCTGCCTTTATATCCAGAAAGCCTTCAAGTAAAAGTCTTCTTTAGTAAGTGGTAAAATGGGTACCATTTTTCATGACTAGAAGAACAATCTTATGTAAGAATGTAGAAAGGGGCAATTCACAGACAATCCTGCAACTAAAGTGACTTAGAAAATGGAACAAAATACAGCCAAGGATTCTATGTAGAAGGATCTGAATTCAAGTCAACTTCTAGAGAAACAATGTGTATGACCATCACTTAAGAGGAATGCCAATACTGTATGCTCTACTTTAAAAAATAGTTTAACAGTACCTAGAAGATTAATACAAACATGCTTAAATCTAGCTGGCAGCTAAAAAAGAGACTGTAAAAAATGAAGGTTTAGGCTTGGTCTCTTCTGTAATATGTCAACTAGAACAAAGTCTGTTTAAATGAAACAGTCATGTGGTAGTTTAATTAAACATCCTTTATCAATAAATATGATTTACTAAATGAATACCTTGGCCTCTACGCAAAATCCTTTTCTAAAATTACTACTTAACAGAAGAAAGGAGTATAATAGAAAACACAGCCATGAACTGATGTACTATACAATTCAACTAAGGGGAGAAGTTCTTTAATATGACTATTACAGAAAGAGGAGAAAGTGAGTATTGCCCTTAATGAGTAATTTCCCCATAAGGAAAGATGTCTCGTATATGGTCAGCTACTTGGAAATCACATAAAAGCCCTCATACTTTATAACCATAATCGCAAATTATTAACCTTAGGAGGTCCCTGGGATCACAGACGTATTATCCTGGCAATATGGACTTTTCTTGAACATTATATTGCTATTATTATCATTACAGA